>NW_024096551.1:6650000-7339551 GCF_016545835.1 Crotalus tigris | reverse complement strand
CAATTCAGCATAGGCAACTGACTCAAGAGGTGCTGGGGTGACCAGATTCTCCACTATATCGAAAGTCTCTTGCCCACATACACACAAACAACGTAGCAGCTTTGAAGCCATATTCTCAGATCTGGTTTACCCGAAAGTAGTTCTCCACCCGGGCCATGTAAGAGCTCCAGCGTTCTGGATGAGCTGTGTCAAACTCAGACAGACGGCCAAGCTTGGACATCATTACAGCCTGGAGCTTCATCAACGCCTCCCACTGCAAGCCTCTGAGAAGGGGTCCCCTTTTGCCAAGCTCACCTCCAGCATTCTAGTACTGGCAGGCAGAGTCGCAATCTCCAGACGTCAAACTTCTCAGCGCTTCAGGATTTCCGTGGTGAGTCCCTAGCTTCTTCTGTTGTCTTTCTTGCAGCGGATCCCACCTTCATCGCCAATGTTCTGTTTGCAAGTCAAAGGCATTGACACAAAGCAGGAGTAACAAAATAAGTCTTCTTTATTCAATTTCACCACCATAACTGCAAACAAAATGGCATAGAGTCTTTTTATACTCTCATTGCAGGGACAGCATCAGCCAATCAATGCAAGGCTAATCTCCTGCCTTGCGCATGTGCACAAGGCTGGAGACAGCCTGTCTGATCCCAGGCAACCACGTAGCCTTCTGCAGCATCCTGAGCCTGCTGAATCATTCAGCAGGCCCAGGACATAACAGCTACAATAATAACTTCATTTTTCAAAGATGCTTTCCCTTTGCTGGCAGAATCTTCTATTTGTATTATTCAAAAGAGCACCAGGCTTTGGATGCAGATTTTCCTGCTTCTTCTTGCAAAAAGGATACATATTTATGTTTATTAGTTCAACCATCTTCCTTGCTTGTAACAATATCTTTATGGATTTCTATAATTATATAGAATTATCTGATCTGGATAAGGCTCAATGTTCAAAGTATGGAACACTGTTTCTTTGGAAGGCTTACTGCTACACCATCTTTAATCATTTCACAATCATGAAATTCATGGTTTCTACTATCTTTCCCCATTTCAATATTTGTACTCCTTTCTGTCTCAACACAGATAGGTATAGTTTCTCTACTGGCTGGAAAACATTTGATAGATAGACAAAACCTTTTAAAATGCTATTTGAATCTTCTGTCAAGCAGTGGCAGACACATGTTTATTACTAGCAACTACACAAGCAGGAAATGTTAGATGGAGAACAATCTTCCTGATGATAGCTGCCTATCCACATCACAGATTATTTTACTTACCAGATGGATTAAAAGGGGCATCAACAAGAAACATGATTGGAATACTTGTGGCTTGATTCTGGATCCAGAAATTATCTTTCCAGGAGAGTAAGTTCATATAGAAATCCTGGAAATACCCATAGGCCTATCTAGGTGTGACCTATAGGAATATCTCAGTTCTTGTGAGCTCCATATCTATAACGATATATGTGAGCCAAACTCTTTCTTTTGCTCTGACCTGTTGGTTTGCTCTTTAATCCAAAGCACTCTTTGACAGAAGATCTGTTTGGTGACTTGAAGAAAGGCAGGTAATTCTCATTCATAAGCAGCTTGCAGTAAACAATGAAATCAAGTAATTAAAATTAATTTTCAGAAGAAAACAACATAGAAAAAAGTAAGAAAGAAGTAGTGAAACTAATAGTATTTTAATATTCTCCTATCTCTGACCTTTTGGCTCTTTACTGCTTCTTTCTGATAAGTTTCATTCATGGGATTTAGCAAAGAAATGGAAAACAGGAGAAAAATTAGGTATCACAATGATTTTTGTGAGAAAAAAGAATCCTTGTCACTTCTGTTAATGGAATAATGCTAATATATCATGTCCTCATTTCCAGCCCCACTAAAAAAATTTTTTTTTAAAAAAAAAATAAATTTTATTGGTTTTTTGGTTTTTTGAGACAAAGTGCTCAAGACACACCATGGTGTTAGGGTAGTCAAACATCCAAAGACAAAACATATATACATAATTCAGTCAATACATCTAATATTCCCTCTCTTTTTCCCTTAGGTAACATAATTTATTTAAAATAGTCCAATTCTAGCTTAAATTTATTCAACCTATACCTGTTTTTAAAGCTTTATAAATTTACACTACCATAATCAAATTAACTTTAAGTACAAACATTATCAATTCGGGTATCCCTTCCAAATATATTCTAGTTCCTTAATTTTATCATAAATCTTATTTAATTCTTCTTCCACTAATATCCCTTAATTAAAATAAAATATTAATCTATTTTATACATACCTAATCCCAATTAATCAATCTCTTTAAGCTGACAAAAGGAAGTCAGACCTTAAATCATTTCAATCAATTAAACAGAATTCAAATTTCATCCAATTAATTGTCATAACTAATAACATCCATGTTATCAAACAAACAACTTATTAGGTTAACTCAACATTACATAATAATTTTCTTAACAAGTAAACCTATCGTCCTAAAAAACACACCATTAATCACCCCTTTTTCTCTTACTTCTAACTCACAATCTTAATCCTTAAATCAACCCATAATTCTATATTACCTTTAATCCATTACCTAAAAATATCTCCTTTTTAAGCTAAAATATTGATCTATCCTAAACATATCTAATCCATCAATCAATCTCTTTAAGCTAACAAGATAGTATCAAACCTTAAATTATTTCAATTGATTGAGCATCAAACAAATAAATCATCTTATTAGAAATAGTAATTTTCATATAGGTAAACCTTATATATCTTCCATTAGTCGCCCATTTCTCTTACATCTAACTCATAATCTTAGTCCTTAAATTAATCCATAATTCTAGGTTGCCTTTAGTCCATTACATAACATTTTAACTTTTACTTTTTTCAGTCTTATTCTGGGCTTCTTCTTAAGCTAAGTAGGTTTCCATAGCAGAGCTTCCCTTCCAGCTGATAAGTCTCTCTTTATTGCTTGTAGTATCATTTGGATTAGTGAAAACCATCTTGGCCTTTGCACTAGCCCTCTGATTCTCTTAACCATAAGGTCTCGTTGCTTTAAGATTTCAAGTCTCAGTCTTTGCTTTTTCTGGTCCTCAGCACCATAAGTGAATTGCTTATAAGGCAAAATCAATTTCTCTTTATTCTCAGTTAAATCCTCTTCTTGTGTAATCTGTTTTATAGAATAATCAGATGTAGTCTGAAAGTCAATTTTGAAGTTTGAAGGAGAGATTCTGGCTCTTAATTCTGTAGTAAACTCTTTCATTGTAGCACATATTTCTTCTTTAGCCTCATAGATCTTTTCCAGAGTAAATTTACAATTTAAATGTGAATGCAACTCCATTTTAAAAGTGTTCAGCTTGCATCAAATTATCTTTTCTCTGAAGAAAGCAGATTTACGAAGCCAAACCCTCTCCTCTCCAATCGACAACAATTAACAATATAGCTTTTACTATAGATGTCACACCCCCCCCCTCAGTGAACATTAAAACCCATCGTTTCAAAGTCATTTCTTTTCTATTTTTTTTCTTTCCCTTTTTTCT
The DNA here is from genome assembly GCF_016545835.1 of Crotalus tigris. NCBI lineage: Eukaryota > Metazoa > Chordata > Lepidosauria > Squamata > Viperidae > Crotalus > Crotalus tigris. The sequence goes on along the minus strand of NW_024096551.1, from coordinate 7,336,044 downwards.
ATTTTTTCAGGAAACAGTGGAGGCGATATACTCCACAAAAAGGCACAAACAGCATATGACTGCTAGTAGAATCTAAGAAAAGTTTTTTTCAGTACCCAATAATATATATATATATATATATATATCATGTATATATATAATATATATATTATAAAAAAAAAAAAAAATATAATTTTCCTGAGGTTTTCGCAGTTATTTGTATGTAGATCATTTGGGTGTTAAGGTTTTCTCCCGCGTAAACTTGGAATGTCTTGGCGACGTTTTTTGACGGTCCCATTCGTCATCTTCAGGCTGGTGTTTTCAGCTTCGTGCTTCGAGGAGCACGAAGCTGAAAACACCAGCCTGAAGATGACGAATGGGACTTCGTCGAAACGTCGCCAAGACACTTCCAATTTTACGCAGGAGAAAATCCGAACAACCAAAGACCTACATACAAACACCCGCGAAAACCTCAGAAAACACACACACACGTATATATATATATATATGTAGTCTTTAAAATTTTGTTCTATTCTTTTGTTCGCCTTTCTTCCCAAACATGTAGAAGCCGCCTTTCCAAGCCCGGGAAACAATTCCAACAGGGCTGTTACAGGAAAAAACAAAAAAACAAAATAGCATAAAGAGAGGAACAAAAAAAAAAAAAAAAGGATCTCACCCGGATTCACCACAGTGGGTTTTCAAGCTTAGCTGTTCTTTGACTTGCGGTTTCTAGCGGTTAAGTGATTAGCTGTTTTACTGGCCAATCTTCTTCTCCGTCAGCCCTCAGAGTTGGCCCAGACAGCTGGAGGAGCCGCTGCTCCTCCACAACCGAGTGAAGCCTCTTCGACAGAAGTCGCGCCCTCCAGGGTGACTTTAGACAGTGAAGCCTCTTCGACAGAAGTCGCGCCCTCCAGGGTGACTTTAGACCCACATAAGGGTCTACCGGCAGAGGGAAGCTAGCCGACGAGAAGACGAGTCTCTTCGTGCGACTAGGAGCGCTGTAACCCAGAACTGGAAGTCCCCACTAAAATATTTTTAAGGACTCTCATCTCTTCTGTAGCTATTTTGTCACTGCTACCATGTTTCCCTGAAAGTTAGACCCAGCCTGATAGTAAGCCCTAGCTTGAATTTTGGGGGTGGGCCTAATATAAGCCCTACTCCAAAACTAAGCCGTAGTTTGGGGTGAGGTGCACCCCTAAAAATCAAGCTAGAGTGGGGGTAGGGGGGGTGAAGCTGCCCCACAAGCCCCACACCTACTTACTTTATTGGTAGGACCATCACAGCCAGGCCTCCCAAACCCCGACCCCTATCACGCCACTACTTGACTTCTGCGGCCATTTGCTGCCACTTGTGGCCAGCCGCCATATGGTGCATTGTACCATTGCCACTCCTCCTGGCAGGATGCCACATGGCACTTTGGGGTGCTTCTGCTGCTTGCACAGCACTTGGGCCACTTCTGTTGCTTGCACGCGTTGGGCCACTTCCGTTGCTTGTGCGCTCAGGCCACTTCTGTTGCTCACGACAGGAGGCCACATGGCACTTTGGGCCATTACCACTGCGGAAATGGCCCAAAGAGCCACGTGGCATCCTGCCTGGAGTGGCAGCAAGTGGGTGCAGAAGAAGTCAAGCAGCGACACAACAGGTGTCGGGGTGTGGGAGGCCTGGCTGTGGTGGTCCTAAGGTAAGACATTCTCCAAAATTAAGACCTAGTGCCTCTTTTGGAGGCAAAAAAAATAAAATAAAAATAAAATAAAACCGGGTCTTAATTTCAAGGAAACATGGTATCTCTATTCTCTATATCTGTCCTGAGTACCCCATTTTTCTCATAGCTGAGGAGGATAGCAAAAGTAGTAGAAAAGCAAAGAAGGCTACTCAGCATTGGAAAAGGAATTCTGTTGCCTGTATTAATATAAATCCATGGCTTGATGTAGAATTAGGCACATTCCCCCTGGACTAGTCATCTTCTGGTCACTTTCACTGCAACCAATGAACTTCCAGCTTCTCAGTGTCTTGAGGCATTTATGGGACATAAGAGGAATGAAGGACAATGGCCATGAGAACAGAAATAGCTATTTCAATCAATTTTTCATTTTTGCTGTTTTAATTATTTTCTACAACAGTATTTTAAACATGAGCATGCTGAAATCAGTTCAGAGTGGCTTCTAGGACTCAGTATTTTCTAAACCATACCATACTATCACTCTAAGAAGCTAGTTTGGAAGACAGGTTCAGCAAGAACCGGTATTGTCGTCTTGCTTCTGCAAAAATCTCTAGGCACTTATACTTGTGAAGGCATCTTGGAACTTAGTTGGCTTTTAGATACTTCTACCATTGCAATGATACTGCCTATACAATTTGTCTGGATAAATTTCCCTTTCTTCAATCAGCACAGGATCTCAATATAGAATTCCAATACACAGCCACATGCAAGCCAACACATTTATCTTTTTCTTAATATGATAAAACAAGGTATAAATTAAGTAAATAATAATAATCTGAGATCTGGCTGAAATTAAACAAGACAAAAATGAATAATTTAAAATTCAGTTGGAACTAAATGATTATTCCAATAATTTTGTGGCTAGTAATCTAGATTTTTCAATAAACTAGACCAGCTTCTCTCATGTTTTGCACGGCCCTATTTGAAGAAAAGTTTGAATAGAAAAAGTCACCTTACTCAGATTTACAGCCTGGAGTTTGATTTTGGGGGAAACTGAAACATGCTCAGATGATAATGGATCCACAATTCATTTTTCAGATTTTAAAGTAGCTTCACAGTTCATTTATTTACAAGAAGTAAGATTTGTTTAAGGCAGTCAGAGATCCACAGCAACACCTTTTAAAATCCATAAAAACTATCTTTATTTCTGTCTCACTTTTCAAAACAGAAGGTGCAACAGCATAGTTGAGAATTGTTTTTTAATATACTAAACTAAACTAAAATATTTTGGGTCTGTCTGGAATATTTACAGCCTTTTGTCATCTTAGTCCACAGGGGGATGGAGTTAATAATACATACTTTGTCTCATTGTCCAAACTTCACTAAAGATTAAATTTAAATTTTGAGGAACATATAAGCCTTTTTCTAGGCTGAAGTCATTATTGTCTGGAAGAAAGAATATTGGAAGAAAAGAGAAAAAAAACAATGTTATGAAAAATTGCATCACCAGAAAGATTATATCAAATGAGTTCTGATACAGAATACTGACTTGGACATGAAGCAGCACATCAAATAAATAACTTCAAATAAAAATTCAAAAGGGGGAAGCCTAGGACATTATATTCCAAAATAGTTGTGTGGATCCTCTTTATGGATTGGACTTTTTAAAACCTTTTTATGACCTTTCCTTAAAAGTGCAATCTCACACACTTCCAAACCTATACAAAGAAATACTGGACCTGTTCAAAACTTTTCACAGATAATTAGTAATGCATATATCAAAACACTCAACATACCTCTGGACTTTGGTGAAACTGTGTTGTTGCACTGAGACAGATTTATATTTTTAAAGTTGTTTGGCACATCTCCACCAAAAATGCTTCCAGAAAATTTTTCTCTGGCATCAACTGGGAAAGATCAGTTTTACATGTTAACATATGGAGGCAGTTTTTTTTAAAAAAAAAACATAAAGGCCTCCAGTCAACAGATCAATGGGAGTCAGTTAGTTCTGTTTCAATGTGTAAGATTTTCAATGTTACTAATGCAAGATTTTATAGGGGAAAAGAAGTGCTTGCCTGAGTACCTTGCAACATTGTCGTGTAAGGTTTTTCAGTTTAGAATCCTAATAAGATTCCAATGAGACTCTGAACACGAGGCTACTGCAAAGAATACAACTTTATTCTTGATTAAGGAAAAGCCAGGTGTTCCCAATCTCCTGTCCCCGACACAGTGAGACAGAGGAGAAAAGGCACACACTAATGAAAAAGTTTTTCCCTTTCATAGCTAATGCACTTTCTCATGCTAACAATTCTTGCACAGTTAAGGATTTCTTTTCATCCAAATACACATTTCTTTATATATTAAGTTAAGCACAGCTTGTTACAACTCTACACTTCGAATACACAATTGCTGGCATGCAGCCAGGAGCTTTTCTCCTTGAGCAGTACACTTAAAGTTACATGGAAGCTTTTTCTCTCTTTGAACAGTATATTTAAAGTTATACCAAAGTGAGGTACAGAAAGCAGGCAGGAAAGAATGAACAATAGCTGGATTATACATAAAAGATTATATTCTGGTCCCTTCATTCTTCCTTTTTATTGGCAATAAGATGCTTCCTATTGCTGGACTAATAGTGTATATTCTTCAGGCATTGGCATCAGAATGAGGACCTTAGCTCTTTTTTCTTGCTTACCTGATGCTAAAACCATCACACCAGAAATTGTGTTAGCAACAATTGACCTTATTAAAGGTAACAAGCAATGTAATATCATTAATCTTCCAAAGGCCAGAGCTATGAGGAACAAAATTATTTTTCAATCTCCAAATATTCCTCTAAACCATCCAACAGAATCTATGATTCCATCCCAGGTTTGGACAGAAACGTGGTCAAGCTTCCTCATTTGGTCTGTGATTTCTTCAATTGCCTTTCCATTATCATCATTCTGGATACAGCAGTTGGTTAGGTTAAATTTTCCACAGACTCCTTGTTACTATTCATTATATATGAACATTTTCCCCTATAAGCTCCCATTCCCCAAATCTCTCTTTTATGCAATGGAAAATATGACATGCCAGGTCTCCAAACACCAAGGTTGAGAAGACAAAGGATACTAGTGAAGCCCTCCTCAGGAGTCAGGGAAATCAACTTCAGGATCAAGATCAGAATCATCAGAATCCCTTTCAGGTGGAAAAAACTGGAGCCATAGCTCATAGTCATCACTGTCGTATTCTTCATTTGATGGCAGGTGATCATGGGAGATGGAATCCTCGATGACAAATAGATTTGGCAATGCCTCCTGTGGAAGGGAAACAACAGGAGCCAGGGGAGGCAGTGGACACATCAGTCAGTTAACACCACTAGGTCTGGTGGGAGAGTGGTGAAGTCCACTCTGTTTTAATCATCATGGCTCTCCTCTCAAAAATGCAGCAGTTTCCTTTCTAATATAAAAGTGAATAACAAGAGTTCAGGAATCCAGGTCATCAAAAAGGTCTGCAGGTAAGACTGGGGTTCGTTGCAAACATAGCTTCAAATCGGTGATGGGTTGACACTCCCAATGGGGCGGTGGAATCTTCTTTAATCTGGAAACATGGATCCATGCTTTGATGCCCTCGACTTTAGCCACTGTGGGTGTGCTGAGAAGAACTTGGTGGGGACTTGACCATTTGGTTGCACTTGGGAAGAGTTCCTTTACTTGAATCCATTCTCCAGGTTGGACACAAGATGGTGCTGTTGTTATAGGTGGTAAGGCGTCTTGCACCTGTTTAGAAATACAAGATAGAACCTGGGTCAGTTTCTGCAAATATTGGGTTATATTTATCTCTCCTTCATCTCTTGATATTGACTGGGATGAAAAAGGTCTACCATAGAGCATCTCAAAGGTGACAATTTTCACTGCCCTCGAGATAATGCCCTGATGTGAGTTAAGGCAATGGGCAAGACCTGTGGCCAAGGCAAATGGGTCTCCTGGTATAACTTGGCTAAATGAGTCTTTAATGTCTGGTTGAGTCATTCTGCCCATGCTGAAGCCTGAGGCCTGAGGCCTGTAGCTTGAGTGAAGTCTCCAGGTAATCCCCAAGTACTTACTCCCTGAACTATTTGGGATGTAAAATGTCTACCATTGTCAGATTCAATACTTCTTGGTACTCCAAATCTAGGAATAATTATTTCTATCATGATTTTAACAACTTCTTTAGCTATTTGGGTAGCTGTAGGGATGGCTTTTGGCCATCCGGTGAACATGTTGATTAAAACCAAAAGGTTATTCTTTGCTCCTTTCTTATGCATTTCAGTAAAATCAACTTGCCAAGCCTCTCCTGGATAGCAAGCTACTCTGGTAGGACCTTGTGGGATTTTGGCTCCTCCTATGGGATTATTTTTCTGACATACTTCTTACTGATCCATTACTGTCCTACACAGTCTTCTCATATTCTCAATCCTGTATCTTCTCTCTAGCTATCTTTTCATCACTCTTGGATCTGCATGGGTGGCCTGGTGGACTCTCCCCACTATTGGCCAAACTAGCTGCCTAGGCAGTTGTGCTCTGTCTTTTACTATCCACCAGCCTTCCTTCCACTGACCATCTGTTTTTAAATTGTCTCTACTATTGTACAAAGGGGGAAGAAAATCAGTAGGTTCTTCTGGGATTGTGAGGACCCACCCCACTTTGCATCTTAAGAAGACAGAACTCTTGGAATAATTCTTCCAACAGGAATCCTTTATTAAGAGAAAATGGTTGCAGGCATGCTAGACAGGACTTGGGGTTCAAGCTCTCCCATTCAAGGTTTTAAGGGGTTCCCCAGTAGTCCCACCCAATCAACCCCCTTTCCAGTGATAGTTTCAAGTATCACAATTCCATCCCCTTTCTTCTTCCGTCTGGATGGAGACTTCAGATAACTACATGAAAGGCAATTACTCTTCTTTGATATGTTAATGCTTAGAGGCCACAATAAACACACAGTCAGTCCTTTGAAGTGTGCTGAAGGAGGTGAGGGCCATAAAGCCCCTTTGCTCTCCCCCTTTTCTCCCTCTTATGGCAGAATCCAGAGAAGGCAGAATTGGGAGTTTCTATGTTTGATAATTAAAGATGAAATATAATTGGATTCTGACATCCGGCCCCTCTTAACAATAAGAGAGATCCACCTGAAAGAAAACACAAGTAACAAATTTAGTTAGGCTTGTTAGGATACTCTGTGTGAAACTTCTTCAATAGCTTCGGGGCTCTGACGTGACGTTTATGGACCCACTCATTTTGTGAGGCAGGGAGGTGTTTCCAGGCAACTAGGTACTGAGTTGTTCCACGATATCTCCTAGAGTCAAGGATCTCTTTAATTTCGAAGTGTTGTTCCCCCTCCACCATGATTGGAGGTGGTGGGGGGGGGATTTTTGGCCGTAGAGGTGACTGATGCTCTCTTTTCAGCAAGCTGCAATGAAAAACTGGGTGTATTTGCCTGAGTTTTTTGGGTAATTCTAATTCTACTGTTACTGGATTTATGATCCTTTTAATTGGAAAAGGTCCTATATATTTTGGTCCAAGTTTTTTACAGGGCTGTAGGGATTTTAGGTATTTTGTAGATAAGTACACCATTTCTCCTATAATGAATGGTGTATGCTCAACCCTTTTTTTATCGGCTTGTGCTTTGTATGCCCGCCTAGCTTCATCTAGTGATTTTCTGACTATTGGCCAGGTGTTTTGTAGGTTTTCCATCCATTCTTTCAGTGAAGGGATCGTTGGTTCTTTTGGGGTTAACTCTGGCATAGGGTTGAAACTTTGGCCGTTTGCTATTTGAAAAGGAGTGTAGCCTGTGCTGGAGTGGACTGCATTATTGTAGGCAACTTCTGCAAAAGGAAGTAAGTCCGTCCAATCACTCTGTTGGAAATTTAAAAAACATCTCAAATATTGCTCAAGTACCGCCTGGCAGCGTTCCGCTTGTCCATCTGTCTGAGGGTGATGGCTAGATGTCAGTCCCTGAGTGGTCCCTAAGAGGGATAAAAATTCCTTCCAAAATGTAGCCGTAAATTGCACTCCCCTATCAGAGATGATGCGTTGGGGTGCCCCGTGCAATCTGTAAATGTGCTGGATAAAAAGTTTTGCTAAGGCCTTTGCAGTGGGAATTTTTTTGCAAGGGATAAAGTGCACCTGTTTGGAAAATAGGTCCGTGACTGTCCAGATAACAGTATTCCCATTGCTTTCAGGCAATTCCACTATAAAATCCATGGCTATTTCCCTCCAGGGGGCTGAGGGACTTGCCACTGGTTGTAACAGCCCTGGCGATTTCCCTTGCAACCTCTTTGCTGATGCACAGGTTGGGCAGCTGGCAACTTAACTTTCTATGTCCTTTTTTATTGATGGCCACCAAAATTGCCGTTTAATTAAGTGTAAAGTTTTTACAAATCCAAAATGCCCTGCTGATTTTGTGTCATGGCAAAGTTGCATGAAAGTTAGTCTTTGAGTTGTTGGTATATATAACTTTTCCCCTACCCAAGGCGAATCCGTCTCTCATTGTGCACACATGTTTGTTTTTCTGGAACCATTCATCTGTTTCCAAACTTTTTCTGAATTCAATCCCAGTTTGGCTGTCCAGTTGTGGTTTTAGTTTGGCTTGGGTTCTTGTGGTTACTGGCGCTGCCAGTTGTGACTCTGCCATTATTGGTCTAGAGTCTGTGGTTCGTGCGCTGTTATATTGGGGCATGCGAGATAGTGCATCTGCCAGGAAGTTCTTTCTTCCTGGTAAATGTTTGAGCTTAAATTGGAATTGGTTAAAATGCTGGGACCAGCGGGCTTGTTTGGGATTGAGTTTCCTGGGAGTTTTCAGGGCTTCTAAATTTTTGTGATCAGTCCATACCTGGAAGGGGATTTTGTTGCCTTCCAGGAACTGTCGCCACGTGAGTAATGCCCAACGTATCCCATAAGCCTCCTTCTCCCATACGTGCCAGCGCTGTTCTGTTTCCGTGAGTTTCTTAGATGTATATGCACAGGGTTGCAATACTGCATCATCATTTTCTTGTAATAGCACAGCCCCCACTGCCACATCACTTGCATCTGCCTGTATTATGAAGGTTTTGTCCATGTCTGGGTGCCTTAGTACTGGTTCGGCAGAAAAAAGTCTCTTTAGTCTCTCAAACGCTGCTTGGCACTCCATTGTCCATTTTAGTGGCTGGCTAGGTTTTACTGAGGATGTTCCCTTCGTTTTTAGTAAGTTAGTGAGGGGCAAGGCGATCTGTGCAAATGAGGGGATGAATTGGCGGTAAAAATTTGCAAAGCCCAGGAAACTTTGTAGTTGCTTTCTTGTGCGGGGTGGTGCCCATTCTAATACTGCTCTGACCTTCTCTGGGTCCATTTCAATGCCCTGTGGGATATGCGATAGCCTAGGTAGTCTATCCTTTCCTGGTGGAATTCGCATTTTGAGAGTTTGGCATATAGGTGAGCGGCTCGCAGCTTCTTTAAAACCGCTCTGACAAGTTTGACGTGTTCTTCTTTTGTTTCAGTAAAGATAAGAATGTCGTCCAAGTAAACAAGGACCCCCTTAAACAGGTGCTCCCTTAGAACGTCATTGATTAATTGCATAAAGACTGCAGGGCCCCCTTGTAATCCAAATGGCAAGACTTTGAATTGATAGCACCCCATGGGGCAGTTAAATGCAGTCTTCCATTCGTCCCCTTCCTTGATTCTCACGCGATAGTAAGCTTCCCTTAGGTCTAGTTTAGAAAAAATTTTCCCTTTCGATAGGTGTGACAGCATGTCTTTCATGAGGGGCAGCGGGTATAGGTTGCTTTCACTGATTGTATTCAGGGCCCTATAATCCACGCATAAACGTAAAGAGCCATCCTTCTTCTCTCTAAAAAGGACCGGGGCAGCCACTTTAGGCTTGGCTGGCTCAATGAAACCTCTCTCCAGGTTTTTTTTATAAATCTTTCCATTTCCTCCTTCTCCTTTGGGCTCATGGAGTATAATCTGGGCTTCGGGAGTTTTGCCCCAGGCTTGAATTCAATGGTACAGTCTGTGGGTCGGTGGGGGGGAAGCTCATTCGCCCTCTCCTCACTGAAGACTTCAGCAAGGTCCCTATATTCCTCTGGTATTTCTGTTAATCTTTTTTCCTCTCCTATGGATGCTTTTTCTATTCTTGATTCTGGTAGCCTCCCTTGGGTTTTTAAGTCCATAGGGTCCCCCTTCGGGAATTTGATTTCTGTCATCCTCCAATTTACCCAGGGGTTCCATTTTTTTCAACCATTCCATCCCTAGATTCATTGGGCATTCCATACCTGGGGTCACCACAAACGTTAAGTCCTCTTCATGGTTGCCCAGGGAGAGATGTATTGGCAAAGTGGCTAGGGTAGCTGGCACCCCCCCTGCTATGGATCCATCTAGCTGGCCAAATGAGATTGGTTGTTCCAGTCTCCTGGATGGGATGCCCAGATTCCCCACTAGTGTGGGCTAATGAGGCAGCGGGTACAGCCAGAGTCTATTAAGGCTTTCACCTTCACAGCTTCGGGCATGGGGGGGATTAATATAGTCACTGTTTTGAAGATGGGTGTGATGCATCCACTTACCAGGGGTTCGCCCTCCGAGCTGTCATCTGAGGCATCCACCGGCCCTGTGGTGTAGGCTGGAGTCCTTTCCCCTTGGTGAGCAGAGGTGGGGGTTTCTGCAATTTCCATCATTCTCATGGCCGTTTCTTTTGGCTTAGCTGAATACCCTCCGGGTTTGTTGATTGGGGATCTGTCTGGGTTGTGCTGGGGGGCCTTTGAGCGGCATTCTACAGCTCGATGCCCTTCTCTTCCGCACTTGAAACATCCCATTTGCTTCTTGGCTGTATCCGATGATTTCACCGGTTGGTGTGTCAGCTCAGGCGGGGGGCGGCTCCATTGTTTTCCTCGGCGATGCCTCTTCAATATGTCGATCTCTGCTTCCTCTGCCAAGACGTACCATTCCTCAAGTCGATGTGGGTCCCTCGGGGTAGGCAAGCATCATATAGATCATAGTTTAGTCCGTCTTTGAAATGGCCAAGGAGGATGTCTTCTGGCCAATTCAGTTTGCTGGCAATGGCCCGGAATTCTTGTGTATACTCAGCCACTGGGCGTTTGCCCTGCCTCATCGTTGTTATTTTTTCACGGGCTTTGCGATCAGCCAGGGGGTCTTCAAATCGTCTTCTCAAAGAGGACATGAAACGGTTGAAGTTACTGAGTTCTGGGGCATTGGAGTCATGCAAGTTCACTACCCAATCCGCAGCTGGTCCATCCAGGGCAGATTGCACGATCCGGATGCGGGCTTTGTCGCTGGGAATGTCCTGCCCATATTCCTCCATGTAGCTGAGGACTTGGGTTAGGAAAAATCCCAAGCGTGTTGGCTCCCCTTTGAATTTCACTTCCAACGGTGGACGTCTTGGAATGGATCGGTGCCTCTGTTGTGGGTGGTAGTGCCTTCCGTCCAGATTGCCATCTGTGGTTCGGTAGGGGGTGGGAGCTCCTGGATCAGTAGATGTCCCTGGGGTTGCAGGTTCCACGTTCCCCTCGGTGTCTCTCCCTTTGCGGCTCCAGGAACTGGGGCAGCCGTAGGGTTCAGTATTCTCCTCTCCTAGGGAGCTGAGAGTTCTCTTCATCAGGTCAATAGCTTTCTCTAGGATCCAGTCTGAGTACGGTGCCCAGCTTTCTCCCTCTTCACTTGCGTGCAGGGGATTTCTCCATCTCCTGCTTCCATTCTGGTTGCTTGGTCCCCGTCTCAGGGTCACCTTTCTTGATTCCTTTCCCCACTCACTTTTCTTTCCAACGCCCATCGACCAGCGAGGCTTGTGGTCCTGTGTCTCCACCACTTCTTCTCCTGAGGAATCTGGCCTCTCGGATCCCAACATCTGGCAAGGTTCCAACTGGGTCAGCGGCTCTCTTTCCAGGGAGTTTTCCCCCTCTCTTGCTCCATTGTCTGACATGGTAAATTTTTGCAAAATCCCCCGGCAAGGGTCTTCCTTCCAGGTGGATTAATTTTGCAAGTCCTGTCTAATGTAAGGACCCACCCCACTTTGCATCTTAAGAAGACAGAACTCTTGGAATAATTCTTCCAACAGGAATCCTTTATTAAGAGAAAATGGTTGCAGGCATGCTAGACAGGACTTGGGGTTCAAGCTCTCCCATTCAAGGTTTTAAGGGGTTCCCCAGTAGTCCCACCCAATCAACCCCCCTTCCAGTGATAGTTTCAAGTATCACAATTCCATCCCCTTTCTTCTTCCGTCTGGATGGAGACTTCAGATAACTACATGAAAGGCAATTACTCTTCTTTGATATGTTAAAGCTTAGAGGCCACAATAAACACACATTCAGTCCTTTGAAGTGTGCTGAAGGAAGTGAGGGCCATAAAGCCCCTTTGCTCTCCCCCTTTTCTCCCTCTTATGGCAGAATCCAGAGAAGGCAGAATTGGGAGTTTCTATGTTTGATAATTAAAGATGAAATATAATTGGATTCTGACAGGGATCAGTGCAACCGCACAGGTCGTGGTTTCTGGGATCATGGCAGTCTGTTTAGCCAATAGTCTGCTGCCTTATTGCCCCTAAAGGCAGGACCAGAGTCAGTTTGATGTCCACGACAATGTATGATTGCAATAGCTTTAGGTAGATGAACAGCTTCCATCAAATCTTCCAGAAAGGGTTTCATCTTTAAAGTTTTTCCATCAGCTCCCACATAGCCTCAGGTCTTCCATAGGATGGTATGGGTGTGTGCAGCTAAAAAGGCGTATCGGCTGTCAGTATATATAGTCACTCGTTGGCTTTCAGCTAAATGACATGCTTCTATGAGAGCCATTAGTTCAGCTGCTTGTGCAGACATATGTGAAGGGAGCCATCTCTGAAGCAACGGTCCATCTTCTGTTACTACTATATTAGAGGTTTACAGCTTTCCAGTGCAAAAATAAGCCCCCCAAATAAGCACACATTCAAAATAAGCAGGAGGCATAGTTTAGAAAACCTTTGTCTTTAAAATATATATAAACATGATACATGCAGTTTCATTCAGTTCTTGGCAACATGTTAGAGAACAACAACTAACGCAGGAGATCAGGACACAGGGAGAGACTAAACCACGCCTAGACCTAGGTTGGCTCACATGCTTCTCACAGCCAATCCTGTGTCTCAGTTAAATAACAGTTCCCATTGGCTGGTTCATTGCTATGGCTATTCCAGTTCATAAATTCACTCCTCCCTTTATGACTGGAATAGACATAAAATCAAATAACTTAATACTCTTCCCATGGTGTACTCCATTCAATGGCTTGATCATTACATCTGCCAGATTGTCATCTGAAAAACAATGAAGCAAGCAAATTAGTTTACTTCTGATGGCTTCTCTGACATTACAATAATGTCCACATGCTTGCTTCTACTTTTCATTCTGTCACCTATTGCCATTTTAATGCAAGCAGCATTATCTTCAAATACTGTTACAGCTTCTTTACCTTCTATACTTAAAGCCTTCAACAGCTGTACATACCAGGTTACTTCTTAACAAAGTTCAGAAAGAGCAATAAATTCTGCTTCTAAGAATGGAAATAGCTATAGTTGTTTGTTTTCTGGACTTCCATCCAATCAAAGCCCCTCCAAATAATACCACAAACCTAGAATTGGACTTTCTGGTTTGCACATCATTGGCATATCACTGTCAATATAATATTTTAACTTTAATTCTTCAGAGACCTGTATTTGAAGACCCAAATTCACAGTTCCCTTCAAATACCTGAGAATTCTCTTCACTCCCATCCAATGCAACTGTGTTGGTGTGGCAGTAAAGAGACTTAAGATGCTTACTGCACAAGCTATGTCTGGTCTGGACCACTATCTAAGGTATAATAGGCTTCCTATTGCTGACTGATATATCTCCTGATCACAAGCTTCACTTTTGTCCTCACCTAAAGGGTTGTGAAAATCTATGCTCATAGGTGTTGGAGCAGAATTACAATCCTTCATGTTGTATCTCTCCAAAAGCTGTTTAATTTTCCTTCTTTGACCGAGAACGTAGCCACCTTCTCATTTTTTTTTTGAATCTCTACACCAAGATAGTTTTATATTTCACCCAGACTTTTCAACTCAAACCTTTTCTCCAATTGATTAGCAAATTCCTTCACTTGTGCCAGATCCTTTGCAATGAAGCAAAGATCATCCACAAATGCTAATAATAGGTAATCCCACCATGGAACCTTGCAGTATATATGCAACCATCAGCCTTACAACTTTTGAACCCAAGACCTTTCAATGCCACATCTAAACAGATGTTCCAGTTTCTGGCTGTTTGCTTTAGCCCATAAATGGCCTTGTTCAGTTTATATACAGTGCCAGGCTTTTTACTTTCATACATTGGTGCTTGAACCATGTAAATTTCTTCCTTCAATTCTGTATGGAGGATTACTATGGTTATATCAAAGTGCCAAAATTTATGACCACATGCCATTGCCAATGCTACTGCCATCCTTATAGTTTCACTTTTTTACCATTGGTGCAAATATCTCATCATAGTGCATGTTTTCTTCTGCGAAAACCCCTGTGCCACTAATATAGCCTTATATTGGATTTCAATGTTGGGTAACACTTTCTTTTTGTATACCTTTTTACATCCTACAGCTTTGTAGCCTTGTAGCAAAGTCATAGAGGTGAACACTTTATGTTCATCCATGGATTTCATTTCTTTGTCCATGGCCTCTTTCCACTTCACTTGTTCCACTTTGGGTAGTGCCAATACTTCCTGATAGTTTCTTGGCTCATACCACACATTACACACCTTTACTTTCCCAGCAGAATACCTGTCAAGTGGAATCCCTTTGTTCCATCGCTCTGACCTGCGTGGAATTGACTGCTCTTGGCTGCCAACCCTTTCCTGCTTTACATTAGATTCACCATCTTCTTCTGACTCCTTTTCTTGTCCTCTTTCAGCTTCTCCTCCCTGAATGCCGACACTGTCACTAAATGAGTCACCATCACTAAGTGGACCATCCCCAGAATTGGCATCAATTCTGCCGCAATTCTGTTCTGCAAAGCTAGCAGATCTGGAAATTACTATCATTCTGTTTCCATCGCTAAAGCGATAGCTCTTTGAGCCAGGCTCATAGCCCATAAAACTGAGCTTTCTAGCCTTTTGTTGCCCTTTTCTCCTGATTGCCTTTGGAATATGCACCCATGCATTGCTTCCAAACACCTTTAAATGTGCTAGAGATGGCTTTCTCCCATATAGCACAGCATATGGAGTATCATTTATAGAGGAACTCCAGAGCCTATTGACCAAATAATTAGCAGTCAATATGGCTTTGCCCCAATATGACCTGCTCAGACCAGAATCCTCCAGCAATGAGTCTTTCATGGTCTGCAAGACTCCATTCCATCCTTCAGCCACACCATTCTCAGTTACTGTGTACGGATTTGTGTGTCCATGTCTTATTCCTAGTTGTCCCAACCACTGTTGAAAACTTGCTGACATGAATTCCGAACCCGTCAGTTTGCAGCTGGCATACCTGTTGTCTATATCTTCTTTCTGCAAAGCTCATCCATTGCTTGAACTTCTGCAGCACCTGTGTTTTGCTCTTAAGTAAATAACAGAAACCAAATCTGCTGAAATCATCTACAATGACCAGCGCATACCTGGCTCCTCCCAAGCTGGCTTGCATTGGTCCTACTAAATCTGCATGTACCAGCTCTAAAACCTTGTTGTCTGCCTTGTGTTCTTCTTGCTCACTGGTGTGGGAAGTCAGCCCCTGCCAGAGAAGGAAATATTAAAAGGGCAGAAAAATATATTTCCTCAAAGGATCTTAAAGAGGCAGAAAAGCATGCCCAGTTTTCTTAATAGCCCCGAGTTTCCCTCCCCTAAGCAGAAACCAGCTCTGTAGAAATGCAGATGTAAATAATCCAAGAAGGTTGGAGACCCCCAGCTAGAAGATTAAGAAGACAAAGACACTTAAAATCTACATGCCCCACCCAAACTCTAAGACAGGACATAACATAAGACAGGACAGATACCAAAGGGACACAGGTCAAAATACAGGAAATACAAAGCCTCAAATAGGAACAGAAAACAACCTCAAGAGCCCCAGAGGGTATAAAAACCCACTCTCTACATGTGCTCTCTCTCTCTTTTCTTCCAGAGCCATCTTTCTGTCTGGCTCTCCTGTTCAATAAACTGCAACCTTCTTTCTAAAGCAGTCGCCGTGTTGTTTATTCCCAGCTTGGACTGAACCATGATGAAGACTTTTCCTTCAACACTGGGAACACCTTGGATTTTGATGATTTACATATTGCACAGTCTAAGTATGCTTTACACCTTTTAAGGTTAATCCCTCTGCAAACTCTGGCATCCTATGCAATACTCTGAAGCTGGCATGGCCAAGCTTTTTGTGCAAGAGATGAATGCATGAATCATGCTGTGCCACATTACCAAATGTTTGGGCACATTGAATCTTTTGTGCCTGCAACACATAAAGATTATCCTGTTTTATGCCCTGTGCACATACTTTCCCATTTCTTTTTTGAGACATTTCCCATTTACAAATGTGGTCTCAAACCCTTGTTTGTCAAGACTGGAGACACTCAGTAAACTATGCTCCATTTCAGGCACACATAATACATTATTAAACCTTTCCTCCAGACATGGAATCAGCACACTGCCTTTCCCCATAACTTTTGCCTTCTGGCCATTTGCTAAGGCCACTGCATCTCCTCCAGTTGAGTCCAATCTGGAAAACAACTTAGAATTATTAACAATTATTAATTGTTTGACTAGCCCCACTGTCTATTAACCATTTGTCTCTGCTATTACAATAGCTAACTTTTGCAACAGCTGCCTGTCCATTTGCTATTTTTATTCCTTGTAAACAGTCTTTCTTGAAATGAGTTTCAGCCCCACAGATGAAGCATTTCTTTTTCTCCTGTTCTTTCTTCTTGGTAATTCTCTGCTAAGATGTAATCCAATCTCTGCAGACAGTCAGTCTGCTGCTCTGATCTCTCTGCTCCTTGGACCCCCACCTCATGAATTTCTCCTCTAAAATGCATTTCTGTTCTTCCAAAATCAAACAGGCTTTAAGTCCTTCCATACTTAATTCCTGTTCTGGTCTGCATACATCTGAATCGATGACCCATGTTTCATCAAGACTATTTAGTACCAACAGCACCTTCTGAGATTCAGGAATCTGCATTCCTCGCTGTTCTAATTCAACAAACAGTTTCTGCATGGGGAACAAATGCTCTTCTATGCTCTCCTGTGGCAGCAGCCGCGCTCTGTACAATTGCCTCGATAACTGCACTATATTGCATGCTGAAGCACTCACATGTACACTTTTCAACTTCAAGTAAACTTCTTTTGCAGTTTTTAAGTCAGTTACATTTAAGAATTGTTCATCTTCCACACTTAAGTTGATATAAGCCAGTGCCTTATCATGCCTCCGTTGATCTGAAGCTGCTAATTGCCCCTGGGGTGGATTAATCACAATATCCCAGAGCTCCTTAGCCTTCAGGAAGCATTCCATTTTTGCAGCCCAAATAAAATAATTCTTTTGTTCCAATTCAGGCAGAGAACTCTCCTTTAAATCAGCCATCCTGCAAGCCTTCAGCTGAGCAGCCCTTTCCTTTCTTATTTAACTCAGGCAGTCCTTCAGCTAATTAAGTGCTGAGCTTCAATCTTTTTCTTCAGTCTGAATTGTGTGCAAGGGCTGGCTGGGATCTGGGCCCATAACCTGTTAGAGTTTTACAGCTTTCCAGCGCAAAAATAAGCCCAAAAAAATAACCATACATTTAAAATGAGCAGGAGGCATAGTTTAGAAAAACTTTATCTATAAAATATATATAAACATGATACAAACAGTTTCATTCAGTTCTTGGCAATGTGGTAGAGAACAACAACTAACTCAGGATATCAGGACACAGGGATAGACTAAACCACGCCCAGACCTAGGCTGGCTCACAAGCTTCTCATAGCCAATCCTGTGTCTCAGTTAAATAACATGTCAGAATCCAATTATACTTCATTTCCAGTTATCAAATATAGAAAACCCCAATTCTGCCTTCTCTGGATTCTGCCATAAGAGGGAGAGAAGGGGGAGAACAAAGGGGCTTTATGGCCCTCACTTCCTTCAGTATACTTCTAAGGAACTGAATGTGTGTATTGCAAAAGAACTAACCATAAGAATGGGGCCGTTTTCCTTTCATGTAGTTTCTTTGAAGTCTCCATCCAGCCGAGCAGTAATGAAAAGGGGGGTGGAAGTGTAATGCCTGAGAATGTCGCTGAAAGAGGGGGTTGATTGGGTGGGGCTACTGGGGAAACCCTTAAAACCTTGAATTGGAGAGCTTGGACTCCAAGTCCTGTCTAGCACGCCTGCAACCACTTTTTCTTAATAAAGGATTCCTGTTGGAAGAATTATTCCAAGAGTTCTGTCTTCTTAAGATGCAAAGTGGGGTGGGTCCTTACATAACAGTTCCCATTGGCTGGTTCATTGCTATGGCTATTCCAGTTCATAAATTCTTACACACTGACATACTGCTAATCCTGTGTTCTTTTTCCATCTTTCATGAAGGACAAGCCATCTGTCCAGAACACCAGATTTCCATCTGTCAATGGCTAGTCTTTAAATCACATCTGGATCTGGTGATGTATTCTAATACATCTAAGCAGTCATGGGGTGGATCTCTCTCAGGCCATGGCAGCAGGGTAGCAGGATTTAGAAGCTGACATCTGGATAATTGGACATTTTCTTGTTCCACTATAGTACTCACATATTGGGAAATCCTATTGGATGTTGCCCAAGCAAGAAGCTTTTGTTCTAATAAGATTTGAACTGCGTGGGGTGTAAAAACATGGAGAGAAGCTCCAAGGATAATTTT
Source organism: Crotalus tigris (assembly GCF_016545835.1). Taxonomy (NCBI): domain Eukaryota; kingdom Metazoa; phylum Chordata; class Lepidosauria; order Squamata; family Viperidae; genus Crotalus; species Crotalus tigris. Next base: position 7,317,572 of record NW_024096551.1, on the reverse strand, counting down.
CTGTGATTCTGCAATCAGGACAGCTCTAGCTGTGACTGCTTTTAAGTATGCACGTCATCCTTTAACAACATTGTCCAGACTTTTTGACAAGTAGGCCATTGGAACTCATTCTGGGACCACCTTTTGTAGCAAAACTCCTACAGCACAACCTTTTTGTTCTGTAAGGTACAAATCAAGTCCCTGAGACTGGTCTGGTAGAGCCAAGCAAGCTGCTCTCACCAGACTCTTCCTCAAGGCTTTCCAGGCTTGGGTATGTTCCCCAGTCCATTCCCAAGCTATATCTTTTTGGGTCAGTTGGTACAATGGTTTGGCTATTATGAAGTAAAGGGGGATCCATAGTCTGGCATATCCTGTAATGCTCAAAAAGGATCTAAGTTGTTTCACATTGGTTAGCATTGGTAAGGCTGTCAGTGCCTGGAGCCTACTTTCACATAAGCATCGAGTTCCTTTATCTAGCACATAACCTAAATAGTTTACAGTTTGCTTAGTCCATTGGATTTTCTTTCAGGACACTGTATATCCCTTTTTGGCCAGATGATTTAGCAACTCAACTGATTTTTCCTCCAACTGTCATTCATTTTTGGCTGCCAGTAGTAAGTCATCTACATATTGTAAGAGCATTGTGGTTGTGACATCAAAGTCCTTTAAATCTGCAGATAGGGCAGCAGCAAAGTCTGTATGGCTGTTTTTGTATCCCTGGGGCAATCTAGTCCATGTTAACTGGCAGTGGCATCCATCATCTGGATCTTTCCATTCAAAGGCAAAATAATCTTGGCACTCTAAGACCAAGGGAATGCAGAAAAAGACATCTTTTAGGTCTATTACAGTGTACCACACTTGATGGTGTGATAGGGTGGTCAAAAGGGTTTAAGGATTGGCCACCACAGGGCATAAAGCTTGAATCCTCTGGTTTGTTTCTCTTAGGTCTTGGACTGCCCTCCAAGTCCCATCAGGCTTTGGGACTGGAAAAATTGGACTGAGTTTCTCTAAGAATGTCAAAATTTAAAAAGGTTTAGAATACATTCTTTTATGCCAATGCAAGCTTCCCTTTTTATTAAATACTGCCTTTTTGAAATGGAGGCTGCATTATGTTTCAGTTTTGCCAAATGGGGAACAACAAATTTAGCATATCCAGGCATTCCCTGGTACCATACAGAAGGGTTAATGTGAGAGTCTGAAGATGATTTAGAATCCTGCAGACTCAGGAAACACAAATATGCTGTAGTCCCTCAGGGGAACACTTGAGGGTAGCTACCAACTTGCCTAATAAATCCCTTCCTAACAAATTAATAGGACATTGAGGCAAAATGAGAAATTAATGGGTCACACTGGCACCTTGGATCCCTTTAACTTCCAAGCATCACCTCTGTTTGGCAGTTTCCATTCTTCCTGTAAAATCTATTATAGGGGTACTTTGAGTGGTTAGACATGGCACAGTAGAGTCATTGAGGACACTGTAAGTTGCCCCGGTGTCAACAAGAAAAGGTTGGAATCTTCGCCCCACTTGTAACTCCACCAGAGGTTCTGGGGTAGAAACTAGTCTTCTGGAGCTCCGTCAATATAGGTCTTCTTGCCATCCCATCATCTACTTCTGGGGAGGGCCTGTGGATGGCTGGAATTGAGGCCATCATTGTTGAAGCTGTCTATTGAGCTGAGGGCTTTGACGATTTAGCAGACACTCATTCTTCCAATGTCCCATCTTTTTGCATCAGGCACACTGGTTTTTCTGTAAATTCCCAAACTGTTGGTTTGGAGGTCCTCTCTTAGGCTGTGACTGTAATGCCACAGTTAGGAAGGTAGCCTGTTTCTTCATCTTCCTGTCTTCCTTTTCTTCCTCTGTTTCCTCTTGTTGGCAGTAGATGGTAAAAGCTGTTTGAATCAGGAGTTACAAATTTTGGGTAGTTGGGGTATCTAATCTTTGGAGTTTCCTCCTGATATCAGGGGTGCTTTATTCTACGAAAGTCATTTTCAGAATGACTTTATTCTGAGGCGTCATCTGGATCTAGGTTGGTAAAGCGTTGGAAGCCATCTTTCAAATGGATTAAAAAGTCTGTCAGGCTTTCTTTTAGCTCTTGCATAATTTGGTATATCCAATGAAAATTTACAGTTTTGCACTCCTTTCCTGAGATCTTGGATAATGGCTTCCTGAGCTTCCCTCAAAACTTCCATGCCTATAGGATCACTGGTATTTACTTCAAAAGATGGAGCCAATAAATTTGCAGGCTCAGGCCAGTGTCCTAATGGGGGATTGTTAATGACTGCCCGCTTCACTTTGTAATGTTTTTCTGCAGCCTCCAAAACCTGTCGCTTGTCTTCTGGGCTCAAGAAGGCAGCAAGTAGGGCATGCAGATCGGGCACTGTTGGCCTTTGGGTTGCCAAAATCCTCTGGACTAGTTCTACATATGATTGAGGGGCTTCTCTATATGGGGGCATTCCCCTTTGCCAATTTAACAAGTCTCTGATAGTAAACGGAGTATGAACATAAGCAAGGTTGTTTCCCATTGGCAATTGTCTCAAGGGAGCCAACAGCAGGGCCGTAAATGACCCATCAAGTCCTCCATAAGATATTCCTTTTCTAGTGTGAGGGGGACTTAACTCCCCTCCCTTTTTATTTGTGGCTGTAAAGTAGTGGTTCTCAACCTTTCTAATGCCGCGACCCCTTAATACATTTCCTCATGTTGTGGTGACCCCCAACCATAAAATTATTTTCGTTGCTATTTCATAACTGTAGTTTTGCTACTGTTATGAATCGTAATGTAAATATCTGATATGCAGGGTGTATTTTCATTGTTATGAATTGAACATAATTAAAACATAGTGATTAATCACAAAAACAATATAGCAATGCTCGATGGAGAAGCTTACTCTTCCTTGCTCAAAAATGTTGGGAGGGAGGGAAGGGGAAGGAAGGAAGATTGAAGGGGAAAGGAAGGAGATGGAGAAGGAAGGAGATTGAAGGGGAAAGGAAGGAAGGAAGGAAGGAGAGAGAGATTGAAGGAGAAGGGATGGAGTTGGAGATGGAAGGAAGATTGAAGGGAAAAGGAAGGAGAAAGAGATTGAAGGGGAAGGGATGGAGATGGAGATGGAAGGAAGGAAGGAAGATTGAAGGGGAAAGGAAGGAGATGGAGAAGGAAGGAGATTGAAGAGGGAAGGAAAGAAGGAAGGAAGGAGAGAGATTGAAGGGGAAGGGATGGAGTTGGAGATGGAAGGAAGGAAGATTGAAGGGGAAAGGAAGGAGATGGAGAAGGAAGGAGATTGAAGGGGGAAGGAAGGAAGGAAAGAAGGAAGATTGAAGGGGAAAGGAAGGAGATGGAGAAGAAACAAGATTGAAGGGGGAAGGAAAGAAGGAGAGATTGAAGAGGAAGGGTGGAGATGGAAGGAAGGAAGATTGAAGAGGAAAGGAAGGAGATGGAGAAGGAAGGAGATTGAAGGGGGAAGGAAGGAAGGAAGGAAGGAAGGAAGGAAGGAAGGAAGGAAGGAAGGAAGGAAGGTGTCAAGCCTCCCGGGGCTTGCCATGCAGAGGTGGGGGGGTGATGAGCAAAGAAGCCTACCGCCGCCGAGAAATGCCGCCACACCAACCACCGCCACACCAGCCGTTCTGTCCAGGCAGAGGCCCGCAGCCGCCTGTTCCCAGTTCCCACGTGTCTCGACAGTCAGTCGGAGGCAGCATACTCCTGGCGGGGTGACGACAGACTGTGGCGCGGTGCCAGTTCCTCCCGACGGCCATCGCACATTGTCAACAGAGGGGAAGGATGCCTGTACGCCTGCGCGGGCCTATAGCAGAGCGCCGCTTACATATACCGTCACTGGGCCGGCGCTGAGAGGTGCAGAGGTCTGCCGGGGCTCTGTGTTAGGCCTAGAAGCCCGCCTGGGCAACATAGGGGCCGGTGGTGGGGGAATCTTACCAGACCTAACTGACGGAAATCGGGCGGAGTCCGGCGGCATCGCACAGAGGTTTGTCGGCCATAGTGGGGAGAAAGAAGGCGGATCCGCATCTGGGAGAGGGAGGGCACAGGGCAAGGAAAGGAACTTTATCCATTTCAGGTGGATGTTGGTTTGGGATTGGGGGCAGGGATACAGGGTGTGGCAATCCTTTATAAGGCACTGGGAGAAAGCCACTCCCAGTGCTGACTTTGTTTCATCAGAAGAATAAACTTGTTTGATGATTACACTGTATACCGGCGTTCCTGCCTGTTTTTCCAGACGACAACGAATACATTTGTCAGTAAGTCAGCACTCCCTTTATTTCCTTTCCCTGCCCCTGGTGTGGAAGAGATGGCAGAAGGTACCCAAGATGCTCCCCAGGGAGTGGGGGAGGCAGACTCTGGAGTGGAAGCAGAGTCTGTCCCGGTGCCAGAACAGGCACCAGACCAACTGGTGATGAGACAAAAGCTGGTGCAGGCCACAAATCCTGGAGGGGGAGTGGAGGAGGTTACAGCTTCGAAACCCCAGGAAGAATGGTGGCAAAGTCTAGCGGTAGCCCGTGCGAACACCGGACAGCTGCTCACGCCCAGGGCCAAACCCACTCATTTGGAATGGAGGGAGAGGCGCATCATAGGTGACGATGACGAAGAGTGGAGCTACTCAATGGCTCCGGGCCAAGATATGATGGATGTTTTGTGTGACCGTTTTGGTGAGACCAGCTACCGAGGTTCCGGGTCATGGCAGCGAGAGGATAGCTCAGCAGTACGTACCCCATCGTCCAGGTTCCGATTGAGGTTACGTTTGCCACCACAAGCAGGTGGGTCAGTAGCCACTGGCCTCCTGTCAAGTGGGACAACTGCTCAGGCACAGCCAGCACAGCATAGGGGATCGAGGCTCGAGACCAGAGGCCCTCCGACCGAGGGAGGTTCAGGGTCCCAGGGTCTTGGTCCTGGGCACCTCAGTACTATGCCTGGCCAGGCTGCAGGACCATGGGGGCCAGGAGGTCTATGGGGGATCCCCTCCTATCCCCATAACTTTTGATGGCAATCCTGACCAATTGGCGATGTTTCTGGGCCATGCAATAAGCCATTTAGACCAATACGCCCAGTTGTATACCTCCCAGTGGGCCATGGTGGTGGCGATTACCGCTGCTTTGTGTGGAGAGGCGGCGGCTTGGGCTGCCAATCTTTATAGTGACCATGCCCGAGAGTTAGGTAGTGCGGGAGTGTTTTTGGATGCTCTACATGTGCGGTTCGAGGATCCCACACGGCTCCAGGAAGCAGAAGCAGAACTACTTTCATTGGCCCAAAGAAAATGTCCTGCAATAGAGTATGTTCGGGACTTCCGCAGATTGGCAGGTCGGTTGTGTTCTTCATGACCAGAGCGTTTGCTTATACATCACTTTCGAGCCGGGCTGGATTACGACCTACACCAGGCTTGTGTGTACCGGGGGATGCCGAATAAACTCCGGGACTGGTTCAAAGTAGTTGTCGATCTGGGCAACTTTCATGAGCCTCAAAGAGGTTTATATAGGGGGAGGGGACACCACTCGCTTATGACAACCAGGGGAAAGGCCACGAGAGGGAGGTCAGGGGTCACTGGTAGCAACGCCTTCTGTGGGGTCTGCTTTCCATTGCTTTCATTGCAATCAGCCAGGGCATCGAGCGGCTGAGTGCCCAGCACCCAGCCCACGGAGTTCCGCGGTGGCTAGCGGTGCTACCTCGACAAAGAAGAGTGTGGAGAGGTCGAGAGCTGCTAAACAGCAATCAAGTCCCGTGGTTCAGAGGGGGTACCCGGCTGCGGCGGAACCCACAGCAATGGCACGTTATCGACCGGTGGATGATGAGGACAGCCCAGAGGATGTGTCAGCCGATCCAATGGTAAGTGAACCCATTAGCCCATTTGTTCTACCCATAGTTCTACCGAGTCCCCAAACGGCGGTGCGAAGGGAGTGTCAAGCCCTGATAGATACTGGATGTACACACTGCCTGATCAGCAGGAAGGTGGCAGTGGAAAGTGGCATCCATTTACACAAGTTAGTACAACCCATCCGGTTTGAGCAAGTGGACGGATCAATGCTGGGGGGGCTCCGGCCACCCATGTCACCGAACCAGTTCGTATGGAGCTGGGAGAACACTGGAAAGTCTTTCGTTTCATCGTTGCTCCTATCATGACAGAAACTGTAATATTGGGACTGGCCTGTTTGGATAAGTGGACTCCCACCATATGGTGGGAGGGTGGATACCGTAGGGTACGTCCTGGAATCGGGCCCCAACCGTTAGATCCATGTTCTGGGGATCGGGTTCCTGTAAAAGTGGTGGCAGCGCAACCCCAGGAGGAGGAAGGAATAAACCCTTTCCCTAAGGCGTACAATGACTTAGCAGAAGTATTCAGTGAAAGGGAGTGTAACCAATTGCCTCCTCAACGACCCCTCATGAAAGATTTGCTAGCATACTTGGGGAAGGGCCGAATATTTACCAAACTAGACCTTCGTGAGGCATATTACAGAGTATGGATCAAAAATGGCGATGAATGGAAAACAGCTTTCAATTGTCCATTAGGCAGTTTTCAATTTCGCGTCATGCCATTTGGATTACAAGGGGCCCCTGCGGTTTTCATGCAACTGATCAATCAGGTGTTGCATGAACCTGTACCGGGGGGTCCTTGTGTATCTCGATGACATTCTGATATATACGACCACTATGGAAGAGCATGTTGGTCTTGTCAGGCAGGTGTTACGTAAACTTCTTGATTCTCATCTATATGTAAAGTTGTCAAAATGCGAATTCCATCAAAAGCAACTGGACTATCTGGGATATCGCATTTCAGGGGATGGGGTGGAGATGGATCCAAGCAAGGTGCAGGCTGTTTTGGAATGGCAGGCTCCCAGGACGAGGCGTCAACTCCAAAGTTTCCTGGGATTTGCGTCCCATGTAGAAGAGTGCCATCAGCACGTCGGCTGGCAAGACTTTTCATACAACATATTTATCGCCTTCATGGAATACCCCGGCAAATTATTTCGGACCGGGGGTACAGTTCACTGCACGATTTTGGCGTGATTTCGTCTGTCTGGTGGGGTCATCCCAAGGGCTTAGCTCAGCATACCACCCAGCACTACTGGGGCAGTGGAGAGGGCAAATGCAATGGTGGAGCGCTACCTCTGTAGCTATGTCACGTATCAGCAAACGGACTGGGTGGATCGCCTACCGTTTGCTGAAGTGGCATATAATAATACTGTCCATAGCAGTACTGGGTACACCCTCTTTCGGATAGTATATGGTATGGAATTCATTCCAATCCCCGAATGGTCACAAGGAGTAGATGGCCTACACACCCCTCAAACATGGATGTCGCGGGTAGCGGGGTTGTGGGGGCAAGTTAAGGAGGCACGAGCAAAGGCTGAGGAAGCAGTAAAGGTACAGGCAGACAAGAAAAGGGCAGACCACAAACTGTTTAGGGTGGGGAACTGGATGTATTTGTCCACAAAATATCTCCGGCTGAAAATACCTTGCAAAAAGCTGGGGCCGAAATACGAAGGCCCATTTCAGATAACCAAGGTAATCAATTTGGTGACCGTTCGGTTGTGGTTACCCTCATTCTTGGGGAGGGTACATCCTGTATTCCACAGCAGCCTCCTCAAACCAGCGCATGGGATCCCCTTCGTATCGAAGGCACCAGGACCAGTCGTGGGATCACAGTATGAGGTACAAGAGGTTCTGGATTCCCGAGTTAGACGTGGACAAGTTCAGTATCTCCTTAAATGGAAGGGGTACCCCCTCACAGAAGCAACCTAGGTGGGGGAGGAAGACATCAACGCTCCTCAGTTAATCCGAGCATTCCATCGTAAGTGTCCAGGGAGGCCAGGGACAGATGGTTGCAAGAATGTATGCTCATCCTTCCCATTTTCTTTTCCAAGAGGAGCCATGGTAGAGGGGGCCGCATGTCAAGCCTCCCGAGGCTTGCCATGCAGAGGTGGGGGGGTGATGTGCAAAGAAGCCTACCGCTGCTGAGAAACGCTGCCGCGCCAACCACCGCCACACCAGCCGTTCCGTCCAGGCAGAGGCCCACAGCTGCCTGTTCCCAGTTCCCATGTGTCTCGACAGTTGGTCGGAGGCAGCATACTACCAGCGGGGTGACAACAGACTGTGGCGTGGCACCAGTTCCTCCCGACGACCATCACACATCGTCAACAGAGGGGAAGGATGCCTGTACACCTGCGCGGGCCTATAGCAGGGCGCCGCTTGCATATACTATCACCGGGCCGGTGCTGAGAGGCGTGGAGGTGTGCCGGGGCTCTGTGTTAGGCCTAGAAGCCCACCTGGGCAACATAGGGGCCGATGGTGGGGGAATCTTACCAGACCTAACTGACGGAAATCGGGCAGAGTCCGGCGGCATCACACAGGGGTTTGTCGACCGTAGTGGGGAGAAAGAAGGCGGATCCGCATCTGGGAGAGGGAGGGCACAGGGCAAGGAAAGGACCTGTAAGGACCCACCCCACTTTGCATCTTAAGAAGACAGAACTCTTGGGAGGAGCAAGACCCAAAAGCTCTGCAACATACTCTTCAGTAGCAGAATTTGAGGGGATCTTCTCCAGGCTCAAGGCCAAGGGAGATGGCAAAGCTCCTGACCTGGAATGTTAATGGATTAAATATTCCTCAAAAGAGAAAAAAAATCTACCATTATTTAAAGCAACACAACAATGATATTATCTGTTTGCAAGAAACTCATATTACATCTAAAGACCAAAAATATTTAAACAATCCTCGTTTGGGATCTCATTTTGTATCTCCCGCCCCTGGGAAAAAAGGGGGTGTGGTAATCTATGTTAAGAAGAATTTATCTGCTATCCTGTTAGAATCAGATCCTCATGGAAGATATGTTATGCTTGAACTTGGTTTATATGGCAAGAAAATTCTTATCGTGGGGCTGTATGCACCAAACCAGCAACAGGAGCAATTCTACAGGTTGCTACATCAGAAAATAACCTTGTTGGACTATAGATCTGTGATTTTAATGGGAGACTGGAATGGTGTCTTAGATATACAAAAGGATAAAAAAGGCTCTTCTACTTTTTTTAAACAGGCTAAGCTACCTAAAGCCTTCTTTGACATGAAAGAAGATTGGGAATTGAGAGACTATTGGCGTGAACGTAATCAGGAAGAAAGGGACTTTACCTTCTTCTCAGATAGACACCAATCTTTCTCAAGAATTGATTTTTTTTTGATTACAACAGATTTATACAACAGGGTGAAGAATGTAAAAATTTTTCCTAGGACATTGTCTGATCATAGTCCAGTTTGGATGGAACTGTTTGCCGAGAAAGAAGACAGGAGATCCTGGAGGGTGAATGAGAATTTATTTAAACAAGAAAAAAATGTCCATAAACTAAAGGAATGTTTAAAGGAATATTTTGCTTTAAATATGAATAAGGGAACATCAATGTCAATGGTGTGGGATGCAAGTAAAGCTTTTATGCGTGGTATTTTGATAAAAATGAATAACTTGCATAGACAGAAACAGATTCAGAAACGTAAAGATCTAGAAGAGGAGATTAAATTAAAAGAGAAACTCCTAATTTCAAATCCTTTAGATGAAAAGGTGAAAGGAGCTATAAAACTGTTAAAAACACAATTTAACATGTTGATGGCTGATCAAGCTGCAACCAATTTACTATTTATGAAACAAAATACATTTTGTAATGCTAATAAACCAGGGAGATGGTTGGCTTATCAGTTAAGAAAGAAACAGAAACAGAGGAATATAGATAAAATAAATTATAATGGTAAATTGGTTTATCAGAAAGAATTGATTAAGAAATCTTTTTTAGAATACTACCAAAAATTATACAAGAGTACTAATATTCAAACTACAGATATAAACAATTATTTAGGTAAAGTTAATTTTCCTAAATTAACAGAAGATCAGGAAAAAGAGATTAATGGTTTAATTACTAAGGAAGAAATTGTTACAGCTATTAAACAATTGAAATTGGGCAAAGCGCCGGGTACGGATGGGTTGACATCTATTTATTATAAAACTCTAGTAGAAGAGATGACTCAACCGTTGTGTGAATTGTTTAATAACTTATTACAGGGGTTAGAGATCCCTCCATCTTGGCGTAATGCATTTATATCACTGATTCCAAAAGACAATCAAGATCTTACATTGCCTAAAAATTATAGGCCTATATCTCTTTTAAATGTGGATTATAAAATTTTTGCAAAAATTTTAGCTAATAGGTTTATGGGGATTTTGCAGCAGATTATACATAAGGATCAATCGGGTTTTATAACTGGAAGGTATATGAAAAATAATGTTAGACAAATTATTAACTTATTAGAGTATTTAGAAAAGAATAACCAAGTCTCTGCAGGCTTGATATTTTTGGATGCTGAAAAAGCCTTTGACCAAGTGAACTGGCAGTTTATGTTATGTTTAATTAAGGAGATGAATTTTGGACAAAATATATTACAAGTACTATCTAATATATATCAAAAACAGACTGCTCAACTTATTGTAAATGGGGGTTTGTCAGAGGCTTTTGTAATAGAAAAAGGTACAAGACAGGGATGCCCGTTATCCCCGTTATTGTTTGTTTTAACATTGGAAATATTGTTGATTAAAATTCGGGAGTCTCAAGAAATAAAAGGAATAGAAATTAATAAAAAAGAATATAAATTAAGAGCCTTTGCAGATGACTTGGTTGTTACTTTGTCTCAACCTATTTGTTCGGTGGTAAAATTATTACAATTGATCCAACAATATGGACGTGTTTCTGGTTTTAAAATTAATAATAACAAGACCAAAATATTAGCTAAAAATATGACTAATGGTGATAAACAGGTTTTAGTTAAGTTAACAGACTTTGAAATTGTTGATAAGGTAAAATATTTGGGGGTTACATTATCTGCTTCCAATGCAAAACTGTATAAAAATAATTATGAAAAGTTGTGGACGGAGATACAGAAGGATTTAAAAAATTGGAACAATTTACAGTTATCCCTTATGGGTAGAATTGCAGTTATTAAAATGAATGTCCTGCCAAAGTTTATTTTTCTGTTTCAAATGTTACCTATTTTAAAGAGTGATCGTAATTTAGATGAATGGCAAAAAGGTATTAATAAATTTGTTTGGGCAGGGAAAAAACCAAGGGTGAAACTTAAAATAATGCAAGATTTTCGTGAGAGAGGTGGACTCAAGGTACCAAATATGAAATTGTATTATGATGCTGTAGTACTAACATTGATCAGCGATTGGGTGAATTTAACAAATATAGAAATACTTCATTTGGAAGGTTGGGATTTACTTTTTGGATGGCATGCCTATTTAATATTTAATAAAAAAGTGGATTGGGTTTTTAAGTCTCATATTATAAGAATCTCTTTGCTTAGAGTGTGGAGGAAGTATTATAAATTTGATTTTAAAATACCATTATGGGCTATACCTCGGCATGCCATAGAAGGTATAAGGAAAGGGGTTAATATGGATATGGTTTCTTATGCACAGTTACTTAGATGGGATGGCCAAGACTGGCAGTTAAAATCTTTGGAAGAACTAATACATGAAAATCTAACTTATTCATGGTTCCAATATAGACAAATAGTGGACAGATGGAAGATGGATTGTAAAATGGGCTGGCTTAGAGAAGATGAAACTCTCCTAAAACAAGTAAGAGATCAAAGGCCAACCCATATTAAGAGAGTTTATGGGGTTTTAGTGGAATTGGATTCAGAATCTGAATTAGTTAAAGATTGTATGATTAAATGGGCACAGAATATTGGTGAATCGATTTCAATGGATACTTGGGAACTTATTTGGACAAGAAATGTTAAATTCACACAAGTGCAAAATTTAAGAGAGAATTTTTATAAGATGTTTTATAGATGGCACCTTGATCCAAAGAAAATGTCCATTATGTACTCTAATCTACAGCCGAAATGCTGGAGATGTGGACACTTGGATGCTACTTATTATCATATCTGGTGGACGTGTAAGCATATAAAAGCTTTTTGGATTAAGATATGGTGGAATATTCAGAGAATTTTTAGAAGGAGGGTAAAATTTACTCCGCAATTATTTTTATTAGGTATTGTTACTGATTGTGATGCTAGGGAGGTTATATTGATGCTAAATTTGATTACAGCCGCTAGGCTGTTAATAGGACAATATTGGAAGAAGGAATCCTTGCCTATTTTACAAGAGTGGTTTTATAAAGTTTCGTATTTGGCAGAAATGGCAAAGATTTCGGCTTTTTTAAAGGAGCAATCTCAAGAGAAATTTTTTGCGGTATGGGAAAAATGGATAAATTTTATACAACATAATTTAGACATGGAAAAATATTATTTAGCCTTTTTATAACTTGTAATGATTGTTTTTTTTTTCTTTCTTCTTCTGTATTATTATTTATATACTTTTCTATATATGTTTTATTTTTCGCCTACCTCTTTCTTTTTTCTTTCTCTCTCTCTTTTCTTTTTCCCTTTTTTCTTTTTCCTTTTTTTTACGTATATTATTATTATATATATTATTATTATGATTTTTATTATTATTATTATTATCTTATAAATTGTATACGTTATTTTTTAAAATTTGTTAAATAATCCTATATTCAGTTCTGGGAAGTCGGGGGGGGGGAGGGTGGGGTGGTTTGGGAGGGGGGGTGGATGTTTATTTGTAAAATTTTTGAAAAAAATTCAATTAAAAAAAAAAAAAAAAAGAAGACAGAACTCTTGGAATAATTCTTCCAACAGGAATCCTTTATTAAGAGAAAATGGTTGCAGGCATGCTAGACAGGACTTGGGGTTCAAGCTCTTCCATTCAAGGTTTTAAGGGGTTCCCCAGTAGTCCCACCCAATCAACCCCCCTTCCAGTGATAGTTTCAAGTATCACAATTCCACCCCCTTTCTTCTTTCTTCCGTCTGGATGGAGACTTCAGATAACTACATGAAAGGCAAATACTCTCCTTTGGTATGCTAACACTTCGAGGTTACAATAAACACACATTCAGCATTCAGCTCTTTGAAGTGTACTGAAGGAAGTGAGGGCCATAAAGCCCCTTTGTTCTCCCCCTTCTCTCCCTCTTATGGCAGAATCCAAAGATGGCAGAATTGGGAGTTTCTATATTTGATAATTAAAGATGAAATATAATTGGATTCTGACATCCGGCCCCTCTTAACAATAAGAGAGACCCACCTGAAAGAAAACACAAGTATAAAATTTAGTCAGGCTTGTTAGGATACTCTGTGTGAAACTTCTTCAATAGCTTCGGGGCTCTGACATGACGTTTATGGACCCACTCATTTTGTGAGGGAGGTAGGTGTTTCCAGGCAACTAGGTACTGAGTTGCCCCATGATATCTCCTAGAATCAAGGATTTCCTTTATTTCGAAGTGTTGTTCACCCTCCACCATGAGTGGAGGTGGTGGTGGGGGGATTTTTGGCCGTAGATGTGACTGATGCTCTCTTTTCAGCAAGCTGCAATGAAAAATTGGGTGTATTTGCCTGAGGTTTTTGGGTAATTCTAATTCTACTGTTACTGGATTTATGATTCTTTTAATTGGAAAAGGTCCTATATATTTTGGTCCAAGTTTTTTACAGGGCTGTAGGGACTTTAGGTATTTTGTAGATAAGTACACCATTTCTCCTATAATGAATGGTGTAGGCTCAACCCTTTTTTTATCGGCTTGTGCTTTGTATGCCCGCCTAGCTTCATCTAGTGATTTTCTGACTATTGGCCAGGTGTTTTGTAGGTTTTCCATCCATTCTTTCAGTGAAGGGATCGTTGGTTCTTTTGGGGTTAACTCTGGCATAGGGTTGAAACTTTGGCCGTTGGCTATTTGAAAAGGAGTGTAGCCTGTGCTGGAGTGGACTGCATTATTGTAGGCAACTTCTGCAAAAGGAAGTAAGTCCGTCCAATCACTCTGTTGGAAATTTAAAAAACATCTCAAATATTGCTCAAGTACCGACTGGCAGCGTTCCGCTTGTCCATCCCCTTGAGGGTGGTGGCTAGATGTCAATCCCTGAGTGGTCCCTAAGAGGGATAAAAATTCCTTCCAAAATGCAGACGTAAATTGCACTCCCCTATCAGAGATGATGCGTTGGGGTGCCCCGTGCAATCTGTAAATGTGCTGGATGAAAAGTTTTGCTAAGGCCTTTGCAGTGGGAATTTTTTGGCAAGGGGATAAAGTGCACCTGTTTGGAAAATAGGTCCGTGACTGTCCAAATAACAGTATTCCTATTGCTTTCTGGCAATTCCACTATAAAATCCATGGCTATTTCCCTCCATGGGGCTGAGGGACTTGCCACTGGTTGTAATAGCCCTGGTGATTTCCCTTGCAACCTCTTTGCCCTGATTTCCCTTGCACAGGTTGGGCAGCTGGCAACATAACTTTCTATGTCCTTTTTTATTGATGGCCACCAAAATTGCCGTTTAATTAAGTGTAAAGTTTTTACAAATCCAAAATGCCCTGCTGATTTTGTGTCATGGCAAAGGTGCATGAAAGTTAGTCTTTGAGTTGTTGGTATATATAACTTTTCCCCTACCCAAGGCAATCCGTCTCTCATTGTGCACACATGTTTGTTTTTCTGGAACCAATCATCTGTTTCCAAACTTTTTCTGAATTCAATCCCAGTTTGGCTGTCCAGTTGTGGTTTTATTTTGGCTTGGGTTCTTGTGGTTACTGGCGCTGCCAGTTGTGACTCTGCCATTATTGGTCTAGAGTCTGTGGTTCGTGCGCTGTTATATTGAGGCATGCGAGATAGAGCATCTGCCAGGAAGTTCTTTCTTCCTGGTAAATGTTTGAGCTTAAATTGGAATTGGTGAAAATGCTGGGACCAGCGGACTTGTTTGGGATTGAGTGTTCCTGGAAGTTTTCAGGGCTTCTAAATTTTTGTGATCAGTCCACACCTGGAAGGGGATTTTGTTGCCTTCCAGGAACTGTCGCCACGTGAGTAATGCCCAACGTATCCCATAAGCCTCCTTCTCCCATACGGGCCAGCGCTGTTCTGTTTCCGTGAGTTTATTGGATGTATATGCACAGGGTTGCAATACTGCATCATCATTTTCTTGTAATAGCACAGCCCCCACTGCCACATCACTTGCATCTGCCTGTATTACGAAGGGCTTGTCCATCGTCTGTGTGCCTTAGTACTGGTTCGGCAGAAAAAAAGTCTTTAGTCTCTCAAACGCTGCTTGCACTCATTGTCCATGTTAGTGGCTGGCTAGGTTTTACTGAGGATGGTCCCTTCGTTTTTAGTAAGTTAGTGAGGGGCAAGGCTATCTGTGCAAATGAGGGGATGAATTGGTGGTAAAAATTTGCAAAGCCCAGGAAACTTTGTAGTTGCTTTCTTGTGCGGGGTGGTGCCCAATTTAGTACTGCTTTGACCTTCTCCGGGTCCATTTCAATGCCCTGTGGAGATATGCGATAGCCTAGGTATTCCTGGTGGAATTCGCATTTTGAGAGTTTGGCATATAGGTGAGCGGCTCGCAGCTTCTTTAAAACCGCTCTGACAAGTTTGACGTGTTCTTCTTTTGTTTCAGTAAAGATAAGAATGTCGTCCAAGTAAACAAGGACCCCCTTAAATAGGTGCTCCCTTAGAACGTCATTGATTAATTGTATAAAGACTGCAGGGCCCCCTTGTAATCCAAATGGCAAGACTTCGAATTGATAGCACCCCATGGGGCAGTTAAATGCAGTCTTCCATTCGTCCCGATAGTAAGCTTCCCTTAGTCTAGTTTAGAAAAAATTTTCCCTTTCGATAGGTGTGACAGCATGTCTTTCATGAGGGGCAGCGGGTATAGGTTGCTTTCACTGATTGTATTCAGGGCCCTATAATCCACGCATAAACGTAAAGAGCCATCCTTCTTCTCTCTAAAAAGGACCGGGGCAGCCACTTTAGGCTTGGCTGGCTCAATGAAACCTCTCTCCAGGTTTTTTTTTATAAATCTTTCCATTTCCTCCTTCTCCTTTGGGCTCATGGAGTATAATCTGGGCTTCGGGAGTTTTGCCCCAGGCTTGAATTCAATGGTACAGTCTGTGGGTCGGTGGGGGGGAAGCTCATTCGCCCTCTCCTCACTGAAGACTTCAGCAAGGTCCCTATATTCCTCTGGTATTTCTGTTAATCTTTTTTCCTCTCCTATGGATGCTTTTTCTATTCTTGATTCTGGTAGCCTCCCTTGGGGTTTTAAGTCCATAGGGTCCCCCTTCGGGAATTTGATTTCTGTCGTCCTCCAATTTACCCAGGGGTTCCATTTTTTCAACCATTCCATCCCTAGAATCATTGGGCATTCCATACCTGGGGTCACCACAAACGTTAAGTCCTCTTCATGGTTGCCCAGGGAGAGGTGTATTGGCAGAGTGGCTAGGGTAGCTGGCACCCCCCCTGCTATGGATCCATCTAGCTGGCCAAATGAGATTGGTTGTTCCAGTCTCCTGGATGGGATGCCCAGATTCCCCACTAGTGTTGGGCTAATGAGGCAGCGGGTGCAGCCAGAGTCTATTAAGGCTTTCACCTTCACAGCTTCGGGCATGGGGGGGATTAATATAGTCACTGTTTTGAAGATGGGTGTGATGCATCCACTTACCAGGGGTTCGCCCTCCGAGCTGTCATCTGAGGCATCCACCGGCCCGGTGGTGTAGGCTGGAGTTCGTTCCCCTTGGTGAGCAGAGGTGGGGGTTTCTGCAATTTCCATCATTCTCATGGCTGTTTCTTTGGCTTAGCTGAATACTCTCTGGGTTTGTTGATTGGGGATCTGTCTGGGTTGTGCTGGGGGGCCTTTGAGCGGCATTCTACAGCTCGATGCCCTTCTCTTCCGCACTTGAAACACCCCATTTGCTTCTTGGCTGTATCCGATGATTTCACCGGGTGGTGTGTCAGCTCAGGCGGGGGGCGGCTCCATTGTTTTCTTCGGCGGTGCCTCTTCAATATGTCGATCTCTGCTTCCTCTGCCAAAACGTACCATTCTTCAAGTCGATGTGGGTCCCCTCGGGGCAGGCAAACATCATATAGATCATAGTTTAGTCCGTCTTTGAAATGGCCAAGGAGGATGTCTTCTGGCCAATTCAGTTTGCTGGCAATGGCCCGGAATTCTTGTGTATACTCGGCCACCGTTTGCCTTGCCTCATCATCTTTCACGGGCTTTGCGATCAGCCAGGGGGTCTTCAAATCGTCTTCTCAAAGAGGACATGAAACGGTTGAAGTTACTGAGTTCTGGGGCATTGGAGTCATGCAAGTTCACTACCCAATCCGCAGCTGGTCCATCCAGGGCAGATTGCACGGGATGCGGGCTTTGTCGCTGGGAATGTCCTGCCCATATTCCTCCATGTAGCTGAGGACTTGGGTTAGGAAAAACCCCAAGCGTGTTGGCTCCCCTTTGAATTTCACCTCCAACGGTGGACGTCTTGGAATGGATCGGTGCCTCCGTTGTGGGTGGTAGTGTCTTCCGTCCAGATTGCCATCTGTGGTCCGGTAGGGGGTGGGGGCTCCTGGATCAGTAGATGTCCTTGGGGTTACAGGTTCCACATCCCCCTCGGTGTCTCTCCCTTTGTGGCTCCAGGAACTGGGGCGGCCACGTCTCCCCTCGGTGTTCTCCTCCCTTTGTGGCTCCAGGAACTGGGGCGGCCGTAGGGCTCAGTATTCTCCTCTCCTAGGGAGCTGAGAGTTCTCTTCATCAGGTCCAATAGCTTTCTCTAGGATCCAGTCTGAGTACGGTGCCCAGCTTCCTCCCTCTTCACTTGCGTGCAGGGATTTCTCCATCTCCTGCTTCCATTCTGGTTGCTTGGTCCCCCGTCTCAGGGTCACCTTTCTTGATTCCTTTCTCCACTCACTTTTCTTTCCAATGTTCATCGACCAGCGAGGCTTGTGGTCCTGTGTCTCCACCACTTCTTCTCCCGAGGAATCTGACCTCTCAGATCCCAACATCTGGCAAGGTTCCAACTGGGTCAGCGGCTCTCTTTCCAGGGAGTTTTCCCCCTCTCTTTCTCCATTGTCTGACATGGTAAATTTTTTGCAAAATCCCCCGGCAAGGGTCTCCCTTCCAGGTGGATTAATTTTGCAAGTCCTGTCTAATGTAAGGACCCACCCCACTTTGCATCTTAAGAAGACAGAACTCTTGGAATAATTCTTCCAACAGGAATCCTTTATTAAGAGAAAATGGTTGCAGGCATGCTAGACAGGACTTGGGGTTCAAGCTCTTCCATTCAAGGTTTTAAGGGGTTCCCCAGTAGTCCCACCCAATCAACCCCCCTTCCAGTGATAGTTTCAAGTATCACAATTCCACCCTCTTTCTTCTTTCTTCCGTCTGGATGGAGACTTCAGATAACTACATGAAAGGCAATTACTCTCCTTTGGTATGCTAACACTTCGAGGTTACAATAAACACACATCCAGCATTCAGCTCTTTGAAGTGTACTGAAGGAAGTGAGGGCCATAAAGCCCCTTTGTTCTCCCCCTTCTCTCCCTCTTATGGCAGAATCCAAAGATGGCAGAATTGGGAGTTTCTATATTTGATAATTAAAGATGAAATATAATTGGATTCTGACAGGACCTTTATCCAATTCGGGTGGATGTTGGTTTGGGATTGGGGGCAGGGATACATGGTGTGGCAAAGCCACTCCCAGTGCTGACTTTGTTTCATCAGAAGAATAAACTTGTTTGATGATTACACTGTATACCGGCGTTCCTGCCTGTTTTTCCAGATGACAATGGATACATTTCTCAGAAGGAAGGAAGGAAGGAAGGAAGGAAGGAAGGAAGGAAGGAAGGAAGAAAGGAAGGAAGGAAGGAGAGAGAGATTGAAGGGGAAGGGATGGAGATGGAAGGAAGGAAAGAAGATTGAAGGGGAAAGGAAGGAGATGGAGAAGGGATTGAAGTGGGTAGGTGCTGCCAAGGATGCAAAAGCAGCTCCGCACAATGGCCCGGGGAGGGGGGAGGCTCTGGCGGAGAGCCTGGTGGAGAGCCAAGCAGCAGCACCTCCGGGGCCTCGGAAGTCGCGTGGACCATCCGCGCTCCTCGAAGCTGCCAGCTGCCCTCTCACACCCGCCAACCTGGATCCCCCCATCCTCATCCTGGCGCTGCTTGCCCTCTCACAGCTGCCCCCCCAGGACCTGCCCGCCCCTCCAGCCATCACAGCAGCGGGGTCATGGGAGCCCCTTTCCACACCGTGCAGCTCATCGCACGCGAAAGGGGTCCGGCCAGAGTGCCAGTTCCTGCTCGGAAGGCGCCGCTTCTCTCCTCCTGGCCCAACCGGCTGGCCTCCGATGCACATGTGGGCATCGCCGCCGCCTTGCCCTCTTCCCTACCCCCTGGCCACTTCCGAGGCCCAGAGCCTGGCAAGCCGAGAAGGAGCCACTCCTGCCCGCCACTCCCAGGCCACGCCAGGTGGCAAAGGGCAGAGGTGGCCTCTGACGGCGAGAGAGGTGGGCCGGGCAATGCAGGGAAACTCTGGCGCAGCACGGAAGGCAGCCGGGCAACCAGGAGGTGTGGGGACCGGCTCGGCGCCGCAGGTCAGCTCAGCAAGCAGCGGCGGAGCAGCCTAGCGGCAGCCTTCACTAAATTTCCTCTAAATAAGCCATTGTTTGTCTGGCTGAAGACAGTTTTCTGCTTGGATGGCTTAACAGGGCAGCCAAGCATTGATTTATAGTGTGTAAAAGAGGCTCTGTTCACACCTGAGAGGGCCAGAGAATACTTTTCACTGTCTCTTGGAAAGCCAGAATTAGAGAAAGGACAAATCCTAAATCTTGGCTGTTCGGCTTTGACCCATGGGGAGACTCCCGTGCAGTGTGGAGGGTGGCCGGGGGTGGAGCATGGCCGGGCAACCAGGAGACATGGAGACCTGCTCAGCGTCGCAGCTCAGCTCAGCCGGCAGCGGTTTTCTCGCACTTCTCCTCTCCTTCCTCCTGCTGCCCCCAAAGCAGCTCAGGCGGGAGCCAGAAGGAAGAGGGGGGGAGCAGCCAGGCTGGTGGAGGGGCTCGCGGGCCACATGTAACCAGCCCCCACAGCAGCTCCATTGATGGACAGAGGACCAGGCCGGGCAGTTCGAGGGTGGCGGGGACGGCAGCAGCGGCGGCCGCTGCTGCATCATTGGGGGTCCCTGCCACCCCGGCAGTTCCCAGCCTGGTCCTCTGTCCATCAATGAAGCCGCGGTGGGGGCTGGTGCTATGTGGCCCACCAGCCCGGCTGCTCTCCCCCAGGCACCCGTCTTCCTCCCAACACTCGCCTGAGATGCCTTGGGGGCAGCAGGAGGAAGAAGGAGAGAAGGGCGAGAAAACTGCTGCCGCCGTCCCCGCCACCCAGCCTTGCCCTCTGCCCATCCGATAGAGCAATGGTGGGGGCTGGTGCCCTGTGGCCCACCAGTCCTTCGTCCAGCCTGGCTGCTTCCCCCCAGGCACCCCTCTTGCCCCAGCACCCTTGGGGGCAGTAGGAGGAAGAAGGGGAGGAGGAAGAGGATAGCAAGGAAGCCACCACCAGTGCTGGGCCCCAGGAGGCGGCTCTCCTCTTCTACCTTCGCTGAATCTCTTCTTCCTTCCCGGCAGCCTGGATTCGGCGGCCTTCCTGGCCAGCGGGTCCAATGGTCGGGCTGGTTGGGAATCGTAGGGGCTGGTTTCCCTTGCGGGAGGGCTGGCCCACTCAGAGGAGCCTCCAGCGGGCGCTCCCAACAGGGATCCCGGGGCTTCCCCGGGCGGCTCCAAGGCCACGAGGCCCTGGCCGCGCTTCTCCCAGGGGATGGGGCACCCAGGCACAGGACCAATCAGGAGCCCTGCAGGAGGTAAGTCCGCCTGAGAGAGAGAGAAGGGAAGCGAAAGTGCCTGTCTCTCTCTCTACAAATGGCGGAGGAGGCCATGCAGAGATAGATGCAGAGCGGTGTCTCGGTTCCTAAGACCATCGGAAATATGTGTTTTCCGATGGTCTGAGGCGACCCCTGTGAAACGGTCATTCTACCCCAAAAGGGGTTGCGACCCACAGGTTGAGAACCACTGCTGTGAAGGGACCTGCCGCTTCCTCATAGGGCTGAGGAAGTGGGCGGTAAAGGGACGGAGAGTTTGAGTCAATGGTGCTGGGACGGGAGAATTATTTGTTCCTGAATTATAGGGGGTAGAAATTCTTCCTCTGGTTGATCCTCCAAAATTTCTTCTGGCACAGCTTTTTCCACCCCTTTTCCAGACAGGACAAATTTTAGATAACAAGGATCTGGCAGGTTTAAGATGACATTGTTTCAAGATGTCTTGTCTTAGTGCCAAATTGAGAAAGAAACCCACATATAATTCTTCCTCTATTCTTCCTTGATTATTGAGATAATCAATTAAAGTGTTGATTTCTTCTATATCCATAGAACCTTCTTTTGGCCATGGCAAAAATTTAGATCCAAGAAAATATGTGGGCCAGATGGTGGTACAAAAGATTCGAAGTTTGTTTTACTAAAACTTATCTTAATGGTTACCCAGGGTTTCAAACACATTCTAACGGAGTGCACTCTTTCCCTGAGGTAGCTAGACCTACAATCCTACCTTGCCTATTTCCCATTGTCCTTAAAGAGTTTCTCAGTTCCTTTCCTTCAGAATTGGGGCCAGCTACTCTCCTCTTTGTATGTCGGACTGGGACCTTCCTCAAAATATTCAACAAGCACTATTCATCTGCTACTTCGGAAGTCAACGGCTGTTCCCCTCACGGGGAGACAGAAACACAGATCATTCTCCCACACTTGCTTTGGAGCAAACTTCTAACAGGAATTTCTCCATCTCATTCTTCCATTCAGACAACATTCCCCACCTCCCCCCTAACAAAATTATACTCACCACCAGGTTGGTCTCCCTTCCCCACCTCCTAAACTGTCAGTGCCTCGATTTAGCCAGGGCATTCTGGGCCTCTCACAGCAGAGTCCTCCATCCTCAGTGGCCACAAAGTCACCAGGGGCAAGGGACCTGGGAGTGCTCTTGACATCAAGATCCACTGGGTCGTTTTCTCTGGGAGATTACAAGAAGGCTCTCCATCTGTCCAAAAATGACAATGGCTTATGGGGATTCAATATGAGTTGCTCTGAGAGAGCAGTGCCTTCGAGCCCCATGTTTGGGCGTCAGGAAATATGTAAGGTTTTTCAGCTCAGAATCCTAATAAAATCCCAGTGAGACTCTGCAAACATACAACTTTATTCTTGATCAAGGAAAAGCCGGGTGTTCCCAATCTTCTGTCCCTGACACAGCGAGACAGAGGAGGAAAGGCACACACTAATAAAAAAAGTTTTCCCCTTTTATAGCTAATGTGCTTTCTCATGCTAACAATTCTTGCGCAGCTAAAGATTTCTTTTCGTCCAAATACACATTTATTTATCTATCAAGTTAAGCACAGCTTGTTACAACTCTACACTTCAAATGCACAATTGCTGGCATGCAGCCAGGAACGTTTCTCCTTGAACAGTACACTTAAAGTTACATGGAAGCTTTTTCTCTCTTTGACCAGTACATTTAAAGTTACACCAAAGCGAGGTACAGAAAGCAGGCAGGAAAGAATGAACAATAGCTGGGTTATACATAAAAGAATATATTCTGGTCCCTTCATTCTTTAAGAGGATTTTTATATAACAATAGACTTTCAACCTTTTCCTTGTCTCATCAAGTTTCTTTGGCATGGCAAAACAATTGTTGTAAGGTTTGGGAGAACTAGCATCCAAGGATGTGATGTGATATGAATGCTTGGTCCCAATTTTTCTTTTAATTTCAGTAGAAGGACCAGTCTTCTGCTCCACTAAAAAGATCTGTTGCAGAGAGATTTCCCTCTTTCCTATGTTGCCAGACCTTCCTTTCAATTCTCTTTTTTGGAAGATCCTCTGGTGTCAAGTTTCTCTAGCAAGGTGCATTGCTAAATCACCTATTTTTTGTTCATAGTGGAGCAGCAATTAAGCTGTAAGGCTGGGCACTCTACAAAGGATTCAGAATTGCTCTGGACTTCATACAAGTGCAACCAGTCTGCTCAATTAATTATAGTCTACCTACCTGTACTACTTCACTGTGGTTTACACCGGGTTGTACTTAGACTATTTGGAACCTGAAACTGGACTAGACCACGGGATGTATGTAGTGATTGGTTCCTGACAATGGAAGCATGTAACATCAATATTGCAGCTGTATATAATCTAAGGCAGTGGTTCTCAACCTTTTTAATGCCGCACCCCCCAACTGGTCATAAGTTGAGGACTACCCAACCAGTTGTAAGTTGAAGATTACCCAACCGGTCATAAGTTGAGGACTTTCCCTGCCTGGGAGCACCGCACATGCGTGGTGCTACCCCCTGCGCCGGCCGAGGCGTAGCTGGCAAGCGGCAGAGCCGGCACAGGCCGACCACCGGCTGGGCCACCAGCTGGGCCAGCCAAGGGAGGTAAGGCACCCGCCGGGCCCCACATGTGCCAGCAACCCTCCCTGTGCCCGCCGGCCTCCCACCTCCCATCCCTGGCCCTCTTTTACTTACATTTTTAGTAGTTGCTCAGCAGGGAGGGGTGGAAACTTCCAGACAGCTCGCCTTCGCTGCAGACAACTTGCAGCACCGTTTGCAGAATGGGACTTTTGGCGGGCTCAGCAGGGCAGGGACAGCCTGGACAATTCCTATTGGCTTTTGAAAGCCAATAGAATTAGACTCTATTCAAGAGAGTCTATTCTATTGGCTTTCAAAAGCCAATAGAATAAAAAGGAGTAGCACAGCTAAGGAAAAGGGGAAAAAAATGGTGGACTGTGTTGTTTGGCAACCCCCATGAAATAGTCATTCGACCCCAAATGGGGTCACGACCCACAGGTTGAGAACCGCTGATCTAAGGTGTTGGTGCTGGTCTATAAAGCTCTCATGGCTTGTCATCTGGATTATCTATAGGATCATCTGCTTGAACCAATTTGAGGTGAGAGGGTTCTAACATTAGGAGATGTTGCTTTTCTTTGGTGGCACTGTCAGTTTGAAATAGTTTCCCCTTCGAGCTCAGACTCATCCCCTCCTTCTGTTATTTTTTATAACTCTTGGAAACTGAATTATTTCAATGGGCATTCTATTGATTTAATGTACTCTACCACTCCTATTTATTTCCATCGTTATTTTATGTAGCTATTTCTTATTTTTGTTGAAGTTTATACTTGTGTATATTGTGTATACAATGGATGTTTCAATTGCTGACAGTTACATGATTGTGGCAGTGTACAAGGTTGATAATAAAGTAAAAATAAAGCAGCTCAATCTTCTTTGGGCTTTGGTACAAATCTGAAAAAATGTGCCATTTTGTGTTAAGGAATAAATTGTAGCCCAGCTGGAATTTCTAGGTCAAAACCCAAACCAAGAGACTTCAGTCCCTTCCATGTTAGTATTGCTTTTGTCTGACTCTATATTTTTTCTCCCTGCAGGTTTTTAAAAATTATATACAATCAAATAGGTGTCAACTGTTAAGAGCAACATACTTTCTTTATGATGATCTATCCTTAACCTAGTCTTTCAAGTCTTCCAACAGTTCACTCATTGCCACTGCAACTAAGTCCCATTCTCCTTGCTTCTGTTCACCTTCTTCCCTTTCCTTCCACCTTTCCCACCATTACAGCCTTCTACAGAAAGATAAGTCTTTGCATAATGTATCTAAAGTAGGATAATTTCAGTTTGGTCATTTGTGTCTCAAGTGAGAACTCTGAGTTGATTTGTTTTATGATCTATATGTTTCTTTCTTTGTCTGTCCCTACCTGTAAATTATTTTATATTCAGTATGATTTCTTTAGCTACATTTGATATAAAATTCAGGGCAGTATAACAATCAGGTAAAAAATACTAAGCGTTATTCATGCATTCTAATGCCATCTGACATACTGACCAGTCTGATGAATGATCCAGATTTTAAATAGTAGTTTTCATTCATCATTATAATAGAATTGCTAATTTATAAATTCATGCTCAGCCAGTTTTCTATTTTTAGAAAACGTTAATAATAAAAGTAGAAAGAAAAAAATGGGCTTGTTAAAAATTTGGAAGTTGTTTAAAAGTTCTTTCTTAGAGTAATCTTATTTTATACCTGAAGTATTTTTTTATTTGGCAGGCTTTCTCAAAATACCTAGTGTTGAAGATCCTGTAGTTTACAATATTTAGAAGAGAAAGAAAATATGATATATAGGTCTTAATGAGACATCTTAGGAGATAAAACAATACCTTTTGAAAATAAGCTTAACTAATAAAATTCCTAGCATCTGTTTTTCACTAATATATAGTGTAGGTTACTTCAATTTGAAGTGTATTTGTGATATTTCAATTTTGAACACACAAATGCCACCTCTGAATACTATTTTACCACAAGCTGAACAACCACAATTAAAAGTATTCATGAACACTTACTTGCGTGAGAAAGTATATATTATGTTTGGTGATCGGTGAGGCATTGACGAGACAGCAGGTGAAACAACAACTCTTTATTAAAGGTTTAAACAGAAGCCTGGATAACTGCCACTCCACCCCTATTTATACACTCAGCAACTAGGTGGTGGTCAATAGGATTCAAGTATTAGTTCCCACTTTAACACAAGTTAATTACCATGTAAACAGAAAATCTGGCTCTCAACTGACAGAGTCTTATGACCGTTTTTTTCAGCATTTCCAAGTAATTCACCTCAATACATTACAATATATGTAGCACTACACTAACAAAAGCTGTAGTAAATGTTGGAACTAGAAACCAGAAGAGTGTGAATCAACTCTCTCTCTCTCTCTCTCTCTCTCTCTCTCTCTCTCTCTCTCTCTCTCTCTCTCTCTCTCTCTCTCTCTCTCTCTCTTGTGGGAAGAATAGGGGATAGGACCATTATGTATGACACCTGCAGTTATACTAAATAAAGATGGGATAGAGATAAACAAACAAACAAACAAACAAACAGGTAAGGAAGGGAGGCAGGTGGAAAATGGAAAGGCCCATAAGCATGAAGAGTGCAGAACATTATTTTTAAAGGATTAAAGTATTTAATCCTTTTCTCTTTTCCCTCTCTGCTTTGTTGCTCCCATTTGGCTGAATTATAGATGGCTAAGTTTTTCAAACCATAGAACAGCACTCTGAGTACTGCCATATACACTGATAGTATTAAATACATATATAAAATATAAAGCACTCTAAAACTCAGAGTAAAAGCTGTTGTTTGAATTGTGACACCCATTGAGACATCATTCATAAATCAAGGAACTACCAAGTTTGAAAAAGTAGGAAAACACCATTCCTAATTATTTTCCATGGCTTCTCAAATGAGCCACATAACTTATTGCCAGCCCTTATCAATGTCTTGTCCCTACAGATGCAAATCAT
This sequence comes from Crotalus tigris, assembly GCF_016545835.1. NCBI lineage: Eukaryota > Metazoa > Chordata > Lepidosauria > Squamata > Viperidae > Crotalus > Crotalus tigris. Next base: position 7,291,355 of record NW_024096551.1, on the reverse strand, counting down.
AGGGTAGGCAATAAATAAAGCTTGGAATTGCAACCAATTAAAATTAGCTAGCAGGGACAGGAGATCATGCTTTCCTAATATGTCAAGATAACCAAACTGTATTTTGAATCACAGCTCTTAAGCATAAATTTAAGCTGCTGTATAAGGTTTACATAACCCAGTTTGTTCAGGATACCGAAATACGTGGTTGGGTTTCAGCATCCAGATTGTAATGCTATGCTTTCTTCTCTAGTTGCACTAAATGGCAATAGACTTCTGAGTAGTATAGTTATAGAATAGCATTTTGGGACATTAAATTGCCATGCACACATGGAGAGAGTGATAGTTTCTCATAATTTCTATTAGCTAGTGTAATATTTAAAAATGATTTCATTCAATTTTTTGGAAGAAAGCCAAACCTACCTTAAACAAAGCTTGCATATAGAAGAAAAATGAAGCATTATTTAAAATTCTTATTTGCAGAATGTTAAAACATAAAAAATTATAAAATAAGAAGGAACACAGTTTTCCATGGCTCCACTATTAAAATACAATTCACTGAGTAAAAGTTCAATAATTTTAAGAGAATATGTGAAAGCTTCATCTGTTTGCATAACTTTTGCTCCTATTTTTTGTTAAAACAAAGGCTTGGAACGTGAATTATAAAATGTCATGATTAACAAGTATGACTGCATTGTAAAAGAATATACTTTTTTTTTAAAAAAAATTTGTTTTCCCAGAGGTACTAGCCATAAAAAATGGGTCAGCTATCAAGTCATTTGCAAAGAGGAATTAAATTAGAACCAAATGAATCAAAATACATTTGTTCAGTCAGCTACATAATCAAAGGATAAAGATTCCAACTGTATAATTTACTATTCTATTTCCCAAAATAATCCTTTTTGTTATAAATATTTTGCTGCAAGTTTAGCTAAAGTTAGTTTTAGATTTGGGGATAAGCACAGTCACATAGCATTTCACAGAAACTGGGAGCAGGTCTATTTTTAAGGTAGAGCTATGGTGGCATCACAAAAGAAGTTCAAGAGAGCAGATACAGAAGTCCATAAACTTATTAGCACATTGAGATATGAATCCTGATTATAATTCTCCTCAACTGGTTATTATTATGAAAGAATCCAAATACAAAGAGTTCCCTAATTCACCAGTATTTGATGTTTTGTAAGATTCAGTATCTTAGAGTTTCTCTCTTGTAGAATGAAAGAAGTTTAGATTTTTAGACATACAGCTTAACTTCAAGGTGGCATGGCTGTTTTTGAATAGTGGACTTTTGACAATGAAATGAATTCCTGTGATCATGTAAGCAATGAAGGGGGGGGGATTCAAACTGGGCACCTAAGGTTAAGCACTTCAATTGGCAAATGCAGGCTATGACCAATGGGACTTGAACAGTGACCAGATTTCAAAGTCTCTAAGCAGCTGCAGTTCCCATGAATTTACTGTAGAATTTAAATCAATGGAAACTGTGGGTGACCATCCTATTTATTTCCACCACAGGAAACATTCCTTTCATATTCTATAATGGGCAGAAATGTGTGGTTTTGTACATTACTCTGCATTTTTAAAGCCTGAAGCAGCCATCTTAAAGTTAAATTCAGAAGACACAAAATATTAAAAGCCAAAAATGAAAAACTCCACATATAACCTGAGTTAGATAGCTGGAAGGAAGACTCTCACCAATGACAACAAAGCTATTCTTCCAAAGAATTTCTTTGAGATACATTTGGATTGGACTAAGCAAAGGAGTACTGCAAAGTTTTAAAAAATGGGATTTGTTCCTCTTTATTCTTGCAATACTGATCAGTACTCAAATATTACTACTACCCCTTTTCACTCACATTTCTTATTATCCATAATATGTAAGGTGTTGTGTCCTGAGCCTGCAAAAGCAGGCTCGGGACGTTGCATTGGTCCCGGGCATTCCAAAAGCTGCCTGGGACCAGACAGAGCAGTGCCGGCCTTGTGTGCATGCGCAAGGCACGAAAATGCTCTGTTCCTATTGGTTGACACTGTCCGGGCTTCTGGCCATATAAAAAGGCCTGCATGCCTTTTGCTTTTGCTTGGTTGCTGTAGAAGGAGAATAAAGTGTTTGTTCAGCATCGCCATGTGTCTTCATCATTCATATGCGAACGAAGTATACAACACTGGCGACGAAGGTGGGATCCTTTGCAAGCTGAAACAAAAAGATTTAAGGATTTACCCAGGAAGTCCTGAAGAGGAGAAGACGGCGTCTGAATCAGCATCCCAGCCTGCCAGTACAGCATTGCTGGAGGGTGAGCTCGGCTAAAGGACCCTTTCCCCAAACAGCAGCTTGCAGAGGAAGCGAGTGGTGAAGGTCATAAAGTTTATGATATCGAAGATTGGCCGCTTGACTGATTTCGATGTCTCCCACCCAGAGAGATGGAATTCCTACGTAGCATGGGTGGAGAACTACTTCAGAGTAAATCAGATTAGAGAAGACAGTCTGAAGGCAACAACTCTTTTATGTGCCTGTGGACAAGAAGCTTTTGTCATCGCAGAAAATCTGGTGGCCCCTGCACCTCTGGAGTCAGTAACATATGCTGACTTGAAGAAAATGTTGAAGGAACATTTCCAGCCAAAATTATCCATCACTGCTTGGAGGCACGCATTCGAGCAGAGAGACCAGAGGCTGGGTGAATCTGCTGTGGACTTTATTGCGGCCTTAAGGCAAGCAGCCAGACCTTGTGAGTTCAAGGATCTGGAAGAGAGGCTGCAAGATCATTTTGTCTGTGGCTTAAGGAGCAGAGACTTACAACAAAAGATTTTTGCAAAAGATGTCTCCTTCTAAGATGCGCTGCGAGAGGTGGCAGCTGAGAAAGCAGCAGGCGGGGCTGTGAAGGCCTTGCGCCTCGCCAGGAATCCTCCAGACACAGCTACCGTCCATCAAGAGGATGCTCGAGAAGGCAGAAGGGACGTCCAGTCAAAGCCCCAGCATCTCTTCAGTGCTTTGGGTGAAGAGGATGTCACAAGCGAGCTGACTGCAGGTTTTGCTCCACCATTTGCAGGGCGTGTGGCAGGCAGGGCCACATTGCATCAGTCTGTTTGGGTTGCCAGAAGGTTCAACCTCGGGAAGAATTGCTTCAGAAAGGTACCAGGGTCCCCAGCCAAAACAGGGTGGGTTTCTGCACATCGCATAGTAGCATTCTAAGAACAGGGACACACAAGCCCCTTAAGAAGAAGCTTTCCATTAACGTAAGGTTGCAAGGGGTTCCCTTACTGATGGAGTTGGATACAGGGTCCGCTCTTTCCATTATTTCAATTAATACCTTTAAAAGGATTTGCAGCAGTAGTGGCCTTCGAGTTAAACTCACACCATCGAATCTAATACTCACTGATTTTCAAAATTCTATGGTGTGTGTTAAGGGGGAGGCCACCCTTAGGGTACAGTATAAGGATTTTGAAGGTTCCCTAGATGTGGTGGTTGTTGGAGGTGAACGTACAAGTCTTATTGGACTCAATTGGTTCGAGGCTCTGGGAATCCAGGTCACTGGGCTGCACAGGTTGCAAACACTGGGCCTTGCAGAGGTTTGCAAGGAGTTTGCAGATGTGTTTAGTTCAGAGCTAGGATCCTACAAGGGGCCTCCCATTTCGCTACGGTTAGACCCAACCATCACGCCCATCAGAGTTAAGCCTAGGAGGGTACCTTTTGCCCTCAAAGGTAAGATTGATACTAAGCTAGACAAATGGCTCCAGCAGGGCATTCTAGAACCTGTGGATTCTAGTCCATGGGAAACCCCCATAGTAACGCCTCTAAAGGCTAATGGGGACATACGTATATGTGCAGACTATAAGTGCACACTGAATAAGGCGCTGCAACAGCACGCTTATCTAGTACCTGTGATAAGTCACATTCTGGCCTCCCTCAAGGGGGGCCCATTTTTGCGAAGCTTGACCTGGCACAGGCCTATCAACAGCTACCTGTTGATGAGGTAGCTGCAGAGGCCCAGACTATTGTAACTCAGGGGGGCCTTCAAGGTCAAGAGACTGCAATTTGGGGTAAATGTAGCCCCTCGCATATTCCAAAGTGTCATGGAGAACACACTTGGAGGTATTCCTGGGGTCTGTCCCTACTTTGATGATTTCTTCATTGCTGGGGAGTCATCTCAAAATTTAGTAGAAAGATTTAAGGCTGTCTTGCTTCATTTTCGAAAAGCAGGCCTTAAACTAAAGAAGGATAAATGTAAGATAGGAGTCACTTCTACTGACTTCTTAGGATTCAGGATTAAGCCCTAAGTCTAAGAGTGAGCTGCAAGCCTTCTTGGGGCTATTAAATTTTTACCATGCATTTCTCCCACATTAAGCTGCAGTGGCAGAGCCATTACACAGGCTCTTAGACAAGCAGTCCCCTTGGCAGTGGACTAAAGTCCATGACAAGAGCTTCAATGAGGTTAAGGCCTTGCTCACTTCTAATGCTGTTTTAGCGCATTTCAATGAGCAACTGCCTGTTTGCATCGCATGCGATGCATCTCCTTATGGGGTGGGAACTGTACTTAGCCATCTGAAGGCTGATGGGACACAGGTCCCTGTGGCCTATTACTCAAGGACTCTGTCTTCTGCAGAGTGAAATTACGCTCACATTGACAGAGAAGCCTTGGCCATAGTGGCTGGCATTAAGAAATTTCATGATTTCTTATATGGCCGCCATTTCACGGTCTATACTGACCATAAGCCTCTGCTGGGTTTGTTTACCACTAACAAACAGACCCCACATATCATTTCTCCTCGTATGCTGAGATGGTCCATTTTCCTGTCAGCATATGACTACACATTAGTTCACAAAACAGGAAAAGAAATGGGTCATGCAGATGGCCTGAGCAGATTATCCCTGAACCAATTAGAGCCAGATCCTGCTCCAGCCATTAATATTCTTCCCATTCAGGAGTTGCCTGAGTCTCCCCTCAATGGTAGGGACGTGGCTGCAGAAACTGCCACTGATCGCACGCTTACATGCGTGCTGACACGGGTTTTGTCAGGATGGCCTGACAAGTGCCCAGATACTGAGTTCCAAAGCTTCTGGCACAAGAAGCATGAGTTTTCCACTTTCAAGGGTTGCCTGTTATGGGGTAGCAGAGTAATGATCCCTGCCTCATTGAGGTCTAGAATCTTGATCTCTCTGCATGAGGGACATCCTGGTATAGTCAGGATGAAAGCGCTTGCACACAGCCATCTTTGGTGGCCTGGGCTCTATAAAGCCATCGAGGCCCAGGTGCACAGGTGCCAAGTGTACCAACAGTCTTGGCCTGAAATGCCTCAGGCCCCTGTACATAGGTGGGAGGAAACTCAAACCCCATGGTCTAGGGTGCATATAAATTATGCTGGGCCCTTTCAGGGGCAATTCTTTCTGGTTGTTGTTGATAGCCATTCCAAGTGGCTAGAGGTTGTTCCTGTTTCCTCCACTACTACTGCCAGGACCATCCAGGTATTGAGAGGAATTTTTGCATCACACGGTCTTCCAGGTGTTCTGGTTTCAGATAATGGCCCTCAAGTTACCTCTTCTGAGTTCCAGGCTTTTCTTCAGGCCAACCTGATCCGGCATGTAACATCGGCTCCCTTCCATCCATCCTCCAATGGACTGGAAGAGAATGGTGTGCACCACCAAAGATGCTCTCAAGAAACTGACTTACGGTAACTGGCATCACAGGTTAGCTGATTTCCTTCTTGCACACCGCACCACACCATGCTCAGCCACAGGGAAGAGCCCTGTTGAACTCCGCTGGGGTCGCCGCCTCATCACTAAACTGGACAGGCTGCACCCTGACCGGGTGGCTTCACAGGTGTCACAACCGCAGGCACCTAGGAGACTCCTAGGTTTGGGCAAGAAACTATGGGCCTGGACATCTCTGGGTCACAGCTGTGGTCTGCAAGGTCTCTGGGCCGTTGTCATATGAAGTTGCCTTGGGTGACGGCTGCGTTCTTCGCAGGCACATAGACCAACTGCATTGGAGACTGGACACTCACCCTTCTGCTCCTGGCTCTGCTCTGGGGGGGGAGGACCATAATATGCATTCTGGGTCACAGTTTCCCAGGCCTAACAGGCTCTCACTAGCTGCTACTGAGGCTGTTTGGGATTCAGCCCAAGGTTCCACAAGTGCTCCAAACAGGAATTCACTGGATAGGGGGTCATCCCACACATCCATAATTACTCCAGACAGGGAGTCACACCGGGGGTATCCACAGTATTCACATATGTCAGATAATGCTCCAGACAGGGAGACTGAGGGTATCCACACAAATCACAAGCAGCAAGAGAAAAGGAATTCCATCAGGGGTGCTTGCCTAATTCAGCAATTGCTCCCAAAAGGAAGTCACCAGCAAAGGGGGTTGCCATGGAGGTGACTCCTAACTCTGGCACCTCTGGCACGTGCTTGGGGGCCACAGAGTACTGGGGCACTTCCGCTACCCAGCCCTCTCCATCTGCTAGCCTTTGGCTCAAGGGACAGTGTTCCCAAGAGGGATCCATTGTGGACTCGGGGACTTCTACCCCTACAAGGTATGCTGGCTTGGACTTAGAGCACTGGTTCTCAACCTTCCTAATGCCGTGACCCTTTAATACAGTTCCTCATGTTGTGGTGACCCCCAACCATAAAATTATTTTCGTTGCTATTTCATAACTGTAATTTTGCTACTGTTATTAATCGTAATGTAAATATCTGATATGCAGGATGTATTTTCATTGTTACAAATTGAACATAATTAAAGCATAGTGATTAATCACAAAAACAATATGTAATTATATATTGTGAAAAAGTTATTTCTAATTACAAATAAATGAAATTTTGTCTTGAAGCATGGGTGCTCCACCTACGGCTCTGAAAGGAGACCTGACCTTTTCTCTTCTTTAAATGAGCCCTTGAAGTTGCCTGATTAGGTTAAGCATGACCTGTGAAAAATTAATATGATTGTGTATGGGGGGGAGTGCTTATGGGGTGGGAGAAAATAAGGATTAGTTGAGGTGATACTCAAGGGGAGCTATACTTGTAGACATTTGTTGTCCAGGTGTGTGATGTGGCCCACACAATTTGCCTCTTCAGCCTTAGCCACTGTCCATTTTTCTACCTCCAGCTGAAATTCACTGAGTGTGTGGAAGAGGACCCCTGTCCTTCCAGGACAATTGATCCTAATGACCTTCAGAGCTTCTCTCTCTGAAGAAGGCAGAAGGAAAACCTTGGCTCTTTTATGACTCGTGGACTTCAACTCCCAGAATTCCTGAGCCAGCATAGCTCAGTTCTGGAGCTGTGCCTGCCAGAATCTTAGAGATTTTTGGAAGGAGGTCTTGTCCACTGAGGAGAGGCAGCAGAAGGGAAATCCATTTCTTCCTCCCACCCCACTGCTGGTTCCACTGAGCAATAATCAACTGCTTTTGGTGCAGCAGCCAGGGCAGGAAGAATAGGGAGCATTACTGCAGCAACTGCAAGAAAAGGCCCCTTGGAGCTTCTTGATTCCACACTAGGAGCAGATTCATTTTGCCCCCCCCCCTTCCTGGCTTTCCAGAGGCACACTAGGAAACAGAGATAAGGCAGGCAGGAGGAGAAAGGGAAACACATGTTGCAGATCAAAACATCCACCCAAAGCAGCTTTCATCTCCAAAGCCCCCCCCCCACCTCTTCCCTTTTCACTGCCTGGACCAGTTTTCCTTCTCCCACCTGTAGTGAAATGGCGCTCCCTTCCCCCACATCCCACAAGTAGGAAGCCATCAAGGGGGGGAGGAGGAGGGATCGAGCAGCAGGAATCAAAAAGTATGTGCTGTCTTAAGGAGGGCTGCAGGGATCTCAGAGGAGGGGGGAATCAGCTGCCGTGGGAAAAGAGGAAAAAGCTACTATACTTTTATGCCCACCACATAAGTAGGAACAAAGTTCCCACATTTATCATTAATGTGATCTATCACTGGGAATTTAGGGGATCTAATGCAAACTTCCAATTGTGTGAGGATGGGCTATCTGGGAGCTCAGTTAACTGGCAACTGCCATCAACTTACTTCTCAGAGTTGTGATAAGAGTAATAAAAACAGCTATGCTCTTCATTAGGTTTTGCATTATCACGGGTGGACTGTTTTTGCATGGGGATTGTGTTTTGTTTTTTTCCTAATGTAGGACACCTTTGACATCATAGGAAAGCAAGGGCATTATCTTTTAGCAATGGAGATAGCTCGAGAAGCTTTTTCAGGGAAGCGAACAAACATACCACCATCCCTCCCCCACTCCAGAGCATGAGGAGACTGCTCCTTCCTTTTATAAACCGCCCACCTCAACGTAAAGCTTGCTGGGCTTGTTGCAAACTCAGTCGCGTCTGCGCGCCTGCTCGTGAGATCTCGAAGCTTGGTTTTCTTCCTCCACAGCAGAAGAGTCGGGGAACTTTCCTAGCCGCCAAGCTATCCGTCTGCCCACGGAGGAGCAGTGGCTTCATAGGCCCACCCATCCCCTCTTTGAGCCGAGCGTCAGTTTTATAACCTGCCATCTGCCTCAAACCACTTCTCCGTCGCGAGGAGGCAGAGGTAGCAGCCTGCTGGGTGGATGCCTTCATCTTCTTCTTCTTCCTCTCTCTCCTCCCTGAAACGATGAGAGTAGGATGCTGCTGGCTGGGTCACCCTGCAGGGGAAAGCAGGGCTCTTTCTCTGAAAGGCGCTTTAGCCAGCTGAGGCTCCCGGCGGCAACACAGCAGACAACCTCTACCCCGAAGCATGCCAGAGCTGGGCCAGCATCTGTGAGCTCCAGAAGCAGCACCTGAACGTTGCTCGCCCTCGCTGGGCCAGATCCTTCCCTGCTTGGCTTTTCTCCGCCTCCTGCTCCCCTCGCCTGGAGACGGATAGAGGAGCGGTGTCTCGGTTCCTAAGACCATCGGAAATATGTGTTTTCCGATAGTCTTAGGCAACCCCTGTGAAATGGTTGTTCAACCCCAAATGGGGTTGTGACCCACAAGTTGAGAACCACTGACTTAGAGGGTCTAGCCAGCCAGCAGCTGGGTGGGTCAACCGGGTATTTGGGGCAGCAAAGTCCTGGCCTGCCTAGCCTGGTAGGTGAGCAGGTAGGCCAGGCACCCTCAACAGAGTCACCTGGGGATTTAGGGCAGCAACGTCCTGGCCTGCCTAGCCTGGTAGGCAAGCAGGTGGGCCAGGCAATCTCTCCGGGCCTTAGAAGGTCGCAGCGGGCCAAGTGCCCACCCAAACATCTGAGAGACTTTGTGAGGTTGCTGTCAAATCATGAGGGACCTGCTCATGAGGCCCCTGAATAAGGGGAGTAACTCGTGGGTAGATTATTTTATATTATTTTTGATTTTGAATACATTTATTTGTATTAATAAATACTGAAGGGGATTTGCCTGAGGGCAGACTCGAGATTCCACACTCTTTGCATTTGAATAATGCAACTGTATGCCACTCTTCCCAATGCACAATGTACATGTGTGTATGCAAAGTATGTTCCATCTAGGGGGGAGGGGTGTTGTGTCCTGAGCCTGCAAAAGCAGGCTCGGGACGTTGCATTCCAAAAGTTGCTCGGGACCAGACAGTTGACACTGTCCGGGCTTCTGGCCATATAAAAAGGCCTGCGTGCCTTTTGCTTTTGCTTGGTTGTTGTAGAAGGAGAATAAAGTGTTTGTTCAGCATTGCCATGTGTCTTCATCATTCGCACACGAACAAAGTATACAACATAAGGAATTTTATTTACAGTGAGATCTCTCCTTAAACATATCTGCTACTGAAAGGAATTTCAAAATTGAGAATCTGGAGATATTTAACACCAATGTGAAGTTACATTTTTTTTATCACAACTTTCTATTGGAAAGGGAAAATTGGGACATCTTGCCTAGGTACCAGTATGATCACTTCCATGCTTTTCCAAGTTCTTTCCAGTGACTTCAAGGGTCTTAGCCCATGGAGCCCTAAGCTTTCTTTTTCAGTCATTGTGAAAGGCAAGCATAAATAGCTTCATTTTGTCAATTTTTCGGCAGACTCACTGAGAAGACAGATGATCTAAGCCTGAAAATTAACTTTATTGTATAAATATCCCAGTTTCTGATAACAGGCATGTTTATTTTGTGCCTTTTAGTTAGTGTTGACTTCTGGTAACTGCCTGGATTAATGCAATTCTCTTGGAAAAGTTTTTTAGATGTGATTTGCCCTTGCCTCCTTCTAGGACTGACGGAGAAGGACTGGCCCAAGATCACCCAGCTGGTTTTCTGCTTCACGTGGGACTAGAATTTACAGAATCCCAGTTTCTATTGCAGTGCCTTAACAACTACTCCAAACTGGCTCTGATTTTACAGTAGGAGAATATTAGTTCTTAAGAATTTTTTCCTTATTGCTGAACCTGTTGCATAATCTGTCTTCAGAGGGTCCATAAGAACCGTCTCCCCCCACCCCTTGGATATTTAATTCAACATGTAGTATGAAAAGACAGGGAAGAAAAACATTGAAAGTCTCCTTTCAATCTCATTACAAAGAGATATTATGAAGAAACATCACAGTGTGTTCAGTAGCCTTCTGTAAAGATTCTTTCATTCACATAAGTGTGCAAGAGTATCTAGTTTGCAAGTTGCCTTTGTATATATTTTACTAGAAACAGAAGAGTGCATATATTCACATTTTCGTATCCCACAATTTGTTCTATAAATATTCTTATGTAAATTTTGTTTGTTAAATTTTTCACTCATATTCTGTGGACTGATAGGGGTATCCATGAGAAATTTGGTGTGAGATATTTGAAGACTTTTTCCAAAAAAATAAGCAAGAAAATACAAATCCATCTTTTTTGCAGTACAAATGCAGTAGATATTAAAAGGGAATTTAAAGCCTACAACAGAGTGAAAGAAATCATTGTTTGGAAAAGGAAAATACATGAAACAAAGAAAGCAGCCTATATTCTGAGTATTCCCCCAGTTCTTTATTATTTAACTTTCTGGGGGGGGGGGAGTTCTATTTCTGATTATTGTAAAAAATATTTTTAGGTATAGATAAATCCATGTGGAATAATAACTTTTTGTTTAGTTAGTTTCATGTTTGGATGTTCTGCACAGATTTTTAACAGTATTATTTAAAGGGTACTAGCAACTGTGCAGCCAATTCAAACTTATATTTCTCAACAATGAATAAATAAAACTATTTTAGTAAATAGTTTACTAAAAAGTAAGCCTTTGGGTTGACAGGCATATTATTACTGCAAGTTGTTAATGTCAATTGCATGGGGTTGATGTATTTTTAAATACCTTACACACTCTATACCCGTGGTGGCGAACCTATGGCATGCATGCCACAGGTGGCACGCAGAACCATCCCTGTGGGCATGCGCGCTATCACCCCAGAGGGATGCGGGACCGGGCTGCTCCCCTCCCCCTCTCCACATGCACCAGCACTCTTGCTCTCTTTCTCTCTCTGCACTGGGAGTCAGGGAGCAGCTGCAAGAGCTGGGCGGGGAGAGGAGAGGGGAAAATCCAGAAGCTGCGCAGAGAAAGAGGTGTCGAGATCAGCTCAAGGACCGGGGAGGGAATGGGGAAAAAGATCACTCTTGCCACAATCTGCCTTCTGCTGGCCATTGGGAAGCTGGCAGCACATTTTGGCGTGGCTACACAGGGAAACTCGAGTGCCCCAGACTTGTGAGTTTTGGTGCTCCCCAGGTTTTAGTGCAGCAGCAGGATGAAACTCACCAAATCGCTGAGTTCTCTTTGTGTGGGTTTGCGGTGCCTTTGTGAGAATGGCTGCTCCTCTCTGCCTTCCTATCTCCCCTTAGCTAAGGGGCGCTTTGGCATGGGCAACTGGGGGAAGCGGAGGCCCGGCTTCTCTCAGGGGGCCAAATTAAGTGCATTTTTAAAGGGGAACCTCTGAGTCAGGGGCAGCCAAAGTTAGCCCTCCAGCTTGGGAGAGGAGCTCCTTCCTTTCTGCATGGAGCGACTCCCACCTCCCACAGCAAAACTCTGCAAGGGCGAAAATTGCAGAGTTTAGGCAGTGAGTAAAACATGCAAGATGATTGAAAGCCTTTCTTAAGATTTTAGGGGGGCGGTGGAGGGGGGGTTGGTGTGGAAAGTTTGGTGGACATTGCTAAGAAGTGAGTGAACGACTTCAGTTCCAGAATCATGTGGAAACATGTGCAATATCTGGAGTGTGGGTTGGAAAAGGGCAGGCTATTCTTTTATTCTTTTGTGAGAGGAAGTCCCTAAATTGGGGGGGAAAGGCGGGGGGGGTTTAACCAGTGTGAAGGAATAATCTATATGTTGAGGAATTCGACTTTGGAAACGGTATTGAAATACACACCCTCAGATAGCAGAAAGCATTTCTGTCCCTCCCCCCCCCAAACTAGGATAAGAATACTTGATAAAAGCAAATTTTGGCGTTATTTTACTCTAGTGGACAATCAGGTGCAAAGGGAAACTAAAATTGGACAAGAAACCGGCAATAACTATCCATTCTGTGTATAGAAGGTGTAGTTTTGTATAAGGAGAAGAAAGATAAAATAAATAACACATGCTGGATAAACCAGTACTGTAAACTCCAACTGTACTTGCAATGTGACAGCAGTTAAATCAGTGGTGTCACATTTCAAAGTTACAGTTAGAGTACTCCGATTGCAGCTACTTTCTTGTAGGTATGTGGAATGGTGTGGGACCCACAGGTTTTGCAAAGTGAAGAGAAGAAGTTGGTTACAGCTTATTAGGAAAGATAAAGTAGACAACCAAGAATGCTTAATTGATCATTCTTCATCCAGATTTTAAATCAATTGCTTCTGCTAATACAGGTGTTCTGAGATACTCTTCTGTTTTAACTTTTTTTCCTTGTTGCTTTTTGGAGTTTTTATCCTGCTTTTGTGAAAGGGTAGCATTTGGAAGGGGGTGTAGCTGCCCCCTTCCCCCCCAAGCTATCAGCTGAGCAAGATGCCCGCCTGCCGGTGCTCTTCCCCCTGTCCGAGGCTTTCATTGTTGTGAGCATTTCTGTTGAGGATTGGCGGGGGGGGGGGGCTGTTTGGTTTTTATTCCCGTCCCATCTGCTGGGTGGCTGCAGCAGGTTTTGGTCTCTTCTGTCGTGCTTTGAGGTTACCCATGAAGCACGTTTGTTTTTTGGGGGATCCCTACTCCAGTTGCTAAGCTTGCTTAAACCCTCTTCCTCCGCCTCTTCCTCCTCCTCACTGAAGCCCCCCTTTGTCTGCAACCAGCCCCTGCCCCGGACCATACCTCGCCTTGCCCCACGGCAATGGTGCTCCCACCCTGCCCCCTCCCTCACATCACACTGCAAGATGAGCCTCCTGCCCACTGCCCCATCCACTAGAGACCCTCTGGATCTCCCCCAATCCTCCCCAGGAGCAACATTGATGTGGCCACATCCACCCTGGCCATGCCCACCCAGACTGCCATTACCACCATAGCCATGCCCACCCAATGGGCCACGCCCACCCAGCACCCGGCGATACATAAATGGCTTTTGAGTTGCAGTTTGGGCACTTAGTCTCTAAAAGGTTCGCCATCACTGCTCTATACAGTAGATAGATGATCTGATACATACTGTGTTCTTTCCCATTAATTCCTTCAAGTAATTAAAATTTACTAATTTTTCCAATCATGGAAAGAAGAGGTGAATGATATATAACCTTGCAGTTGGGATGTTATTCCAAAAGTAATAAGAATGAAAAGGGAACTATGGCTCTTTGGGGTCTTGAAATTGATCAATGGTCCTGAAGAATCTGATCATTTAACCTGACCAAAACTCAGCTTGTTTTGCTCATACAAGTAAAAAACTAGAAATTGGACAGTTTGTTAGAGGTGACAAATAAGTTGAAAAGGAGATTTTGATGAAGCTTGAATCAATGTACAATATCGCTTCTCCTATTCTCAGTCTTACAAGGTAAGAAAAGGGATGGAAATGAAACATTATTTTCTGTTTGTTTTTTGATAGAACTTTTGATAGATACAAAAGTGGAATCCAGCACTCCACTGAAAAGGAGTAACAATTAGATTTCCACATCCTTTTCATATGAATAGATAAAAATTCTTCTAGCTCGCCTATAATAGAAAGTGCTTGAACTTTAGCTAAATTAGTATAGCTAGAAATCAGATACTAAACTGAAGAAGGCTTGCATTCTCAAACAAACCTATGACATTTTCTCCTGAAGTTAGTTTCTAGTAATTGCATATGAATAAAAGAAATAAAGGTCTGAATACATACTGAAATTCTTCTGCTAAGCCACAAAGGGTCAGTCTTGCTGTTCAGCTCCACCTTATATACTGTATATTTTTAGTCAAAAAAGAACATGCCCCTTTTGACAAACATACCTTTTAAAAAGAATAAAAGTTTGCTTGTCAAACATTCAGATTTCAAAAATTGTCTTAGCATAAAAGTAACTGCAAAAAAGCAATTTGATAGTATGCCAATTAATGAATTTTACAGGACTGTACAAAGCATTAGAAAGCAGAGAAACACTACTTCTACTGGTCTATCGATGAAGCAAATAGATAATAGAAGGCTCCAAAATATATAGTCATCCCAAAATCTTCAAAATAAATGCACTAGACTACTGAAGTACAGAGGCATTTTAATGTTGCAAGGAAAGTATTTCATTTTTGTTAAAACATCCCTGAATACTTTGCAAATGTTATTCATTTTAATTATTCTAAACTCGGTTGCAAGTTAACGGTTAAAATGCTATTTATATGCTTTTGCTATCATATATATGCTACTAGATAATGTCAAATGTTGGTTGAGATATGCTTGACACTATTCAACTTGAGCTGAAATTAATTTCTAATCATTTTGTATTTCTAGATTTCAAATTCATCATTTCACTAACTCTAGTATTCAACATTCACTCAGACAACCTCTGACACAGTATTTGCAATGTTATTTGTATTGTCATTTTTTATCACAAATAATAGGTGACCTACAAGTGCTTACAAAATAGAACATATGGATTAACCTGAAGCAGCATCCTGGATTCATAGGTTTAATAATTTTTCCTTTTTATGTGATGATTCTATATATATGTTTGGACAAACCACCAACTAGTTTGAGCAATTTGTCATAACTAAATTTTCCAAAGAAAATCCCCCTGACAAATTTACCTTACAATAATAATAATAATAATGATGATGATGATGATGTTGGAAGGGACCTTGGAGGTCATCTAGTCCAACCCCCTGCTCAGGCAGGAAACCCTATACCATTTCGGACAAATGACTGTCCAGTCTCTTCTTAAAAGCTTCCAGTGTTGGAGCATTCACCGCTTCTGGAGGCAGATTGTTCCACTGGTTAATTGTTCTAACTGTCAGGAAGTTTCTCCTTAGTTCTAGGTTGCTTCTCTCCTTGATTAGTTTCCATCCGCTGCTTCTTGTCCTGCCTTTAGGCGCTTTGGAAAATAGCTTCACTCCCTCTTTGTGGCAGCCCCTGAGATATTGGAACACTACTATCATGTCCCCCCTCATCCTTCTCTTCATTAAACTAGACATACCCAATTCCAGCAGCCGTTCCTTATATGCTTTAGCCTCCAGTCCCCTAATCATCTTTGTTAATGAATCTCTACATTCAATTTCAGCATGTATTCAAAAGTGATGGCAGTACCATGGTACTCAAAATTATTCAGAAAATAGAGTCTGAGTATGCATGCACTCAGACATTATGTAAATAAAGCAATGAAGAAGGGGCACTTGACTTTGGTAGCATTTTTATAATGCAAGAATTCACCTAATTAGGAACAATTGCATGCTAAATTTATTTCATGCAATATTAAAACATATAGAGATTATCCCAAATAAAAAGGTGTAACTGTGTACAACAGCTTGTTCCATTTTTATTGCTAACTGCTTAACTGTAACATTTGTGCATTAGCTAAATAACATCTCAAGGATAGCTGGAGATGCAACCTTGATGTCTACTGATTGTACATATGTGAGTTTGTGCTCTCAAAGGATGGTCCTTAAAACATTCCCTGCTGGAAGCTTTTGTGCATATTGTAAAAGGACTGATGCTAAGTACCAATTCAGCCAGTGTATACTTTCCATTTAAAAAAAATTGCATACTACTTATGTGAAAGAGGAATATTTGAAATTTAGAGTGAATTACATCAAAATGTCATTGTAGCAGCTATTCTTTCCCATAGGTACCCTTGGTCCCTTCTGGTTTTAAGTATGGCAGTGACAAGATATATTACTGTAAATGTTTAAAGAGCCTGGTGTTTAAAAAAGCCATAAAGACATTAAGCAATAAAAAAGCAAGTGTATTATTTATTAATAGAAAATATATATATAAGCCCAGAAGTATTTCCCATGCAATTCAAGGGCTGAGCAAGGAAATACAGATTGTTGTATTTGAAAACCACCACCAGATCTTGTTGCCTTCAACTGTTTAACAATTCATTTTAATTTTTTCTTGCAATTGTCTTTTTATTTAGGGTAGGCTGTACAATGGCAGAACCTGGGAATCTAGAGTGGAGGAACCTATTTTGCTCTGACACAAGTATGAACCCTGAGAAAGTAGGCAGAATTCTCTGTATTGTTCACCCAGCCACCTATATATTACTGTAGATCTTGTGCCTGTTGCTTGGTTAAAGCCATGCATGAACTGACTGACAGCTGGGTACTTACAATGGAGGTGGCATATCTGAGAGAAGAGGTGGTTCCACAAGCTTTGAAGAGGCAGTGACATGCCTTTTCTTCAAAGGTCTTTCACAACTATGTTAGACAACTTTTGTCCAGTCTCCAATCTTCCCTTTTGGGGAAAGGTTGTTGAGATTGTCTTTTGGTTACAATGGGGTCTTTGAAGAAACTGATTATTTAGACCATTTGCGAGTGTAGGCAGAGGCAGCATTTGCTGCACTTGTGGCTGGCCTGGGAATGAGCAGGGATAGGAAGGTGTAACCACTGTGGTTGTCCCTAATTTCTCAATAGCTTTTGATGCCATCAATCATGGTAACATTCTGGAATGAGTGCAGGCTGTGAGAGAATGAGATATAGTATTATAGTCCTGTCGTTGTTTCTCCATGGCCAGGGGCAATCAATATTGGTAAGAGGACTTCAGGGCTATTGAAGTCATGTCCTTTTGGGTGGGGTTATGAGGGCATAGAGCTTAGGTTCACTCACCATGCAGCTGTGGGTGGTAGTGCCTCTGGTGCTTGGAATCGTCCAACTTTACCTTTGAATAAGATTGTACTGCCCCACTTGAATCTAGTAATTAATCTTATTCTGGGAGTCCTTATGGATTCACAGTTCCTGCTTGAAGAAAAATCAGGGGGATCTTTGCAGAGATTCACCTTGTGTACCAATTGACCAGGAATCCCTTCTTACGGACACTCACACTTTGGTCACCTTACAGATGCATAGGATTGAATATGCATGGGACTGAAAATGAATATGAAAATATTCTAGAAACTATTGCTGGTTCTGTATGGCATGAACAGTGATGGGAAGTCCTGAACTGCGCTGGCTACAAGTTGGCTTCCAGATGCACTTCAAGGTGCTAGTTGTCACATATGTAGAGAGTAAGGAAGATAATCTTGACAGATACATGCAAAAGTTGTTGCCTAGGCAAAAGGAGCTGAACTATTTTTTATATCCAGAACAATTCAGTAACATTTGGAAATGGCTCAGACAAATTTTCCCCTAATTCACTGAACTATAAGAAGGAAGAGATGGTACAACCCAGTCAGTTAGCTTTCCTATGGAATTGATTTCCTAGTCTTCTAGTGGGCCTGACAGTATCTGCAATGATGGACAGGCATTCTAATATACAAATAAACACACATAGAACTTTTCATTTCATTTTGCATCCCATTAACACAAATAAAAGAAATATAACACCATTGTAAATATCCTAAAACCTCAAATAGCCAACTTTCTTTTAGTGATCTTTGACAAAATGATCACTAGACCAGCTCACCTGCCAACTAAGACATATAAAACAAAGCCATGTTATTTCATAGAAGGCCATAGCTGTAAATTATATAGAATCTCAAGCCAGTTGATGGGTGCAAGACAGGCAAGTGAGGAAGAATACTCCAGCCAGAATTAGAAGCCAAGAGCTGAGAGATAGAGAAAACATTTGACTTATTGGAACTAATGCTGAAGAAATTATGTCATGCAGTGATTTATTTAAAGGCAAAACAGGCTAGAGTTGGGAGAAAGATTGGGAGATTGGCAAAAAAGAGAAATATGATTCTCCTGTAGATGTGTGCATTCTTTAAAGTCTATTTGTATCTTTTCTGAAGCAGAACTTATATATCACTATAATCAGCAAATATGAAGGTCCAGAACAAAGGCATCATCTGCTCTTCACGGTTCAACTACAATGAATGGAAGATATGCAACACTTCCACCATGGGCTGTGTTCTGTATGATTGTAATAAAGATACATGGAACTAAAAACATTGGCAGTAATAAGTCATAATAACAGAACGATGAATGCTCAAAAATATATAGGGTGTTATTGTACTTTAATACAGCACTCATGCCTGAAATATTTAAAAATTGTAGATTTCAATTTTTATGCTGGATTTTATCAAAGCACATATTCTAAAATTAGCCATTTTAGGGTCCATTTTTAGCAAATTAATATTTTTACCACCTAATAGAGAAGCAGAATTTTTTTAAGCCTATAATTGTGACATTTCAATGGAATTAGCTGGAATAATAATTTTATCAAATCATATCTTTTTTTTCATCTCCCCACCCAAAATACCATAAATTGAAACATTATTTATTACACTGAACTATATAAAAGTAAAGAAAACATCATTCTAAAAATACTTGCCTGGAACCACAAGTGGATCACAACATGCTACAATAAATATTGGCACATATTAGAAATCAGATGATATACAGGTAGTCCTTTTCTTATGATCACAACTGGGGTAGGAATCTCTAGCATTGAGTGAAATGGTTATTAACTGAGATGGCCATATGATACTTCTCTCATTAACTACAATCACAGCATTCCTGGTTATGGTTAAGTGATTTTGTGGGTACTTAAGTGGACTGAGACCCAGGGAAGGAGCACAGGATGCCTCAGAGGAATGGATGAGATCCTGGGAGGCTCTGCTGAGGAACTGAAAATCCTCCCTGTTGAAATCTAAGGATTATCAGCCAATAAAGGAGAATATTTGTAGCACAGGGTTGAAATGAGGACTTGTGGTGCTGTCTGATCTTGGTTGTTTTCTTGCAGACATTTCATTACCCAAACTGGATATTACTTAGTTTGGGTAATGAAACATCAGTAAGAAAACAACTAAGCTCAGAGAGCACCAAGGAGCCCTCAGGATTCTCAATCCCTGAGCTGAGAGACACTCGCACTTAGCCTGCACTGGGCCTACAAGCTCCTCTCCCTCCACAGTACCCAACATTATTTTCTTCATGCTGCCTCTTCATTTAGAAGACTAAAACCCTGTCAAAATCCAAGCAGGATTTCCAACTCCTAAACAGACTTGTGTGCAGCTTTTGCTGGGCCTCCCCCACCTGTCTGAGACATTCTGCACTCCTTGTTGCCTCTCCACTCTGCTTAGATTTCGGTTCCCTCTTGTCTCTGGAGGCTGGTTGAAAGAAGTGCCTTCTGAGGGATTTCAGCTCTCCTCTGTGCACAGAAGAAATTCCTTTGATGGGGTACAAGAAGGGAAGTAAAATCTTCAGGATTTCAGCTCTGTTTCTGCATCCTGCCGAAAGAGTTCAGCTTCCTTCCATGCACAGAAGGGAATTCCTTTGGCAGCATTCAGGTCAGCAGACAGGCCTTTCAGCCAGCCCACAGAGACAAGAGGGAATTCTCTTGGTAGGCAGCAGCAGCTTGCAACCTTTCCTGCTGGCTTTCCCACTGACTTCTGGAGAATCTGGCACAGAAGATTGCAAATGGTAATCATCTAATTGTAGAGTGCTTGGCAACTGGTCATAAATGTAAACAGGTTGCTAAACACCTAGATCATAATCAGGTGATCAGAGTAGTGGTGGTGCACTGAAAGTGCTTTCCTGGCTATAAAGCACTATTTCTGGCTGTTGTAATTCCAGACCATCATTAAACAGTCATAAGTCTGTATCTATAAACATATTTGATTGATTTTAAAATAGAGGTCTAGGAGAGTACATTATTGACAACTGTCATGCATTTCCATCTACATCCCCTTTAATTTTCCAAGTACTTACATTATTCATTGAAATAGTTATCAAAACATCAATCCAGCGTAGTCTACAATTATATTCCCATTTGACCACCCCAGATAGTTAATAGAGCAAAATTAAAAAAAAATAATAACTGTCTGTATATATACTACATTTTTCTCCTATGTACATGTAAGTGTGGTGAGTTATACTCAATAAACAAAATGCCTATGCGATGACTAACAATACTAGAATACAAATGGTTCATTGTCTGTATATATTTGGAACAGCCCTCAAACGCTTTGGAAGTAATGGTGCAGTCATGAATGAATAAAAAGCATAATTACATTCTTGCATTCAGACTTAAAATACTTTCTCAAATCTTGATTCAAATGAAATTTCAATGAAATTTAGAATCAGTAATAAGGACCATATTGTTATGAATGGCTTCTGTAAGGTAGAATTCTCAAGTATTATTGCTTTGCAGGCAAAATATTTATCTAGGGCAACTAGCCAAATATATTTTTGTATGCAACAATATTGACTATTTATTTAAATATTTGGATAACTTCTTGTACTTTTTTTAGCCTTTCAGTTTAAAATCCAGTTGTAATTTTAAGTCTCATTTCTACATAGTTTTTCTTTCAAGAAGTTTAGAGCCATTAAATAATGTAGTTCAAATATATTTGGTATTATATATTAGTGTTAATTTGCTCTGTGTTAAATTATTGTTTTTATTCTATCCCTCACACATCTTTCTTGATTATCTATAAAAGAATTTATTAATATTGTTTACTCCATGTTTGCATTTTTTAAAAGATACAAAGTTCCTTCTATCCTGTTTATGAAGAATTGTTAATTTATTTTTTTATTTTATTCAAAAAAGTTAAAATACAAAATACAAATACAAAACTTCAAAAAAAATATTCAAAAAAAGATTAAAAATACAAAACAAAACAAAGAAGACATTTAAAAAGTGCATTAAAAATACCTTATACAGACACACATATTACTCCCCCCAATTGAATGCTGATTAATATAAATATTAATTTCCCACCCCTTGTGAACCAGGCCCCAAAAATGTTTAAACTACTAAATCTATTTGCAGTTTGTTAAATTATGACATCTGTATACTATATTAATGAGAAAATAGTTAACAGGAAAGCAATAAGAAGAAAGGCAAGATTCAAATTTCAAAACCCTGTTAACAAGTTATTATTGCAATCAACTCATAGAAAATTTACCATGGCATCTTATCTACAGTATCCCAAATCATCCCAAAAGATAATAGTGATTCATCTTGGAACAAATATCCAAGTTTGTTTCTTAATACTATCTTTTATCAATTGTTCTCTGAATAAATATGATAAATCCAATCTCCAAAGTCAGTCTATCTTCCCAAAAAAATCCAGATGAAATTGTTTTCAAGTTAAATGTGATAAATCAATTCCCCATTCTTGTTCAAACTTCTTAAGGAAATTTACTTCTCCACTCAGTCAGGTTTCTGCTGTTGTGGAAGAATGCAAGCTTGAATTTTAGAATTGTCTGTGATTGACTCAAATAGTCTGTGAATTCTGAGTATTTAGAGTTCATATTACCTTATAGTGAATCTACTGTTTCAGATCACATTTTTTTTGTGAGTCTAATGGCAATGATAGATTTAAAATACTGAGAATAAAAAAATAACTAAAAAAGCAGGGAAGATATTTTATAGATATTTCAATCCAAAATTCTTAATCATGAAATAATCAGGACACAATTTTCATTCATCTGTTTTGTTTCAGAGATAACAGGTCTTTTCAGCTCAAATCAACATGCTTTTTAGATTAATTCAGCACATAAACCCTTGAATCCATAAGTAGTTAATCTCAATTTTTATGAAATAAAACGTTCTGTCTGCATGAATATATTTGCAAGCTGCTTTCTCCCACATTCTATATGAAAACTGTTTTCCTGCCATATATAAAGAAATAGAAGAATTGTGCTGATTTAGCAGTTTGAGCAATATTGGCTTATTCCTGGTCACTGAGTTTCAAAGTCAATAGTGATTAAATTAAATTAAATCTATCTCACACTTGACATCCAGTCAATATCAATATTTTTTCAGTTGTGGCATGGAGTCAAACAGGATCATTATTTGGAATTGCTTTTGATAATCTGTATGATCAAATCTGGAAATTATCTAACAACTTTTCAGATAAAAAACCTCTTTTTTACTTACTGTTATTTTTTCATAAGTAGCTAAAGTCTTCATATTTTGGGTTTCAGCCCCTGTATCTTATTCCTATGGGAGCCTAAGAGATTATGTTGTCCTATAAGAGTACAAGGCCTGATAGCAAAGGGAAGAAATCCAGAATTAAATGTTCCCCCCTGCAGGTATAGAACTTCTTTGTCTATTGACTATTATGCATTAAGACATTAAATATGAAGTCCTTTTTATGGAATAGGACTGTGAGCCAAGGCTAAAAGCTATAGGCCACTCAATGGAAAAGCAGCTTATACTGTACTACAGAGGTCCCCAACCTTTTGGGCATCAGGGACCGATTACATGGAGAGAAGTTTTTCCGTGGACTGGAGGGGATGTGGTTTTGTGTGCTGCCTGCATCCTGTGGATGGGGCTTTACTTGTTTGTGTGGACCAGTTGCTGGTATGCTGTGGCCCAGTACCTGTCCACGTACTGGGAGTTGGGGACCCCTGCTGTACTATATTCTTTGAAGGGGTTTAAAACAGGAGGTGAAGTTATTGGGTAGAAAGTACTAGTATTAAAACATACTCTTTAACAACTAGAAACAAGGGCATCATAAAATAAAAATATCTACCCCTTACTTTTTTAAATTCTCCTTTTCATATCAATAGAATGGCTTTGTATTTTACCATGCCTGTGCTGTTTCAGTTCTTCAGCACTGGCTCTGAAAATATTGGTTTCCAATAGAAAGTGGACCCTCAGCATAGTTTGAAGGTTAAGTCAAACAGCTACAACTATCTTGCTTAGTGACATTATACAATATTCTTTTTTTCCGCATACTATACTATATATTTTTCAAAAGAAAAATATCAATAATGAACAAAGAAGGGAAATTGGAAAATAAAAAAGACATAAAAGGAACAATAAGCTCACATATGAGCAGGAATTCTATTAGAAAATAATCCATGTGCTGCAGTTGTAGCAGCCAAAAACGAATTCACTAGAAGAGTGGGTTTTTCCCCCTTAAAATAATACATATTAAAAGACAAATTAGAGAATGGTTGGAAGACCTCAGAATTTCTGTATCTGAAGACAGCTATTAGTGTTCTGTCCTCGCTACATGTTACTCTGTGTGTAGCTTGACATGCAGCTAAACCCACCTATCTTCCAATAATACAGACCAAGTGCATAGTTCTGGATGCTTTATTAAAGGAAGAAGATGAGTGAAACTAGGAAAAATAGAAATACATACAATAAGAACCCAATTACAAAATAAGTTGCTGGTGAGCATAACAATTAACGAATATAGATAAATCTAAATTTCACCAGTGATGCTTGTGTATGGGATGTAGATTTTTGTCCTTAGATGAACATGTGCCACGGATTAGGCTGGATTCTTCCTGGGGCTTCTGTTTCCTTCTGAATGCTAAAGGAAATGGAGCCTGACCTTGCAGGATGCACTTGTTTTTGGAGTGGGGGTTGCTGGGAAGATCACTCTTAAAGGGTCGGGTCAGTTTCCAAATAGTACAGATTGATATTTGGCCCCGGCCAATAGACGGGTCTAGCGAGCATCAACAGTATGTACACAAATTATATGCTGGAGCCTGACAATTAGTATGCACAGACAATACAATTATAGTGTTAAAATTGTAGTCATCTAGTTTTCAGTGAAACATCCACTGGAACACCATTAACAAATGACCATCCAGCTTCTGTTTAAAACTCTCCAGTGAAGAGCAGCTGATTAGCTAAAAGCTTAGGAAATTAGGAAGTTCTTCATGAAGTCTAGTCTGAACCATTCTTTATACTTTAATCCATTGGTTCTAGTCCTGTCTTCTAGGGCAGTACAAAATCAGGCCATATGCTCTGATATTGCTTATTTTCTTCTTTGGGCTAAACATATCAAGATTCTTTAACTCTTTCCAACAGGACTTTAGTTCCAGATCACCAGCATATTCGGTAGCCTTCTTCTAAACTCCAATTTGTCACAATCCTTTTTTTAATTATGGTGATCAGAATTGGACAGTGTTCCAGGTTGGGTCTGACCAGGTCAGAAGAGAGTGGATCAGTTATTTTGCCTGATTAGATATATCTCCTAACTCAGTGTTGCCTCCAAAACTGATAAGTATCTGAATCCCTTCATCTTGATCACTGACTAAAAACATTCCAAAGATAAAGTCTTGCAGCATTCTACTTGATGCTTCCCTCTAAATTAAAGTGAAATCATTAATGAGTACTGTTGAGTCCTCGGGTCAACGACGAATGAATACAGCACATTCTGTAATTCCAACAGCTCTTTATTTGAAGTAGTTCACTCTCCGTCACAGCTCTGAGGCTCGCAGTCCTCTCTGACTCCTTTTAATAGCATTCCCGGGCAAAAAGGTAACATTTAGGTGCGCTCCGCGCCTCGCGCATGCGCGCGAAGCTGGCGCCACTCAGTCTGGTCCCGGGCAGCTTGCAACTGCCCGGGACCATTGCAACATCCCGAGCCTGTCTTTGCAGGCTCAGGACACAACACCCCTTCCCCCCCAGATGAGACTTATTAACTATATAGGTAGTTATACACGACCTCAACACGAGCGTGGTGTGCCAACCCCAAACCTGCACATCTATTGCAGCTGTGCAATAGCCACACCACAAATGGTACTGGGCTATTGTTTTGGAATTAACTACCCAACGCTCACACTCCCATTTTCCACAACAGCAGGCACCCTCTCACTTTCCTTGCTTTGACAGCAGGGTTACAAAGTCCTCAAGATACTTGGGAGATCTTTTTACTCTCTGTGACCTCCTTAGATTCTGAGAACCCCCTACTTCCTCTTGTGCAGAGGATGAAGTGGAGTTGCCCCCTCTTTCAAACCCTGGTGGTCCCCATGAACTACGCCCCATTGCCTGGTCTGCTTGCTTGCCCACCGGGCTCGTCAGACCAGGACTTTGCTCCCCCATGAACCTGGTTGATCTGCCTAACTGTAGGCTCTCGGGCCCCTCTGTATGCCTGCCATTGTTTGGCATTTCTGTAGAGCCCTCCAAGTCCACAATGGACCTACCAAGAGAATGCATCCCTTCACTCCCAAGCCCCGTAACGGGATTGTCGGGGGTTTCTGCAGTGCCCCAATACTCAGTTGCCCCCCACTCTATGCCAGAGGTGCCAGAATTGGGATTTGCCTCTCTGACCGCCTCCCTGTGTGAAGACTTCCTTTTGGAAGCAGTAGCAGTACTGGGCCAACTTGACTGTTTGTGTGCCAGTTCTCTTGCAATGTTTGGGTTATTAGGATGCTCCCGGTGATTCTCCCTGACTGGAATACTGAATGGTGGTTGTGAATGATGAGTATGCCCCCTGGGTGACTCCCTGGCTGGAGTAGGCACTGGTGCCTGTATGATTTCTTGTTCCCTTGAATTCCTGTTTGGAACACTTGTGGAACCTTGGAACAGGCCGTCTTCGGCCTCTCCGTTTGGCTCCAGCTGCTGCCAACACCCTTCCCTTTGCCCATAGTAGTCCCCCTCCCCCCTGGAGAAAGCCCAGGAGTTGCAGAGGGTAAGTCCAGTCTCGTACGCAGCTGATCGATATGCCACCAAAGGACACGACCATCATCCAAGGAGACCTTGTATGACAATGGACCAGTAACCTTGCATACTACAGCAGGAACCCACAAGTGACTGGGCCCGTAGTTCCAGGTCCATACTGGGGCACCCACTTGCAGACACTGCGGTGCCCTGGGTTGGGTGACCTTAGGAGGCAGTCTGTCCGGGTGCAACCTGTCAAGTTTGGTGATCAGTTTGCGCCCCCAACAGAGTTCAGCTGGGCTCTTCCCAGTGGAAGTTGAAGGTGTGGTGCAGTAAGCAAGAAGAAAGCCTGCCAACCTGTGATGCGAGTCCCCGTAGGTCAGTTTCTTTAAAGCATCCTTGGTGATGCGGACCATCCGTTCAGCCATACCGTTGGTGGAAGGGTGGAATGGTGCAGAGGTGGCATGACGAATCATGTTGGCCTGTAAGAAAGCTTGAAACTCGAAAGAAGTGAATTGAGGGCCATTGTCAGACACCAAAACATCCGGAAGCCCATGTGCAGCAAAAATCCCCCTCAGTACTTGAATGGTCTTGGCAGCAGTGGTTGAAGAGACAGGTACAACCTCAAGCCACTTTGAATAGCTGTCAACAAGGACCAAGAAGAATTGACCCTGAAAGGGCCCAGCGTAATCAATGTGCACCCTAGACCAAGGTGACTGTGTTTCCTCCCATCTATGTACAGGAGCCTGAGGCATTTCCAGGCATGAGCGCTGACACAAGTGGCATCCGTGCACTTGAGCCTCTATTTCCCTGTCTAACCCTGGCCACCATAAATGGCTGCACGCAAGCGCCTTCATCCTGACAATGCCAGGATGGCCCTCATGAAGGGAAGCCAAGACCCTAGGCCTCATTGAGGTAGGAATAACAACTCTGCTGCCCCACAACAGACAACCCTGAAAAGTGGATAACTCATGCTTCTTAAGCCAGAAACTCTGAAACTCAGTACCTGGACAACTCTCTGGCCATCCAGACAAAACCCAGGACAATACACGAGTGAGTGTGAGGTCCGTGGCTGATTCAGCAGCCACATCCCTGGCATTTAAGGGAGACTCAGGCAATGCCTGAATGGAAAGAATGTTGATGGCAGGGGCAGGGGCAGCCTCTACCATTTGTAAAGGCAATCTACTAAGGCCATCAGCGTGGCCCATTTCCTTGTCAGGTGTATGAACCAAAGAAAAGTCATAGGCTGACAGAAAGATAGACCATCTCAGCATTCTGGGGGAGATGATATGGGGAGTTTGTTTCTTCGTGGTAAACAACCCCAACAGACGCTTATGGTCAGTGTAGACCGTGAAGTGTCTGCCATATAGAAAATCATGGAATTTTTTAATTCCAGCAACAATGGCCAAGGCTTCTCTATCTATCTGAGCGTAGTTTCACTCAGCAGAAGACAAGGTTCTGGAGTAATATGCAACAGGAACCTGAGTGCCATCAGGTCTTAAATGGCTAAGTATGGGTCCCACCCCATAAGGGGAAGCATCACAAGCGATGCACACAGGAAGAGTTTCATTAAAATGTGCAAGCACATCATTTGAGGTAAGTAAGGTTGAAGCTTTCTTCATGTGCTTGTGACCACTGCCACACTGCCTGTTTGTCTAAGAGACGATGAAGTGGCTCAGCTACATTAGCTTTGTTAGGTATGAATGCATTGTAAAAGTTCAAGAGGCCCAGAAAAGCTTGTAATTCAGTTTTAGATTAAGGCCTAGGAGCCTACAGGATAGCCTTTAATTTAGATTCAGCAGGGTGAATGCCCTTGGCATCTATTCTGAATCCCAGGAAGTCTGTAGAAGGCACTCCAATTTTGCATTTGTCTTTTTTAAGCTTGAGGCCTGTTTTCCTAAAGCGCAGCAGAACAGCCCTCAATTTCTCAGCTAAATTTTGAGTGGATTCTCCTGCTATCAGGACATCATCAAAATAGGGGCAAACCCTTGGTATACCCCTCAGGGTGTTTTCCATTACACTTTGGAAAATTCCAGAAGCTACATTTACTCCAAATTGTAGGCTTTTGACTTTGAATGCCCCTCTATGAATTACAATAGTCTGTGCTTCAGCAGCAGCTTCATCAACAGGTAACTGTTGATAAGCCTGTGCTAAATCCAGCTTTGCAAAATCACGCCCCCCCCCTTTGAGGGAGGACAAAATGTGGCTGACTACAGGTACAGGATATGCATGCTGTTGCAATGCCTTGTTTAGAGTGCATTTGTAATCTGCACAGATGCGAATGTCCCCATTAGTCTTGAGAGGCGTGACTATGGGAGTTTCCCATGGACTTGAGTCAACAGGTTCTAAGACACGTTGCTGAATCAATTTGTCCAATTCAGCATCAATTTTCCCTTTCAAAGCAAAGGGTACTCTCCTTGCTTTTACTCTGATAGGAGTGACAGTGGGGTCCAGTTTCAAGGAAACTGGGGGGCCTTTGTATGCTCCCAGCTGAGGGCTGAAGACATCTGCAAATTCTTTGCAGACTTCCTGTAGACCTAATGTTTGCAAATTGTGAATCCCTGTAACCTGTATTCCCAAGGCCTCAAACCAATCGAGTCCAATGAGACTTGTGTGTTCACCCCCAACTACCAATACAATCTAATGGACCTTCAAAATCCTTGTATTGTACATTAAGGGTGGCCTCCCCCTTAACACACACCTTGGAATTTTGGAAGTCCGTTAAGACTATATTGGATGGCCTAAGCTTGGCCTGGAACCCACTGCTAGAGCAAATCTTTCTGAAAGTGTGGATGGAAATAATTGAAAGTGCAGACCCAGTGTCCAGTTCCATAACCAATGGAACTCCTTGCAACTTCACCTTAAGTGACAGTTTCTTTTTAAGTGGCTTGTGTGTGCCTGTCCTATAAATGCTTCTACGTGATGCACAGAAACCCACCTTATTTTGGCTGGGGACCCTGGTATCTTTCAGGCGCAATTCTTCTCAGGGTTGTACCTTCTGACGGCCCAGACACACAGCTGCTATGTGGCCTTTCTTTCCACATGCTCTACAGATTGCAGAACAGAACCTGCAGTTGGTCCTCTTGTGGCGACCTCCACACCCAAAGCACTTGGGTACAGCTGAAGACTTTTCTTTGCCTTCCTTCTGTTTTCTTTCTTTGGCTGGGTAAAGATGATCCACCTCATCTTCAGGATCTTCTTCCGAACTATCCTGGACTCCCTCATGGTGCACAGAGACGGCTTCAGGGTTGTTCCTGATAGGCCTCATGTTCTTGACTGCCCCACCTGCTGCCTCTTCAGCAGTGACCTCTCCCAAGGCATCTTGAAATGAAATGTCCTCCTTTTCAAAGAGTCTCTGTTGCAAGTCTCTGTTCCTAAGCCCACATACAAATCGGTCTCTCAACCTTTCTTCTAAGTCTTTAAAATCACAAGGCTTAGCTGCTCTTCTTAAGGCTGCAATGCATTCTTTAGCTGATTCACCAGCTCTTTGATCCCTCTGTTCAAAAGTATGTCTCCATGCAGTAACAGACAACTTGGGCTGAAAATGTTCCTTCAATAATTTTTTAAATCTGTATAAGTGACAGATTCAAGGGGAGCAGGGGCTACCAAATTTTCAGCAATTTTAAATGCATCTTGACCACAGACACACAGCAAAGTAGCGGCCTTCAAGCCATCTTCTCTTACTTGATTTACTCTAAAGTAATTTTCTACTCTGGCAACATAAGACTCCCATCTTTCTGGGTGCATGACATCAAATTCAGACAGTCTCCCTATCTTCGCCATTCTTGCTTCTCTGTTAGGAAGGGGTCTATCAGCCAGCTTACCTCCAGCGATGCTGTACTGGCAGGCCAGGTGCTGAATTTAACGCCGTCTTCCTCTCTTCAGGACTCTCGGGTAAGCTTACAATTCTTCTTTTTGTTTTTTGTAAGCTATCCCACTTTCATCACCAGTGTTGAGTCCTCGGATCAACAGCAAATGAATACAGCACATTCTGTAATTCCAACAGCCCTTTATTTGAAGTAGTTCACTCTCTGTCACAGCTCTGAGGCTCGCAGGCCTCTCTGACTCCTTTTAATAGCATCCCCGGGCAAAAAGGTAACATTTAGGTGCGCTCCACGCCTCGTGCATGCGCGCGAAGCCGGCGCCACTCAGTCTGGTCCCAGGCAGCTTGCAACTGCCCGGGACCATTGCAACGTCCTGAGCCTGCCTTTGCAGGCTCAGGACACAACAAGTACCCTTTGGGTTTAGTCATTCAACTAACTATGAGTTCATCTAACTGGGACCTTGCCCTACCTGTGCCTAATCATAGTTCAGATATGCTCTGGAAACATCTTTTCTCCTCTATATACCCATGACAGTGCCTTCATCTCTTTTCCACCAAAATTATATTTTCTCTCATGGTTAATGGGATCCAACAGTAGAAATAAAGTGCATCAAATCTGTTATCATTACATCAGAATCGAAGCCAGATGAACTCTAGCATGTAGAACCAAATAGCCATTTTCACACCGATGCTGGTCTGCCTATTTCTTCCTAAGAGCAGGATACAGCAGAGCATGAGTAAAGGTCTTTTATATTTGTTTAGGAAGGTAGCGCTGCAGTGCAGGTGAATGTCACCGTTATATTCTCCACAATATGTAGAAAGTGGTGGATAATTTATATATGAGATAGAATTAGAGTGTTTAGCTGTCAATAACATCAGTTAGTGTTTTAACTCTGTCATCTTTTATTAAGTTAGGCTGAAATAAAATATTAGTGCAACAAGTCAAACCCTAGCCTCCATTGCTTCCCAACAACATGGAGTAAACTGGAAGTGGGCATTAATTGCTTATATCAAAACAGGAAAGGGGAAAGAAATTCTAACTAAAAGCACTGCATTTGCAGTCTCCCCCTTCATTTTAGCTTTATTTAGCTTAGGATACAAATGAATGAGGTGTAGGAGGATGGACACCGAAAAATGTTTAGAAATGACAGTTCCAAAGTAAAGCCTACCCCATTTCAGTACTTTAATGAGCTTATGTTTTCCCCACTGGCTGGGGATATGCTGAAAAGAAAAGTTGTAAAACTAGAAAAATCAGCCTTTCTCTGCCAGGAACCATTCAGTGGCAACTCAGGGCAGGAAAGCAAGGGGTCCAGGAAATTGTATGTATAATTTTCTACCAAGTCAAGAATAGCTTTAATTCAGTGCTAGGGAATCTCTAAATGTCTATAGTACAGTCTTTTTAGAACTGGAACATCGTCTCAATTCTGCAGATTATATGAGCAAGGCATTTCACCAGATTTGTATTTGTTTCTTTTATTGTCAATATTACCTAGATATCATCATCATCATCATTTTAGCCATTGTCTATCCACTGCAGGATGGGGCCTCTTCCACATATTTCCAACCAATATGGTCCTGAGCTTTTGCCAATTGGGCCTGCAATACTTGCTGATGTTGTCAATCCATCTTCTTTTAGGTCTTTTTATGGTCACTTTCTATTAAGTGGAATCCATTCTATGACTTCCTTGGTCCACCTGCCATCAGGTCTTCTTGCTATGTGACCAGTCCATTTCCATTTCAATTTTTACTTTCTTGATAATATTGTATAATTTCATTTGTTCTCTAATCCATGTGCAGGTCTTTCTATCTTGTCTTGTAATGCCAATCATGTATCTTTCCATGGCTATTTGTGCCACTTGTAGCTTTTATATCAATTGCGAGGTTAATGTCCATGTTTCACAGGTAAATTTTAGAGTAAGTAGCACACACTAATCAAAAACTTTTTTCTTCAGGCATAGGAGAAGGTTGTTCTTGAAAATTATGCTTAGCTTACTGAATACCTGCCAACCACATTTAACATGCTGTTGAATTTCCTTTATTGTACCACTGTCCATTGAGATCCATTGGCCAAGGTATACTGTATGTAGTGGTCTACTTTGTCTAGTTCTTCTCCATATATATTTTTTTTCTTTATTTGGTGAATTTATTAAACATAACATGACTCTTTTTCAGGTTTATTTTTAAGCCAAATAGTTCTGTTGCTTTGTGCAGCTCGTGTATGTGTCTCTGTAACTGTTCTGGGTCTAAGTAATTTAAATAGATGTCATCAATTTTTATTTCATCTTTTGCCCAGTCTAGTTTGTGAGATACTTCTTCAAGGCATTGTAAGAAAATGATAGATGATATTGTATCCCCTTGTTATACACCTTGTTCTATGTTGATTTCCTCTTTAAGATCATTAAGGCAAATTGTCACCATTGTTTTTTCATATATTGATTGTAGTACGTTTATGTAGGCAGTGTCCATGCCTTGGTTGAGCAATGCATTAATTATTGCTTGCTGGAATACCGAGTCAAATGCCTTGTTGTAATCAATGAAAGCCACGCACAGAGGCATGGTGTACTCATCATGCTTTTCAATGACTTGCTGAACAACCTGGATGTGATCCATTGTGATGTAGCCACTTCTGAATCCTACCTGATCTTTTGGTGTGCATCATTTAATGTTCAAAATATTCTTTTTGTTATTATCTTGATGATAATGTATTATGTAAATGACTGAAAAAAGGCTGATTGGGCGATAGTATTTTAAATTATCTTGGGTCCCTTTCCAATGTACAAGAATCACTTTAGCTTTTTTTCATGCATTGAATATTTTTTCTTCTCTGAGGTACCTCAAGTATAGTTTTGCTAGTATCTTGTGTAAACTGTGTGTCAAACCTTCAAATGATCCTAGCCACAGCCATCTTCGGCTCATTTTTGGTTGCCACAGCAATGGGAGGAGGAAGATGTGTTCTCTTAGTTTAGCCATAACAAATATTTCAAGCTACCTAAGTTTTGGCGGGCTGGAGCTTCCATTAGAAAGCCCACCAAAGTAGATAATTGGGGATTGTGATATATGACATATATTAGGGGTGGGAAGTTTAATTTGTTATTTTGTAACCTTGTAGGGAGGGAACCTTCAGTCTTAGTTACACCTTTGACCATGCCAATGCTATGTAGCCATTAAAAGTATTTAATATCATTTTCTGAAGCTTTGCCATTTTTCAATAATTTGACGGCACTTGATATTTCTTTCACTAGGAGGGAAAGATATTCCTGAATCTAATATTCAGGGGGATTTACATCTTTGTTTTTCTTTAATAATATATGTATAAAGCATTTTCTTCCACATATCTCTGCAGAAGATTTTTTCCTCCCTTGGGAATATTTTTGCACTTGTTAACAGCTGAGTTGCTTGCGTTTCCACATGTTTCTTCTCTACGTGCTGCATGAGTATCTATGCAGAGAAGTTGCAATGGATACAAAACACATAGGTTTAGCAATTATTACAATAAGTTTTTTTCTTAAGCATACGGTAAGATTAAAATTCCATTATATGTTCTTTGTGAAGAAGAAGAAGGAGTAGGAAGAGGAACAGAACAGAATAACAGAGTTGGAAAGCATCTTGTAGGTCATCTAGTCCAATCCCTCGCCCAAGCAGGAGACTCTACACCATTTCTGACAGATGAGTGTCCAGTCTCTTCTTGAAAGCTTCCAGTGATGAAGCTCCCACAACTTCAGAAGGCAAACTGTTCCATTGGTTGACTGTTCTCACTGTCCCAAAAATTATCCTTATTTCTAGGTTGAATCATTCCTTGATCAGTTTCCACCCGTTATTCCTTGTCTGGCCTTCAGGTGCATTGGAAAATAGGTTGAGCCCCTCCTCTCTGTGACAGCCACTCAAATATTAGAACACTGCTATCATATCTCCCCTTGTCCTTCTCTTCACTAGACTAGCCGTGTCCAGTTCCTGTAACCGTTCTTCATATGTTTTAGCCTCCAGACCCCTAGTCATCTTTGTTCCTCTTCTCTGCACTTTTTCTAGAGTCTCAACATCTTTTTTATAGTGTGGTGACCAAACCTGGTTACAGTATGTGGTCTTACTAAGGCTTCATAGAGTGGTATTAATACTTCACACAATCTTAACTGAATCTTTCTGTTAATGCACCTTAAGATTTCATTAGTTTTTTTGGCTGCTGCCGCACACTATTGGCTCATATTTAATTGATTTCCACTAAGACTCCAAGTTCTCTCTCACAGTTACTGCTATTAAGCCTGGTTTCACCCAATCTATATCTGTACTTTTGGTTTTTCTTGCCTCAATGTACTTTTCTGTACACTGAATTTCATTTTGTTAGATAGGGCCCAGTGTTCAAGTCTGTCAAGATCCATCTGGATCTTGAGCCTATCATCTAGGATGTTGGCTATTCCTGCCACTTTAGTATCATATGCAAATTTGATAAGCTCTTTTTCTACTCCCTCATTTAAGTAATTTATGAAGATATTGAAGAGTATTGGGCCTAAGAAAGAGCCTTGTGGTACCCCACTCTTACTTCCCTTCATGTAGATGTAGTACCATTAAGGACTACTCGTTGAGTACAGTTTGTCAGCCAGTTACAAATCAATCTCATGGTGATGCTATCTAGCTTGCCAAGAAGTAGGTTGTGATCTACTTTGTCGAATGCCTTGCTGAAGTCTAAGTATACTATATCCACAGCATTTTGCAGGAAGAGGAAGAGAAAGAGAAGGAAGAAGAAGAAGAAGAAGAAGAAGAAGAAGAAGAAGAAGAAGAAGAAGAAGAAGAAGAAGAAGAAGAAGAAGAAGAGGAAGAGGAAGAGGAAGAGGAAGAGGAAGAGGAAGAGGAAGAGGAAGAGGAGGAGGAGGAGGAGGAGGAGGAGGAGGAGGAGGAGGAGGAGGAGGAGGAGGAAGGAGAAGAAGGAGGAGAAGAAGAAGACATTGACATTATTTTGGCTTCCATTGTCACAGAATGGAATCATGCTGTGCCATTCTGTTCTTGGTATGAGAGCATGAGTGTGATACACTTGAAATGCTTCATATTCTGAAATGGATAATGGTTACACTTGATTTCTTTTACTTTTGGTTTTTAGCATTTTGACAGGTGAGTGCCACTTCACCCTTGAGAATTTCTGTTGACCTTTAGCACAGTGGGGTAGTTTTAACAATGGATGCATTCTTCTGGGAGGAAGTGATAAATGAAAGCAAATGCATTACATATCCATCACAGTGTCCTTGCAAAAAAAAGTTGTAGCTATACAGAACTGACAAAATGATAAACTTTCAAAATAAAAGGAGTAGCTTTAACTAAAGGCATATTCAGATGGCTCCACTACTGAAACATATATACTCATTCACTCCATATCTGAGGTTTGTATTAATTTTAATAATATTTAATTTTTATCACTGATTTTTTAATATATTTATATGAGTGTTTTTATATAAAACTTGTTTTATTGGATTATTGTACACCGGGGTCTTCAGATTTGGCCCTTTTATGACATGTGGACTTCAACTCCCAGAATTCCTCAGCCAGCATGCCTGGCTAAAAGTGCCAAGTTTGAAGACCCCAGTTGTACACCAACTAGAGCAGAGGTGTCAAACTGCTGGCCCACGGGCTGGATGCATCATGCCAAAACTGCACCCACCCCATTGCCAGCAATGGGAAAAAAAAGTCATGATAAGTGAACTAGAGTCACCTTTGATAAGATGGGCAGCCATAAAAATATGCTTAATAAATAAATATGTAAACTTCATTCTATTAAATGATATTGAAAATATATACTGTAATTAATATTTCATTGCTGTCTTTCCCACACTGTGAAATTAAGAAAACATTAATTTGATTAAAGCACAGTCATAGAGGTGGAATAAATGAGATTGAAATTTTCAACACATCATAAAGTCAGGTATCTAAACTATCTGAAATTTGGAAGCATCTGAAAAGAGTTCTTTTGTTATGACAATGTTTTTAATGATAAATGGAAGAGAAAAATGAAGTATGTACAATATCAAATCTGCATGATTTTAATATGATTTTATTGTAAGTAATTTGATATATCAGTTTCTCTTTAAAGTGACAAAAGATTCTTAGTTATTTTAGTGACAAGACAAAAATTGCAGTTATATGTAGACATAAATTGCAGTATCCATTTGCAGAGGCATTTCACAAGACAACAAAAGCACCCTACTCAAAAATTCACACAATTCTAATATACATCCATGTATTTCTGTGTGTGAGACAGTTATAAATATATAATATTTGGGCTAAAATTCTGAACTCAATTCCTGGAAAATGTATCTTTTTTAATTCAATCAATTTTCCTTCTACGATGAGCTGTACAGAACTTCATTGGAAAATAAAAATGTCTTGATTTATTCAAAAGGTCATTATAAATATACCCAAAGTTAGAAGTAAAATTACAAAATGCTGTAGCTTAAAGACTGTAATTCTAATTTTAGAGCAGAATAAACTCCACTAGATAAGCATTGTGCTGCATATTATTTTACATCTGTCAGGTAAAGATACAGGACTAAAAAAAATGTGATTCATCAATAATATAAATTATTCCCTCCACCTCAAAAAAGAATTATTAACAGGCATGTTTGGGGCCTGATTTACATTTTTTCAGCTTAGATTAATACTCATACATTTATTAATATGACATCGGAAAGAGAAAAAAATGTTTAAAGATGTCAACGTGATATTGAAGTGTATACATTTGAATTTTTTTGATGCATGAAGAATTCTTGAATTATGCAAGTTATTTTAACAAAATGATTATTTACTTCATTGGACTGAATTTGCTATGACCAATTTAAAATTCTGGATTTATTTGTTAGATTTATGTTCTGCCTTTTGTTGTACTGTATATGTGCTCCATTTCAACTTATGAACTAGTTTTTAGTGGTCTATTCAAAAGATTAAACAAGATCAAGGTTTAATTACTGTTCAATAACTTATTTTCTTTACATATATTATTCTGTCCCTAAACTAATTACTGAAAATCCAACCAGCATATAATCTTCAACAAATTTATATCAAAAGTCTGGCTCAAGTATTCACAATTTTATTTCTTTTCATAGACATACACCTAAACTGTTTATAAGGCAGTGTTACAAACTGAATTCTCGGAAATTATTTTCAT
Source organism: Crotalus tigris (assembly GCF_016545835.1). Classification (NCBI taxonomy): domain Eukaryota; kingdom Metazoa; phylum Chordata; class Lepidosauria; order Squamata; family Viperidae; genus Crotalus; species Crotalus tigris. The sequence goes on along the minus strand of NW_024096551.1, from coordinate 7,254,635 downwards.
GTTATTGTTTGCACATTTTAACTCCTCATAGGATGGTCTTGGGGCATACATTTTTCAGGCCAGGTCCCTACTTGAAAGTGGCTTGTCATTTAAACCAACCCAAATTCAGGTTTACATATAACAATTCTAAGGAGAGCAAGCAGTAGTTTCTCATTTGAAGGTTAGCTTCTCATTTGAAGGTTAGATAATAGACTAAACAATAAATGCAAAAGTCATTCTGCATGTCTGCTCTTCTACAACATTGTTTCTCCAGCAAGTCGCATAACCGAATTTACTTTGGGCAATGAAAGCAGGTTTAGACTTGATTAGTACTTGGTTAGTACCTAGCTGGGAAACCACTAGGAATGCTCACATCTCTAGACTTGATTTGGAAGGATAAATAAAAATCTCAAGAAGGAGAAGACAAATTATTTGCATAACTCTTTATAAATAATATGAACATATCTGGTATTGTTATCATTACGGAAACTTGGTAGGATGAAACCCACAAATGGAACATACTGTACATACAGGGATTTAAATTATTTAAAAGAAACAGACCAAATAAAGGAGGAGGTGGAGTTGCTCTCTATATAAAAAATAACTATATCTCTATAGAAATAGAGCATAACAATGATGAAAACTGCCTTGAATGCATTTGAATCAATATAAAAGGGGGGGATGACATTGTCATAGGTGTATATGAAGGCCACCCAACCAAACAGAGGAGATAGATGAACTTTTTTCTGGTCAGTTAACTAAGGTATGCAGGAAGCACATCACAATAATAATGGGGGACTTTAATTACTCTAACATCAACTGGGAGACAAACTCTGCCCCAAGTGGAATATCAAACAGATTCCTGACAAACCTAGCAGACAACTTTGTCTCCCAAAAAAGTAGAGAAGAGAACTAGGGGATCAGCCATATTGGAACTAATTCTCACTAACAGAGATGAAATGATAGAAGATGTTGAAGCCACAGGAAGCTTGGGAGGTAGTGATCATGCAATATTGGAATTCAACGTTATGGAAGCACAAGTAATAGAACATAGTCAAACTAGAGTCTTGGATTTTAAGAGAGCTAATTTCAATAAACTTAGAGAGAACTTGGTAATAATTCCATGGATGAGAATCCTTAGGGAGAAAGCAACTCAAGAAGCCTGGGAAATTTTGAAAAGTGAGATTATAAAAGCCCAATCTAGCACAATACCAATAAAGAAGAAAAATAATAGCTCTCAAAAGAAACCAGCATGGCTGCATAAAGAACTCTCTGATAAATTGAAAGACAAAAAAGACAAATATAAAAAGTGGAAAGAGGAGCACATAACTAAGTCAGAATATCAGCAAATAGCCAGAGCATGCAAAGATGAAATGAAGAAAGCTAAGGCTCAAAATGAATTAGGGCTTGCGACAAAAGTAAAACAAAAACAAAAACAAAAAAAGCTTTTTTCAACATATAAAAAACAAGATCTTCATTTTCCAGGATTTCAAATAGTTTTATTCCAAAACTTATGTTCTGTCCATAAACCACCTTGAAATTAGAAAAGCTTCAAAAGCAGACTCATTATGTGCCCTGAAAATAAATTTTCTGCAATAAGGACCTAAAGATCAGTCCTATAACAAAAGATCATCCCCAAACACTGAAATGAATATTTATGGACTACTACAAAATAAAATATTATTTTGTTGCCTGTTCAAAGATTTCCATATAATAGGCATATATCTAGTTTCCTTCATTGATATAGGGTCAGGCCAAATAATAATACTGCCATTTCATAAGATAGTAAGCAAGATTAACCTATAATTTTAGAAAAAGCTGACTGTAAACATATCCCTGAATTTGTATCAATTGAAAATTGCAAAATTATGTTCAGTATAAAATTAAGCATTAAGAAAAACTAGAAATTATTAATTTTCATTAATCCTATGCTAGAATTGTTTGGCTATATTTAAGAAAGCAAGTATTATTCAATTAACTTCAACACTATAGCCATTTCATCAATTATCTTCTAAAATCATATAACTTCTCAACAATTTAATAGAAATTATTATTTTATTATTTAAATTTTTAGACATTAGTTTAAAAATTCTAACATCTCAAACTTAAGTATATGTACTTGAAAAAAAATTATTTTATTGATAAAAGGGACTCTTTCTTAAAACCTTACATTTGATTATGTTGTAAACTAATTAAAATACACACAAATGGTAATTTCTTTTACCTGTTTATTAAGCAGCTTTTAAAAATAAAATTTGAATCAGTAAATTAAGACTAAACTTTCATAATTGGAAAGAGTGAAATAAATAATACTTTGTAGGATTTAAAAGTTGTTGCATATTGATATAGTCACTGGTTAAATTTCCAGAAATGCAAACTGCTTCTACTTCAGACAATTGTCTGTTCGGCGAAATTAAAATCTTACAGTTTAGTCTCTCTACATGAATGTCAAAGCCTCTTGTAAGAGTCAACTCCAGGTTTGTGTATCCTCATCCACTCTAACGATCCATCATGCAGCACGTGTGGAAATGGGAGTGGGGAGCTTTCTAATTAATCAAAGTCAGATCTTCCCGAATGCCTTGAGTTGCTGTTGATCCTTGTCCCACCTTCTCCGATGTTCTCTCTCTATGTTTCTACTTTGAAAAGTTCTGCTCTGAGCTGGGAATGCCTGAAGGGCTTGCACAGTAAGTCAATGCGAAATTATCTCAGCAGGATGAAGTTGCTTTTCAGCTTAAATGATTTAAGGCAGCAATTTTTCACACTCTCAAACTCTGACAAACGCACAGATTGCCTCTCATGTTTGACTTCAAAATATTCAAAGAAAAGCTATTTTTATTAAAAACACTCTAGAGAAAATTGTATGTCACTTGTTCTGATATAACTTCATTTCTCCTGACAGTGACAATTTTCACCTCAGTACAATTTCTTTATTTTTTTCCAAAGCTAATTCTGCTTAATATTAGTATTTATACAAATTCTTATCAACTTGTCTCTGTGAAATGTTCAGGGGTGTCAGGTAAATGTTGCTCACTGTCAATCAACTTCTTTGGCAGTCTAAAGGATCAATAGATTAAAATCTGAAGCTAGTTGCTTGGGATGGGAGTGTTTTATTTGCAAACAACTTAACAAATGATCCCTTTTGCTATATAAAAATAAGCCCTGGAAACAGAAAAATTCGAAGCATGAAAGTATCAACAAGATGCTAAGAACTGAAAAAGTTTTTTTCTGGAAATTGAGTCAGTCTACACCTCTTGCAACAACACAAAAGCAAAGAAGCATGTTTTGTCTTATTCATCTTAAGAATTTATGAAATGATGTAGTACAGTTTACTTTTTAGTATAGAATTTAAATTACCTTCATTCAAGCCAAAATGAATTTTGCATACTCTGAGATGCGTATGCAGTTTTTTCATGCTGCATACAGTCAGTGTCAAGAGGGGGAAACTTGCAGAGATGTCTGAAAACTGAAAATTTTGACACAAAGAAAATATGCACTGTTTAAAAAGCATTGGTAACTAGATAATTCAAATCATTATAGTATATTATAGTATAGTGACATTATAGTTATAGTGCTACTCTGAGCAAAAATCAGTATTTATAATCCTGTGATTAGTTCTACACAAAAAATAATTTGGTCAATGGATTAATTAATATTATTGCATAGTTCATGAGGATTAATATATGTATTTACAATGTATTTAGATAAAATAAACAAAAAGGACTTTTTACAAGAACTTACAATTGGTAACAAATATGTCTCTTACTTTATGGCAGAAATTAAATTACAAAGTAAAACTTCATATATTTTTATTCCAAAACATATAACATTTAAGATAGAATTTACAATGTATCTATACCTAGTTTAAATGAATTACATCAAAAAATGGAAGAAAGCATAGTTAAAAGACTAATTAGAAAGCCTGCAAGATCAGATCTGCTATACAATTATTGTTAAAGTCTGTCCTGTCAAATATATCAATCTGCTTTTGTTCTAAGTTTTCTTATTAATTTATTATATATATATATATATATATATATATATATATATATATATATTCCACACTTCTTAACTGCCCATCTCCCTCATTATAGTCATTTGCTCAATTTGATGTTTTCTTTATTGTGATAAATTTATTTTTTTTACAAAAAATATTGTTTTTTAGCAGCAATATTGCTAAGTCAACCTGATATTCCCATCATATAGATACCTGTAATAGTGTTAATACTCCAGCTATTAACAATGAATTGAAAGATTATTCAGTGAAAGGTTTCCTGACCCTTCTTTTCAGTTCATCAAATTATCTTTCTTAATAACAGAACAAAATTTCCACAGTGAAAATGTAAAAGAGAATTAAAAACAAAGGGCATCAAGATCTTCAAATGATCATTTAGTATAGACTTTCATTTTTAAGATGACAATCTAATAAGCTATTACAAGATATGTCTCCTGTTTGAAAATGCAGTCTAAACTTTATTTCTTGTTGCTCACAAAGGTGTTAAGAAATAATATCAAGTCATTTAAAAGATCACACCACTGAGATTGCTGTCCAATTATAGGAATGCCTTGTATTAGATACTAGGCATTATTGGTCATTTAAAAACAAACATGTTATTATCTTATATAGCATTTTGAACAGAAATAAAAGCACCCAATTTGACCACTTGTATTAAAAGGTACTTTATTCAAGATGTTCATTAAATTACATGAATTGCTTAATGCTTTATACGAAAAGTTTGCTTGACAGAAAATACAATGCAGTGAAAAGATTTTTTTTCTCTGTGCAGCAGTTCGTTTTTACATGCTGTGTATTACGTATCAGTCATTAATTTTAGATAGAAAATCCACATTAGATTACAGTACCTTACTTCTTTGCTTCAATTTATTTGTTCTTTTCCTTCTTATTGCCATGCATATTTAATTGCTCAGATAATTTATATACACGTACACATAAACACACACATTTCATAGAGGTTTGTGCTTTCTCCAATAAGATATATGTCACAGCATCAGTCTGCTAAAAGCAAGAAACAGGATCAGTATTTTTGTCAGCAAAATAATTTTATTAAAAGAAAAAGAACCAGGATTTAAAAACAAAGTCCCAGCCTCACCCAACTATATTTTCTGGAATCATAGAAAACCAAATTAAAGTCATTAAAAAGCTTCAAGTTGGGGAGAAAAAAAAAACATCTTTAAGCACACATGGCCTTGCATCATGGTTATTGTTGTCTCAAAAGTTAGTCAACATATTTTGAAATAATTATTCCTAAAAAAATCAAGATAATATATCTCAGTAAAAGAGAGGATTGATTTAACAACCAATAGTTGATTTATCTTTATTGATTAAAAAGGATTCAATGTAATTTTAGTGAATTATATCTGCCTTTCACTTCCCAGAATTTTTTCTTCTGATAATCAAAAGACAGATCATAAACTACCACATGATCTTTTGTGTGCTACCTACACAATATCAAAGTAATTAACTTTTAAAGCAACATTGATGCTCAAAGGGACAGAGAAGTATCTTCTCTATACTTGGTATCTTGCTGCAAATTCTGAGGGCTCAGCTTGTAGCACTTACCTAAAAGCCTAATGTCAGCTTCTCAATTCATTAACAGAATTGATAGAAAACAAGACAGCACTAAGAATCACTGTTATAGGAAGAAATCCAAGATGATCTTAGAAGAGAAGAATTAGAAAGATTAAGAAAGTAATATGATTTTTCTTCTTAAATAGGAGTAATTCAGGGGAATAGTTAACTCTATAATGCCTGAAACTTTTTTAAACAGCAAAAAGTCATAGCTAATTACATTAGACAATTATAAAGACAATCTAATGGGCGCTAAACTTTTGATATTATTATTAGCACATTATAACTTGGGTCTAATTGGAATTAAAATATTTTAGTTATTTTGGAAGCCCAATTACATTATTTCCAGTCAGTGTCTTACCTTATGGATTTTTAATCTGCTCCAATAATAATAAAAAATCTAAATTTATCTAATAGCATCAGAAGAAACCATTTGGTCCTTCAGAGCATCACTAATATAAAAGGTGCCTTAATTGCATATATTTCAATACTGGGCTCAATTAATGTATTTACTGATTTTAAGTTTGCACAGTTGGAGGTAAATAAGCAGGGATTTTCAGGGTTTCATAAAGTTAAACAGAAAAACAAAGATGAAAAATAATATTATTCAAAATTTTCAGAACTTTTATTAGAAGATGAGGATTTTTTTCCCCATTTTCCTAGGGAGTGCAGATTTTTTTTCCACATTTAAAGAAGCTTGCTGAATCAAAGAACTGAAATGATTGTTAAACCTTGGAATGATTAAAGGGTTACCACCTTGGCATTTTATTATTTGTCTCTCCTACTCTTGTTAATACCCTTATATTTAAAGCAGATTGCTTAGTTTTGAACTGCCTTCATATAAATAAACCAAATTATTAATTCATTTACTGTAGCAGTAATGTGTCAATAATTATAGCTGCATACAAAAATCCAGTGCAAGGTATTATATTTTATTCTGTGATTATACAAAAATAATTTTAAAAGTCATATCACACTTATAAAGAATGAGTTGAATTATTTACATAGCAGAAGTATATTTAGTAAAAAGATTCAATGATAGGTCAGAATATCTGAGAAAAACAAAACCTTTTATTCCTCTTATAAAAATCAAGTTCATAGTCTATATTTATATGAACTGCAGCTCACTTTCTGTCTCTTTCCAATTCTACCATGCAGTTTAAATCTTTATTTCAAAGCACATTTGAATCAGTGCTGCTTTAAAGATTTAATTTTGATTCATATCTTAAAAATATTTCTAAAGCTATCGTTGTATCAAAACATTTTAAAAAATGTTCAATACAAATTAGGAAGAGATAAGAGCATACAAAACATCCCATAAGGATAAGAGAATATTGAAAGAAAATTAGTATGAAAAAAATATTTACTAATACAGACTTATAACTAGAATAGATTTATTTAAGAGATTAAAAATATTCTTATCAATATAGTTTGATTACTTTGATATTATTCACATGATATCTTGTTTTGGCCAAAAAGGGAAGCACTCCAGAATTGAAGAGCAATGATTGAATTGAAGAGGAAAGATGTCTTTATTTAAATAGATAGATAGATAGATAGATAGATAGATAGATAGATAGATAGATAGATAGATAGATAGATAGAAAGAAAGACTCTCCCCAGACTGAAAATGCAGCCCACATCTGTATACACATGGACTATGGCATTGATAAAATCTGTGCAGTCTGATTCTTCAGTGCAGATCCAAAGTACAGCAAGAGGTTAAGCACTGCAAGTGCAGTTCACTTTCTGTCTTTTTCCAATTCAGCCACTTAGGATAAAGTTCTATGGACTTTTCTTCCCCTATGTGTCACAGATTCAGGTCCAAATAAATATTGAATATTTATTTCAGGTCTTTTTAAAAATAAATATGTGGCTTTTGTAATTATTAGTTTAGGAAATACATTGTTGGTGCTATATTTTAAAATTTATAAAGAGAATCTTGCTCTATAGTGGCTCATGATTATGTTTTATTATCAGTGTATATATTACTGTAAAATGGAATTTAGAATGGACCTAATAATACAATAAATGGATTTATACAGAATGCTACCCTTCTAGATCTTCCCATAGCTATTATTTTATTTCTATATGGGCCTTCATTAACATTTTGCTATTTATTCAAACAAGAAAAGGGACAAAAAAGTTTATTATGAGAATAGAACTACAATGACCCTTCACCCCTTTAAAAAAAACTTTTCAAAACAAAATGAAATTATCTTTCTAGCATACATTACTATCGTAAATTACTAATACTTTTCTACTACATTTCAAACTGGAATATACAAGCTTTGTTTTACATAATTAAATAAAAACTGAATCATTACAAGATTTGCATTTTTCCTGAGACTGAAACCTCTTTGTGATTTTTTTTTAAAAACTAAGCTTTTATCTGAAAAGATAGTTCTTGAATTTTAATCAGCCAATAACAATGTTATTGTTGGATAGGTAATAATTGTCTTCATATAAACTGAAAAATATTGTTTGGGATGATTAATATACAAAGCTGCATTATGCATGTGGGAGTGTTGATGCACAATTTTTAGTTCTAATGTTATTATGTAATTGAGAGAACATGTTCATTTGCTCTAATAACTACTAAGATGCACTTAATAAAATGAAATGTAATAATACTTGTAATTTAATCTATTCATAGAAGTAATTTTAAAAATCTTCTATTCTCCTTAATGTAGATAACATTCATAATTTATAAAGTGTTGTGATGCCGAATTGACAATACCATTGTTTTTTTTCCACTCTGAGATGATTCTGCAGCCTTCATTATCTGCATACCAACCTCAGGATTATCAAGGGCAAACAAAAGATAATTAACACCAGAAATAGGCAAATGCAGCAGCTAGTGACTGAGGTTTTTCATTTAATGCAATGCCCCAGAAAAACCAGGGAAATGAAGTATTTAAATAAAAACCATTTTCCCTATGCATAAAATACATTTTATACATATTTAAATCTCAACACTTAAAATGATATTTTGGTTCTAAAGACTGTTTCTCAAAAGACTAATTGCCATAATCTCCATTTACCACCTGTGTTATGTGTGTAGAAAAAAAGGAAAGTATTATTAAAAATAGTAAATTTCTATGCTTTATACTGGACTATTGTCTTCAGTAGCAGTCTCACATTGAGGACACCTCTGTTATATTTGTCACATGATTTTTAAAATTGTCTTCATTTTTCAGGAGCTCATTTTGCATATTGTTAAACAGAGCAACACCTACATTTTGAGAGAAAGTATCAGCAGTTAGAACAGTTAATGCAATACATGGATAAGAAAGGTTGAGTTGTTAAAGTGTCTATGAATACGCTTTATGTATGCATTCATTAGCACTATGCAATATACAAATTTGCATTTATTTTAGTAACAGCTTTGTAAAGAAATAGGTACTAAAACTTGGGAACTTTCATGTAGTAGATAAAAAGAAGGATTTGAAAAAAAGAGTTGTATTTTTCAGCATCCTGTGTTGCAACTGACTTGGCTTTTTTCAATAATTTCTTATAGAAGAATCTGTTCTTCTGAGTACTTTGAACTCCATGATACTTTGAATAAAATCTCTAACTTATTGTATGTGGGATTTAATCTAACCTTAATTCACATGGAATTTGCTGCAGCAAGAATTATGACAGATTCAACTTCAAGAAGAGTAAATGCCATGATGACAGGGATGAATGAGATTCAGACTGAAGTTTATGTTTTGAATATAATAATTATGATATACAGAATTAAAAATATATATCTGAGTTTTTTAGACAATGAATGGTTGACACTCTACTACTGTAACAGGAATTCATCCCTAAAGAATTTATCATCTAGTTTAAAAACCTAAAAGATTTCAGAAAACAGAGATCTAGAATTACTTCAGATGGATCAAAAAGCAGAATCAATACTATATGTAATCTCTTTCCATTCATGTATGAATCTTCATTTACTCTAAGATTTACATATCATTTTTAAAGTACTGGATATTCATATGTTATCTAAGAGTGTGGACAAAATGAATTGAGATATGCAGCTTATACCCTAGATCAGTGATTGTCAACCTTTTCTTCATCACAAACCCACTTTAAATACCTTTTGTGGCCACAGATCATGGCCATGGACCACCAAGACTAAACTCAATATTTAAATCATAACATTTGTTCAAGTCTTCGTGGAATTGTAATGACATTGCAGTCCCCCAGGAGTCCGTGGACCACAAGTTGAGAACCACTGCCCTAAATCACTGACCATTGTGATTACTGAAAGAAACCTGGGGACAGGGATGCTGACTTTAGATATAGCAAATGCTATCCTAAGATAGCAAGTGCTATTGGCTATCCTTAAGAAGACAATGGTCTATTACTAAATCTATTACTTTGTCTTAATAACTTCTAAACACTAAGTGTCTTAAAGGACATTAAATCTTTGAATTTCTTTCAATGTGGTTTTCCACTGTTTTGGGCATAGAAATAGCTTTGGACTCTCAGTGTCTTAATTTGCCACTAAATTCTTTTGGATTCTCTTGCTGGATTATGTTCAGGACTATAATGATTCCAATATGTCATGCAGGAAGGTTAAAAAAAAATGGTACTATCTGTTTAAAAAGTGCCCCAGGCATTCAATTTGGTTCCAAACTGTTTAATACTTAAACAAAACTGCTGAGAAAAGTCAATCAGAAGTTTCAGATGATCAAGATACAAGGAAGATGATGTGAAGTTCTATCTCTTCTTTTAGCCCACTGATCCCAATAAAGTTGCAGAATTGTCTAAATGTGGCTTTAAAAGTGGCAAAAACCCCAATGAACTAAACCTTAATCAAGAAGATATGGAAGAACAAAATCGCCCAAATTTAATTAAGGATTGCAGCCAAACAATCCCAACCTGGTATACTGAATTGCAAGATGGCAGCAGCATAGGAAGCAATATTAGATCACAGGGAGAAGTTACTAAACTAAGTAGGAAGGTACAAGGGGGGGAAAGCAGAAAGTTAAATAAGGAAGATAGAAATGATAAAGGAAAAGAAGAAACTGGTATAAGGAGGGAAACAGCAGCACAGCAAATGAATGGCTGCACATGGAGTTGGAGGCAGCTGGCAGCAGAGCACAACATATCCAGCTCAAGGAGCCCAACTAAACAGTCCAAAACTGGAAAAGAGGCAACTGAGAGCAGCGAACCAGCAGCTGAACAGCAGATAAGAAGGGAGCCTGTTGGAGGCAGTGAACTGGTGAGTCACAGTATATTCAGGAATAGCCTACACCCATACTCCAATCTAGGCAGCCCGGCTTGAAGGGACAGCCAGCCATCCCGATCCAGGGCCCAGAAAACTAGAGGCAGCCTGACTATCACAGCCCTCTCTCTGCATCCTTCCAGCCCCATAGCCCACCTCAGTGACCTGCCCCAGGTGGAGGACTTGATCAACGCTCCATCCCCAGAGAGATCAGCAGCCCTCCCGCCTCCTCTTAACCTGGCAGCCTGACTTGCAGAGGACAAAGAGCCCGGGCCAACAACAAAAGGAACTGGTGGCTGTGAGAAATTGGTGGTAGCAAAATCTGTAGAGGGGAGAAAGGCAGCAGCAGAATCAGCGAAGGGGAGAAAGGCAGCAGCAGCAGCAGCATCAGAGGCACATTGAGTTAGAAACCTCTGATCTCTAAAGCTGAGTGGTTGGCTGAGTGGAGCATACCAGACAGCGAAGATCAGCCAATTGGAAAACTGAATGGCAGGTCTGACCAGAACAGAGAAAACAAGAGGCCGGAGCAGGGAACAATGGATGTGAAGGCAACAATTAAGTTTGAGGTCCCAATAAGAAGGGAGGGAAGACCCCAGTAGACTTCAACTACCCAGATATCAACTGGGAATCCAACTATGCAGTGAGTGGGAAATCAAACAGATTCCTAACCAACCTAGTCGACAATTTTGCCATCCAAAAGGAGGGAAGGGAATTAAAAGTAAAGCTATACTGAACCTAATTCTTACTAATAGAGAAGAAGTGATACAGATGAAGTTGCCAGAACCTTGGGTGAAAGTGACCACATCATACTGGAATTCAATATAAAGCAAACACAGGTAATAATAAATAATCCAAGCAGTGTCTTAAACTTCAAAAGAGCTGATTTTAACAAACTCAGAGAGAACCTAGGAATGATTTCATGAATGAAAATCCTAAAGGGGAAAACAAGTCAAGAAGCATGAAAAATGCTGAAAAATGTGATCATAAAACTCCAGTCCAGCATAATACCACTGAAAAAGAAAAACAAGAAATTCAAGAAGAAACCAATATGGCTGCATAAAGACCTCTCTGACAAACTGAATGACAAAAAGGACAAGTACAAAAATGGAACAAGAGACAAATAACTAAGGTTGATTATCAGCAGACAGCCAGAACATGAAAAGACTCAGAATGAACAAAAACTTGCAACAGAAATTAAGGATAATAAAAAAAAATTCTTTCAACATATTAATAACAAGAAAAAAGTCAAGGAAATTGTAGATCTGCTAAAGAGAGAAGATGGCAAGGAAGTAACAAGCAATAGAGAAAAAGCAGAGCTGCTCAACTCATTCTTTACATCAGTGTTCACACAAAAAGAAATTATAGCACAACATACCAAAAAAGGTATTGGGAAAGACAAACTAGAAACAAAAATTAAAATAAGCAAGAAAATGGTAAGAGAACACCTATCCAACTTTGAGAATATAAATCACCAGGACCCAATAGATTACATCCCAGAGTTCTGAAGGAGGTGGCAGATGGTATCTCAGAACCATTACACCATATCTTTCATAAATCCTGGAGCACCCGGGAAGTACCTGAGGACTGGAAAAGGGCTGATGTGGTTCCCATTTTTAAGAAAGGGGAAAAAAACAGACCCAGGAAACTACAGACCAATCAGTCTAACATCAATATCTGGGAAGATCCTGGAAAATATAATAAAAAAACCAGATCTGCAAACATCTAGAAGCAAACAAAGTTATAACTAGTAGCTAGCAATATCATGCCAAACCAATCTTATTTCATTCTTTGATAAAGTGACTAAATTAATAGATCAGCGAAATGTCACTAAGGCATTTGACAAAGTAGACCACAACCTACTTCTTCGTAAGCTAGAAAGAGGTGGAATAGACCAGGGCTTTTCAACCTTTTCACCCATTGTGCCACTTTTAGGATATGGCAACATCCGAGTACCACCAGTCGCCTAGCAAGGTGTCAAAAATTTGATGACCCCCCCCCCAAAAAAAAGAAAGAAAGAAAGAAAGAAAAAAACTGATAAAGTACAGGTAATCCTCGACTTACAACAGTTTGCTTAGTGACTGTTTGAAGTTACAATGGCACTGAAAAAAGTGCCCCCCAAGCCACAGCCGAGAAAGACACCTGCCTGCCCACCTGGCAGTGCTCTTCCTCCTGTCCAAGGTTTTCATTGTTGTGAGCATTTCTGTTGAGGATTGGCAGGGGGGCTGGGGTGGGGGGTGTTTTGGTTTTATTCCCCCTATCTGCTGGGTGGTTGCAGCAGGTTTTGGTCACTTCACATGACCCTGGGACACTGTGACCATCATAAATATGAATCAGTTGCCAAGCATTTGAATGTAAATCACAAGCCCCTGGAGATGCTGCAACATTCCAGCTGATCAATGCTTTTTCTGAGCTCAGCAGAAGTGCCAGGATCAGTGCTGAGCTCCAGCTGGAGACTGGCACTGATCCTGGCACTTCCACTGAGCCCTGACAGCCCTGAAGTGCTGATCCTGGCGCTTCTGCTGAGCCAACAGCCTTGTAGCTCCAACCATCTCTCACTGAGGCTTCTGCGGTGCTGCCACCGGTTCAGCTCATTCCCCTCCCCCACTGCCACTTTTCTAGGATGGTTGCGTACCACCTGCCAGGTGCCAATGTACCACAGGTGGTACCCGTACCACTAGTTGAAAAGCCCTGGAATAGACAACATCACCACCAGATGGATTTGTAGCTGGCTGACAAACAGTATTCAACAAGTAGTCATCAATGGTACTACATACACATAGAGAGAAGTAACCAGTGGGATACTACAAAGCTCCATTTTAGACTCAGTATTCTTCAATATCTTCATTAATGATTTAGATGAAGGAATAGAAGGGGAACTCATCAAATCTGCAGATGACACTAAACTCGCAGGAATACCTAACACCCCAGAAGACAAGTTCAAGATCCAAAAATATCTTGACAGACTTGAACAACAAAATGAACAAGAGACTTTGCAGTTGGAATCTTGTGGCATGGGATGAAACATACTTGTCTAGAAAACAAATCAGTTAAAACCCAAATTACAGTGTTTCCAGCACTTTCAGGGAGCTCTATGATAAAATCCATACAGATCTCTCTCCAGGGTACTGACGGACTTGCTACTGGTTGAAGCAATCCTGGGGATTTTTTTTGTTGCCGTTTAACTGCTACACATGTAGGGCAGCTGACTACATAGCTTTCTATGTCTTTTTTCAAAGCAGGCCACCAAAACTGCCTTTTAATGAGAGGTAAGGTTTTTACAAATCCAAAATGTCCAGCAGTTTTTGAGTCATGCCCTGCTTACATTACTTTAAGTCTTAAAGCTCTGGGACATAAAGTTTCTCCCCAATCCATGCTAGCCATCTTTAACACACATAGGTTATTATGATTTTGAAACCACTCATTGGTCTCTAATGCAGTCTTAAACTCCTGCAATAGAGTTTTTTTTTTTAAGAGGAGCCACAGGACTTGACTGGGCTCTGGTGGTTACAGGAGCCGCTAATTGACAAGGGTGCAAGAATGGTTTAGTCACTTCTGCTTTCTTGCTGTTATATTGGGGTAACCAATATAACAATGTGTCAGCTAGGAAATTCTTTCCCCCAGGGAAGTAATGAATAGTGAAATCAAAATGATGGAAATGTTGAGACAATTTTGCTTGTTTAGGGGAGAGTTTCCTGGGGTTTTTCATAGCCACAAGATTCTTATGACCAGTCCATACTTGAAATGGGATTTTACTCCCCTCTAGGAAATGCCTCCATGTTAGGAGAGCCCATCATACAGCATAGGCTTCTTTCTCCCAAGCTGCCCATCTCTGCTCAGTCTCTGACAATTTCCTAGAGGTGTGAGCACAGGCTTGTAATTGCCCTTCCTTATTTCTCTGCAATAACATCACTCCCACAGCCACATCACTAGCATCCATTTGAATTATAATGGCTGTTCTGGGTTCAGGTGTTTTAACACTGGCTCCATAGTCTTTAAAGTTTCTCAAAGGCTGCTTGACACTCCCCTGTCCATTTCAACAGTTGGCTGGTCTTTGGCTTTTAAGCAGAAGATATCTTCAGCCCATTTTTCTGCATTGAACTCCTCCATATAAAAATCAGTTTTGACTCCCCTGGTAGGGCAGCAGCTTCTCCTGGTTGAGTACTATGCAAATCTCACCATATGTAAGGACCCACCTCAGCTAATCACACAAGAAAGCAGAACTCTTGAAACAGGCATTGTCTCAAAAGGAAACTTTTATTAGGGGCTAGTGACAGTAGGGAAGTCAAAGGAAGATCTGGGGAAAATCCCACTTGAACGGTATAATTAAACCAGCAATATTCCTCCTCACACCAAAGTCATAATGTCTGTTTGAAATCCAACCAATCCACAGGTGGCACAATGAGTGGGTAACTGGCACATTTGGTGAGCATCTCAAGGTCTTCTCCAGCATTCATTTCTCTGTAACCATCTCCCTGATAAAGGAGACAAATTCCTTTCTCAGGTAGATAGAAGTGGAAGAAGGAAAACAGAAAGCGAAAGTTATCCCAAGCGAAAGCAAATATCCCCCTCCCCCCAAAGGCCCCAAAACAAAGCACAAGAAGGCCCCAAAGCAAAGCACAAGAATATATATATGGAAGGGAGACAATAAGGATTTGGGGACCTGACACTACAACTGCTTATTCCAGTAAACTTGTAGCTGTTATTTTAACATATAACATGATAATTCTAACTGGATAATATTTAAAATTTGTAAAATCACAAAAGAAACAAAGAAAGTAGTTCTATTATCATTTTAAATGTTTTTTAACTCCCTTGAATGAAATTTAGTGACTTTGTGTATATATGTTTATATTATTTTCTTGGCAACAATGTAGGCGTTGCTTGCTGATAATATATTTCTCCATATATTGTATTTACATATGTTTAATACATATTATATATATGTATATGTATGTGTGTGTGTAATGCTTTCAAGCTACATGAGCAGCATCTAAATTTTATAAATTTAAATTATAAATTTTGATTTATGTACCGTATATGCCAGCGTATTAGGCGACCTGGCGTATAAGACGACCCCTGCCTTTATCGCCGAGCCGCATTCCTAGAACGTCATCTTATACGCCGGAAACTACCAGTATTTCCGGCGTATAAGACGACTCGGCATATAAGACGACCCCCGTCTTTGGTGCGAGTTTAGCGCTTCCGGAAGTCGTCTTATACACCGGCATATACGGTAAGTGCAAAACAAGATCTTCTATATGATGATATTTGGTATTGATTAAAAGTGACAGTGCTGTTAATAAACTATATATTATTGAAATGTTAGTAAGTTTCCAGAGCAGAATATTAAATCACTTTGTCTCAGCTTTTAGAATCCAACAAAAACGTAATGCATTTTTGGTCATCTTGTCATAAATTAGTAAGAATAATGCAAGTATTATTATAAACAGAAACAATAATTCAAAAGAGGTGAATACTGAATGAGATTATAACAGTAACAAAAAAATCTGGGGATCTCTGCTATTCCACAATTATTAATTTGAAGCTTATGTACTTACTACAATCCAAGTCAGTCAAAAGAGGCCAATTGGTTGGGGAAAAAAATCCTATCTTTAAATAGCAGCTTGCATGCAGAAATCAACAAGAACAATTTATACCACACTGAAAAGAACAGTATAATTTGTTAATTCTAAACATTTAAAGCAGACTTTAAAAACATTAAAGCAGACTGTGCAAACCATGATCCATATACTTGAGTGATAAAGGAAGCTTACCCTGTTGTAGTCTTATAATCTGCTCAGAAGGAACTCATTTCCTTCTGCAGTCATACTTTGACTATTTACTGTCACAATCATCAATCAATATCACTGAAGGTTCATACCAAAATAAAGTACGTTTAGTCTTATGCTCACAAAATCTCTGGGTAGTATGAAAAATCCATAATCCTTTGTCCTTAAATGCCCTTTAGGGCTTACAAACAAGCTGTTGGCCCTTAGCATTGGTCTGGCTTGACAATCATCAACAGCACTCACACAATAGCAACCCAGAGAGACAGTTATATTATGCATGTTAGGATTTAATATCCCCATGCCAGAAGAGACAGATTGACATTATTCATGTTTTCTGAAAAGTGTGCATAGAATTGCAGCCTAAATCTATGTTTAGTTCTAATTAGTTCCATGGCAAGTTATACCACTAAATCTAGAATAACCATTAAAAACATGTTCATCAATGTTCTAATCATCTACAGAGATGATCAAGAATTTGATTTGTGAGATGAATTTATTAACTGCTCTCTAGAATTCCCAAGGATGTTAATTGCTATCCAGGCAGTATGTTTTTTCACTTTACGAAATTCAAATCTGCCTACTGGAAACTCAAATTAGTCATACATTCTGCTTTGCTTAAAATAAATGAAAAATGCTGTCTGAAATTTTAAATATATTAGCTGTGATTGGTAGAATAGTGAAGTGTAATAAAATCTATCTGACATACTGATTTTGTTTAGCAATTTCTTATTTCTACAATTAACGTCAGTTTTTTCTATATAAGGACATATTCAGATGGCTGCCACTCTGCTCAACTTTCCACACTTTTGTCACTATCATGCTTTTATTAAAAAAACTATCAAAATTACAAACCACAATGAAGTTCAATCCAGTGGACTACCTAATTAAACCATATTTATTATCCCAAATGGTTGTCTCACATTTTAAAAACTTGATGTTTATAACTGCATTGTACTTCAGTGAATATATTGAGTAAGTATCATAAATACCCAGTGGCTATATGACAAAATCAGTCCATTTATTTATTTACATTTTTTATACCATTTTATGCTAAGCATGTATCGGAATGATTGGTAAAAGATGAAATGTAAAAGCAACAAAATCAAAAAGCATATTATAAACGGTAAGTAATGGAAAGGGAATCCATACTTTGATAACATTATGTTTTCCAATTAAGAAAATTTAAAGGTCATATAAAATACATTTATTATTTTTCTAGTATTAAAAAAGATCTAATTGAGAAAATAATTTAAAAACTGCAATGCAAGCAAAAATAAAAAATAAAAAAAATGTTTAAATCCATTTTATGGATGTTTAAATCTGGATCAGCCTATCTGTGAAGGTAATTGGTTCTTAAAGTATATCAAGCAAAAACTGATGATATACCTTAATATTCTATTAATATACCTTACAACATAGAACATCATATCATAGGACTGGAAGGGACCTCAGATATCTTTTAGTCCAACTCCCTACTCAAAGATAGGAGATCTTATAGCATCCCGGTCAAATAGTTGTCTATTTTTGAAAATCTCCAATAACGGGTAGTCACAACTCATTACTATTCCATTGATTTTTTTCACTGTCAGAAAAAGGGGCGTTGTCTTACCTGAACGCCTTTTCTCAGCATGATGATGGAGAATCCACGGATGGGTTGTCTTAATCTATCTGCTCCAATTAGACTAAGTCTGAAATTTAGTACCGCCCCCTCTGTGCCAACTGCACCCCAGTTTTAGGCTAAGGCGATACTCAGACTTTAGTCCGAAGCGTCTGAACAATATGGGAACCAGGCCAACTGACCTAATGGGAGGGAGTGGATTCTCCATCATCATGCTGAGAAAAGGCGTTCAGGTAAGACCACGCCCCTTTCTCCAGCATGATTGGATGGAGAACCCACGGATGGGACATACCAAAGCCCTGTGTCCCTAGGGTGGGGAATTAGATTGGGCCTGGGTCCCATCCAACGTTAATGCGTGTTCTAGAAACTTGCGGCCAAATGAAGCCGTAGAAGATGCATATACATCCCTCTTGTAGTGACAGACAAAGGAAGAGGGCGATGCCCATGTTGCTGCTCTACAAGTTCCCTCTACGGAGGCCTGAGTAGACCAGGCAGCTGTAGTAGCTGCTCCCCGGTTGAATGGGCTGTGATATGCCTGGGATCTCACAGTGACTGAGACTGGTATGCCAGAGAAATACAAACTCTAATCCACCTGCGTATTGTGGTTGAAGAAACCTTCTGACCTAGTGATGAAGGGTGATAGGACACAAACAGAGCCTCTGTTCTGTGGAAAGATGAGGTTCTCTGTATATAACAATATAAGCCCTGCGCACATCCAATTTGTTCCACTGAACCTCTATGTCATTAGATGGGTTAGGACAGAAGTTCGGCAAAACTATTTCCTGAGATCTAGGATACAAGGACTTGACCTTAGGCACGAAGGAGGGGCCTAGCCTAAGGGTTACCCTGTCCTTATGGAACGTACACAGGTCCTTCCTCACTGAAGAGTAGCCAGTTCCGATATCCTTCTCGCTGAAGTTACAGCAACAAGAAATTCCACCTTCATCGATAACTGTTTAAACAAACCAGTGTCAATAGTTCAAAGGGTGCGAAACAAGAGCCTATAAACCTGATGAAGATACCACGAGGGGTATCTATGTACAGTTGATGGTCTGACGTTGTTAGCTCCTTTTAGGAAGGAGCGTATCATAGGGTAATGTGTTAAGGATTCATTGCCACAGGAAATAACTGTGGCAAGTGCTGCTACATGCCTGCGGATGGTGCTTGTGGAAAGCCCTTTGTCTAGACCATCCCTCAGGAACTCCAAGATAACTGGCATTGAAAACGCCAAAAGGTCAATTTTTCGAACTGAACACCAATTACAGGAGTCTCTCCATGTGGCATCGTATATTCTATTCGTCGAGGGTCGCCTGGATTGCTGAATCATAGCTATGACCCGTGACGAATATGAGTCTCAGCCTAAGGCCTGCCTCTCAAGTGCCAGACGGTTAACTGGAGTCATTGAGGGTCTGGATGGCGTAGTTCCCCCTGAATGTGGGAGATGCGATTTGCTGGGATCCTCCAAGGAGATGATGCGGAGAGCTCCATCCGGTCGGCGACCAAGAGCGTCTCGGTCAATGCGGCGCAACCAGGAGGACCTCTGCTCATTTGCGAAGGATCTTCCTGATCGTGGCAGGAAGAAACGGCAGAGGAGGGAAGGCATAGAGCAGTTCCCTGGGCCAGGGACTGCGGAGCGCATCTGTTCCCTCCGCTGATGGAGGTGGGAACACGGAAAGGAATCTGGGAAGTTGTGAGTTGGTGGGGGAGGCAAAAGGTCTAAGGTTGGGGAACCAAACCTGTCCACGATCTCTCTGAACACCTTTGGATCCAGCTGCCATTCGGAATGGTCCATGGTTGCTCAGTTCAATGAGTCCGCCTGCTGGTTGGTCACTCCGGATATGTGCTCCGCCCTAATGGAGGCAAGATTCAGTTCCGCCCAGGACCCCAGCAATTTGGCCTCCTGCATGGACCTTGTCCCCCCTTGTCTGTTGACGTGGGCCTTGGCTGTAAGGTTGTCAGTTAAAATCAGGACATGTTGGCCTGTACTATATCGGTGAATCCCTTTAGGGCCATATGTATGGCTCTGAGTTCCAGCCAGTTTATATTGTTCTTTAGGTCCTGTTTGGACCACCAACCTTGAGCCCAGTGCGTGTGGAGGTGTGCCCCCCACCCAAACAGGCTTTCATCTGTGGTAATGGTAATCCTGTCTGGTTCTAATACTGCTCCCCGTGACAGCACCGGGGAGTCCCACCATTGAAGGGAGTTCAAGTCTCTGAAATGGAAGGAGAAGCCATGTAATTCTCTGGCGTGGAGGCGTGGCACAATTTGCACGCAGGACACCGTTTTCCCCAGTAGCTGTGATAGGGAGGCCAATGTGACTACTCTGGCCCTTTGGATCCGACGTACAAGAGTCTGAATAGAGTTCCTTCGGTCCTGAAATAGGTAGACCGTACAATTGTCCGTGTCTATAACAGCGCCCAAATGGAGGAGCCGGGTTGTTGTATGACTTTTCTGGAAATTAACAGAAAACCCGTGCTCCTGAAAGACCTTGATGGGTAGGGCGAGGTCTGACTGAGCGTTTCGGAATGATGATGACTGAATTAGTATGTCATCTAAATAGCATTGAATTCTGATTGGAATTTGTCTAAGGTGGGCTGCGAGCACTGCCAGTACCTTGTAAATACCCTCAGTGTCGATGAGAGACCAAATGGTAGGGTTCTGTACTGGTAGTGGGCATAGCTGAATCTGAGGAATTTGCAGTAGTTAGGAAACATGTCTCAGTTAGGTCTATTGAGGTAAGAAAGTCACCTTGCCTGATGCTGGCCAGGATTGATTGAAGTGGTTGCATCTTAAACTTCTTATACCTCAAGTAAGGTTTAGATCTTTCAAGTCTAAGATTGCCCTCCAGCCCCCCAAGTCTTAGGGATGACGAAGAGGTTGGAGTAAAACCTTCGTCCTTCTTGGTCTTGTGTACTGGTTCAATTGCTCGTATTTGTAATAAATGAGCTATGGCCTCTGACATAAAGTCAGCCCTGGACCTGCTCATTGGGATAGGGCAAGAGCGGAATTTGTCAGGTGGTTGAGAACAAAATTCTAGTCTCAAACCTTGCGTGACAGTGTCTAACACCCATGAATCTGTAGTGATGGCTGTCCAAGTGCTGGAATAAGGGGCCAGCCAGCATCTGTAGTGGTGACTGCCCAAGTGCTGGAATAAGGGGCCAGCTGGCTTCCTATGGGAAGTGAGACTGTGAGATCACTTGCCTCGGTTAGAGGAATGGCCCCTCGGCCTTGAAGGGGCCGCTTGGCCTGGATCTGTGGTCTGCTTCTGCATGCTGAACGATCCTGCTGTCGTTCTTGTCTCTGAAAGGAATAGAGGGATGCCTGGGCCCAGTCCCAGGATGGAGCTGGTCGAAAGGCAGCCTCCTGTAACTGCTCTGTGACATGAGTTAACCAGAGTTTTACGTTTGTCCTTACCTTCAGTTAAGTATGGTTCTAGTGCCTTACCAAAGAGATGTCCACCTGTGTAAGGTTTAGAGGCCAGACGGCACTTGGTCTTGGTGTCTGCTCACCAATTCCTGGGCCAAAGGAGCCTTCGTGCTGAGATGTCTGCAGCGATGGTCTGGCAGTGTATCTAGCCATGTGCAGAGAAGCGTCGGCTAGGTACTGGGATGTAGCCACTAACTTACCCAGATTTTGGTGAGCTCTGAGCTGGTCCGGAGAGATCCTGTCCTGGAGCTCACGTAACCCAAGGGCTGAAGCCCTGGCGAAGAAGGCCATGGACGTTGCCGCCTTTGTTGCCCAGGCTGATGCCAGATGGGAAGTACGCAATGCGGAGTCAATCTTTTTATCCTCCGCCCTAAGTGCCTCATTTATGTCCCCAGGGATGTTAGCATTGGGAAACAATGAGTTCAAGGCTCATCAATCTCAGGAATCTCCAATAGGGAGGCCAGAGAACGGGCAACATTGAATAATGTTCCCTCTACTGCACCGGGGCTTAAGAAGGATCCTAAGTTCTCCCATTGTTCTTGAACTATATTCAGAAAAAGAGGAGGGCAGGGAATATTGTTCTGTGAGACTGAGGGCTCGGTGTATATGGCGTGGGGACCCTTGGACGTTGTAGGTGGGGTCTCCTGTTCTTGGGGGAGGTTTGCAGTAGTGCAGGCCCTGAGTAGCAGGGAATTAAAGAATGAATGGTCAAAGAGAGCGACAGGAGGGGTGGGGTCAGAGGGAGTGATGCCCTCGTCCTCAAACAAAATCAGGCCAGATTGTTCAGCCCCTGTAGATTCCAAATCCGATGAGGGATCTTCCATCAAATCTGGAGATTGTGGATGATACGTGGCCTGGGGAGGTGGCTGGGCTATCGTGGACTGAAGGAGGTCCGGGTTCAAGGCCTGGTTCTCAGGAGGGCGAAGCCCTGCTGTAGTGGGGGTGAACGTGGCCTGGGGTCCTGGGGTGTCCTGGTTGGTTGTGCCCCTCCCTGGGTCCATTCTTGTGGTTAAATCTAATTGGGGAATTCCCCTGGGGGAAGACCAGGCCCCTGGGGCTGAGGCACAATGTGAGGAAAGGGGTTCAAAAATGGACCTTCCCATCGTGCCTGTCAGATCTGGGGAGGCCGCTCTCAGTCTTTGGGACACCTCCTCCCTCTGTGGCTCCCTGCTTGGCCGGGCTCGCTTGGTGGTGTTCTTTCCACTTGCCTCTGTTTGGCGTTTCCTCTTGGCCGGCTCGCTGATTTTCTCTGCCATGATGAGTTGCTCTGGGCTCAACCTTGGCAAAACGCCCCCCCTCGGCGCTGTAACTCACCAAGGGAGCCTGCGGAGATGATTCAGCCCTTGAGGGGGGTGGGCGGGGAATTAATGGGCACCGCGTCCCTTGGGAGCAAACAGGCCCTCCCCGGTTCAATGCTGTAGTCTCGAAGCCTCTGTCACCGGTGATGAACACTGCCTTCAGGAGAAACTCCAGGCAGTCTGGGCCTCAGTCACACACAAAATGGCCGCTGTGAGTCAATTCAAAATGGCGGCCGCAGAGTTCGCGCCCCAAAAACGGCAGTTAGAAGAAGGCCTTGAGGCCTGAGGCCTAAGCTGCGATGAGCCCTCGTTCCGAGGAATCGCTTGGGCTCCTAACGCAGCGAATGGATTCCAAAAAAAAAGGCCATTAGAAGAAGAAGGCCTTGAGGCCTGTGGCCTAAGCTGCGATGAGCCCTCGTTCCGAGGAATCGCTTGGACTCCTAATGCAGTGAATGGATTCCCAAAAAAAAGGCCATTAGAAGAAGAAGGCCTTGAGGCCTGTGGCCTAAGCTGCAATGAGCCCTCGTTCCGAGGAATCGCTTGGGCTCCTAACGCAGTGACTGGATTACAATTAGGTGAGCTGAGAGAGGCTGAGGCAGGCCGAGGCCTAGTAAGGCCTCCAGGCTCTGAAAATTGGATCGGTGCCAAAAACTTTCTCCTGCGGCTGGGGCGGTCTGCTGAGGCCGAGGGACCTAGAAAAGGCTCCCTCCAGGCCTGATGAGCCTCGTCGTCCCTTGCGGAGCCCCCCAGTCAATTGGCAAGCTTACCCCTGCCTCTAAGGCCTCCAGGCTCTGGTTAGAAGAATGGAGCCTCTGATGCAGAGGAATGGCCCCTGGTAGGAGATTTCTCTTGCTTCTGGGAATCCAATTTTCAAGCTGATTGTGAAGCTGAAAGGCTCTCAAAGGGAGAAAGGGAAAGTTTCCCCCCCCCCCCCAAAGGGAGGTTTTGTCAGCCTGTCAGCCTGCTAGGCTACAGGTTGGGATGAAATAAAATAGGAATACACAGTCTTCTGCTCCAGGAGCAAAGAAAAAACGCGTCTTAGAGCAAAGAGACTAAGTCTAAAACTGGGGTGCAGTTGGCACAGAGGGGGCGGTACTAAATTTCAGACTTAGTCTAATTGGAGCAGATAGATTAAGACAACCCATCCGTGGGTTCTCCATCCAATCATGCTGGAGAATTTCTCCTTACTTTCAGGTTGAATCTGTCTTTAACAAGTGTCCACCCATTTACTTTTTGTCCTGCCCTCTGGTGCTCTGGACAATAAGACAATCCCCTCTTCTCCCTTCAAGTACTGGAAGACAGTAATCATGTCCCCCCCCCAATCCTTTTCTTTGATAGGCTAAACATACCTAGCTCCCTCAACCATTCCTATGATTTAGCCTTCAGACCCCTTATTGTCTTCATTCCTCTTTTCTGCACTCTTTCTAAGGTATTAGCATCTTTTTTGTATCATGGTGACGAGAACTGTACATAGTATTCCAAATGTGGCCTCACTAGTGCAGTAAAGGGGTATTATTAAAACTATGATTCTTCAGCTGTACATTCTTCAAAAGTAGATCTCTTTCTATCATATAAATAAATACAGCAAAAATGCCATGTGCTTTCAAAAATTCCATGTGCTTTCAAAAATTCTGGCTGAAATGAATAGATATAAAAATATCTGAATTAAATCAATCAACATCAATTATTGTGAATGCAATCTATGAGCAAATTGTTCATACCTAAATTCCACTGAAATAATCGAACAGTGCCATTTAGCACTAATTATTTCAATGGAAACTAATTTCTGATGAAAACTGAATTCATGGAAATACAAAACAAAAAATAGATGCATGTAACCAGAAAGTATAGATGAAATTAAATTTCCCAACAGATTACTTTTTAACTCAATGTACCAGATCATGTTCTAACAAAAAACTGTAGTCCAGGATAGACTCATAGAATGAAAAGTCACATTAATTTTGATGATTTTCAAATTTTTCTCTAAGAGCCTGTCAACATCCTGTATATTTAGAGCAGTGATGCTGAACCTTTTAGAGACCGAGTGCCCAAATTGCAACCCAAAATCCACTTATATATCATTGGGTGCCAGGTGGGTGTGGCCCATTGGATGGGTGTGGCCAATTGGGTGGGGGTACGGTGGGCATGGCTGCAGTGGTAATGGCAGACTGGGTGGGACTAAAAAGTTCAATCAATCAATTCCAACTTTGCAGCATTTTTTTTCTCGCAAGAAGTTGAAATTGATTGATTGATTGAACCTTTTTATTTATTTATTTTTTTGCACACGGTGGTGGAGGCCTAAAGCAAAAAGGTTTTATAAAACCCAGCTGAAGGCCTAGGACTGGGGCAATGGCACCCATGCCCACAGAGAGGGCTCTGTGTGCCACCTGTGGCACACGTGCCATAGGTTTTCCACCACGGCTTTAGAGTATCAAGGTGGAACTCTTCCTATGAACTTGCAAAAACACAAAACAAGAAATAAGGCAGATATACATAATGATTCCCCTTTATGGATTACTCCCTTGTCGTGGCAAGAAATTAAAAGACGCTTGCTCCTGGGGAGGAAAGCTATGGCAAATCTAGACAGCATACTAAAAAGCAGAGACATCACCCTGCCAACAAAAGTGCGTATAATCCAGGCCATGGTTTTCCCAGTTGCAATGTATGGCTGTGAAAGTTGGACCATAAGAAAGGCTGAGCGCAAAAGAATTGAGGCCTTTGAACTATGGTGCTGGAGAAGACTCCTGCGAGTCCCTTGGACTGCAAGGCGTTCAAACCGGTCAGTCCTAGAAGAGATCAACCCCGACTGCTCTTTAGAAGGCCAGATCCTGAAGTTGAAACTCAAATACTTTGGCCACCTAATGAGAAGGAAGGACTCACTGGAGAAGGGCTTAATGCTGGGAAAGAATGAGGGCAATAGAAGAAGGGGATGACAGAGAACGAGGTGGCTAGATGGAGTCACTGAAGCAGTAGGTGTGAGCTTAAATGGACTCCAGAAGATGGTAGAGGACAGGAAGACCTGGAGGAATGTTGTCCATGGGGTCGCGATGGGTCGGACACGACTTCGCAATTAACAACAACAACAAGCTCTGAAGATGAGGAAGGATTAGACTCAGAGTCAAGAAAATATTCAAGAAGCAAGAATAATGCCTGCTTTAAGTAAGAAGATGGTGAAAATTTCAATAGATCATGGTAAGATTCCTCTAGACCTTGCTAAGTGTCTGTGTTGAAAATAAAAGGCAGACACAAAAATCTTTAGAGTCCACAAGAGTTAAGATAAGGGTTCCTAAAGGTTTAACTGAAGGTTGCACTCTATGGGCAGTCAGAACCATTGAGTTGGACAAGTGAGATAGAGGAAAACCCTACTGATGAATGAAGGCAAATATATGTGTCCCAGGATAATGTTGCAGGATCCAATCTGGGTCAGTCCTCAGGCCAGGGGTTTGGAGTCTGACACACTCTGCTAGAGAGAAGTCTCCTGAAGATGGGCTCCAGCATGAGTCCGAAAGCTTGAAAGATGAAACCTCTGGTCCCAGTGATCAATCCAGATTGGATTCTGAAAAGCCTACTACTGAAAATAAAGCAAAAATTCTAGGTCAGGATTTGCATTCAGATAACTCTGTTTCAAATATGCTAGTATGCTTTATAGATTCTGATATTTATAAAGTCACTTATTTTTGTTTTTGTATCAGGTGGCTTTTTTGTCTTTTGCACTAATTCAAGTCTTGTATATTTTATATATATCCTAGATTATCTACACCCAACCATTCATCTGATATTTCAGATGTTTGTACCAGCACTAAATGCTTTATTCCATCCAAATATAATTATGTGTGCAAGCTAAAAAAAAATCCTTATTTTTCCCTTTCTTATTTTTAATGAAATTATGTTTTTAAAATCATAATATTAATGCTTATGAAGAGGAGATTAGGCTGATGTACTTTGACCACACACTTCAAAACTACTGGAGAAAAGACATGATTTTCAAAAGTAATTATTATAGTTGAAATTGCCAGTTTACTATTATGTTATTTAGCCTGTGAGAGCCCCATTTCTTTCATAAGGAGGAGGAGCCTTATTCTTTAATACATTTGCTTTCTCCCCAGAGATCAGTGGTAGAAGGAAAATACTACTTAGCTGATAACCAAAAACTCTGCCTCTTACAAAGGCAGGTGGGAGGCAAGGCGAAAGAGCACAGGTGGCTCTTCAGATCAAGACTTCCCATCTTCCCCCAATGTTATCTCCCTTTGTCAGCCATTCATTAAATTTACAAATAAAATAGGTAAGACAAATTAATTTTTAAAAGAAAAAACTGCTCCCTTACAAATTTCCCCCCATCTCTCTCCTCGCCCCACATCACATATTGAAAAGCACAATATTGAAGTTTCTTGAAGATTTTCTGCAATGCAGTATTCATGGTCTAAATTTGGAAGTTCAATGTAGACACAGATGATGAATGATTAAAAGGAAATACTTAATATGGAGCTATCATTGTGAACCAAAATAACTTTTTTCATTTTTGAACACTTTAAAGCAGCTCTATAGCTCAGATTACATTATTGTTACAGACACAAATTTTTCATTTATTATTATATTAATAGATTTTACCTTTTTGTACGCATGTTTTTCTCAGAGTCAGTCAATTAATCAGTAGTCAAACTCTCTAAAAGATCTGTGTTAAAACCAAGATCTAGATCCTGCAAAGAAGCACACAGGTAAATGTTTTCATGTAACACAAACACAGATGTATAAATGTGTATGCAAAATAGCTTCTTTCTAAAATATGGCAAGAAAATCCTTGACATCACCTTACCTTATGCAATCTCAATCCAATTTTGGAAGTGCTCAAGAGATCAGTTAGACCTCTGCAAAAGCAATTTTTCATTTCTTTGAGTACCTCAAGCACACAGAGAAAGAAACAGAGAAAATAATAAAACAGATAAAAGCAGTGACATTGCCCAATCTTAGTTTTGAACTCATACATTATTAAAGCAACAATACAATACAATATGCAGTATAGTTAGAGATACAAAATTCCCGGAAATTTCGAGAAAATGAAAAAAAAAACATTTCCCCCTGTTTTTTTCTAGAAAAAATAGAAATTTTGGGGGAAAAAAGTTTAGTGTAGAGTAGTTTTCCAATTTGGTGAAATGCAGTGTATATAAAAATATTATGCTTGCAATAAAACAGATAACCAGCTCCTTTTCCTCAAAAGCAAGAAAAAAGCAAGAAACTGAAAGGTTCTGGAAGAAAGGGAAATTGTTTAGTCTAATTGTTGTTTTCTTGCTTTTTGTAATCAGCTTTTGCACCAGGGAAATCTCATGCAGGCTTGAGAATCATGTACATCGATGTGATATACTTAAGGAGGGAATAAGGGAGTGTACAGGAATGATTGATGTCTTCTTTATGATATAATGGCTCTGTTGTCTGATTTTCATTGGCTAGCAAAGTTTATAAAGCAATGCTACCAACTTTCTAAGGTGTGGAACTTTTGGACATGACTTTGCCAGCATTCCAGATTGTTGGCCACCCAGCTGCTTAATTTGATCAAATAAAGTGCTGCTTGATCAAGAAGTCTCTGCTTGGGTTATCTGATTAGACTGATATGGTATCTCAAGTTTAAGTAAG
Organism: Crotalus tigris; assembly: GCF_016545835.1. Lineage (NCBI taxonomy): Eukaryota > Metazoa > Chordata > Lepidosauria > Squamata > Viperidae > Crotalus > Crotalus tigris. Next base: position 7,226,086 of record NW_024096551.1, on the reverse strand, counting down.
GGACTGGGACCTTACAAAACCATCGACATAAAAAATAATCAGATTTGCTCCTTCGTGCCAACAGCAAATAAAGTTAAGGTCCACCTCAATATTTAAGCTCCATAAAAGGTTTACCTTTTGAGTGGTGCTTTAAAAAAAAGATGCAAAGATACAACATATACATGCAGTTTATTCTATCTCATTTTTTGAACTATTGCTATCATTTTCTGTTTCCTCTTCCTTTTTGTCATTTTTCTCATGGACTTTTAAAAACTTTAGGTTTGCACAGATTGAAAATAGCCTTTCTACCCTTTCACAGGTCAGTTTGTTTCTTGATCTGGTATGAATATTACCAAACATAGACCAGATTCTTTCACATATAGCAGAAGATGTATCAATCTGCAGTAAGCAAGATGCAAGAGGTGTCAGAGATTGTGTGGTGCAGAGACCTTACCACCATGTTGCAGGATGGATATGTTTTGCAGAATCTCAGATTTGCCCAAATCCATGAAGATGTTCTATATTCTGCAACATTTGAAAATTCTTTTCCAACATCAAGTCCTAAGTGCACAGCTTGTTTCGTAATCCAGTCCAGTGATGCAGCAGCAGCATCACTCACACCAATGCCTTTGAATATTGGATACAGTAGATTTGCAGCAGCATGTATTGCATGGCAACAAAATTCTTTCTGTTTTTTAATAAAAACTTTCACTTTACTTTTTTCAGCAGTTCTAAGTGGAAGTGCACTTAGGTTTTCAAAAACAGACATTTTTATCATAGCCATGTGGTTAGGAATTTCTGACAAAAGTGCAGTGTCTGATTCAGATGCACGGATTGCTGAAAAAAATCGGTGTTAAAATCTGTAGGGAATTCTGCAGCTGAACCCAAAACATGTCCTCATCAAGCAGTGTTCCTTATATTTCTGGGAATTTTAAGATCCTCTATTATTACTGTTGCTTGAAGAACTTCTTTGTTTTTTAGTAAACTTTCAAAGGAGATCACTACTCCACCCCAAAATGTTTTAGTACAGAGGTTCAGTATCACTGTTTTATTGTGAATTTTATTCTTCTTGCTTTTTCTTGAAAGCTGTGGTGTCAACATGAATAGCTTTTACATATTTGATAACTTCTTTAGCTCTTCCATAAATCCTTTGAAGGGTGTCCAGTTTCATGGTCAGTTTAGTCCATGAGATACACATCCTATTGCAGTAATATGTGGATACTTGTCCATTATGATTTCCCATGCAGCTTTCATATTACTTGCATTGTCAGTCAGCAAAGCAAATACTTTACCACTCTCAATTTTCTCTAAAACTGCACATATACTCTGCAATATGTCTGTTCCCTCCAGTTTCAATGCTTCTATAAAAGACTGGTTGAGTTGTTGTTATCACAAAGTTGATGATTCCTTCTCTCCAAACGTTTGTCCATCCATCTGTAAGTACTGCAAGACATAGGGCTTCACTGATTTTTCCCTGTACAGATTCCATCATACTCTCATATTCTGATTCCAAAAGAGGCTTGCTCAAGGAATGTCTGCTTGGAAAATAGTATGAGGGTCATAATAATTTAAAAGCTTCCTACCAATATGCATTTTCACTTATTGACTTATATCACGTGATAATTTTCTCCTGATTTTCAGGTATCATTTTATTTATAAACAAAGATATTGTGCATTTTTGTGAGGCAGTGGTTTGCAACACTTCTTTACTTGAAGATGCTGCTGGTGAAAAAACATTTTGTGATGTTCCAGAAGCAGCAGAAATTAGAACTGGAAGGAATTAGAACTCTGGAAGGAAAAGCTACTTCCACTTTCATTCTGGCGCTCACCATTTAATAAAGTATTTTTAATGTCTTTAGGACACCTCTGGCATGCAAGGATGTGTTTTGTCATCCTTGTAGCATTTGGAAAAAATATTTCTTCTCAAATATTTGCAAATTGCAGCTTTGCCCTCAGCAGAAATTGCACTGTGGAAATATTTCCAAACTCTAGATGATAGTCTCACCATTTTACTGAGAGGAGGAAAAGAAAAACAAATTTACTGACCAGACTATAGGTGAACATTATGCTGTGATGGTGGAGAACATTAATAGGAATCATTTAAAGCAGACATGTCAAACTCGCAACATCACCTGACGTCGCGTGATATATCGGAGTTTTTTCCCCATTGCTGGCAATGGGGTGGGCGTGGTTTCTTTGTGACGCGTCAGGCTCGCGGGCCGGCAGTTTAACACCCCTGATTTAAAGGTTACAAAAGAAAAACTAATTTGTCAAATTTACCTTCTTACCTGTCAGTTAAGGCTTGAGAGGAGGACAGAAACTACCATCTACTACAGGGGTATCAAACTCGATTTCATTGAGGGCCACATCAGGGTTCTGGTTGACCTTGGGGGGCTGGGTGGGTGTGGCATAATGGGGGTGGGCATGGCTGGGGTGGGTGTGGCCAACTCAATGTTGGTCGTGTTGGGGGTGTCTGTGGGGGCCCCAGCGGGGCTGGGGGGATCCATTGTTTCCAGCCGAGGAAGACGAGGCCAGGGGGAGCACTATATCTTTGTCTACCAGAGGAGTCTTGCTCTCCCTCTCAGGCCATGCAGAGGACCCCCAATGATGCAGGCTGCCTGGAGCCCTGGGCAGTGGAGGGCAAGCACCCAGTTCAGCCTTTCCTGAGGGGGTGCTTGACTGTGCTTATCTCTTCCTCAAGGCTGCTGCTGATTGGCTTGCTCTCCTTGGCCAAGTTGCTCATGGTGTATGCAGGAGGGCAAAATGTGGTCAGAGGGAGGCCCACTCTCTCTCTCCCTGCAAGGAGACCCAGCTTTGTAACCAAAGCATCCTCAGCAGTAGGATGGGAGACCACCAGGAAAAGTCAGGAGGAGGGAACAAGGGGATGGCAAAAGGGCAGCAGGGCTGCTCGTGGCCATGTGCTAAGACAGAACTTCCCTCAGATCCTTTCTCCCTCTCATTATAACCTTCCTTTCTTCCTTCTTTCTTCCTTCCTTTCCTCTTTTCTTCTTTTTCCTTCCCTCTTCATTCTTCTTTCCCTCTTCTTCCTTCCCCTCTTTCTTTCTTTCTTTTTGTTTGTCTTTCCTCTTTCCCTTTCTCCTTTCCTGTCCTTTCTTGGATGCTCAAATGCAAAAGAGGAAATATTTCTTAATGCCTTCTTGCCTTGTGATCAAATGCCACTTTTGCTAGTAGTCTGTGGTCACTTAAAAGACTGAGAACAAACCAGGCTCAGTTTATCCCATGTTTGCATTTAATTGGGGTGTCCACAGACAACAGTACAGCAAAGCTGTCAAAATGGTGGCTGTGATAGTTGATCAGAGCTCCTCCGTTTTTCAGGTGCAGCAGCTTTAGCATTTAGGAACAGAGGTAAGTTAGTTGCTTTTCTATTAATACATAATCCTTAAAAGAGCTCTCCTGTAGGGACCCTGCCATTGTCCAATTCAGACTGGAAATATAGCAAAGGAAAATATTTTTCCCCACTCTGCTTTGTCCTGTTTTCCCCACTGGAAATGGCTGTTTGCAACACACAAGGAGGGTATACTTTCCTAAGAGTTCACAATTTATGAATACCAATGTTAACTTGGATTGCCAATAAAGTCCTGTCTGTGGCAAAAGAGAACACAAAATTGCTTTCTCCTTTGAGCCCAAGTTTCAATGGATCCAGGATTGAAGCAGAACTGCGTGAACTGGGGCATCTCCAACCAACTTGCCCTTCCTTCCTTCCTTCCTTCCTTCCTTCCTTCCTTCCTTCCTTCCTTCCTTCCTTCCTTCCTTCCTCCCTCCCTCCCTCCCTCCCTCCCTCCTTCCTTCCTTCCTTCCTTCTTCCTTCCTTCTCATCTCTTTCATTCCTCAGCACTCACGAAAGGGTGATGGGAGGGGGAGATTGCCAGCAGTGCCAGTGTCCATGCTGCCACTGGATGTCACTATCCCACACGTGTGGGCAGGGCCAGTCCAGGTGAAAGGGAAGCCTCGTGACTGTGAGGCTAGGTCAGTGAGGAGGCTATGGAGGTGCTGGTGGAAGGGGGTGGTGCTGATCTACAACCTGGTTGCATCCATGAAAGCCAGAACGCGCTCAGCCTTAGATCCATGGGCAGCCTGGAACCAGCGAGGAGCCACCCGCTGCCTTTGCCCTGCCCCTTGGGTATGTGCACAGGAGATGGTGAGCGCCGGCATCCTGGGGTGCTGGACTCTGCTCACGTGCCTGCCCAGGGGGCGGGGCAGGGGCGCCCGTCACTTGGTTCCAGGGCTGCCCCATGGATCTAAGGCTGAGCACATTCTGGCTTGATGGCTGGCACCAGGTTGTAGATCAGTGTCAGGTCGGCCTGGGCTGGGCTGGGCTGGACTGAGGTGCCGTGGACCAGTCCTTCGCTGTTTTCAGAACAGGTCCCCAGGGCAGACAGAACCACATGGTGGGCCAGATCCAGCCCATGGACCTTGTGTTTGACATGTCTGATCTACTATAAACTAACAATTATTCAACTGTAGGAGGTACACAAGCAAACTACATAAACAAAATAAACTGGAACCTTTTCCCTGCAGTGCCCCCTAGTGGCACAAATGCATATTTCTCTTGTTTGAGAACTACATTGAGAAGTACAGTATTACTTGAATTGTATTCCAGGATTTGTCTTCAGCTGAGAACTTGCAATAATTTAAAACTTTACAAAAAGTCTCAGAAATCTTCCAGTAAGGTGTTCATGTTATATTGTTTGAATACCATGTCATAGCTATATTATTTATCATTGGAAAAGAACATATTCCACATTTCTTTTTTTCAATATTTCTGAAAAAAAAATGGCTTGGGAAAAACACAGAAAACAACTGTTTTTTCCCCAATTTTTCCAGTTTTTTTTTCAGTCCTTCCCATATCTAAGTATAATTGAATTAGATTTGGGGACACCCAGTGTTTGTCCATCCTCAGCTACAGAAGGTCTCTGAGTGAATTTGGCCAGTCATACTTAGCTCCATTTGACTTGCAGGGATGTTGTGGGACAAGATAGGTTCTGTACTCCGCCTACATTCCAAATAAAAATATGTAATGTATATGAGCAGAAAAACACAAAATAGCTAAAACAGGCATGTCAAACTCGCGATGTCACATGATGTCGCGTGACATATCGTGATGTCGTGCGATATATCGCGACTTTTTCCCCATTGCCGGTAATGGGGTGGGCACAGTTTTGGTGTGATGCATCCGGCCCGCAGGCTTGCAGTTTGACACGCCTGGCCTAAAACATAACATCTTAAAAATAATTATATATGTACAAATGTATATACCATTTACACAACCATAAATTATAGAAAATGTATTCCAAATGTTCATTTCCAAATAGGATTATGGATCAAAAACTACATAGAACTTTTTACTATGGTTATTGAGGTCTGGTCTACATTTAATAGCACATATACAGGGAGGCACATTCAACAGAATTACAGATAACAAAGGCCACCTATCTATTGTAGATCTGCAGATATTATAAAAATGAGCTTACAGTGTCTACATAGGACATCTCTGCTCTTCATTAAACTGCCTCTTTTCTAAGATTTTTGCATAAGCCTGAAGTCAGCTGCTTTAATGAATAAAATAATTGAAGTGTGTCTTTAATATATTTCCTACAGCAGCTACTTCTTTTTAAAGATTTTAAAAGTTGCTAAATTGTAAAAGGTTGAAGGGACACACGACAGTAAAGAAAAAAGAAAAAAAGACTTGTTCAGTCATAATTGTGAAGCATCTTAAGTTCAGGTTTGGATTCAACCTGAACATAAACTATATCTGATTTTTTTTCTTTATTACTTCTATTATCCACATGAAAGCACATGAAAGATTTATACATACAGTATAGGTGAATAAGATGCAGGACTGAAGGGAGCAGGTTATAAGAGAAAGTGGGTATGATCAAAATAAAAAGTAACACACTAGGTTTTTTAAAAAAATCTTAAATCTCTTTTTATCTAATTATTAAAAGCCATTACATTTAATTTTAACCTAATTAGAATTGAGAACTGCAAAAACGGTTGGATGTAGACTGTATATCCAAGTTGTAGAGAATTCACTGGGTTTAAAACTGCAATTTGTAACCTTCTATCCTGAGAACAAACCCCAGTAAAGTCAATGAAACTACTCCTGAGTAAATTTCTGTCACATAGTGCTATTGATGTTCTATTGTAACTGGACAATGTATTATAAGAAGCCCTGTCCTATGGTTATGGTGATTTCTGTTCAATGTAGGAAAATACTAAGGCAAAAATTCCCATATGGATTCTTTATCAAGAATGTGCAACATTCTGTTGTAAATTAAGAGCTTCCAGTATTAAAATGAAGCAATATTTTACTTTGATCATTCCAACTACTACTGTGCTCCTCTGGAGACTTCCCAGTCACTGTTAGGGGCTTACCTCTAGCATACTGAATCTTAGTTTTCAAGAATTCCAGTTTTTTAACAACTGTGTGTGTGTATGTGTGTGTGTTTGTGTGTTTGTGTGTGTGTGTGTGTGTGTGTAGATATATGTCCTGATGTACATTCAGACAGCTAAGATGCCCAAAAGGAATTTTAGGTTGCAATTAATAGTAACTTCTACATCTAAGGTTATTGGTACTTTTTCACAGATTGTAATGAAGACTAATAAAATCTCAGCAACGCAGTTCCAATCAATTGCTTAGATTTTCTTTCTTTGCATCAAAATTTTCTCCAAATGATTCTTCATATTTCTTTAACAAAGAAAGAAAAATGTAGACAATTAGGCCAGAGATCCAGATGATTGAAATAAAACTCTTATTTACACTGGGCAGAATTGGTGTGAAGTTAAAACACTATATGTTGGTCCAGGATTCCTTGAACTGATAGCCTCTTTGCTTGGAAAAGAGGAGAAAAACAGGGATCCTTGACTACTCCATAACTACTATTCTAGGAATACTTTGCAGATCTGCCCCTGAAAAAATACAGCTATGCCATCTGAGTATAAAATTCATGATAATCATTAGGCAACAACATAGATTTTACTGTTGTTGTTATTGTTGTTGTTGCCAAAGGGATTGTTGCAGCCCAATTACTAACCCTCTCTGAGACATAATTTATATTAAAAAAAAATCTGTCTGTAATCTACAATCCATAATTTTATACATATACTATTACGTGTCATCTAATGTAGCAATGTGCATCTCTTTAACTTTCTTTACCAGAACATTTAAAAAAAAAAAAATTTCAAAGTTCATTCAAGTTTGGACAAATCCAATAGACTCTTTGTAACTGATTTTTGTTTAAACCAGCCTAAATTTGCTATTTCACTATTCAGTTTATGAATAACTTAAAAAACTGATCCTTGTAAAGGAGAATTCACTGCAATATTATCTGTTAATTCCTATATTGGTCTTTAATAATTCTCTCTTACACCAAAAGAGCTTTCCTTATGACTATTAAATTTGCTGAGGAATCTTTTGTAACAGACTTTATCAAAAGTTATTTTTTTCAACACCTTCAGCTCTACTTTAAACCTACTTCCAGAAAACTCTAGAAAATTAGTGAAACAACTTTTTTTATAAAAGCCATATTTGTTTATATTGAACAAGACCTATTTTTCTTAATGCTTCATGGCACTATCACTAATTATGCTTTAAATCAACATCAAAGCTGGTTGGTCTTCATGTTGGATCTTCCATATATCGTTTCTAAAAACAAGTACTTCTCATATGAAGGATACTGAAGAAGATTGAAAAAGATATTTTAGTATAGTTATATAAAATGTTATTAATATTAACTTTACTAATGATTTGCACTCTCTCAAACCATATATTATTATCTACTCTGTTGGCAACAGTGGCCCATACAAAATGAAAAGAATTCTTCATTGATTTAAAGGCAATAGCTTCAAACCAAATAGGCTTTTGCCATCTTTTTACATTTTCCTAAGAAATAGGGAGTAAAAACAATAACACTAGAGATTGCTTAGTAGTATATCTTGATCATAACTTGAAACAGTGGAAATCCTGCCCAAGATACCTTTAGGGAAGTCTCTAACATTCTATTTAGTCTCTAAATATAGAGATTAATATCTCTAAGAGACTAAAATATAGTCTCTAATACATAGCATCTGAAGATAGCAGTGTTCCAATATCTCAGGGGCTGCCACAAAGAAGAGGGTGTCAAGTTATTTTCAAGCCACCTGAAGGTAGTACAAGAAGCAACGGATGGAAACTAAGCAAGGAGAGAAACAACAGTTAGAACAATTAACCAGTGGAACAACCTGCCTCCAGAAGCAGTGAATGCTCCAACACTGGAAGTTTTTAAGAAAAGACTGGACAGCCATTTGTCTGAAATGGTATAGGGTTTCCTGCCTGAGCAGGGGGTTGGACTAGATGACCTCCAAGGTCTCTTCCAACTATTGTTGTTGTTGTTGTTATTTGTTATTGTTATTAATTGTTATTATTATTATTAATTATTATTAATTGTTGTTGATGATGTTGTTGTTATTATTATTATTATTATTTCTACAGAAATATACAAAACCAAGGATGAAAACCTCCTAGAATCCATATGGGTCAATATAAAGGAAAAAAGAATTGCTATAGGAGTATACTACAAACCACCCAACCAAGCAGAAGAAATAGATTTACTTTTTACTAATCAGTTAACAAATGTATGAAAGAAACAAACCACAGTAGTAAGGGGAAACTTTAACTATCCTGATATTGACTGGGAGACAAACTCTGCAGCAACTCGGAGATCGAACAGATTCCTAATCAACTTAGCTGAAAACTTTGTCATCCAAAAACTAGAGAAGGAAACTAGAGGAAAAACTATACTGGACCTAATTCTTACTAACAGAGAAGAAGTGAGAGAGGGAGTTGAAGTTGCCGGAACCTTGGGCGAGAGTGACCACGTCATATTGGAATTCAATATAATGCAAACACAAGCAATAGAATATAAAACCCTAGTAAGACCACACCTGGAATACTGCAACCAATTTTGGTCACCATACTACAAAAAAGATGTTGAGACATTGGAAAAAGTTCAGAGAAGAGCAACTAAAATGATCAAAGGCCTGGAGACTAAAACATATGAAGAATGGATGCAGGAAATGAGTTTGACTAGTCTAAAAAAATGAAGAAACGGGGCGACATGATAGTAGTATTCCAGTATTTGAGGGGCTGCCATAAAGAAGGTGTCAAACTATTCTCCAAAGCACCAGAGGGCAAGACAAGAAACAATAGTTGGAAACTGACCAAAGAGAGAAGCAATCTGGAATTAAGGAAAAACTTCCTAACAGTGAGGACAATTAACCAGTGGAACAGATTGCCTTCAGAAACCATGGGTGCTCCATCACTAGAGATTTTTAAGAAGAGATAGACAGTCACTTATCTGAAATGTTGTAGGTTCTCCTGCTCGAGCAAGGGGCTGGACTAGAAGACCTCCAAGGTCCCTTCTAGTTCTATTCTATTCTATTCTATTCTATTCTATTCTATTCTATTCTATTCTATTCTATTCTACTCTACTCTACTCTACTCTACTCATCCAATCAGTGTCTTAAATTTTAAAAGAGCTGATTTTAACAAACTCAGAAAGAGCCTAAGCAAAAATCCTAAACGGAAAAACAATTCAAGAAGCATGGGTTACACTGAAAAATATGGTCATAAAAGCCCAATCCACTAAAAAAGAAAAACAAGAAATCCAAGAAACCAACATGGTTGCATAAAAATCTCTCTAATAAACTGAAAGACAAAGAGGATAAGTACAAAAAATGGAAAGAAGGACATATAACTGAGGCAGAATATCAACAGATAGCTCGAATCTGCAAAAATGAAGTCAGGAAAGCAAAGGCTCAGAATGAACAAAGACTTATGAAAGAGAATATTTGTAGCTCAGGGTTGAAATGAGGGATCCTTGGTACTCTCTGAGCTTGCTTTTTTTTCTTGCAGACATTTCATTACCCTAACTAGGCAACATCATCAGTGCTAGTGCTGATGACTTGTAACAAAAGTCAAAGATAATTTTAAAAGTTTCTTTCAGCATATAAATAACAAGAAAAAAGTCAAGGAAACAGTTGTTTCACTAAAGAGAGAAGATGGCAAGGAAGTAACAGACTATAGAGAGAAAGCAGAAGGGAAACTCATCAAATTTACAGATGACACTAAGCTGGCAGGAATAGCCAACACCGCAGAAGTCAAATTCAGGATCCAGAATGTTTTTGACAGACTTGAACAATGGGCCCTATCCAAGAAAATGAAACTTAATGTGGAGAAAAGCAAATACTGTAACTGTGAGGGACCTTGGAGTCCTAGTGGTCGATCACTTAAACATGAGTCAGCAATGTACAACAGCAGCCCATAATAACAATACAATCTTGGCTGTATAGAATCAAAATCACATAAAGTATTAGTACTGCTTTATAAAGCCTTAGTAAGACCACACCTGGAATACTGCATTCAGTTTTGGTCACCACATTACAAAAGAGATTTCAAGACTTTGGAAAAAGTACAAAGAAGAGCAACTAAGATGATTAAAAGCCTGGAGACTAAAACATGTGAAGAACGGTTGCAGGATTTAGGTTTGGTTAGTCTAGAGCAGGGGTAGGCAACCTTGGCTCTTTTATGACTCATGGACTTCAACTCCCAGAATTCCTGAGCCAGCCATGCTGAGGGGAAAGGGAAAGATTTCCAAGCTGAGCTATGCTGGCTCAGGAATTCTGGGAGTTGAAGTCCATGAGTCATAAAAGAACCAAGGTTGCCTACCCCTGGTCTAGAGAAAAGAAGGACTGGGGGGACATGATAACAGTATTCCAGTATTTGAGAGGCTGCCAGAAAGAGGAGGGGGTCAGTTTATTTTCCAAAGCACTCTAGGGCAGGACAAGAAGCAATGTATGGAAACTAATCAAGGAGAGAAGCAATTGGAATTAAGGAGAAACTTCCTAACAGCACAATTAACCAGTGGAACAACTTGCTTTCAGACATTATGGGTGCTTCGTCACTTGAGGTTTTTAAGAAGAGACTGGATAGTCACTTGTCTGAAATGGTATAGGGTCTCCTGCTTGAGCAGGGGGCTGGACTAGAAGACCTCCAAGGTCCCTTTCAGCTCTATTCTGAGTCTGATTTTGCTTGCTTGAATATGGTCTCCTCTGTTTGATCAGGTCCTGGAAAACAAGACTGACCACAGATCTGTCATGAAGTTTACATTACAAATTAGTTAATTGGGTTCTAAAAGATTGGACAATACTTCCTCCTCAACTAACAACTAAGGCAAATAGTTAAAACTATTATTGTTGTTATGCTTTTTTAAATTTATTGTATCCCAGGGAATTATTGGTTGCACATCATGTCTAAGTGTCGCATATATACACAGTCCTCCTAGCACCAGTGCTCTTTTAAGGCCTGTGACCTTGAAGCCGAGATGAGCCAGGGAGAAGCTACAAAACGTAGCAGCTCCACCACAGGACGGACTTTGATGCTGAGGGGAGCTTTGGGGTCAAGCGCAGAAAGGGGAAATAAATGGTAAAATCACTGTCTCTAGACTCCTCAGATAAAATAGAAACAAGCACTTGGCATTTTCAGTGCTGACAACCTGGCTTGTTTGTTCACTCTAATGAGCACTCTGGCTCCATTAATGAGCAGACTGAATCCATTATCATCATCATTTCAAAAGGCAGCGTGCCACTAAATAGCTTCCCATATTAGCCGCATTGCCCTTGTTGTTCCATTTGATCAGCACTGGCAGCGGGGAGCCCATTGCACTCCCACTTTTTCTTTTTCTCTCCCCCCACCTTTCTTTCTTTCTTTCTTTTTCTCCCCCTGCTAGGAAATTAGCAAGTGAAAATTAGTCTCCTTACTACACATACACAGGCACGGAAAGCGCACACATATAGGTACATACAGAAGCGTGACCCTGAGAAACAAGTCGTGATCTGAGATAATAGCAAGGTGAGAGGAGGAGGAGGAAGGAAGGAAGGAAGGAAGGAAGGAAGGAAGGAAGGAAGGAAGGAAGGAAGGAAGGAAGGAAGGAAGGAAAATGAAGAGGAACGGGAGAATCCTTATGCTGGAGAGAAAAAGATGGGGGCAGTAGGGAGGGTGGAAGGACATAAAAACACAAACATTTCAGCAAAGGCTGTCAGATATTCTCCTATATATAAAGAGCTCTGGATAGCTAGCTGGAGAGAGAAGGTCTCTGCTTCAGGACCATCCCGAAGTCATCACAGACCCAATTAACTCTGCCCCAAACTGCATAGCCCGCTTTAACACGCGGAGGCTGTTGAGGGCAGCAGAGGCTCATGGTGCAGCTACCCCATAGCAATCCCCTCTTACTCGCTCGCTTCTCTTTCCTTTTCTTTCATCCCCTCCGCCCCCGCCGCCCCCATTTCTCTTTCATTCTTGAATGTGCGCCCCTTTCGACTTCCAGTCTCTTAAAGGAATTTAAATAGGCTTTGACTCCCCACCAGCCGGCGAGTTGCAGACGGGTGGCTTATGCCAAGAGGCGAAGGGGAACGCAACCCTTCTGTTCTCTCTCCTCCGCCTCCGTTTCCCGCCTTATCCGGCCGTGCAAGAGATACTTTTGCAGCGGCGCGCGGGAACCGTGGAGCTTCTGGTTGGGCCGTCTTTTTCGGCGCTTTTCTTTTACTTCGGTGGGTTTTGGACATTGTTAGTATGTTCACATGGCGGCAACGCCTTTGATAGTTAACACAAAGGGAACTGTGTTTGGTGCGCAAAAGAAGCGGGATGTTCAACGAACTGCAAGGGCAGAGAAGGGAAGGAGGAGGGATTCCATCATTGTTTCTTCCTTAACTCTTCCGGGCTTTCTCCCCCTCCCCAGTCGTCCTAATGACCCCCCCCCAACTTTCAGTACCAAGGATTTCGCCGCGCGAGTCTATAACAAACCAACCCAGTTTCCTTCGCATTTATTGATTGAAGTGCCCTTCAGCTTCCTAAATGTCGCCTATTTAATTACCGACAAATGCACGGGAACATTGACTAAAACGTTTTCGAGAAGGACAAAGAGGAGGAAATCCGAGCATCTGAACAGCCTTCTAGCCGACTGTCTCTCTCCCTAAGCGTCTCCCACTTGAATAGGGAACGAGGCTTCCAAGGCTGCGTGTTTTACAAGAACTTAAGTTATGCAAAAGAGAGCGAGAGCGAGAGCGAAACTCAACGGGGCCACAAGCGGTTTTCTCTCACATCCTTCCAATAGGTGGGGGAGCAATGTTTACAGCAGGGAGGGTGTTAAATTGTGCCTTCTCGGGTAATTTCGGTAGCTGCAAATGGGCACAGCCAAAGATTTGGACAGAGAGGAATCCGAAGCAAAACCCCAAATAGTTTGCGCTTGAATAGGGTGACTGCGCAGTCCGACGCAGATCTAACCAGAAGGGCGCGCGCAGACTTGTATTTTTACAGTGCCGCTCCCTCAGAAATAACTCCCACTTGTATTCAGTCGGGCTTTCTCACGAATAGGCGGCTATAAGATTGCAGACTGAGGAGGGTAACGCAATCCTAACAGTATTCAGAAGGTCGGGAGTAAGTTGTAAAGCTACACATCTGCCCACGCTTACCTAACAGCCCGAAGAAATGCAAAGAAATTGGGAGAATGTTTGGGAGTGGGAGGAGGCTCAGCGGAGTGGACAATAATGACCCAGATCATGGGATGTCTCTACGTCAATGGTTAGCATGCACTCGAAATGTCTATTGTCACTTTTCCGAATAAGGTGTCGTCAAAAACGGGCAATACGAAATGTGTTCTGTTCAAAACTAAAATCTAATTATCGGAGGAAAACCTCGGCTAAGGCGATTCCCCTTTTCTGCCTGTTTTGCCTAAATCGACCTCTTTCCCTAAGCATGCCGGACGGACTCTTTGGCATCGACTTTCACTTTTTTTAGCTTTTTTTCCCCCTCGTTCGATTATTCCTATTCCGACGAATAAACTTAAAAGAAATCAACAAACATTCTGCAAATGTTTCCCTCTCTCAATTTAAAAAAAATCATGTTTCCCGCAATTTCGTTTTTAATATCCTTTCCATGAGAATGATCGCTCTCCCTCCCATACATTTTCAGTCACCTTTTCACTCATTTCACTCTCCAGTAAGGTTATTTGCGAAATGTTGCCTTTCACCCCCACTCCGGTGGAAATGTTATGCAAAGTAGGGTAGTCTGGATCAATTAGAGAATTATCTATTTATGAAAATGTGGAGGTATTTGTTAAGAGAGGGTGCATAATTATGACTTCTAGTCTTGACAACTGGGAAGGGCTGGTTGGATCATTTTATCGGTAATGTTCAAAAGATATTCAAATCTTGAAAACGGGGAATCAAGCTGCCGAAAGCACTGAACGGGCTGCTTAAAGAAAGAACATCCCTTCCCCCCCCCCCACTTACTCCTCTTTCGTAGCGGAGAAGAGAAATAAAAGGTTGGGGGAGCGAAGGATTCCTTGAGTCCCCGATGCAGATCCATTGGCAAAATGCCAGAGTTGCTCTTGTAAATTTCTTTGCCGGTTTCAGTGTCTTGTAGCTAAAAGTGAAAGTGCAGCGTGGGCGCGTGTCCGTTCATATTTTACTGTTCCTTTTGACAGGATTGCCCTCTTTCTGTAGCCCGCCTTTAGTACATGGATCTGCCAGCCAAAGAAATCAATACCTTGAGTGACTGTATTTTAATTAAGCAATTTCATGCAAATTACAAATTTTAGATTGTCAAATAATATATTGTACAAAATTGTAGGCTGGCTGATCTGGTATGCATGGCGTATTACTCTTCCAGGCGTTGTGCATACATGGGGAAATGAACAAAAATGCTAATTTCCAATCTACTATGCAAACGGTAAAAGATGCCTATTGAGATATATACAGTATGATTTTCTTAGAAAAGGTAAACAGTTCTTTAATTTTATATAGCTGACACTTGAAGATTTTTCTGTGTGCATCTTTGTAACAGTTTTTTTTAACTGAACAATAAGAATACAATAGAAAGCATCTTGTTAATGGTGACTAATAAAAACTAATATTGCATGACGTATAATGATTTTAAACCTTGTAACTGGTACATAAAGCAAGATCATTCCCACTGTTGCTCTATCAATGAGCACTAAATTTTCTCACATATTAAATACATATTTCTGGTTGGAAGAAAAAAAAATTAACCCTCTCTATCTAGCAGGACAATTAACAGGTGCTTTAAAAAACTGCAAGGAGGGGCAAACAAAGAAAAGGGAGGATGTAAATTATAAACCATGTAGTATTTCAGCAATAATACAAAATACAAGCAACTTGTACTGTTTTTTTTCTGGACAGAAATGTGCATAATAACGTATAGGAATAGAAATGGTTATCACATCTTTTAATCTATTATCATTTTTTCTAATTTTGACAAAAATATTAAATCTTTGGAAATTGTTATTTAAATCTGTCCATATGCACTTGGATATGATGAGTATGCAGGCTAGTTAATATGAATCAGAATATGCAGTGAAGTTATACCTGTGAATGACTGCAGCTAGAATTCATATTTACATGGCTCAAATGGTCATATATACAGATGCACAACTACATGGAGTTATTCAGCACCAGCCTTCAGACTGTATTTCTAATTTTATGTCCTGTACATAAAATCTCATTAAGCCAATGATGATTATGTACAAGTAAACATTTTAGTTAGCAGTATTTGCAAAGATAAACATTGATACAGATTAGTAGGTTTCATTTTTTTGATCAAGGTAAAAAGAATTATTTTACTTTAGCATAGGATCCCAGATTTCAGTGAATTGCACCTAGGATTTTGATTTCAAAAGAAAATCAAGGGGGCATATTGCATATTTATAGGATACAGTCATATTTCTATCCCCATCTTTCAGCTTAGAATAGCCATTCCAAATAGTTAACTACATTACAATAATACATTGTATTTATGTGAATTAAATCCCAATAAAACAAATTAGAAAATTACTATAATAAATAGTAGTCTATCCACATTCTTATCCCAGAGTTTAAGGCTATTTGTGTTATTTTGCCAGATGCTGTTCAACCTTTAGAAGCAGCAGTGTTTAATTGACTTGTTATATCCATTCCCTATCATGTAACTATTCCTTTCATCAAGGTCCGATATATTTCCTAAAGCTGACTTCTTTCCTTCATGCCTTGGAGGGTCATAATATTTTACCAACTCATTAACTGCATACCCAGGAATTTGATGCTGGTAACCATCTTCACAGGTGAACCATTAATGCACAGAGGAGATCGACAATGATCTCTTTGGTTTTTCCAAAGTTTAAGATTAGGCTGTTTTCTTTACACCAGTTCACCAAACCCTCAACCTCCTTGCAAAAAGCACCCTTATTGTCAACTTGAATAAGGCCCACTACTGTTATGTCATCCACAAATTCACAATATGGTTGGTGGCAAACCTAGCACAACAGTCATGGGTCAAAAGGGTGAATAGAAGTGGACTTAGATGCAGCCTTGAGGAGAAGCTGTGCTCAAGAAAATGGTGTTAGAAATACTTGTTCCAGCTCACACATACTGGGTCTGTTAGTAAGAAAATAAAGAATCCAGTTGCACAAAGGAGTGCTTAAGCCTAGAAGGCCCAGTTTGTCTACTAGATGCTGGAGACTGATTGTATTAAATATCGAACTGAAGTTGACAAACAATAAACGCACAAGAGTATTTCTTTCCTCTAAGTGCACCAAGCTCAAATGGAGAACAGAAGAAATAGCATCCTCTGTAGAGGATTATTTTGAGAACTAAAATTTCCAAGATGGATACAAGACCTGTTTACTGAGGAATATATCAGGCATTTCAGCTTCTGCTGTTAGAAATGGATTAAATTTTATAGCTAATGTATCTCATGAAAAAAAAAGTATCAGAAAGGAGTTTTTCTATAACAGGGTGGAAACTAATAGCCCAAAACTTAGAGATTCAATCAGGAAACCACTATCAGAATAAAGTGAATGGAGTGTTCAGCTTTAATAATTTGCTTTTCTCTTTAATAACTGCTTACCCTCTTAGTCTGCTAAAATAAATGTCTTTTCAATTGGACTCTTGGAAAGATCATCCAGGACTTTGTAGATACAGTACACAATTAACCTGGTCACAAATTTAGCATCTTCAAGCATAATGCCTGCAATTATTTCTGAAAGCTTCTGCGTTCATATACTCTATATCTCTGTGTTGTGTGTGTGTGTGTTTTTTGTCTCTCAGTCCAAAAGCAAGAGCACTTCAGCAGCAAAAGGAAAGCACAAAAGAGAAAACACTGAATTGGTCTTACTATAACACCTTGCGTTGTAGAACTAAATGATGTGCCTGCGTTATTATTATTTTAGGATGAAAATAAAATGCCTGCAGGTGTCATTTAATCTTTCTGTATCACACAAGAAAGTAATAGGCTACTCTATATACATTCATAATTGCTCATACCCATGTGTGTTTTCTTGTAACAACAGCCCTTAAATGGAATCAGTGCTTCATATGTAAAAAGTATAATAAATCTGTAATCTAATCATATACTCAAATACTAGAGAAATTGTCCCTTTGAATCCAACAGGACTTTGCTTTTAAGCATATATTTAGGATATCAACATATGAGGTATAATAAATATGTTATGACTTACAGAATAATAAACATCTTACTGTATATCAAGAAGAAATCATGTGAGTTTATTAGAATTGCAACCAATTTATTCTATCCAAAACCCTGCACCTTCTGAATGCGAGGAACGGATTTTCCAATGAAAAGCTCTACCTCCAAAATTCAGACTTTGTACAGTAGGTAAATTGTCATATCTGAACAGCAAAAGCCTGGAGAACCACTGGATGGAAGTGAAGAGCAATGATTGGTAACCCAGAAAACAGTAGCCCTAGTTTTAAAGCAAGAAGATGAAGGAAAATTGGAAGAGTACCATGGTACTAGAGAACCACATGGAAATTCAGGCTAGAGAAACTCATTCAATTTAGACAGAAGTTACATGAAGTTTGGATCCCTTAAAGATAATGTTCAGCATGCCAAAGAAAAAATTCATCTGCAAATATTTGTAAATAAAAATAAGTAAGAATTGTGCTTCTAAAACTATCCTCCCTGTCTTAGAGTTCATTTTACTTTGAAATGCTTTAATATTTAATCTCAGTATACATCCTCTTGAGCAAAAAATAGAATTTCACCAAAGTAAGTGGTATAAGAATTGTTCTTTTGCCTAGTTACTTCTCAAATGGATACTGTATTTTAAGAGAGAAGTTTAGAAACTGTAAGAGCAAAGGAACATGGTCACTGGTAATAACTGACTTTGTATAACATAGCTTTCTAGAGTTAAGTCTTAGCATAAGCTATATATTGAAGTCCAGATAATTGACCTTTTCAGTACTTCACATTTATGCTCAGACCGACAGCATAGAAGCCTATCACTTCAAGGGCTTTTTTTCTCATAGAACGCCCAGAACAGAGTTCTGGCCCTTTTTTGGATGGAACCTTGTAGGGTAGGCAAGGCGGGTTGTATGACATGTGTGAGTTCCGGCACTTTTTTTTTTTTTTACAAAAAAAGCACTGATCACTTCCATATATATTGAATATAGAAGCATTGAAAAAGACAACTGCTTTTGACTTTGATAATGTGAAGAATGGTTGGGTGAATCGGTCACCTTTTTTATATGGGAAAAGTATAAATAAAAGTATCTTTCAGAATGCCCTATGCTTTTTTATGGATAGTACTATTAAATTGGAGTGTAGATTTTCATATGCAATAATTATTCAGGGATATTTGTACTAGAAAACCAAGTTTAGTTATGTATTTGTTTACATGTGCATAGAGTCTATGTCATCATCAGCAATATGTTATAAATAAGGTCACTTTCAAAGTTTTTCCATGGGCCTATATCACAGGTGTCAAATTCGCCGTGTCACTTGATGTGTCATGATGTATCTTGACTTTTTTTGCATTGCCAGAGCTGGGGTGGGTGCAGCTTTTGTATGATGCAACTGGCCCACAGGTTGGCAGTTTGACATCCCTGGCCTTTTTCACTCTCATGGATTGGATTACAGAACCTGGCTTTCTGTTCTCCATGGCAGAGTTTTGCCAAAGATGCATAATTAAAATTATCCATACTGAACTCCTTTAAAAAAAAACTACATAGTCATCTGGGTTTTAAATACAGTTCATTAATACCACTAATTTAATTTTACTGAGAACTTCACTCACAGCATTTATTTTTATGTCTGTGACTGCATGGACAAACAGTCTTGATCATTATAGTACAGTATTGCAGTGTTTGTGATAATGTCAGAGATTTGCAAATGAAGAAGACAGCAATATTTTATTTCCTGGAGTCATTAAGTAATGGCAAACAGTATTTTCTGAAATATTTCATAATTGTTTCTTCTTCTTTTGTAACTACTACATTCATTATTTGAACAGATGCCATAGTGTCAACAACTTTCCCTCATCAAGTCTTAAAATGCTTTTGAAAATAATTTCTTTCATTAGTCAGCCAGTTCTAGTATTGTTTCTCCTTGGTCTTTGACACAGCAAACATTTACAATACCTTCATTTAACTGACCAGCTCATTAACTGTGAAAAACGTTCCCTGAAAAACAATTATTGTCCTGCAGTTTATCTCAAAGAGCATTAGAAATTGGAAAATTATGGCACATCTATGTGTCCCTTGCCTACCTCCAAAAAGGGAAATACTATAGTATAATGCAAGCTATGTTTTCTGAAATTACCCAAGATTTTGAACAAAGCACTAGTTTACTTTGTAGAAGACTTCTAGGTCTAATCTCACAACATATTTATTTGAGGTAACATGTAAATATGTATGGCTTACTTATGAATCATGTATTTAGGGTTGCCAACTTTCCTTCAATCATAGATGTACTTCATTCAAGAGAAAAAAACATTTCTGAACAACATTGTAAAAATGGCAGTTATCTTAAAACATAGCAATTAATATAGCAATTAATATAACAATTAAGATGTGACTTTGAAAATGTTGAGTACCTAAAAGACTAACATCAAGAGTATACATAGAAATGGAAATATTTGTATAAAAACCTGGAGAAAGAACAATAAGGATCTCACAGAGCCTTGTTCATAACAGGAGTGCTACAATCCAGAGTGTACTGAATAGTTGACCTGCTTAAAAGAAGATATATATTCACTGTAACTTTCCAGTTTGGCTATTATATACAAAGGATATCTATTAAGAATCAATTCTATATTTCTGAATAACCTATGAAATGTTTTATTTATGTATACATTCAAAGCAGTTTTTGTTTTTTATTAATATATTGAGAATGTGAGGACTTATTTATTTATAGTTATTTAAATAACTACAAATAATATAGGGGTCATGTTAAACGCATAACATGACCCCTATATAAACAAAAGAGGATTACAAAAAAGATGGAAGCTTTTATTTGTATTACAATGCAGCAACAGTTTGCACTGTTAGATTAATGAGTTTCTTAACCATGGCAACTTTAAGATGCATGGACTTCAAATCCCAGAATTTCCCAGCTAGCATGGGTTAATGTGTTGTCTCCAAATGCAAGTCCCACTGAGTTAATATGTCATCTCCCAATCATGATTTTCAGGAATGATCATAGCCATAAAAACTTATTCATGACTGCAGTGAAGGGAAATTCTGAGGTTACAAAATTATTATCCAGTGTAGAGGATCTAGCTCAGGAGTTCTTTACCTGGGGGTCTTTGAATAGAGTTCAATGGGTCTGGAAACATGGATGGGAAAAAAACTTACAATCTTACTTTCACTAGCCTCTGGAAAGTAGCTTTCTGTTCAATTTACGTAGGCAACAAAGAAATGTATGGCCTCTAGAACAGAGGTCACCAACCTTTCTTGGTTGGAGGACCAAAGGAAAAGGGAGGGGCAAGTATTTTACGCATGCACATGGGGCCGTAAGCATGTGCGTGACACAATCAGGGTGGGGCTAACAGCCTTGCCCTGTTCTTGCATGGTGCAGCACCGTTTCCGTGCTCTGAGGCACAGCGCTGTCACGTTTTCACGCCCTGAGATGCGGCGGTGTCCCATTTTCATGCAGCATGGTGGTGTCCCATTTTTGCACCCCGAGGCACGGTGGCATTCCATTTTCACACCCCAAGGTGCAGTGGCATCCCATTTTCACACCCTGAGGTACAGCGGCATCCTATTTTCACATCCCGAAGTGCAGCAGTGTCCCGTTTTGTGCCCCACAGTGTGGCGGCCCATTTTCACACTCCAAGGTGCAGGATCCTGTTTTTGCAAGCTGTGGCTGTGGCACTAGCACAAGTGGGGGGGGGGTTGCCAGCCTGTCCTGCAGCCCGGAGGCCAGTAGGCCATGGCCCACCATCGGGCCACGGCCGACAGGTTGTGGACCCCTGCTCTAAAATACAAAAAAATGTTTGTAAAACTATTTAAGACTCATATAATTGTATTTTAGTGTAATTTGTTTTCTTCATAATACTATCTATATTTTATGTTATGCATATAAATACATTTTTCTGAGAAAGGATCCATAAGTTTCACCAGACTGTCAAAGGGCCATGGCTCAGTGGGGCTTACTCTAGGTCAGCATACAGTAATTTAGAGTAATACAGCTAAAATGTTATCTCACTATTCTGCACTAATTTGACAATGCATATACACTGTATGGGCATCCACAGGACGTCGTTGCTTTCAACAAAATGTCAAAAGGAGGGTTGCACTTCTTGTTCGACCCTTTTGTACATAAGCATGATGTCAGGATGGATGTGTATAAGGGGTGGGATTTGCATTATGACATTTTCATCATGCTGCCTTTCTTGTTCCCATCTTGCACATACCCACACATCAATGCTGGCAGTTATGAACAAATTGATTCATAGAATAGTATTTTTCAAACTATTTTAAGATGAGTGGATTTCAGTTCCCAGCATTCCCTAACCAGAATCAACATACCTTAAAGAGGTGCAATTTTTTGCTGAACAGTAGTTCCTTTACTCCGTAGAGTCTAATATATGCAAATATACACCATGTTTTGCAATGCAATTCAAATAATTTTTAATACTGTGTTTTAAAGCTAGTTTTTTTTTAAAAAAAACCACAATTTAAATCACCTGTCAAATTATCATCCATTTGTATTTAGCATTCTTTTTTTTTTTAAAGGTATTTCATTAATTGTATCTTAGATTGGGAGATAATGATCTGTTCTTTCTAGATTGTACTGTACTAAGTATAGTCATAAAGCAAAACAATGGGTTAATAATAATAAATGTGATTCTTTTATCTTTTATCTAATTTTCATGTTTCATTCTTCAATTTTTTTTCTGTTTTTAACAACTCTTACACAAATATACGGTACCAATTTATTACACCTGCCAATTTCATTATATGTGAATTTAATAATTACAATATAAAACTCCAGATGCAACTCACCACATGTAAGTGGTGTAATTGGATGTAATTTACATAAAGCAATAATGGGAAAATTTCAGAATTCCCATTTTTTTTATTTTTGACAAATAACTGACTTATTATAAATTAGGACACATGAACAACTTTAAAAACACTTAATTTTTGAACTACATTACATATTTTTCTTTCTACATGGTGAGTTTCTACCAGTAGGCAGATGTTAATGTTCAGATAGGTATGCTCATTTAGAATGGACTGTCTATTGAAATTGCTTTTTATTTGGTTGGATGGTTGGATGCTAGCATACTGCTTTAAATCCCTATTTTTATTACCAGTGGGCAGTGACTGTAATACAAAGACACAAAAATAAGCAAACACATATGTCACATAGGCTAAGACCTTTACAATGACTGTTTTTCAAATTAAGCAATAATTATTACTTAAACCATTTTTGTTTTGTTTTGAAAGAGCAGTTAGCACTGCCAAAGTATCCTGCTGGGGTGCACTGTATAATTTTCTGGGGGGTGACAGAGGGTGGATCTTCTTTACATTAGCATCTATTCTAGCCTATCTTGCTCATTCTCAAACTCATTTTTCCTCTCTCCCTATGCTCTGTGGACTTGTTGGAGATTTTTTTCTGCTGATGGACAGGGTCCCAAGCCCAGCTTATAATCTTTTTCCAATATTCTCTTGGGTTGGAAAGAAGAATGAGCTAGAAAAATCATGGCTCCTGAAATTCAATCCAGCCCTTTTACTAGCAGGAGCCATAGAATGAACCTATATTTTATTTTGAGTCATGAAGTCACATATGCATGCATGTTCACTGGGAAGCACAGGCTGGTTGCATGTGTTCTGCTTTAAGTATTTCTGAGTAAGAATCTAGTTATTAGCTCATTTCATTTTAATATTTTTAACAATATTTTATTTTTATATAAAAAATTGGCATAATGCAAAACAAAGCACCAGTCTCCAACATCAGCTTTATTTCCAGGAAATGTTTTTGAATATTACCCTGATTAGCATTCTTGAGAAATAAAACTAATGTGCACCACCCATCTGCTCAGAACAGAAGTGAAAGTTAAATTGAAGTTTCAGAGACCCTCCTAGCATTAGAGAAGCTGGCTTAAGGTAAGCTTAGGACTCCCTCCTTCTACTGGATAATCACACCCATCAGTGCAGTCATCTTGTAACTAGACAAGCTCTCCCCCATGATAAGCTCTTTGTGAGAACACTTGTAACATGAGAATCACTGTCTCCAAAAGATTGTTTCTCATTTGTCTTAAGGTAAAGCTCATAAGTACTAGAAATGTGCAACTGCTTCTGAAGAGATCCTTTTTAATATTGCATGGTTATTTCTGAAGCTGCTCCAAGCTTCTCTGCCCAGGTGCAGGTATGTACAGATACTTCAATTCCTTCTAATAATAACTGGGCAAGGATGAAATTCAGTAACTGAAATGTTTTTCAAGCATGTTCTCTCCTAGTTGCTGCAGCACAATCCACGATCTCCTTTTTATTATTATTATTATTATTATTATTATTTTGATTCAGCCTGAGCACAATTCTTTGTGAACTTTGAAACTACAAATCTCAAACAATATGTATCAATTTTCTT
The DNA here is from genome assembly GCF_016545835.1 of Crotalus tigris. Lineage (NCBI taxonomy): Eukaryota > Metazoa > Chordata > Lepidosauria > Squamata > Viperidae > Crotalus > Crotalus tigris. The sequence continues at coordinate 7,202,160 of NW_024096551.1, read as the reverse complement.
TCCATCCCTTTTAACTTTACAACATCTTCCTACATTGTTTAGAGTGGTATAACTTCCAAACTCAGCAGCAGAACCAAGGGTAAGATTTAGCAAGGAAAAGCACACTTGTGTTTTAATACGTCATAGTTTGCTTACAATGTCCATGAGGAGACCATAGCAAAAAAGCCGTTTTTCCATCTTGTAAGTGAATGATTGTGTGTGCTGGGTGGGTGTGCAGTAAAGTTGCAAATAGCTTGAATTTTTAATACATACAGTATTTCAACTAATAGCTTTTTCCTAGTGCTTGCAAGCTTCATGGGTAACTACATGCAGGCTTGGATATGTATTTGAACAAAGAAGGTGGGTGTGCAGTAAAGTTGCAAATAGCTTGAATTTTTAATACATACAGTATTTCAACTAATAGCTTTTTCTTAGTGCTTGCAAGCTTCATGGGTAACTACATGCAGGCTTGGATATGTATTTGAACAAAGAACTTACAGCAACATTGACCAGTTGCAGCTGCTTATACCAGTCATACATTTTCCTCATTAAAAGATACATCTGGATATATGATAAATTGATTGTTCAACTGCTAATCTTGACTGCTGATTCTTAAATGACTGAATAGCATTTAAATTCACCTGCAACTGTGCTTTAAAAAATCTATACAAATGTATGTATATGTATATCACTATTTCCATTCATCAGTCCTCTAAAATACTGATATCATAACATCTGAGAAATGTTGCATGGTTATTTATATTTCATATAAAGACTGAACATTTTCATTAGGAATTTAAAAGAGGATTAATTATATGCTATTTCATTATTACTGGTGTTTTAATTGTGGATGGTGTAGGCAGTCTGATTTCAGCAGGTTAATTTTGTTAATTTGTCAATGACAATACCCAAGTAGCTGCAGTAAGGCATTCATAGTGCCTAATATTAATCATAAAATATACTCGGTTGGTGAGAAATGGAGAAAAAAAACCCCTTTTCCTTTCATTACTATAATACACATCCTATACATCCAAAATACAAAAAATAACACATCTATAATGTGAAATTTTAAAAAATGGACTCTTAATGTTTTAGCTGAAATTGAAAATACATTATTGTTATGTCCATCACATCTTGTTGTCTGTGTAATATTGGTGGATCCATTAGGTCTGAATGCCTGCATTTTTGGATGGATAGGGATGGAACTGAGAAGTTTAAGATGATATTGGATCACTAAAAAAACAAGGCCACATTTTCTTGGGTGAATGGCTGGAACTGCATATGATCAAGAAATCTCTAGGACCAATCTTATTCATCACAGTGCATGGTTCATTTAACTCAAGAATTTTTTGAATGCACAGGTTTTCCAGGAGCTTGTGTAGATAAAATCTTGGAGCAAAGTTTGAAAAACTATTAAGATTTACTTTATCTACAAACCTACTAAGCAAGCACAAGGTAGGCTACAATTTTCTATCCATGTGGCTTTGTCAACCATTTTCAAGTCTAGGTCATTCATCTAGATTTTTCGTTTCTATATCCACTGGGACTTAACTAAATCCAAAGCTCATTTTGTTGATGCTAGTACCTAACCCAGACAACAGTATGAATCAGCCTGTCGTTAAGAAGAAAAGGCAATGTATGTTCTACCTGGTCTTAACTTAATTTTAAGTTAACTAAGTGTTTATTTAACGTTGTCTCCAAACAGGCTTCCAGGGCTAGTTGTCTGAATTACTCAGCCATTGTAGCAATATATATTGAGAAAGTTTCTTGTCATATATCTTTTTTTAAGCAAATATAAAGAGTTATGAGAAATAAGTTTTCTCAGTAGACTTCCATTTGGGAATTATATAATAAAACATTTTCTTTCTTTTATTTCCAACTGGAAATACCACAAGGAAGTCAGTTTCTCATTATATTTCCTATTTGCTCAAGTATGCAGCCATGCCAAGGGAGCAATTGAGTCAAAAGACAGGCAAGACCTTGGAGTTTTCAGATAAGAAGGTGAAACTGAAATACTTCTTCTCCAAGCTTCCCCCTCTTTTATCAAAAGCAGCATCAACTTGTTTGCAAGTGAAATCAGAATGTATAGTATAAAAGAGCACTATTTTTCCTGCTAAAGCAAATTCCTATATTATAATTTTAAACCAAAGGTAATGCTACTAAAGAGAGGTTGCTACAAGCTCCTAAAACTGAAACTTACAAACAAATATTGGCATGTCAAGAGCAGAAGACTAACATCCAGTCTTCTCCTGCTCAACTACATATAAACATTTTAGAACTTTAATTCACCCTTTACCAGGATATGAGGGAGATGGCGGTTCAAAAATGTGAAAAATAAATAAATAATAAATCTACATCTGCCTACACGAGGCTCTTGGGGGGGAGGACTTGATAGGCAGACAAAAATGCCAACTCCAGTCTGAACATCATCAGGTTGACTGTGTAATGAACCATAATACAGTAATTATAGATTCAAAATTATATATTCTTTTCATTATCTGTTCAGTAAAGTCAAATTTGACTATTTATAGCTTGATTAAAAATAGTATGTCCACTTGTTAGATCTTTCTATATTCACATATAGTAACTCTATAACTTAACTATAATCACTAAATATTACTGATTTTGAATTATCCTTGGATAGGTTCTCAACTGCAAAAATACCTGCAACATTCCTGAGCAAGTGGCTATTCAGTAGTATCCCTTTTCATCTTGTGTTGAATTCTGATAGGATGCCTTAGCTAAATTGAATTATAATCTTGTAATATCAACATTCTTAAAATTGTACCTAGACTTTAGCCTAAACAAGACTGTAGAGGTAAGCATTTTGTTGATTCTCTGTGGGGTCATAGGATACTTTATAGCCTGGACATTACAGAAAGTTATCCTATTGTTAATGCACTCTTACTGTCCTGAGAGCATGAGGAAGGAATGATATGATTCTGACCTGATCTATAGGGAAAATGAATCTAGAAATATTGGTTTACAATAATTGTAAACATTGTGTCAGAGGTTCCGACTAACGAAGCACTTCAAAGAACTTTCAGGCATGTTTCCTAAAGTCTTTATTACAAACTTTATTATTATTCTTGCTTTGACACATTGTTTACAATAATTGCCAGTGGCCTTCCAGAGTTTCAGATGACATCTTTCTTAGTCCTGCCTAATGATGCAAAAGTTGGAATCTTATTTATTTAAACTTGATTAAGAATGAGATGGTCTACGTCAATTAATGCAACATAATGTGTAACTCAAGAAAGAAAAAAAAAACAGAGGTAGTGAAACCATATTCCAGTGAGGCTAGTCATATATTAGTCAGAATCCTCATTTCTTTTCTGCTATGAAAAAAGCATAGACTAAGGAAGGACAGAAGATGACCAAATTGGAAGGAATAAATGCAGTGTCAACTCTGCATTACAAACTTTTTTAAAAATATCACTAATCTGAGGACATCCACAAGGAGAATCGAGGGGAAACAGACTAATATCAGTGATATGCTAGCATACCAGTGGTGGGATTCAGCAAATTCGCACTGGTTCAGGAGAACTGGTAGCTAATTTTTTGTTGCCCAGGCCCAGAATGGACTTCCAGAAGCGGCATCCACACAGAGAACCGGTTGTTCACATATTTGAATCCCATCACTGTAGCATATTATCAGAAGCCTCTTACCTTTTCTACATGCATGACAGAGAGAGACACACACAGAGAGAGAGAGAGACTTGTGATGTGATACTGCTTTTCTTATTCTTATGAAAATATCAAGCTCCTATGGATCCTGCTGACTCTAAGAAAGGAGCTGTCCATTATTAAATTTTGACTTTCTTCAGATGTGCTTTCATGTAAATCAAGGAATGGTTAAACATTATTTCAATGATGTTTTCTTGCTTTCATTACAAAGTTTCACAGAAGAATTTCTAAAGATATGGAAAATAACAGCAATATGAGGTATCTAGAAATGAAATTTTACCTGAAACAGGAAAGATTAGAACAGGCATGTCGAACCTGTGGCCCACGGGTTACGTGTGGCCTAGAACAGTTAGGAATATGGCTCCAGAAGAGCTTAAACTTTTAACATTATTACGTGATTTATGTACATTAACTATATTGTATATTTTATATATGGCCTTTGACAATTCCTCTTCACTAAAGGGTTGGGCACCTATCTGTTAGAACATTTATCAATCAATCAATCAATCAATCAGAATAGAGTTGGAAGGGACCTTGGAGGTCTTCTAGTCCAACCTCCTGCTCAAGTAGGAGACCTTATACCATCTCAGATAGGTGGATGTCCAGTCTTTTCTTAAAAATCTCCATTGATGAAGCACCCACAACTTCTGAAGGCTGTTCCATGGGTTAATTGTCCTCACTGTTGAGGTTGCTTCTTTCCTTGATTAGTTTCCATCCATTGCTTCTTGTCTTGCCTTCTGCTGCTTTAGAAAATAACTTGACCCCTTCTTCTTTGTGGCAGCCCTTCAAATACTGGAATACTGCTTTAATATCACCCCTAGTCCTTCTTTTCTCTAGACTTGCCATACCCAATTCTTGCAATCGTTCTTTATATGTTTTTTATTCAGGCCCTTAATCATCTTAGTTGCTCTATTCTGCACTTTTCCCAAAGTCTGCAAATTTAATGAGTTCCCCTTCTATTCTCTCATCTAAATCAATTATGAAGATATTGAAGAGTACGGGGTCTCGTCCAGAGAGTCATCAGGAGTAAAAAAAACTGGCTTGAAGCATGCATGTGTGCACACACTCATACGCAGCTCCTGAATTGTTGTAGAGGACATCTTAGTGGGTTAGTCATGTCTATCTTTCTGGGCACACTAATAAACAACACTGGGTATGCTGCTCTTATATGCTAGTGTGCTGCCATTATAATCCTTTCGTAAAACAATGTCTCCTTTAAACCCAGCAGCTGGTGTTGACTTTGTTTCCTTATTACCACAATAATTTATAAAACATCACTATGCTGCATTCCAAACCCTGCAGAAGCCATTTGCAGCCCACTCTTTTAAACTTTAAAACATATATTTAAAAAATACCTCTATTTTCTTTTTCAAGCACTTTTAACTTTTATAGTACAATCAGGATGTACATTTAGTCTACAGGAGATACAAAAAAGGATATGCCAATAAACTAGACAAAAGATGAATACTTAAAATAAAATAAAATAATTTTTATTTAAAAAACATATGGTAGATATTTTCATAAACTGGCCTCAGAATATGTTTTAATAAGATATGTATTTGAATTTGAATGAGTATGAAATTGTAAGTAGCTCTTTTAGAGTGTACTGATTTACTGACTACAGCTACAATTATTTGCTTCAGCCAGTATGATCTGAAATATGTATAAAAGGACATATAAGTATTGGAATTTTCAACCCAAATCAGAATCCTAATTAATTGCAAATCAAGAAAGCCAGTAGCCTGGGGTATCTGAAAATGAGAACTTTGCACATGAAAGGCTACATATGCCCCCAAATCTAAGCATTTCCTACTTATCAACCACCAAACTCATTCCATCAGCTTCCATGACTTAAATTATGTTCCTTAGGGATGTACAAGCAGAGATTTAACCCAAAACAAGTATGACCAGGCAACCCAGAATAAGTTTTTTTCTTACAGATATATTAAAATTATGTTAAAGAGGTCTGATGCACAATGCTGCCATCAAGGTAGGAATTGAGTGCAGGAAGGGTACCAAATGTTCTGTATAGAATTGTTCAGTTATCTTCAAAACACATGTATCTAGCGAAAGTAGGATCTATTATATTTAATCAAGAGTTCCTTTAATCTTTAATTGAATGTGGTGATGAAGACATTAATTTCACAGCTTAGCTTTACAAAGAAATAAACATTCCTGCATGGCTGAATATTCAAATAGTTCCAACCTCAGACATGAAGACCAATACTTAAACAATGAACAATTTAAAATGAAAACAAAAGGCAGAGACCTATACTGTATATAATGTATGCATAAAGTGTTGTCCTGATTATGTTTTACTTAGAATAAATAAGAATAAATTATAATAGAAGTTTCTGAGGTAAACAAGATTTTTTTTAAAAAATATATTTTTAATTGGTCATGTCATTTTAGTTTTCAGAGTTATTGGTTGGGGGGTTGTGTTTTTTTTTTTTTAATTTTAGAACTTTTTTTTCCACTCATACTACACTAGTTCTCCAATGCCCCCTAACAGAACTGTGAGCTATTTAGGCCTTGGTGGTGAAAGCTTTCTTTCTGAGTTGATGAGAGGAAAAGGATAAAACAGTAACATGGAGAAGAAGGAGGGAGAATGATTCTCATTCCAGAAAGATTTTATACATATATTACTGCTAGGTCTCAGTCAAAAGTAAACAAGAAAACATTTTAACCACTTGTCAAGAAAACATTTCAACCACTTGTCAAGAAAACATTTCAACCACTGTACTAGTCCTTAATATAAGTAGTCCTCGACTTACAAACACAACTGAGACCAAAATTTCTGTTGTTGAGACATTTGTTAAGTGAATTCTGCTTTATTTTACAAACTTTCTTGCCATAGTTGTTAAGTAAATCACAGCAGTTAAGTTAATAACATGATTGTTAAGTAAATCTGGCTTCCTCATTGACTTTGCTTGTCAGAAGGTGATCACATGACCCGATGACACTGCAAATATGAGTCAGTTGCCAAGCACTGAATTCTGATCACATGACCATGGGGATGCTGCAGTGGTTGTAAATGTGAAAAATGGTCATAAGTCACTTTTTTCAGTGCCATTGTAACTTTGTCACTAAATGAGCTGTTATAATTTGAAGACTGGTAAATGGAAGTATAGAACTTATTAAACTTCAAAGTAATAAAAAGGACTTTTAAAATTAATGTTTAAGCCATTTAAGCCTTAATGTATATTCATCTTTTTTTTTATTGAAAATTTTTAGAGGTTTTTACAAAAAACAAAAACAACAACAACAAAAAAAAAAAAAAAAACAACCCTCACCCAACCCCTCCCAAACCACCCCCTCCATGCCCCCCGAGCTTCCCAGAACTGAATATAGGCTTAATTAAAATTTTAAAAATCCTAAAAAAAATTAAACAACTTATAAAATAATTAACAATAAGATATATATAACAAAAAAAACCATAGGCATTAAAAAGAAAAAGTGCTTAAAAAGAAGAAAAAAGAAAGAAGAAAAGAGATAAAAAAAGAAAAAAGAGAAAAAATACAATCTATAAAATATCAAAGTTTATATACAAATTATAAAAAGGCTAAACGGTATTTTTTTATATCCAATTTGTATTGTGTGAAATTTATCCATTTTTCCCAAATGTATATTCATCTTGATGCTTACAAATATAAATCTGATCCTGAGTGTATGTGTGCAAATATATATAGATATACACGGAGGCAAACAAGCACATACATGAATATACGTCCAGGACACCAAAGAGGTTACTTGGGTGGGAGGATTGTTCAGCTGTCAGTTGTGTGAGATGAGTGGGTATAATAATTAAAGATGCACCCAGAAGAAGGAAAGTTACTGGCCATTGCTTTCTTGCAACACAAATGTGGGAGGATATAGATGCAGAGAACTTGTAAAAGGAAGGACATAGTAGCCTGTATCCTGACTGAATAACTTGCAAGAAGATTTCTTATGCCAATTTAAAGTCAAGCAGCCTGAATACAGGATAAGTACAGCAATTGTAAGTGCGGGTTTTTTTTAATGTATAGTAAAACTTAGTAAAGTAAGTAAACTTTTACTATATCTTGGATAGAGAGAGCTAATCGGGTCTCCTATATTTATATGATAAAGACCATGCTTTGGAGATGTTGTATATTTAAACTCGGCCTTTAGACTGGCAAGGAGGATGTAGTGCTGCTAATCCAAGCTAGCCACTCACAACCACTTTACTTCCCTTTCATTCTTTTCACAAGCAGAGCCACACAAATCTGGCATTGAAGAGCTTTGTGTGACATATGGATCTCGTATTATGGCTAAGTGTGTAACAACACACTTTGATTTGTTCTCATATTTAATTATAATCCCTAGTCCAGAGAATCCTTCCTGGATTCTTTACAAACTTCTGGAAAGGGAAATAGACTGTATAAACCAAGATTCTCCTTATTCATAAAATAACATTAAATAAAATGTATAATAGAAATAGTTATTTGATGATGGATTAAATATTAGGTATCCATAAAGTTTCCAATAATCTTGCCTTCATTTTACTTGTCAGAGTAATAACCTTACAGTGTCATAAGATTTAGGGTAGCAAAAGCTTACTTGTCTACAAGTATGACAAGGCTTCAGAGTTATCGCCTGCATGCATTGATATAGATGATAGGTATAAACAAATAAGAGATGTAAATGCATGCAGAATTTACTTTCCTTATCTGGATTCATACCAGAAAATAATGAATAGATTAGAACACGTGAAAACATAATTATGGTATTTTAATCTCTGACAAATCTCACATTGCTTTGCCTTACAGCTATTGCTCTGCTTCAAACTTTTAAAAGATGACAAGCAATTCTAAACATTTGTGAAAATGACATATTCGGTAAATATTGTCTGGATAATCCATGGAAAATATTTTCCAGAACAGCCTATACATTAGAAACACAAAAGAAGAACATTGCAAATATGGTGAGACAAACTAGATAATGATCAGTGAATAGTCAGTAACAACATTAACTCGTAGCATTTGTCAAACTTATTTGAGTCTGAATATTGGAAGATTTTAGGCCAAATAACATAGAATGGTTTATTAATTTTGTTTCATTTTCTCTTTCTCTTTCTTCCTTTTTTTAATTTGAACTGTATAAACAAAAATGTGGTTTCGCTATAGGAGAGCCACTGTGTTCCATACTCAACATAGTTTTTAGAAAAGTCAACTTAGTGGCTGTGTAATTTCTTCTTGTATTTGTAGTAGGTAGGGGGAAAGAAAGGCTATTTTAGGATTCAGCTAAATATTATTTTAATCTTTAAGATGAATGTTTTATTCCTATACAAAAGAAGTGTGGGATACCTTTTGTGGAAAGGAAGGATGAAATATATTTTCTTGTTAATTAAATAATAAAATAGTCTAGCGGTTAAGGCACCAGTCTTAGGCAGGCAAGCCTAACTGGGTGATTTTGGGCCAGTCACTTTCTCTCAGTCCAACCCACCTCCTAGGGTTGTTGTGGTGGGGGAAATAGTAGGAGGAAGGTGTGTTCACTGCCTTGAGTCACTTATAGGGTAATTTATAAAGTAATAAAAACAGAATAAAAATCTAATTATTAAAATATATATTGTAATCCAGATATATATAGACTCTCTCTGCTCTGTCTCTTCCTCCCTCCCCCCTCTTTCTTGGTGTGCATGTATGGGGTACACATGTGCGAATATAGGATAATACACGTATAGTTTTTTTATAAGACAAATTAGATTTAAATCCTCATTTCTCAGCTGGATAGAACTGTTGGAACACCATTCAAGGCACCCCATAGTATTTCAGTACTCCCCAAAAGGAGATGAGTATAGCACAAAGGTCCCCAACCTTTTGGGCACCAGGGACCGTTTCCACGGAGAGAGGTTTTTCTGTAGACCAGAGAGTGTGTTGTTTTGTGTGCTGCCTGCATCCTGCAGATGGCATGCTGAGGCCCAGTACTGGTCCACAGACTGAGGGTTGGGAACCCCTGGTATAGCAGACATAGATTCCAAAGGAGGAAGATTTTCAGAGAAAGATATAATAGGACTCAATTTTCCTTTCCAAATGTTATTTATTGTAAGAAATCCATCTATTTCAGGATAGCAGAAGTAAGGATGGACAGACCAATGAGAGGATAATCCCTTATTGCTACTGAACAATTGATTTAAATTCTTCCAGAATTTAGAATAATTTGATCCAGGAAACAGAAGGGAGAACTGAATCCTCTGGAATCTATGCATGCTATTCTCAGACTCCTTTTGGGGGAGTACTAACAAATTCTGGGGTGCCCTGAATGTATTCCAGCTGTTACAAGCCTGCATGCCCAGAGACTTAATTCAGGCATTATACAAATGAATAGGAACAATTATATTAGGACATTTTAGGATATGCAACTTTACATCTGAGCATCCATTTCTCATTGATTATAAATAATTTATTTCCTTTAAAATGTACACAAGGAAACCTAAATAGATTCAGTATAAAAATTAATGAGGCCTACTTGTATAAACTAGTCAATGGGGTATATTTTGTTTATGCAAGAATCAGTGACTGCTTTAAATATATCATAGGGATTATGTTTCCATAATAATCATCATCCATAAACTATTAATCTAGATACAGAGTGCTACATGTATATTTAATATTATTCTTTCGGAAAAAACATACGGGTTATTTACATTTTCTATAGATATAACAGTTTAAGGACATTTAATATTGGTATCTAATTCTGTACTGTCAGAGTGTTTTAATGTAACAGAGAGACTATGCAATGGCCTGAGATTTGTCTAGTGTATGTGCTACATGTCAACAGAGATGCTCAGCTTTTAATAAAATATATAAAACTAGGCAAGCAATAGTAATGAGCCATCATTCTATCAAAGCCAAAAATAAAGAGAAATTTATTACAATTTTTGAAAAAAGTAGAGTCAGTATCTACAATGTATTCTTATTTGACTAACAATATTTTAAAACTAACCTGGACATCAGCCATAAAAAAATCATACTATTACAAAAATAAAGCATAACAAGTTTTCAGCCCCTTATACATTTCAAATTTTGGGTGGCTGGGGAGAGAAAGAGTTTACAGTATAGTTACTGTAAATATTATATTTTTCTTTAAAAAAAATCACTTTCAGTATAGAATATATAATTGGAAGTAAAAAATGAGGAGATGAAGCATTAAAATGAGGAACAGATTTGAATTTGTTGAACATCACTTATTTAGATCATCATCTCATACTAAACTAAATATCACCGGTGTTAAGTTTCAGATACTGTTGGAATTTGGGGAGAAATTGACTAGCGCAGTAAGAAGCAGTGATACTTCATAGTTTTCCATTTTGTTAATAGCTAATCAACTAATCAACTTGTACCAGAAAAAAGGAGAAGCAAGAACACTTCTAAGAGCCACACCTGGCTTTGGAAACACCAGCTGTGGGCCAAAACAAACAGTGAAAGTTATTTAAGTGTCATTTAAAATCATTTCATGAACATGAAATTCATGCAATATGAAATTCATCATGTATCTAATCATTATCACCTATAGTCACTGGGGTGTTAGGCAGCATATAAATTAATTAATTGTTGTATAGTTGGCCACACAGTCAGCCAGATGTTCAGACTGCATTTGGCATTTTGGCGAAATAAACAAGGCATTACATCAAACAATGCAATTATGAAGTAAACATAATATACATAGTTCGAGGATCAATCTTCAAGTTTGTTCTTCTTCAGCAACAGCACCAAGTCAGTGATCGGTGGTGTAAAGCCTCTTCATGAGAGTCTTTGAGTCATGATCTGGACCTCAACTTAGTGAACTAGTCCATCAGAGCTGGGCAGGATCTGGTACACAAGTCTCAGGGGCCAAGAGTTCTGATGTGCGTCCTTGTTTCTCAGCAAGACAAGGTATCCTTCTTCTAGATTAGGCTCTTTGGTCTTCCATTTGCAACTATCCTGAAGGGTAGACAAGTATTCTTGCTTCCAACACTTCCAGAAGGCATTGGCCAGCAGTTCTGGAACCAAAGGATTTTCAGGATCAGAAGAACTGGAACCAAAGGATTCTCAGGATCAGAAGAAACTGGAACTAAAGGTCGAGCGTTGATGATGGCTGCTACTTTTGCCATGAAGGTAGCGAGGACCTCATGTGTCAGTGTGGGTATCTTTGTCAACATAGAGTCCAAGGTTTTGCGGGCTATGCCAATCATGCGCTTCCACGCTCCTCCCATGTGGGATGCATGGGGAGGATTGAATGTCTATACACAATTCTTTGCCTTTAGGTATTTGTCAATTACTGGGTCATGACAAATGCCTTCAATAGTCTGTAAGTTCTTGCAGGCTCCTACAAAGTTAGTTCCTTGGATGCTAAGACAAGTGAACAGGACAATTACTGCTATGCCCAGTACACAGGGTCTCCGATTGGAGGAGCGTTTGAAGTGGGCTGCTTCTAGGAAACAGTTAAAGGGCAGTTTCTCTGTCTTCTTGCCCATTGTGAACAAGCAGATGTTCTGGATGGTCGTTTTCTTGCCCTGTCTGTGAAATTTGTTGGGTGCCCGAGGTTGAACATTTATTTATTTATTTATAAGACTTATATACCACTTTAAGTGCAAGCACTCTCTAAGCGGTATACACCAGTAAGCAATGTATATATATATTTACATTGCCCCCAACAATCTGGGTCCTCATTTTACCTACCTCGGAAGGATGGAAGGCTGAGTCAACTGGTGAGATTTGAACCGCTGACCTGCTGAACACAGTCAGCTAAAGTGGCCTGTAGTACTGCACTCTAACTGCTGCGCCACCTCGGCATTGGCATCTTGATCTGGATCCAAAAGTTCATAGTGTTCTGGTCCCTAAGGTATCAGGCTGTCTGGACAAGCCAAGAACTCAGGACCCTTTAGCTGGATTAATTCTGCCAATTGTGAGGCAAGATTGGACTGCTTAGCTTGGTCCGCAGGGTTCTGATCTGTTGGCACATGTTCTCGTTGCTCAGGGCTTGAAGATCTTTTAATCTTTTCTACTGTATTGTTTACATAGATGTAGAAGTGTCTGCTTTAGTTGTAGATGTAGCTTAACACCACCTTGCTGTCTGTGTAGAAGGTGGTGGATTGTAGCTCAAGGCCTATTGTTTTCATTGTCAGGTTGGTGAGTTTTACAGCCAATATAGCACCGCAGAGTTCCAACCCTGGTATGGTATGGCCTTGTTGTGTTGTTAGTGAGACATCCAATTGGTGAGACATTCAATTCTGGAAATGGTGGTGGTAGGACCTGTGAACTCCCATCTAATGGCTGGATGCGGAGTCCAGTGACTTTCCTCCCCGCCATGCTCTGTGGCACAGAGCACATTGTAAAAGGCGTTTCTTCACTTGGGAGTTCACTGGGAAATGGTGAATCACTACATACTGATGTGCAGTTGACTTTGGCGGGCACCTCTGGGTGTTCTTTGGAGCCATGCTCCATTCAAAGCAGGATTTCTGTTTGTTATTGCCATAGTGCACTCTTTTATTTGCAAACATATTTGGTCAGTAGCTTCATAAAGTTTTTCCGGTATGAGTTTATAGTCAAGTTGAACAAAGGGTTTCTCCATTTCAAAAATAATTAGAAACAGTCTGTATCATTTAGTAGAGGCTGTGTTCAAAGAACATTTAATCAGTATCCACCCCCACCAATGTTAAATTTCTTTGTCTTTTTCCTTTTATGGTAATCTGAAGGTCAAAATCAGTCTCACCATCAGAGAAGGAGACAGTTGCAATTTTGACTTTTTCCACCAGGTGTACTAGGTAAAATATAAAATCTCCTCCCAAAGAACAGAAATATCATTAATAAGATCAGAAAACACAGAAAAAAGAAGAATTCTTCAGATGTAGACTAAGTCCAATGGTAGATTCAATATTAAAAAACAAATTTCCAAGACCCCAAAGTGAATAAAAAAGAATAGAAATAGGAAAAAAAGTCACTTTAAATTAATTCAGTCCATTTAAGCTTCTTTTTCCCACACTCAGAAACGCCGCTTTCTTAGAACAGGGAAATAATTTCAAAAGTGCTTTTTACAGGCACACACACAAAAAAAGGAGAACCAAGAGAGGGAAAGAAAAAAGTCTCACCTGGCTCAGCCACAGTGGTTCCTGTGCTTAGATGTTCTCTGACTTCTGGTTACAGCAGCAAGGTGAACGGCCATTTTACTGGCTGGTCTTTCCACCGTCGGCCCAAAGGAGCAATCTCAGGCCGTGGAAGAAGCTGCTGCTCTCCCATGGACGACGAGGACCTCCTCAGTGGTAGCCGCCCCTCCAGGGTGGCTTTTCGACCTGATTAAGGGTCTACCGGCAGCAGAGAATCAGCTGGCAAAGAGAGCAGTCTGTTCGCACAGCTGTAGGCGCTGTAATTTGGAACCGGAAATCACTCTTATTTTCATGGGGCATCTTGATTCTTTCAGTTTTCACTATTTTCCCTTGTTAAATAGTGAGTGTGGCACATTGTTCAGTCCAAACTCCATTGCAATATCTTGGCTGTATATACAGATGGTGTTGAGCAGCGATTCTATTTCAGATGGTATTTTTCTATACAGCTTCCAATCATCCATGTAAAGGAGATAGGATAATTTGGCAGATGTTTTTGATGTTTGATAGCCATGGCCTGAATTATTCAGTATTTTTGATAGAGGAAACATGCAATGACAAATAGTAGTGGTGATAGTGAATTTCCTTGAAATATTCCTCTCTTGATATTAACCTCTCCTGGTCTCTCACCATTTACCTACAAATGTATCTTCCGTTGTGCCATCAATCTTTGCACAAGTTTCTGATGTTTCTACTGACTCCTATTATTTCTAAGCATTTGATTATCCAGTCATGTGGCAGATAATCTAATGCCCTTTTAGTCAATCCATGCTACATTTAGGTTGGTCTTCCTTCTCTTTCAGTTTTCCAAAATCATTTTGTCAATTAAGAGTCGATCTTTTGTTCTTCTGCTCAAGTGGAAATAGATTGTTTTCAACTAGATGCAGTTGGACTGCATCAGCTACCACACCAGTTAGCAATTTGAAAGTTGTTGGTAAGCAAGTAATTGTCCTGTAGTTGCCTGGTCTGCCCCTTTTCCTGGATCTTTCAAGTAGGTTTTCCCAGATGTTAGCCACTCTTCAATTTCACCTGTAGTCAGTGGTGGGATTCAGCCAGTTCGCACCACTTTGGCAGAACTAGTAGCTAATTTTTTGTTGCCCAAGCCCAGAATGGACTTCCAGAAGTGGCATCCACACAGAGAACCAGTTGTTCACATATTTGAATCCCACCACTGCCTGTAGTATGTTGTTAAACAGTTTGGCAAAGAGTGGATATAGAACAGTTAGATGTTTCAACCAAAAACCATGCAGTTCATCTTCACCTGGTGCTGACCAATTCTTGATCTTCCTTGCTCTTTTCTCTACCATTTCTGCTGTTGTTACTAGTTCTTTTTTATTCCTATCCAACTCTTTTAACCAAGCTGTGTTCTTGTTCTATTTTTTTGGATTATTCCATATCTGCACCCAGAACTGCACTGTTTCTTCCTGGTCAGGTACTGACTAATTCACTGCAGTTTCTCCATTAATGGATTGGTAGAAATGTTTCTGATTAGATTGAATTGGAGGTTCTGCCTATAATTTGCAATTTGAGCTTCATATCTACTGATTTTCCTGGCTATAGCTGTTATTTGCTGCTTTATTATTTCCAATGCTTCCTTGATCTTCCTTGTTTCTAAGTGATATTTCTTGATTAGGTATTCTTTGGACTTCCTGTTCTTCAGCTTCTTTTCTTTCATCTCTTCTAGCTTGCTTGTGTCTGATCTCAACTTGCTGATCTTATTTTCCAGTCTAATCTTATATTTTTGTGGTGCACTGTTCATTTTTTTTTCTTCTTTGTTGATTTTGCATCCCAAGTATTCAGTTATAACTGCAGTTGTGCTGTACATTAGCTGGTTTGTTTCTTGCAGTGAGTTGATGCTTATACTTTATATTGCAGTATTTGCATCTTTTAATGCTTGTGCTATCTGTTTCTTTGGAATAAGCTTCAATGCAGACAATCTTATTCTGATGTTTTGTGCTGTTCTAGATGCTCAGTTATTCTTTGTTTCAATTCTTTTATTTCTTTAGTTAGAGAGTTTTGTTCTTCCTGAGGAAGAGGTGCCTGGTTTCCAAATGAGAACAATTTTATATCTCTGCTGGATTCCTTCACTGCCAACTCCCCCTGGTTTGCCTCTACATTCTGAATTACTTCTGGCAAGGCTTTGATTTCTTTGCCCTGGGTAAACCTTTGCAGTTCGTCCAATTCTGTTTCTGTGAATACTTTATTTCGTATTATAAATCGACATTGATCTGCTAGTCTATTATTTCTGATTCTGGATCTTATCCTTTCCAGAACTGGTGCATTTGTTTCAAATATCCTCTTCTTGTTGGACTTGATCTATAATAACAGATCATTATTTCTTTGTTTTCAATCACTGTGTTTTTGTGATGGGTAAACACCTTTTCTTCCAGTAGTTCTGCAGTTGCTGGCCCTGGTTGTCAACCAATAGTCCTGAGTCCTATAGCCCATTTTTCACCAGATATCCAGGAACTCCAACATCTAGCAGGGACCTTGTTAACCCAGGCAACAACTGAGCCTGTATGGCTTTCTGAAATTTACGTCTTATCATATTTTTTACGGGAGACACACTTTTCCTCTGACTCCTCTGATGAGACCTATTCAGTATGGTTGAAACTCTGGCATAGCTTTCATCTTCTTCAGAGCATATAAGCTCTACAACACATCAAGTTAATGTCTCACTGGAGATTATTATTGTTATTGTTGTTGTTGATCACACACTCAGCCAGATGTTTAGACTGGATTTGGCATTTTTATCAACTTATCTAGTCCTTACCAAGGACCTATGTTAGGCGGATTTTAATGTTTCATGGTGTTAAAGGTAATGCCATAGGATGTAAGTTGCCTTTTGCAATTAACCGATGGTGACTTTGTCAATACCAATAGTATTCAAGTGGTACTCTAAATGTTTTGGGATTGTACCCAAGCACTTATTACTAATGGTACAGCCTTTGCTTTCTTCTGGCACAGTCATTCTATTTCTATTTGCAGTTCTTTGTTTTCTGTTATCTCTTCTAGTTCTTTCTCTTTTATTTTTCTGTCTCCAAATACTGCCATATCCATTATCCAAATTCTTTGTCTTGTTAAGTCTGGGATGTTATCTGGCAGGTGCCCGTCTGTTTGAATTCTAAAGTCCCAGAACACTTTAACTTTTTCATTTTCTATTACTTTCTTTACTTTATGGTCTCACTAGTTCTTGCTTGCAGGCAAGTGGTATTTCTTGCAGATCTTCTAATACACCATTGTTGCTATGTTGTGCTGTTTTTTCTAGTCAGTCTGTGCAATCTTCTTGCAGCAGCCAGGTACGTGGTCCACTGTTTCTTCAGTTTCTTTGCATAGGCAGCACTTACTGTCTGTTGTTATCCATTAAATTCTGGCCTTGTATTCATTTGTTCTTTAAGGCTTGGTCTTGTGCAGCCAGAATTAATCCCTCAATCTCTTTCTTCATCTTTCCTGCTCTTACCCATTGCCAGGGGTTGTTATTATCTGCTGTGATTGTTCTTCTTTTTAATGAACTGGCCATGTAATACTTTGTTTTCCCATGTACCATCCTAGGTACTCGATTATCCCATCATGTGTCAGGGAGTTAAATGCCTTCTTGTAAACAACCATGCTACATTGAAGTTAGTCTTCCTTCTTTTGGAGTTTTCCAGAATTATCTTGTCAATTAAGAAATGTTAATAATCATCAGAATAGAGCTGGAAGGGACCTTGGAGGTCTTCTAATCCAGCCACCTGCTCAAGCAGGAGTCCCTATATCATTTCAGACAAGTGGCTGTCCAGTCTCTTCTTAAAAACCTCAAGTGATGGAGCGCCCACAATTTCTGAAGGCAAGCTGTTCCACTGATTATTTGTCCTCACTGTTATGAAGTTTCTCCTTAATTCCAGGTTTCTTCTTTCCTTGATTAGTTTCCATGCATTGTTTCTTGTCTTGCCCTCTGGTACTTTGGGAAATAAATTGACCCCTCCTCCCTGTGGCAGGATTTCAAATACTGGAACACTGTTATCATGTCCGCCCTCCCTGGTCCTTCTTTTCTCTAGAAAGGCCATTTCCAAATCCTGTAACTGTTCTTCATGTGTTTTACTCTCCAGGCCTTTAATTATCTTAGTTGCTCTTCTCTACACTTTTTCCAAAGCCTCAACATCTTTTTTGTAATGTGGGGACCAAAACTGGATGCAGTTTTCCAGATGTGGCCTTACCAAGGCTTTATATTGCTGTACTAATATTCATGTGATTTTGATTCTATGCCTCTGTTTATACAACCAAAGATTGTATTAGCTTTTTTGGCTGCTGCCTCACACCACTGACTATGTTTAAGTAATTGTCCATTAGGACTTCAAAGTCCCTCTCACAGTTACTGTTTTTGAGCCAAGTTTCACCTAATCTGTACTCGCACCTTTGGTTTTTCCTGCCCAGGTGTAAAACCTTGCTTTTCTCCACATTAAATATCATTTTGTTGGATAGGGCCCATTGTTCAAATCTGTCAAGATATTTTTGGATTTTGAGCTTGTCTTTGGGGGTATTGACTGTTCCTTCCAGCTTAGTGTTCCTGCCACTTTGAGTTTGTTAAAATCTGTTCTTTTAAAGTTTAGGACACTGGTTGGATTATATTCCATTGCTTGTGTTTGCATTATATTAAATTCCAGTATAACATGGTCACTCTTGCCCAAGGTTCCGGCAGTTTCAACTCCCTCTATCCTTTCTTCTCTATTAATAAGAATTAGGTCCAATATACCTTTTCCTCTAGTTCCCTCTTCTACCTTTTGGTTGACAAAGTTGTCAGCTAAGTTGGTTAGGAATCTGTTCAATCTCCGATTTGTTGCAGAGTTTGTCTCTCAGTTGATATCAGGATAGTTAAAGTCTCCCATTACTACTCTTGTGGAAAATGCAAGGACTCTTACAAATTCCAGAGGGTTTATCAGAGAGATTTATTGCACAGGTTCAGAAACAGTAACAACAAGCAATTCTGAACCCCGAGGGCGGGTTCAGGCTTCAGTTTTATACTTTCTCTTTCTCAGGAACAAAGGACTACACATTCTAATACACATTGTGATACATTAGGTCCATTTCTCATGGGAATACAATGGAGAGTTTTGCTACATACATTGTATCCAAGTGCAATGCACATTAGGTTAGTCACATATTGCTAACACAGCATTATTTTAGTAATTATGCAGACACATCATTATTTTAGTGATTGTTCATTATTATTCCACCTTATTCCCCCCTTTGGAAGTTTTTCTGCTTAAACTTCCATCATTCTACCTCCAATTCAGGATCTTTAGAGGGCAACATTTTATATTCCCATCTATTTTGTTCCAGGAACCAACTGCCATTCTTGACTGTGAGAGTCACCAAATTACAGTTATCTGTTCCACAGGAGTCTGCTTTTCTATTATTCTTTTCAAACAAGATGTCCTCCATCTCCTTTGGGTCTTGGGTATGCCACTTAATACATGACCACCACTTACATCTGACCGTGGAGACTGCACATCCATCCGGTGGGCACAAGTACTTATGATTTGGGATATAGCTGTGGATATGACTGATCCCTCCGCAACCATCTATTGCAGCCCAATAATTAGCTGCCTTACAAACATCAAAGTGACACTAAAATTGGAGTGTGGGTTGGATTTCCATTGAGAGATGCCTAATAGTGCCTGGTCCCTAGAGCTCCCTCTTGTTCTATGTGTTCAGATTTGTAAGGCCCAACAATCAGGATCAGACTTCGGGTTATAACATTGATCTTGGACCCCTTTTCTACAAATTTTGTATGTAGTTCTATTGTATGTACAGGAGCTAGGGGAGCTATCTTGGCACCCTTCTGGTTTCATTGTATGATAAACCAAAGTCTTAGTTATCTGGCTTTCTTGTTTTGTAATTTTGATGCAGTTTTGACAATCCTGGTTTCCCTGTGTTTTTGTTCTTTCTTTATGTGTACTATTCAATAGTTTTCTATTAGAAGGTTTCTGCGGTATGACCTCTCGTGTAGCTATTGCACTGATTTGTGTAGGAATGTGTGTGTATACTCCCCATATAAAATAACTAACAGATATTATGAACTGTAGAATCCTCATATCTTCCACCGTGCATAGAGAGACAGCTTCCGGAGTGTCTCAGCAAAGTTTGTTGTTCACACTGTGTGTTGAGAACCTGTTGCCAGTAGGGTTCGACAGGGTGTATTTCTTGTAAATTTCAACACTAAAGGTTTGTCAGTTTTATCCACCTTGTAAGTTACTGGATCGGCAGGTGCAGCTGCTTCCAATCTACTCCAGTGGATCCAGGACTTTCCCTCCAAGGTTTTCACTGCCAAAGGAGAACACATGACAGCAGTATATGGTCCTTTCCATCTTGGGCTCAAGGGATCTGATTTCCAGTGTTTTACCCATACTCTATCTCCTGGTTTGAACCCATGTGTTGCCATGACTACTGGAGGGGGTAGTTGTTCCATCATATAATGGCACAAATTTGAAACAGCCAAATTATGAAGCTGTAATTGATGTAACAATTTCTGTTGGTCTATTCCCCCCTTATGAGCCAAGTCTGGTCAGCCCTGAGGGTCAGGTTTAAATAGACAAGGGGGACGGCCAAACATGAGCTGATAAGGGCTAAGTTGTAATTTAGTGCGAGGGGCCAGTCTGATTGCATACAAAACCATAGGCAAAATGTATGGCCAATGGAGATGAGTTTCCAAACAAAATTTGGTAATAAGGGTTTTAATTGTGTGATTAGCACGTTCCACCCTTCCAGCAGATTGGGGGTGAAAGGCACAGTGAAATCTCCACTTAATTCCTAATGCCTGGGCTAAAGCCTTGTTAATTTGGTGTACAAACTTAGGGCCATAATCTGATGAAATCCTAGAAGGGCAACCAAATCTAGGAATAATCTCTTTAAGGAAGATTCTGGCAACCTGTATAGCTTTCTTATTTACAGTTGGAAAGGCCTCAATCCACCCTGAATAGGTATCGATTATTATTAACAGGGCTACATATTTCTTACTCCTAGGCATATCAGTAAAATCAACAATGACATAGTCCATTGGAAAATAAGCGATTGGTTGTCGACCAGGCGGTACTATCGGTCCTTGGCGTGCATTGGTTTGGGCACAAACAGAACATTGAGAACATACTTGTGCTGTTAGCGAAGAAGCAAAGGGAAGATAGAAAAATTGTTCAAGCTGTTGTAATAATGCAGCTTTCCCAAATGATGTTGCTTATGGGCCTGAAAAATAAGGAGGCAGGCAAGCGCAAGAGGAACAGCAATGCGTCTATCAGGAAGGGTGTACCAGCCTTTAACCAGTTCAGCTTGTACATCCTGCTTCAACTTTTGGCTTTCCTCTTTCATATATGTAGGATCAAGTTGTTCTAAGTGTCTAAATACACGAACCTGATGACATACGACTGAAGGGGGGGCTTCTAACGCAGCTCTCTTGGCTTCTTTGTCTGCCTTCCTATTGCCCTGGGTAATAAGGCTTGAGTCTTTTTGATGTCCAGGACAATGGATGATCGCAAATTTGGATGGCAATTGAGCTGCCTTAATAAGTCTTTTAATCAAAGTTGCATATTGGATGATCTTGCCTGTGGAGTCCAAATATCCTCTTTCTTTGTAGATTGCTGCATATGCATGAATTGTTAAAAATGCATATTTACTGTCCGTATATACATTTAAAATCATTCCTGCAGCTATTTCTAATTTTCGCGTTAAGGCATATAATTCTGCAAATTGTGCACTTGCTTGGTTAGGTAATTGTGCTGAGTCTATAGTTGCAGTTTGAGCAACAATTGCATAACCAGAGTATCTAATTCCTTGATCCATAAAGCTGGATCCATCAGTAAACCACTGAAAGTCTGGATTATGCAATGGCTGGTCCGTAAGGTCAGGTTTGCAAGAATATTGTAGTTCTATTGTTTGCATGCAGTTATGCATGGGCATAGTTGAATCTGGTATTGGCATAAGAGTGACCAGATTGAGAGTAGAGCACTGTTGCAGTGTAACTTGTGGATTTTCTAATAAAAGGGCCTGTATCTTATGCATCCTTTGATTGCTAATCCATAAATGTCCCTTATTGTCAATAATTGTCTGCAGGGCATGACTAGTACAAACAGTCACTGGAGCAGAAAAGGTTAACTCATTTGCCTCCTGTAGTAACAGCATAAGTGCTGCTAGAATTTTTAAACATTGTGGCCAACCTTGAGCCGTCATATCCAACTGTTTTGACATATAAGCGACTGGGCGATTCCAATTTCCCTGCTTTTGGGTAAGGACTCCTAAAGCCACATTCTGTCTCACATCGACATAAAGTGAAAACAACCTAGATATATCAGGTAGTCCTAGAGCTGGTGCTGTAGTAAGTGCCTTTTGAAGGTGTTTCATTGCTTGGGTCTGCTCTGGTTGCCACAAAAGAGGTTCCTTTTCTGGTCCTCTTAAAACTTGGTTTTAGCTGTGAGAGCGAAGTTAGGAATCCAAATTCTACAGAAGCCTGTAATTCCCCAAAAAGCTCTAACTTCCTGTTTTGTTTGGGGGATGTGAATCTGTAATACAGCTTGCTTTCTCTGGGGGCCCAGAGTTCTTTGTCCTTGTGATAGTTCATGGCCTAAATACATTACAGTCATTTGAACTAATTGTGCTTTCTTTTTGGACACTCTGTAGTCATAGTCTTGTAACATTCGGAGCAGTCTGGATGTGTTTTCAAAGCAATCCTCCTTGTTTTGTCCAGTTATCAGAACATCATCCACATATTGAAGACAACAATCCTCTTGTCTGACTAACGTCAAATATGCAAGATCTTGGGCTAAAGCTTGACCAAAACACGTAGGTGAATTCTTGAAGCCTTGTGGTAGTCTAGTCCAGGTATATTGAGTCTTAACTTGTGTCTTTGGATTAGCCCATTCAAATGCAAAGATTGGCTGACAATCCTCAGCTAAAGGTATGGTGAAAAACATATCCTTTAAGTCCACAACTGAAAACCATTTAGCGGATGCAGGTATTGTACTTAAAAGAATATATGGATTAGGAACAGTTGTGTGTTGTAGGGTTAAGGTCAATTTATTAACGGGGTGGAGATCTTGCACTGGTCTCCACTGTCCATCGGGCTTACGAACAGGTAGAATTGCAGTATTCCAGGGTGACTGAATTTTTCTAATGATTTTTGCTATCAAGTATTTTTGGATTAATTTTTGAATGGCAGTAGCAGCCTCTGGAGTACAATATCATTGAGGCACTCTAACAGGATATGCCTGTGGTATTAGTTCTACATAATGGGCATGGCATATTTTGCAAATCCAGGGGGGTTATCCTCTCCCCACAGGAGTTGGACATTAAATTGCTGCCACTTAGTACCTCCTACTTCTTTTTCTGTCACTATCATCAAATGCCATATTTCTTCCACTGGGTGGTGCACTTGAATTAATTGCTTCCCATTGTTAAAGGATATTGTTGCTTTTAACTTATTAAGCAAATCTCTTCCCAATAATGGGACTGGACAGTCTAGGACATATAAAAATTGATGTTTAATGATTCCTTGTCCCAGTTGGCATTTTAGGGGTTCTAGGAGTGGTCAAAATTGAGTTTCTCCGGATACTCCCTGAATTTGGACAGTCTGGTTTGATAGCTTGCCAATAGATTTATTTAGGACCGATCTGGTGGCTCCCATGTCAACTAACATTGGGACAATCTGTCCTCCCACCTATATTTTAACAATGGGCTCCGGGGATGGGACCATAGAACCCTGTCCTCTTCAGTCTCCCCATTCCATGTCAGCTAAGCTGATCATGTTTTCTTCTCTTTCTTCCATCTGAATGGGATAGGCTGGATGCCCTCTTCCCCTAAAGCTTCCCTTGCAACTTCTCTGGAAAGTCCCTCTAAACCCTCTTCCTCGTCCTCTTCCATGCTGGTGAGATTGTCCCCTAGGTTGGCCATTCCTCTGGGGGCACTCCCTTTGCCAGTGTCCTTCCTGTCTACAGATGGCACATTGGTTGGGCCCAATACGTATCCCCCCAAGGCCACTACTAACATTTCAACCTTCCTTTTCTCTTTCTGATCTAACTTACGTTCTTCTTCCTTTTTACAGCTACAGAACACCTTCTGAGCTATTTCCATAATCTCTGCTACATTTTTACCTAATGCCCCTTCTGTGCGTTGTAACTTTTTCTTTATGTCTGGGGCACTTTGGGTGATAAATCTTTCAATTAGGAGTGGGTGATTTTGTGCCCCCTCCATATCAAGACCTGTGTTTACTTTATAAGCTTCTATCAGTCGGCTGAGAAAAGCAGTTGGTGATTCATTTTTATCTTGCCAAATACTAGTTACTGCAGCATAATTAACTGGACAAATTGCGGCTTCTCTCAGGGCTTCTAAACACAAAAGCCGATAATTCTGCAACAAAGTTTGGTGTTGTGCATCGTTAGCATTCTAGACTGATCTTTCTTCTACTGCTTCGGTATTTCTGCTTGCCTGATAATTCGTTCCCCCTTCGGGGTGTCGGCAGACAAGTACTTTTAATTTCCCTAACCTATATTTTTCTCTCCCCTCCATATCCATTAAAGTAGAAATAAGTTGTTGCATATCATCCCACATGGGGTTATGCGTCTGAATAATGGTAGAGAATAGGTCTATTATTTCTTGAGGTTTTTCTGAAAATGGTCCATATTGCCGACACCAATTGAGTAGATCAGTGGTTGTAAAGGGAACATACTGAAGCATTGGAATATTGGTGTTGTTTGGTCCAGGGACCAAAACTTCTCTTAGAGGGGCTATCATTTCTTCTGTTTTGACCCCCGTTTTACTTCTAGTTCAACTAGAAACTGATGTTTTGCTGTCATCACTATCCAAGTCCTGGTCTTTCTTCTGAACGGTTTTATCTTTTTTTATCTTTCTTTTCACACCGGCTTCTGGTTGAAGATGGACTTCATTTCTTTCAACCGGAAGGGGTGGAATTTGCTGATGTATCCCCCCTTCTTCTCTTCTAGGAGCATAGGGCGGGGCCCTGGGAACTTCCTCCCTTTCTTCTTGGCTCAAAATCTTAGCTTTTATTTGAGGTTTGGCTTTTTGGTTTGCCAAATATATTTTAGCACATTGTATCTGACACTTTGCTAACCATCGAGGCTTTTCTTCAATATTGATCTGCCATTGGTCTATATAGGGATATTGGTCCCAATGACCACTTCCAGTCACAATTTGATGAACCCATGCCACGAGTTCAGGATTCGCCGATCCCTCTTTGGTCCACCCTACGCCAGAGGTGGTCCAATCTTTTTAACATGGCTGGATTTGGTTGTGGATCCCCATAATCCCTTTTTGAAATTTCCTAACATGCACTGAAGCAGCGTCTGACCAACGCCCTTCTTAGTCTGGTTCCCTCCCATTTCTCCCTAACACACTACCACCGACCTGGAGTGCCGGACATTCCAATGGTCATTCTTCAGGAAATGCGATGGTTTAACCACCCACACAGTCCTACCTATTGAAGACTTAAGGACGCCGCCTTGTCTTCTAGGGGGTGATCAATCCCCTCTTCCAATCCAAACGGGATCAGGTATCCTCTTTTACAATATTTGCCTGCAGGCGTTCCAGACCCTTCCACAGATTAAAGACCTGTCTGCTACCCTTGGTGGATCCTTGACTGGAGTGCTTCACTGGCGGGTGAGTTCCCCTCCCTTCCCGTCAAGGTCTCCCCGTAGACAAAGGCCACGGAGCCGGCTTGGAGGAGTCATCGTTAGGAGAGGGACTACCCACCAGGGCAGTCAGTCTGGAAGATCAATGGCCTCTTCCTAAAAGTCCCAGCGGAGTCGCCATAAATCTTGTGGAAAACGCAAGGACTCTTACGAATTCCAGAGGGTTTAGCAGAGAGATTTATTGCACAGGTTCAGAAGCAGTAACAACAAGCAATTCTGAACCCCGAGGGTGGGTTCAGGCTTCAGTTTTATACTTTCTCTTTCTCAGGAATAAAGGACTACACATTCTAATACACATTGTGATACATTAGGTCCATTTCTCATGGGCATACAATGGAGAGTTTTGCTACATACATTGTATCCAAGTGCAATGCACATTAGGTTAGTCCAGCAGTTCTCAACCTATGGGTCGCAACCCCATTTGGGGTTGATCGACCATTTCACGGGGGTCACCAAGCAAGGCTGTCTGCCATTTTTTCCCCTTTTCCAGCGGGTGCCTTACCTCCCTTGGGCTGGGCCAGCTGGTGGCCCAGCCAGTGGTCAGCCTGCTCCATCTCTGCCGCTTGCCAGCTACACCTCGGCTGGCGCAGAGGGCGGCACCACCTGGGCAGGGAAAGTCCTCGACTTACGACCGGTTGGGTAGTCCTTGACTTACGACCAGTTTAGTCCTCGACTTACGACCAGTTGGGGGTCGCGGCATTAAAAAGGTTGAGAACCACTGGGTTAGTCACATATTGCTAACACAGCATTATTTTAGTAATTATGCAGACACATCATTATTTTAGTGATTGTTCATCATTATTCTTCCTTATTCCACCTTTTCCACCTTACTACTGTAGTATGTTTCCTACATACATTTATTAATTGATTAGGAAAGAGTTCATCTATTTCTTCTGCTTGGTTGGGTAGCCTGTAGTTGGGTAGCCTATAGCAATGTCATTCTTTTTTTCTTTTATATTGACCAATATGGATTCTATGAGGTTTTCATCTTTGGTTTTGTGTATTTCTATAGAGATGTAGTATTCTTTTATGTATAATGCAACTCCACCTCCTTTTTCCCCCCTTTTTTGTTCTTCTGATGTTTGGTGGTTTCCTTCCTGCTCAGGTGGAAAGAGATTGTTTTCAAATAGATACTGTTGGAGTGCATCACATACCACACCAGTTAGCAATTTGAAAATTGTTGGTAAGCAAGTAATTGACCTGTAGTTGCCTGGTGCTTCCCCTTTTATTTGATGTCTCATTATCAGGTATGTTTTGCCAAGTTTTAAGCAATCTTCAGTTTTACCACCTTGCAATATGTTATTAAATGAATAGGTATAGACCAGTCAGATATTTCAATCAAAAACTATACAGTTCATCTTCACATTGGTGCTGACCAATTCATGATCTTTCTTGCTCTTTTCTCACCATTTCTGCTGTTATTACAAGTTCTTGTATTTCAGCTTCTTTTTTATTCTTGTCCACCTCCTATGACAGTACAGTATTAATAAAATACAGAGTCTATTCACTAATGGGCTCAGTGATGATATAACTCTGAAAATACTGGATGAATGAGAGTCTTTGACAGGATTACATGTTAAGATAATACCCAGATATTTAAATTAAAATTTGTTAAGATACTTCTTGTTAAATGAAGGATAAGGATAATAAATAAGTTTGAATTATTCGCATAAATTGTCATGTTCCGTGATTATTGTAAATGTGAGAAATAATAAATATTACTACATAGAAGTTAAGAAATCAGAAATGCAAACAACAAACAACAACAAAAATGGTAGACAGCCTACAAATAAAAATATGGCCCACATTCAAAAGTGCTGAATGTTTGGGACAGGGAGTAGTGGGAGCGGGGGGAAGAGATTTGAATAGACAGCTTGTGTGGCAACCTTTGAGAATATTTCTATATTATGGCAGAAAAAAAAACTTATTCTTAAAAGAGTCTGCCTCCTCATTCAGTGAATGCTGTGGGATGCATGCTGTCACATCCATATGACAATTCCAGAGGCATAATATGAGAATTTAGAAAGTTGAGCCTTTGGTTTTTAATGACACCTTTTTAAGGAAAGAACAATATCCTCCATCAATGACAAGTTGGAACAAAAGGTAGACCAACATGTCTGACCCCTGCAGCAGCCCCAGGGGCAGTTCCACTGCCACCAGTAAAATTAAAACTAAATGCAAACAGAAAGGCCAAAGGGAAGGCCAGTTAAGAAAAGCAAGTCAAAAATATATTCCAGAATTTAGCATATGCCTCTTTCACTTGCCAACAACCCCTTTTTTGGGGAGAGGTGTGTGGGATGAGTTCATTCCAAATGTAAAAAGCAGATAAGAAAAGAACAAGATGAATGAAAGAATATTGAACAGTGTGGGCTTACAACATACAATTACCCACAATGGTTGAGATGATGCGGTGGTTACAATTCCCTTCATTTTAGTTCATGTTAATATTAGCAGGAATAGTATTAAGGAACTCTTGGTTGTGTTTGAAACTTGCAAATGAAAAATTAATAAGATAGAGAAAGCTTGCAGAGACCATTTTCAGAATGCTTTCCAATTTCTTTACAGGCAGTAGACATAACACAGTAAGGAGTTATTTGTCCAATTGTGTCTGTGTTTCTGCTCTCACTATCTGTTTCAGCTCTGTGTTTTGGTGTATATATGTGTACTGCAAAGCAAAGGTAGGGCTGTATATGTTTCTCTCTGGACTATTTGAATAGCAGGAAGGACAGTAATAGCAGTATACTATTACCATTAGTAATAGAATGGTCCGGTGAGAATTACATTACATCATAAAACACTATTGGCTCTATTCTACATTAGGGAAGATTAATTTCCTAGCATTGCAAGCATTAGTTGGTATAGGTAGTGAAAAATTCATCCCTGAGATAGTTTAGAGAGTGGTCATGCTGCAGCTGAAAGAACCCAGGAGGAAGCAGATTATTCATATTTCTTTCGATCGTGTTTTAAAGCCATGGATGGGACTGGAAAAACATTGACTGCACTTGCAGATGGCCTCTAGTAGAGTGGGATGGAGTGATTCATCCATCTCTGTGCGGGGGGGTTGTGTTTTGCTTGTTTCATACCTCTTGACAACTTTTGGTACTATTGATCATGATATCCCTCTGCTTTAGCTCAGAATGTTAAGTATGGGAACCAACATGCTACCATGGTTTTCGTCCATACACCAGCTTTGGTTCCAACTAGGGTTGGGATGGGGCACAAAAGAGATCTAGCCAAAGTCTTGTTCTTTGTTGAGTTCCCGCAGGCTTTAAGCTCTCCACAATTATTAGATATCTGTATGAAGTCAGTAAATGACATCATCTGCCAACATGGTGATATAATATTAGTTTGCCGATAATACTCAGTTTTCTATTTCATTGCATTGTTTCTTATAGCAAGATTATAAAAAATAAATAGAGAACCAATATGTAAAAGAGAAACAATAAAATACTAAAATTTAATAAATGACAAAAAGACCAAGAAAATAAAAAAACAAAATTAAATAAAATAACAGAAAATAACAGAAAATGTTAATAAATGCCAATATGTTATACATATAGAGACCACTAGTTTTATTTTTTTACTTTAGTTTTATTTTTACCTTTTTAATTTAAATTGTTTTTTTTAAATTTTTTGAAATATATTTTGATAGCCTATTATGTATGCCTTCCAGAGTCACTCTGTGAGATAAATAATCAAAGAAGTAAAAACTCATATATTTATATGTATATGGCTGTGTATGTGTGTGTTTAATATATATATATTAAAGGCGTTTTATTAGTTTTATTGTAATTTTATTGACATTTTACTAAATTTTATTAAAATTTTTAGCACTCCCTGGTGCTCACATTTATTTGTTTGGTTTTAAATATGGATATACCCAGGGATCATATTTTTAGTGTAATTGTTAATATATATATATATTAACATATATATTGTTCAATGATGCAATCTTCGATCTCCGGGAAGAGTATACTCCAGTTATTTATTGTTAAAACCACATTTAAAACAATACAAACAGTTATATACAAAAATTAAAACAACTTAGCTTTCGCTGGTCCTCTGCCAGCGTCCTCAGAGTGGGGCTTAGGGGGTGGGAAGTTCTTTTTATCCCCTTGCTGATCCAATTGCCTACTCATTGCCCTCGTGACAGGGCCACTCTTTCTGATTGCCTGTGACAACCTTGCCTGTTCCGCCCTCTCTTTTTTACACTCTAACATTGTATTTTCCTGCTTTGTCATCCTTGTGCTGTCTCCCCCTCCCTGTGCTGTTATCAGTAGCATGCTCCTGGGCTGCTGATCTGCCTGCCGTTTTTGCATACCATTGCCAGTTCTTATTCCAACTCCCTCCTCCAACCTCCCTCCTCTCCCAGCCTGCCGATTCATACACCCTTTGTTGTCCATTCCTGTCATCCTTCCCCCTCCTTCCTTCAACCCTCCCACCTGTTGATTAACCTGTTGCTCCTGCCTTTCCCCAACCATTCTTATTGATGTTCTCTTCCTCAATATCTTTTCCTTCCTGATCTGCTGCTCTACCTGCTGTTCCTGTTTACCCTCCTCCCTTGCGCAAGGACAAATCCATCGTGGTCCTGCCAGCAGATAAGGGAAGGGCCACAGTTGTCATGGACAGAGCCGAGTATTATGGCAAGGCCCAGACGCTACTGGATGACAACAGTGCCTATAAAGCAATTAAGATTGACCCCACAACGTCCATGAAAAATCAACTCAACAAGATCATAGATGGACTTAAGAAACGTGGAGGAATAAATGAAGAAGATTTGAGAGATATATGGCCAAGGGACTCGGCTATGGCGAGATTTTATGGCCTACCTAAAATACACAAGGAAGGGACACCATTGAGACCCATTGTGGCACTTAGGGGCACACCCATGTTTGGTCTGGCTAAATGGCTAAGTCGAAGGTTACAACACCTAGTGGAGGACAACACAACCACTGTGAAATCCTCACAAGAATTCTTACAGAGGCTAAAGAGGATGAGGATACAGGATGATGAGATTATGATCTCATTCGACGTAACATCACTATTCACGTCCATCCCGCAAGAATTGGCCATGACGACTATAAAAGACCTACTACAACTGAAAGGACTACGGAGTCAAAGTTCCCTTGGGATAGAAGATGTTGTCAGGTTATTACAGCTATACTTGAAAACGTACTTCATATTCCAAGGAACAATATATGAACAAATTAAGGGTACGCCGATGGGATCTCCTATTTCGGGGGTCATTGCAGAGGCGGTCCTACAGTGTTTGGAAAGCAGGGCTATGGCCGACTACCAACCAGAGTTTTGGGCCAGGTATGTGGACGATACTTTCGTTATCGTCAAACGGGCAAGAAAAACTGCCCTTATGGAGAAACTCAACTCAATATTCCCGGATATACAATTCACAGCGGAGGAGGAGGCCAATGGCAGCTTGGCCTTCCTAGATGTTTTGGTTACACGTCAAACCAATGGTGCCCTCCATACGACGGTGTACAGAAAAGCCACTCACACCGACAGGATGTTGCACTATATGAGCAATCACCCAGCAGCCCATAAGATTTCATGCGTTAGAACATTATTTGCACGTATAGACACGCACTGTAACACCAGGAGGGCTAAGCAGAGGGAGCGTGCGCATCTTTATCAAGTATGTAAGTGGAATGGCTACCCAACTAGCTTCATTCGGAGGTATAGCAAACGTCAAGAACCCCGCAGGGCACCGAATGATCCAGGGACAATGGTCCGAACAACAATACCGTATGTCCAGGGAGTATCAGAAGCAACAGCGCGCATATTGGCACCTTACAATATTAAAGTTGCTCACCAGCCTGATCAAACACTCCGGATGAAAGTCATGCGCCCTAAAGAGCCATTGCCAAAGGAAGAAAGATCAGCGGTTGTATACAGAGTGCATTGCAAAGACTGCCAATGTAATTATACGGGAGAGACAGCCAAACAAATAAAAACGAGGATATATGAACATAAATTGGCTGTCAGAAGGCAGGAGCAATACTCTCAAATATGGACGCACATGATCAATACCGGACATTCTTTTGATTTCAAGGAGGCAGAAGCCATTGCCCAGGACGCCTCCAAAGGAGGACGCTTATTAAAGGAGGCCTGGTTCTCCAACACAGACTCCATCAACCGATGTATAGAACTGCCCCCGGCGTACCAGGCACTAAGAGTGCAGGAAGAGCATGTCAAGAGACGGATGCCGATTGTCAGAGGTGAAACCAGGACTGGTGGGGGGGGTATTCACTACATGACTAGACAGAGGGAGGATCCCATAGACACATCACAGGTGGGGACAGATGAGGGAATATTAGGGTCACAGATAGGTAAGGGTAGTAAAGGAAGAGGAGGGGGATATGATGGAGGATTGCAAGGAGAGGGGGACCAGGGAAGACTCTTGGGAACATCGGAATTGATCGTATGGCCCAGAATACGGGGGAGGGGTATGCCCGACCCCAGGGGACTGATCAAAAGAGAGGGGGAGAGAGAAAAGAACAGAAAAGATGAGGCACGTAAGATTGGAAGCATATTCGCGGGTGGAGAGGGGATATTTGAGAAGGGAGTAAGAATGGAGGAGAATAGTCAGGAACAGCAGGTAGAGCTGCAGATTAGAGGGGGGGAGGAAACAGGAGAGAGTGGAGTTGATAGGTATGGAAAAGGGCAGGCAAGAATAATAGGTAGGAAAGTAGTTTTGGGGGGGGGGAATTTGGGAAGGAGAGTCCAATAGGAATGCAGGTCGGTAGATAGGAACAGTACGTAGGACAGCAGGCAAGGGAAGGAAGAATGCTGGAAGAAACAGCAAATAGAGCAGTGGATTGGAGAGGGGGGGGAGGAAACAGGAGAGGGGGGGACTGATAGGAAAGGAGAAGGGCAGATAAGAATAGAAGGCAGGACGGCAGATGGGGGGGGAGGAAAGCTTAAGAAGGAGGGTTTAACAGGAATGGATGTTGGCATGTGGGAACAGCATGTAGGATGGCAGGTCAGAGGAGGAGGAATGCTAGAAAAGAGAGAATGTACAGAAATGGATGAACAACAGGCAAGTCAGCAGATGATGGGGAGGACATTGGAGAGGGGAAGATGGACAGTGGGGGAGGAGGGTAAACAGGAACAGCAGGTAGAGCAGCAGATCAGGAAGGAAAAGATATTGAGGAAGAGAACATCAATAAGAATGGTTGGGGAAAGGCAGGAGCAACAGGTTAATCAACAGGTGGGAGGGTTGAAGGAAGGAGGGGGAAGGATGACAGGAATGGACAACAAAGGGTGTATGAATCGGCAGGCTGGGAGAGGAGGGAGGTTGGAGGAGGGAGTTGGAATAAGAACTGGCAATGGTATGCAAAAACGGCAGGCAGATCAGCAGCCCAGGAGCATGCTACTGATAACAGCACAGGGAGGGGGAGACAGCACAAGGATGACAAAGCAGGAAACTACAATGTTAGAGTGTAAAAAAGAGAGGGCAGAACAGGCAAGGTTGTCACAGGCAATCAGAAAGAGTGGCCCTGTCACGAGGGCAATGAGTAGGCAATTGGATCAGCAAGGAGATAAAAAGAACTTCCCACCCCCTAAGCCCCACTCTGAGGACGCTGGCAGAGGACCAGCGAAAGCTAAGTTGTTTTAATTTTTGTATATAACTGTTTGTATTGTTTTAAATGTGGTTTTAACAATAAATAACTGGAGTATACTCTTCCCAGAGATCGAAGATTATTGAACAAATATGCCCAGGATTTGTATTTTTATAACCATTAATAACATATATATATATATATATATATATATATATATATATATATATATATATATATATATATATTGTTAATATATATATACATACATACATACATACATACATACATACATACATACACATACATACATACATACATACATATATATATATATATATGTAGGTCTTTGGTTATTCGGGTTTTCTCCTGCATCAAATTGGAAGTGTCTTGGCGACGTTTCGACAAAGTCTCATTCTTCATCTTCAGGCTGGTGTTTTCGGCTTCGTGCTTCTAGGAGCAATGTGTGATCATAGCTGTTTCTTCCTTTTAACTGCCAGTGGGGGTATGAACTGATTGGGTGGGAGCTTGGCTGTGTTCTGATTGGGTGGAGGTGTGTTCTGATTGGTTAGGGGCTTAGCTGTGCTCTGATTGGATGGGGGAGTGTTCTGTTTGGGTGGGGGCTTTGTTGTGCTCAGGTTAGACCAGTGGTTCTCAACCTTTCTAGTGCTGTGACCCCATAATACAGTTCCCCATGTTGTGGTGACCCCCAACCACTTATACATCACCGGGTGCCAGGGGCGTGGGCAAAGAAAAGGGGGAAAAATGGCGGACAGCCTTGTTTGGCGACCCCCGTGAAATGGTCGTTTGACCCCAAATGGGGTCCTGACCCACAGGTTGAGAAGCACTGGGTTAGACACTTCCAATTTGACATGGGAGAAAACCCGAATAACCAAAGACCTACATACAAACCTCAGAATATATTTATATCACAAAATAAATCAATTACGATCACCAGAAGAATCCAAATAGGAAAATTTTTAATAAAAACCAAGCTTTCATCGGAAACTTCCGACATCATCAGGGTTAAAGCCAGTCAATGGGAAAAAACTTATATAAGATCATCAAGCGCCTGCATCTGGCTTCTGGACCACGTCATCAGTCCCAGCTGATTAGATTGCACTCTAAATGTATCCTTGACACCAGCACCTAGCCCTTTCCTGTTCCTACTCCGTGCACTCCCATTCACTCCTTCATCATTAATTCTTGGACTAAGTAGGATTTTCTCCCCCCTTTTTTGGGTGATAATTGTTTCCATACTCCCCTCCTGTGCATTGTTCTTCTCACCAGGGGTCTTGGGGCGCAGGCCATTCAATCCTCTCTCGATCTCACCATGTGCTCCATTCAGACTCCAACTGGTTCCCCCCGCCCCCTTGGGCTGTAACCCGGGCGTCTCTCTCCATTCTATGTCTTCTACTCTCCTATCTCTTCTTACGTGAGTGGCCCCTGCTTGCATGTCATTCGACCTGATATTTCTTCCTTTTTCAACGTTCCCTATCCCTATCATATCGATGGCATCCTGCCATTCAATCTGCTGTTGGTGGTCACAGTTTCCACCTAACATAGATCCCCTGTGTTTATTTTCCATGGAAGGATCCCTCTGCCATAAGGGCGAATGTTCTTTATTCATAATCTTGCGCTTATGCACTAAGCATGTTGATAGGATGCCTCTTTCTCCTTTTTGGTGCGACCAGGTTGTCATCACATGCCCATTAGTTCTACCTATGGGCAGCTCGTCCTTGCCGTTATTTCCAACCCCAACCTCTGCGGGTTCGTCACCTGACCTCCTAGAATCTGTACCAATGCCTTGGGCATTGCCCATCCATTCTGGGGGTGGCGTTCTTCCAGGGTGTAATGGGAAGCTCCGCAAGTCTCCCACCACACCTTCCCTCTTCTTTTCACCCCTCATAAGTCTCCCAATCTTCTGTGGATCCTTGCTCATCTTTGGTGTTGGGGGATTCATCAGCTGTTGATCGGAATTCATCAGCTGTTGGTCGGGTGCCAGGAAAGTATCCATAGGTCGCAGAGAGTTGGTTAGAGCTCCATTAGTTCGACCGCATGGAGGGTTGGACGTGGCTCTATTTCCTCGGTCGCATGACCATCAGTTAAATTCCCTCTGATGAATGGGGTGGCGATTCGTGCTCCATGCTCTCAGCACCTGCTGTGCTGAGCAAAGGTCTATGCGGCGATTAATTGAATCTTTATCCGAGAGCCAGGCTTCCTTCAACAGTCAGCCCCCTTTCGTGGCATCACTGGACAAGACCTGTACATTATCAAAGTCAAATTGATGGTCATGCTCGGCCATGTGTGTCCAGACATGCGAATATTGTTCGCCCCTTTTGATGGCCAGTTTATGTTCATGCAGACGAGTTTTTAATCTTTTGGATGTTTCACCCACATAATTGCTTTGACAGTTCTTACAGTCAAAGTTCTTTCATATATATATGAAAAAATGAACACCAGGATATGATAAACCAGACTGTTTAATATAAACAAGCCTGTGGTTAAGAAGAGTCACTAAGCTTTCGTCCGGCCAAAACTGCCGGTGTCATCAGAGTTAGAATAGAAGGAGATCAGGAAGGCAGCTCATATAGCCTTCTGCCTCTGCGCTCGGCTCCTTGAGCGTTCATCGGTCCATTGATTGTATCAATCCGTATCGCACAGAGTTGTTCCACATCAGGCAAACTGTCCTTGGCTCCACTAGTTGTTTTACGATCCTCAAGTGCTCTTCTATTCTAACTCTGATGACGCTAGCAGTTTTGGCCGGACGAAAGCTTAGTGACTCTTCTTAACCACATGCTTGTTTATATTAAACAGTCTGGTTTATTATATCCTGGTGTTTTTTCTTTTATTTGGTTAACATAATGCCCAGGATTCACATTTTTAGTATTTTAATGTGTGTGTGTGTGTGTGTGTGTGTGTGTGAAGTAAAATAAGGTGATCACCAGGATAAAATCATAAACACAAATGTTTAATCTACAAAACCAAGCTTTCGTCGGCCACACTACCGACATCGTCAGGGTATAAAATGCTGGGTCCGGGAGTCTATCTATCTATCTATCTATCTATCTATCTATCTATCTATCTATCTATCTATATGAAGGCAGGTCAAGAAGCAATAGATGGAAATTAATCAAGGAGAGAAGCAACCCAGAACTAAGGAGAAACTTCCTGACAGTTAGAACAATTAACCAAAAGCATAATATATATATATTATGATATGCAGGTTGGTAATTAGGTTGCAAACATTTCATCTTTGTTCAGGGGGGACAGAGGAATTCTCTTTCTCTCCTTCAATTCCTCGAGGCCTGGTTCTCCACCAACCAATCAGTGAACAGACACATTGAAAACAACTCTGCCTACCAACCACTGAGAGCGAGAGAGCTACTTCAATTGAAATACCGGAAGGAACATTCCAAACAATTCAAACTACACTGAAGGTGTCCCCATGAATGGAGACAAAACATTTGCAACCTAATTACCAAGCGCAGAGATCCAACCAACAGCCCAGCTACCAACCTGAGCTACTAATATTCAGACACATCATCCAAGATCTGCATTAACATTTGGTGAGAGCTGAGGGAGGTCCATTTTTACATATAAGCATGACTGAGTTGGGGAAATGTTGAGGATTTTTATAAGGTTAAATCTAGTTTAGGGCTTATAGTAAAGTTACTTTCTGTTTACCATCTCAAAATGAAAACTGTTTCATCAGTTTTCACTAACAATGGGCAGAGGAGAGACAATGGCTGGCCACAAAAAGAAACCTTGGCTCCTCATACAGGCCTGGAGGTAGCTGTTCACTTGTATTTAAGTACATGTATGACTGAGTTGATCTGGAATATGCATATTTTTCAAAAGCAGTTCTCAAAAACAGCATTAGAAGAGGTCTTCAGATGTTTAATTTTAGGTTTCCAGAGATTTTTGCATCTATAAAGAGTTAATGCTATTGTGGTAAGACCCCACCTCCTCCCTCACCCCTCCATCTGCAAATAGCCTGAAAAAAGGGGGAGAATGATCTCAGCTTCTGCCCTCAGAAATGGCCTCAAGCAAACAGCCTGAATGAGACTAAGTTTCCTGAATGGAAACAATGTTTCATCCATAAAACCGGACCACTCCCATTCACTAGGAAAATGCAGCAGCAGCAATCTCCAAATAGGCAATACAATAGAAGCAAACCAAAACTGATTAAATCAAACTGATAGGATTAGACCAAGGAAACAAACACTTAACATTAGAATTCCCCCCCGGGGGGGGCAGTCACAACCGTGAATAGGTGAAGGAAATAAAATTTATTATTTTATAAATTGTAAAAATATAATTGTAGAAATGTAATGCCATTATATGAGACTGTATGTTTAGCACAAATGTATTAATGTAATGTAAATTTAACAATGCAATGCCATGTATGAGAAGGAATGTTTACTGTTTCCTGTCTATGTAAGGTGACCACAAAAAGTAATCAGCAAAGATAATTAATTATGACCTACTTGAGTAAAGGTTACAAATAAACAAAGATAAGATCACAAAGTGGAAATTACAAATAAACAAAGATAAGACCACAGCAGATGGACGGAAATTGCCAGGATGACCTTTTAAATGTAAAGCAACTTCAAAGAATATAGAGAAGGGGAGTTGGGAGGGTTTCTTAGGCATGACTGCATTGTAAAAGGTATAAATTGTATAGCTTGGAAACTGCTTGTTGTGCTCTTGGAACCCAATCCACTTTGGGAAGGGTCCAGGAGGCCACATTTGCAAACGCCTTTTCCTTTCTTTTCTTTTCTTATTATTATTTTTATGTTTTTCTCCAATAAAACTTTGTTTTGTCTTCGTATTGTGAGTATCAAAATTTGGGGTTTTTACATCTCACATAGGCAACAAAACAACATAAGACACACAGATCCTAGCCCCAAACACAAAAAATGTATAAAACCCCATCAACTCACCAAACCAACTAATCAGGTGTCCCAGAACTGATTGCTGAAATTGCTTATAAGCACCAATAAAGAGAAGCTTCTGTCCAAGCAGCTGGCTTCTCTCTTCATTCAGTGGCACCCTTGTTTATCCCAGATGGGGACTTGAGCCTATTTTTCCTACAGTTTTGGCAACCAACAAAAGGACCCCAGTTCACCTATCCATCAGACCAGGCCTGGCTAAGCCTTTACCTAGCCAGCAGCAGACCCTTTTTGTCTGTGGGTGGGTTCCCTGGACCCTCCCTGATTGGGAATAAGGTGACAAAGGGAAGCTTGCACTCAATGGTTGCTTGAAAAGAAGGTGAGTATTATTAAATTTACTGCCTTTCAGAGCCTGGCGGGAGTGGGTATGGAAAGTGTGTGGGTGAATAAGAAAATCTCTCTTTCTCTGCCATAGTTGGATCTCACTTTCTCCACACTTTTTCTAGCTGCTTCCAGACTGTCACCAGTCACCCAGGACCATGACTGACAGATCCTGGAGCACAAGAGGGTTTAGCCAGAGTGTGAAACTTTCTGTAATGAGAAGAGAAAGAGGAATGGACCATGAGTGGGAGATTTGCATTTGGGAACACACTTGGAATCACTGAGCAAAACCTTACTCTCCAAGGAGGATCCCATACTGTGCAAAAAGAAGCCAGAGTCCTCCTAGACCTTTTGGTCTCAAAACTGCAGGCAGGGCTAGGGCTGAAATATTGCCTTGCCAAAAGGACTAGGACTGAAAGATTGCCTTGCCAGGTCAATCTGTGGTTACAGGAGATCCAGGCTAAAGGTCTCACCATTTGTAATAGGAGCTAGATTGATAGTACTGCCTGAAATCATGGGAAACTCTGGCTCGAAGGTCCTACCGGAATCTCCCCTAGCGAGACTGTTAGAAGCCTGGGATGGGAAGAAATTGCCCATCCAGGCAGGAATGAAGAAAAAGTATGCACATCAATTATAGAAAGAGTGGGCTTTGCTCAGAGATGAGGCAAGAGAACCAATTTGGCCAGAACTCTGTACTTTTAAATACAGGGTCTTGAAAACACTAAGACCTGGGCTAAAACCCTCCCAAATACCATACTGGTATTGCTGGGCCAAACTTTCAGACCCAGAGCACCCCCAACCAAACAATGATCAGGGATCCCAACCAGAAGTAGGTACCCCACATACTAGTGACAACACAGGAGTCAGAATTATGTCCCCCCCCTGCAGAAGCTCATTTCAGGATGAGGAAGGGGACAGCTAGAATATGTTCTCACATATATCCTCTTCTCCCCCTCTGATCTTGTAATATGGAAAAAGGATATCCCTTATTTCCGGTCAGATCTTCAAATAGAAATCAGGACCCTTCAATTGATTGTAGACAGCCACAGTCCTTTGTGGGAGGATATGATGCAACTGCTTCATATCTTCCTCATGAAAGACAAACTTCTCAGGCTATTTGAAAAATGGAGGAGATTGCCAGACGACTCATTGTTATAAGACCAGGATAGCCCCAGAGTTGACTGGTCACTAAACATTACATTACATTATATTAATATGGAGTTTGTGAAAGATTAATATATGGCAGATTATCTAAATATAAATAGAATGTATAATCTTTAAGCAAATGCCTATAATTTAATTAACACTACTTGAATATTCAAGTAGAGTTAATTAAATTATTTCATTATTTTAATAACAAGTACTGATCAGATCTGATTCCTCTCCCCCTCTTTTATTTCTATCAATATTTTTATATAAAAGCCTAATATTCTCACAGCTATTATATTGCTATATACTATTATATTGCTATATGAAATATAATGCAGTACAAATGTCAGCCCAGGGACTAAATAGTTTGTATTTCTAAAGAACCATGAAAAAAATATTAACACTATAGAAACAATGGTTCAGTAATTACTTTTTGCTGTGGAGAAAGCTTGGGCATTTATTCTTATAGATCCCTAATACACTTTAAGTCAGCTTTGTCCCAGTGGTCCTTTTTCCTTTGTTGATAAATGTATTGTATTGGATACCTTCTATGACCACCATAGCATTTGAGGTCATGCTAGGCTGTTAGCACAAATGGTGTGAACAATAGTTTATATGCCACTTAACTCCTTGGGAGAAACAGTTAACCTTGCCAGAGAGGACAGATCTGTCATGTATAGTTATTAAAGCCTAGTAAGCTTTGTTATATCCTTACTTATAAAAAAAAAGTAGAACTGCAGTATTGTTCTGGTGTCAGGCACGAAGGCAACAAAGCAAACAGTCTTGACTGAAGATCTGTCTTTATGGAAGGGATAGTAAGTTTTAATATTGTACATGTACGTCTTCTTTGATATACTTCTGCTATGAAGGTAGTGAGATTGGGGTTTTTTTTGTTTTGTTCTAGTCTAAATTAGGTTTCCCAAAGTCTATAAATGAATACAAAACTCTCTAACTCAGATAGA
Organism: Crotalus tigris; assembly: GCF_016545835.1. NCBI lineage: Eukaryota > Metazoa > Chordata > Lepidosauria > Squamata > Viperidae > Crotalus > Crotalus tigris. The sequence goes on along the minus strand of NW_024096551.1, from coordinate 7,161,762 downwards.
CGAAGGCTATTTTTGAAAAGGTCATGCTTTTGATCAGCTAACTTCATAAAATCCAAACATGAATGAGATGGTAGCATTTTGATTATAAATTTCAAAACCATCTTAATACACTATAATTGCCTGTGTGCCTGTGACATGGATGACCCTTATCATTCTGAGATATAATTTACAATTAACTCAAGGAGGTATCTTGAAAGCAATTTAAATCCCCAGAGTCACTTAGAGAAAATGGAGGACGATCCACATAAAGAGGAATAGAACAGAGTGGGAGTGTTATCATTGGAGTGCTGGGTTTGAACTCAAGGATGGTTTGGGGAGAGAAAAATCAACATTCATATTTCCCTGCTGTATCAAGGTACCTTTATGCAGCTGTATACTGGGTTGAGTTTGGTGCCCTCCCTCTTTCTCACAATAAAATCACATAATGTAAGGATGCCTCAATTAAATGTCCTTTTTTTCTATAAGGTGCATGATTGTGAGTGATTCTTCTGTTTTTACTGGCTGTTTTGAGCTACCTGGGTTTATTTTGTACAATAAAGTGAGTGGCAATCCACCTTAAAGTGTGAGGCAAAGGGGCATTTTTTCAAGTGATATGCTCAAATTCACACAGAAACCATTTTTAATCAAGTAGCTATTTCATATAGTAGCAACATTATAGATGTTTAGTTCCAGGTCAGGTTTTATGGAGTAAAATTTTGTAAGCAGCATACTGCCATCTGATTTTGAAAGATAAGATTTATCTTCTTTTAGAATATGCTGATCATAATATGAGATATGGAAAGTATAATCATATATTCAAGATCTATAGATTGCGTGGGATATAGCAAGAATGGGGAACCTGTGCTCTTCAGTTACTATTGAATTGCAACTAAAGCTTCTCTCCCTTCAACTCAGAAGCACCCTTCAGTTAGCTTTGCAGAGGCTCCTGACATGAATATGGACCATTACTCATGCTGGCAAAGACTGTTGGGAGTTCTAAGCATCTGAAGAACAGGTTCCCAATGCCTGACTTCAAAATTACTACTTGAGTAGAACATCTGATATGCTGCCATAGGTAAAAAATATGGCATTCTGGACTGAACATTGCTCACAAATGTAAACATTTAAAAGGTGGGGGGAGAACTAGCGATCTAACAACAAAAGAAGTCTTGCCAACTTCTTGTATGATAAGATTAACTTGCTTACTGTATATGAAACAGGTTTTTTATATCAGTTTTTTAAATATTCCTAATAATCTAAAAAACAATAAAAATTAAATGGCATACTTTTATAAAGACCAAAAATGAGGTTATATGAATTATCATAATCATGCAATTATCTCATTTCCACTCATTTCAAAGAGCTTTAGCTCTATCTATTCAAGTATCAAGAGGAAGGGAGTAGGGGAAGCTGTGATGCAGATTCTGTGATGTATTCATAAATCAGGAGTTTTAGAGCCTGCCATGGGCTACATAATGAGGGTCATTATTCAGGCAGAGTGTCAAAACTACTATCAAAGGACCTTCTCGGAATCACAATCATTCTGTTTCTTGTTAAATAAGCAATGTAGTATACAAAAATGGCAAACAAGGAGCAGGTCAATTTGATACAGTATGAGGGCACCAAGACTCTAGAGTAATTTACCCTCTGGGAATTGTGATGGCTGGTGAGATAAATTATATACACCCTCTGAAAAGATTAATGGTAATAAAAATCCCTGAAATAGCTTCAGGGGAAAAAATGTACCTGTACATAAGTAACTTCAGCAACCAAATAGATATATTATTAATACAATGTGATTAATTAGGAAGAGAACAAAACACATGTCACTATTTCAGCAGATATGATTACAGGTAAAGGCATGTTTCACTTTTTAGAAAAATTGCTTCAGTTAGCATATAGTAACTATATTAAAGACCAATCTGTCAATCAAAAATCTTCAAACAGATTTTCTGGGAGTTTTTGTTACTGATTAATAATATTAGTCATCAGCCTACTTCTCTACAGCCACAACTACAGTAATACTTAACAGTATTTCAAATATTATCTGAGATATATTTTTGTATCCATCTGGGGGACAAAATGATATAATGAAATGGATGTGATTTATTCCTGGATGTTCTGGAGCCCATCATTTTATATCAATTTTCAAAAAATTAAGCATAATGGCCAAATTAAGAAAAAAATTAAGTTAGGGCATCTACTTCTTGAATACTTAACAAGAAGGAATTTCAGAAAATGATTTTTTTATGTGAGAACTGTCATGCAATCAGAATTCTAGCCTCCTTTTAAGATGATCATGCTTGAAAGAATGCTTAAGGACCAATATTTGTAAACAATATAATAAATAATGTTGAGGCTTAAATTCTATTTTCCTGCTAACAAGGGCACTGTGATTTGCCTTTCTTTTCTTTACAAGTGTGAATTTATAAGCTTTTAAGTCAATCAACCAAGACCAAAACAAATTTACAGCACAATTTTGTGTATGTGTAATAGAAAGATGGTTTATTAAAATTTGCTGCCTGATGAATACAATAACCAACAATTACATGCTCAATAATACCTGGAATTGGCACACAGAAAAGATAGAACGTTGTTATTTAATTATTCAATCTTTAAATGGTGGTTTCAGTTTATCCTGGATGGAAATGTATTTAAAATAGCAACTCTGTGACTTGGCAGTTAAATTTATCTTCATCTTTTGTCAGTTGGTTCAAAGTCAATATTCCTGCTTCCATCTATTTTTTTGTTATCACCTTTTCCCCAATTTTTAAAGTTGGATGTCTCTATAAAGTTATTTTAGCAGAGAAAAGGGGTCAAATCTTTTTTTTAGTAGACACTATATTTCATATCTTTCTCATTTACATAATTGTTTTCAGAAATACTAGAGTTCTAACATACTACCCACCCAACCAAAAGTGCTATATATGTACATTCCACAGATGTCAAAATTGGAAAATTAACATTAATTGTTAGTTTTCAGTATTTAATACTTGACAGTAGGTAAGCTTGATGATATAGCTTCACATTTGGAACACCAAAGCTTTCCTCATTAATTGGCAGATGCATTTTCTGAATATTAATGCATATTTTCAGAATTGAAGAATCCCATAAACATTTTCTAAACAAAGAGTTTATTTTCTGAAAATATTTTCCTCATATAAGAACAGGAATTTCTCTCAGAATATAAATTAATCTCAGAATAATATTCATTTTGAGAGTGTTCACCTTTCCTGAAAGAGTGGGGTTTAATGATTCCCATTTATCGATATCACCACATTGGCTCTTTTTCATAAATTGGCACGTGGAATAATGACGGAATAAGCTTTAAACATATGTCAGTAGACAAAAGCAATTCATATTTAAGACTATAACATAATTGTTTTTTAAAAATTGCATGTCTTATTTAATTTACTCTGTACGCACTCATACCACACAAAAATCCACATAATATACTCCCAAAATACACTAGTTAACAGATGTATCCCTGCTGCTATAATTAATAACTTGAAGATGTATTTGTCTCACAAGCCCAATTTTTCACTGAGAATCGGAATATTATAAAAAATCTACCTTATTCACATTTATTGTTTAAGTAAATTTGAATTTGTATTATATTCAGAAGCAAATCAGTTACATTCTGGGATTCTTTTTGGATATAACCATCTATTAAATTATGTTTGCATTTGAGAAAATGTTCTGTTATATGAATAGGTACTCAATTATTTAGATTATACATATAGATAAACTGTGCAGTTGAAGAACTACCCTTGTAATATAGGACAATTACATTTCCTGTCACAGATAACAGATTATTAAATCAATTTGGCCTATACTGCGAAATACTAAATACTAATAATATGGAGAAGCTTCCTGACAGTGAGGACAATTAACCAGTGAAACAGCTTGCCTCCAGAAACGTGGGTGCTCCATCACCGGAGATTTTTAAGAAGAGGCTAGACAATCACTTGTCTGAGATGATATAGGTTCTCCTGCTTGAGCAGGGGGCTGACTAGAAGACCTCCAAGGTCCCTTCCAGCTCTATTCTATTCTATTCTATTCTATTCTATTCTATTCTATTCTATTCTATTCTATTCTATTCTATTCTATTGCATCTTAACCTTCATCTATAAAAATTTCAACTAGTCATAGTTCATTGTAAATGCTAAAAAATGGTAGAAGAAAAGATTAACAAAAATATAATTAAGTTAACATAACTGAAGAGAATAGATTGGAAGTAATAACATGAAAGAGATACATTTTTTGTCCATGGTTTGATCTTATATTTTCCTAATAATTTTTATTTAAAAAAATAATGACCCCAATTCGGAGGATGGCTTATTTGAATTAACTTGTTACTGAATAACCAAGTTACCTTTATTCTTGCCCAAAATAAGTTATGTTTTCTTCTGATTTATTAAATAATTGGGATAGATTTAAATAAGGAAATTCTCAAAGAAAATGAATGAAAATTATATTCTGCATGTTTGAATATCACATGAGTATGAATGCATCATAACGTGGTTAACTTGCACCAAGATAACACTCATATGTATGCATCTGACCAGAATTAGTTACTGGAACATCTGCATTTTGTCATGGATCCATGTGGTTTTCTCTAAAATGGGGACTTATTTCTTGCTATATATTTTATTTCTCCCATGAACAAAGAGTGTTTTTTTTCTATAGGTATATTTTGTTGGTTTCATGAAAATGAAAATCAGTACATTGTTTACTTTATATAAATTTTCATTTGCCAGTTGAAACCCAGTATTAAATAAAATGAATCCCATAGGAAGACAACTGTCCAAACGTAAAAAGAATGTACAAGGCAACACATCAGAGTACTTCTAGAGCAGTGCTTTTCATCTTTTCACAGATTGTACCACTTTTAGGATATGGCAGTATTCGAGTACCACCAGTCACCTAGCAAGGTGTCAAAAACTTGATGACCAAAAAAAGGAAACAGGTAATCTTCGACTTACAACAGTTCACTTAGTGACTATTCTAAGTTACAACAGCACTGACCATTTTTCACACTTATGACCGTTGCAGCATCCCCTGGGTCACATGATTTACATTTGGATACTTGGTAACTGGTTCATATTGATGATGGTCACAGTGTCCCAGGGTCATGTGATCCCCTTTTGCAACCTTCTAATAGGCAAAGTCAATGGGGAAACCAGATTCACTTAAGAACTTACTAATTTAACAACTGCAGTGATTCACTTAACAAATGTGACAAGAAAAATGGGACAAAACACATTTAACAAATTCCTCACTTAGCAACATAAATTTTGGGCTCAGTTGTGGTTGTATGTTGAGGACTATCTGTACACCCCTTATCACACTTTTAATGGGAAACTTGTGCCTGTTTCTCTGACATTAATCTTTGCACTGTTCTATCCCCTTCTCTACTTTTGATTGATTCAAAGAAGCCTCTCCTCTTCTCTGTCTCTCTTTCTCCATTGTCTGTTTTTTATCTCCCTTTCCCTCCAAAATCTCCTCCTTTTATATCCTCTCTTCTCTTCCCCTCCTCCTCCTTTTCTCTTCAGTGTAGCTGCAGCTGACTTCTTTCCCAAGGCTGCGTACTGCTTCTGAAAGCGCCAATCAGCTGGAGCCCCATGCAGATCCTGGGCACTCATAAGAGCCCCAGCAACACCAAAGCTCCAGCTGATTTTCTCATAGGCCTGTGCGGCATTGCCACCACTTCAGCTGATCCCCCCCGCTACACTTTTACACTTTTTTCACACTTTTTTTACAATGCTTTTCAACCCATCATATGTGTACCACCTGAAAAGTGCCGAAGTACCACCAGTGGTACACATACAATGGGTTGAAAAGTACTGTTCTAGAAAACTAGAGTTCTAGAGAGATAGCTAATTTTCCAATAAAGAATATGCCAGAATTTAAGTCTTGTCTTAATCAGTGCTTTTTTTTGTAAAAAAAAAAAAAAAGTGCCGGAACTCACACATGTCATACAACCCGCCTTGCCTACCCTACAAGGTTCCATCCAAAAAAGATGCCGGAACTCCGTTCTGGGTGTTCTATGACAAAAAAAAAGCCCTAGTCTTAATAGTACTTATCTGACATTAGAAGTTCAAAGGAAAAATATTTAGGGAAAACACATAGGTTTATAGCACACCTCATGATTTCAGTGCCATGCCATTTAGGGTTTTATAGGTAATAATCATCACCTTGAGATGCATCTGGAAACAAATTGGGAGCCAATGCAGCTCACAAAGCACAGATGTAAGATGGGCATAACAAAACACACCCATAATTATAACCTGCTCTTCAAACAAGAGCTATGAGTCAATTATGATTGCTTAAAGGTAGTGCATCTCTTCTGTAGAGGTATTCTGGCCATAGGAATTGAATTAATCTGAATCAGAACCTCCATGTCTGAATCAAATGGCTGTCAGGTTATTTCTGGACTGCTTAAGAAATGGCTACATTCTAAAACACTATTTAAGAAGTAGCATAAAGGAAGACTTGACTTCAATATTATTGCTATTGCATTATATCTAAATCCTTTGTTAAAATACAAAGATTTACCCTGAATTATACTGGAATCAGATGTGTATTTTGGTGATTCACTATAACTGGTGATGCAAGTAGACAATTTTAACTCTGGACTCTGTAATTTTACATATGCATTATCCACTTTGGAACTGATTTTAATAATAAAAATAGGTTAAATTCTAATCAGCTAACTTTTCTGTTTTCACTCAGAATGATTTGTAGTAGAGGAATTGTTCCCCTATAAAACTATTTTGGGTAGCCTGTCAATGCTGCTAACATTGGATGTTCTTGCTTTGACCACATATGGAGATGCAGCCTTTTTCTTTCTTATGCTTTACTCTCAGAATTAGATGATACTGGGGGAGGAAGAGGAATGTGATGGGAGTTAGTTAGACATAACAATATTGTAATAGTGTGTGAACTCAGGGTTTTTGAAATAAGAGATGATAAGAAATGGGGGTTGGAATAAAGGAGGGAAAGCCTGCATTTTAAACTAATTGGAGAATGTGATTTATGACTGTTAATTAGAGGAGGGAATTGCGTTTGATACTATGTGCTAAGGGGAGGGAAATCCAGATTTTGGCTTTGCTTATGTATGTGCCAATGCTATGCTGCTCGAATAAAGATTCTTTAAGGTAAACAATGCCTCAAAGTTCTTTGAAGAGTTTCATCTGTCGAAACCATAACATAATATGGTATGTATTTTGATATAATATGCTAAACAAGTTAAGCAGCCTGAATATCATGCTTAAATAGCTCTGTTTATATTACCAAGTGTACAATAAAGCAGTTTTGATTTACTAGGCTGATAATTTGAGTGTTGTTCAAATTCCAAATCTCCCAGAATACTGGAAGAAATTGACTAATACTGCAAAATGTCATGCTACTTTCAAAAAATCACTATTGTACAGATGTAATGGTTCATCAACTTCTATGGCAGTCCTACCCATTTCATCTTACAGCCATCTCCATACTGATGCATACACAGTAAGACTATGCTCCATTATTTTCTACCCTACACATTCCTCATTGCTATAATAATGTAATGAAGACAAAGCTGAGGTAAGATAAATGATAAGAAACTGTAAAATAAGCCAGAAGTTGTAAAATAAATCTTAAAGAGAATACTTAACATAGTCAGACACCATTATTTATATGTTCCATACAGATAAATTGACATTTTTATCAATTATGTCATTTGAATACATATCTACATCAGTGTGTTACTGTATCCTAAACCTAAATCAAAATGTGGGTGGAATGATAGTTTCATTTAGGCATTGCCAGAATAAATAAGGGCTAAAAGAAGGTCATAAGAAAACAAAACCTTCACTGGCCCCATTCTTCCATTGCATTTTTTTTCTTTGTATTCAATGACAACCTGTTAAGCTTCCTAAACACTGATAATCTGTATATGGTTAAATATCCTGAAGATTCAAGATTCCTGATTTATACATTGAAGTATTGCTAAGTACTCCACTTTCTAAGGATAAACCCAAGTACAATAAAATGCTGGAGGCAAGACTTCTATTATTGTTTACACCTTGCATCTTGAAGTTATTAATTGAATAGGCATATGCAATTGCTCATAATCTGAAACAATCATTCCTAGAAAAAACCAAGATGCCTAAAAGCTTCTGAATTTACATGGAATTCCCAAAACAGTTGTGAGATTCTATTTTTCTTCTTACTGCAAGAAAATTTCACATTTGTTTGATTACTATTATGGTTGGTTAGACAGTCAGCCAGATGTTTAGACTGGATTTGGCATGTTTATTCACCTTCCCAAGGAGCTACAATAAGATGTAATTTGATGGTGCTAAAGCTATTGTAGGATATAAGCTGCAAGTAAAGCTGCCTTTTTCAATTGGCTGAGATTTTGTGAATGTGACACTGGGGGTGGGAACTTCTTTTCAGGTTGTTTGACAAAGGACTGTTTTAACCCATATATGGCTTTATAGACATATCCAGAGTGCTTAGTTTCATAACCTGGGGTATGCCACATATATGTCTTCCTCTAATTCAGCATTTAAATATGCAGTGGTAATATCAAAATGATATATGGTATAACTGCATGCAGCTGCTAAAGCCAATGCTAGCCTTATGCTCCCACTTCTTACTGTTGGTGCAAACACTTCATCAATCCCCAGAATTTCTCAACATTCATCTCCACCCTTTTTACAATTTTTGGATAAGAGGAGGAACCCGACGGGATGTGTGACGGGTCTCTGTGATTGCTCTGGCTTTCAGACGGTTGGAGGTTCTTGTTTCCATCTGGTAACCTGTCTTGTTCCATCTGGCAACCTAACTTGGTTGTCTAGCAGTTCTAGGGGTATGATGAGACTACGACAAGAACTAAACCACTATTTAACTTTGAGATTGAGACTGAGGCTGAACGGATGGTGCTATTTGTTTATGATTATTTATAGACCTGGCTTTGGACATTGGACCTTGGTTTTACTTGGTTTTAATACACAGCCGCGGGCCCGGTCTTGTTTACAATTGGCCAGCTGTCCTTAAATTTTGGGACTGTAAGTCCATAATATCTTCCGCCATTCTTGGAAAGAGTATATCTGCAGGAGACTTAACTCTTATGATGATGTATGATTGACTGTTTTTATTTTTAGTTTTATTGTATTAGGGTGTGCACAGGTGTGAGTGATGGAGCTGGGATTGAGAATTGGTGCCCCCTCTGCTGAGTGTGTAAACAGAAGTGGGGGGGGTAGATGTACTTCCCGATTCGATATGAATGTGAGATGTGGACTGCCGGGAGGGAGGGATGGTGGGAGGGAGACCTGCGGGGTAGGTGGGGAGTTTTCAGGGGTGGAGGTGGGCCGGAACATCCCGGTTATCGTAGGGAGAGGTAGATATGGTGGGAGCCAAGGGGTGGGCCATCTTCGGGGAACAAGGACTCGCTGCGTCAAAGTGATTACTTGTTCCAGCCCCTTGGACTCTTCTCCAATACCTGGAGAGGGGGGTGTTCAGGATCCTGGCCTCAGGTTGCTGCTTCTTAATGCCAGGTCGGTTATTAATAAAGCTCCCCTCATCCGGGACCTGATACTGGATGAGGAGGCCGACCTGGCATGTATTACTGAGACCTGGCTGGGCCAAGAGGGAGGTATTCCTCTCTCAGAGATGTGCCGAGACGGATTTCAGATAATGCACCAACCATGATTCCAGGGAAGGGGTGGGGGAGTGGCGATTCTTGTCCGAGAATCCTTGAGACCTTGCAGGATCCCTGCCCCAGAGGTTGTTGGGTGTGAGTCCCTTCTCTTGAAGTTGGATTCAAGGGTTCAGTTGGGCTTGTTGCTGACATACCTGCCTCCCAGCTATGTGACAACAGCCCTGCCCAAGCTGCTGGAGGGGGTAGCCGGGTTGGCAGTGGAATTCCCCAGGCTTATGGTGCTGGGAGATTTCAATCTGCCGTCACTCGATGAATCCTCTGGTGTGGCTCAGGAGTTCATGGCTTCCATGACAACCATGAACCTGACCCAGATAATTCAGGGTCCGACCCATAGGGGAGGACACACGCTCGACTTGGTATTCCTTTCGGGGCAGTGGAGACGTGACTTCGATTTAAGGGGTATAGTTACTTCTCCCTTGTCATGGTCGGATCACTTCCTGTTGAAGTTAGATTTCTCGGTCCTACTCCCCCACCGCAGGGAGGCGGAACCGATTAGGTGGTTCCACCCCAGGTGTTTAATGGACCCGGAGGGGTTCCAAATAGCGCTTGGGGGTTTTCCTGATTCCCTCCTCCACGAACCAGCTGAGTCCTTGGTTGCTGCTTGGAATAAGGCGGCATCAGGGGCGTTAGACCGGATCGCGCCTTTGCGACCTCTCCGTGATTGTGGATCCCAGAGGGCATCTTAGTTTACCGAGGAGCTACAGGAGATGAAGCATCAGAAGAGACATCTACAGTGATGCTGGAGGGCTAGTAACTCCGAACCCGACCGGACACTTTTAAGAGCCTATATTAGGACTTATTTAGTGGCGATACGAGCTGCAAAATGTTTGCATTTTTCCGCACTTATTGCGTCTGCAGAATCTCACCCCGCCGCCCTGTTTAGGGTGACCCGTTCCCTACTTAACATTCGGGACGCCGGGGAGCTCTTACAGGGTAGGGCGGAAGAATTTGTGCAGTTTCTATCAGATAAAATCTCTCGGATTCAGACAGACCTAGACTCCGATTGGGCAGGGCCTTCTGAGATGACTGGGGCAGGTCTTAGCCCAGTTTTATGGGATGAATTTGAGTCGGTGACTGCTGAGGATGTTGACAGAGCGGTGGGAGCAATGAGCGCCTCCACTTGTTTATTGGACCCGTGTCCTTCCTGTTTGGTCTCGGCCGCCAAGGTGGTGACACGAGGCTGGCTCCAGGTGTTGATCAACGCTTCGTTGAGGGAGGGGTCTTTCCCACAACCTTTGAAGGAAGCGGTTGTGAGGCCCCTTCTCAAGAAGCCTACCCTGGACCCGGCTGATTTAAATAACTTCCGGCCAGTCTCCAATCTGCCCTTTTGGGGGAAGGTTGTAGAGAGAGTGGTGGCGCTCCAGCTCCGATGGTCTCTGGATGAAGCGGATTACCTAGACCCTTTTCAATCTGGCTTCAGGCCCGGCTTCAGCACAGAAACTGCTTTGGTCGCGCTGATGGATGATCTCTGGTGGGCCCGAGACAGGGATTATTCCTCTGTCTTGGTGCTACTTGACCTCTCACGGCTTTTGATACCATCGATCATGGTATCCTTTTGCGACGACTTGGAGGGGTGGGAGTGGGAGGCACCATTTTACGGTGGTTCTCCTCCTACCTCTCTGGCCGGTCGCAATCGGTACTGGTGGGGGGCAGAGGTCAACCCCGAGGCCCCTTGAATGCGGGGTGCTGCAGGGGTCGGTCCTCTCCCCCCTCCTATTTAACATTTACATGAAGCCTCTGGGCGAGTTCATCAGACAGCACGGGGTGAGGTTTCATCAGTATGCTGATGATACCCAGCTATATATCTCTTCCCCGAGCTCTCTCAGTGATGCGGCTGATGTGATGGGTCGTTGCCTTGAAGCCATGAGGGTCTGGATGAGGGTTAACAGACTCAGGCTCAATCCTGACAAGACCGAGTGGCTTTGGATCATGTTAACTGTCCAATGTTGACTCTAGCAGGGGAAAATATACCCCCTTCGGAGCGGGTTCACAACTTGGGTGTCCTTCTTGATCCACATCTGAAATTGGAACATCATTTGATGGCTGTGGCTGGGAGGACCTTTGCACAAGTTCGTCTGTTGCACCAGTTGCGACCCTACCTGGACCGGGAGGCTCTCCTTACAGTCACTCATGCCCTTGTCACCTCACGCCTGGACTACTGCAACACGCTCTACATGGGGCTACACTTGAAAAGTATTCGGAGACTACAGTTGGTCCAGAATGCAGCCGCGTGAGTGATAGCGGGTGTTCTTCGGTACACCCACGTTACACCTATCCTCCGCGAGCTGCACTGGTTGCTTATTGGTCTCCGGGTCCAATTCAAGGTGTTGGTTATTACCTTTAAAGCTCTATATGGCTCAGGGCCAGGCTATTTGCGAGACCGCCTACTACCTCATAGTTCCCTTCGTCTGGTTAGATCCCACAGGCTGGGCCTCCTTCAGGTCCCGTCGGCCAAGCAGTGCCATTTGGCAGGGCCGCGGGGGAGGGTTTTTTCTGTGATGGCGCCCACGTCTTAGAACCAGCTCTCCCTGGAGATTAGGACCGCTCCCACCCTGTTGGTTTTCCACAAGCTGCTTAAGACCTGGCTTTTCCGGCAGGCCTGGGGTTTATAAAATCTGACCCCTGGATGAATGTTACTATATTGTTTGTATTGTTAAGTTATATTGTGTTTTTATTGTTAGCCCCCTGGAGTCCTTCGGGAGTGGGGCGGTCTATAAATTTTAACAAATAAATAATAAATAAATAAATAATGAACTTCTTTTTCTGCCTAAATCCTTGCGCAACAAACTGTGCCTTATACTGCAGTTCATTATTGTGTAAAACCTATTTACACCACATGGCCTTTTGTCCTTCTGTTAGTCTCATAAGGGTAAACACCTGATGCACATTCATAGATTCCATTTCTTTGTCCCTGGCTCCTTCCATTTATCCTGTTCTACATTAGGCAATGATAACATCTCTTGGTAATTATGGGGTTCATACCTTACACTACATGCTCTAACCCCACTTGCTGAGAACCGATAAGGAGGTACGCCTTTATTGCTACGTTCAGATCTCCTTGGTATCATCTGTTCCTGTGTTTCTGTTACTTCTCTCTTTACCTCAGATCTATCCTCTTCTATTCCTACTATTTCTGACCTGCTATTCTGTTCTTTCTTTATTGGGCTTTATGTAGTCCTTCCTGAGAAATAGCACTACGTGTTGGCATGAACACTTGGTGTTAGCATGTACCCTGTCCCAATTGTTTTGTTCTGCAAAACTAGCAGACCTTGAAATCACAACCTTCTTTGTTCCATCTTTGAATCTATAGCCTTTGTAACCTGGCTCATATCCAATAAACCTAAATTTCTTGGCCTTTTTCTGTCCTTTCCTTCTGGTGCTTTTGGGAATATGCACCCAGGCATAACTGCCAAATGTCCTTAGTTGAGCCAATGAAGGTTTCCTTCCATATAACAGGCGATATGGAGTTTCATTGATAGCAATGCTCCATACCCTGTGTACTGGATAGTTGGCTGTTTTCATGGCTTCCCCCCAGTACATTTTACTCATTCCTGCATCTGCCAGCAGTGAGTCTTTCATGGTTTGTAATATACCATTCGTCCATTCAGCCACCCCATTTTCTGCCGGCGAATACAGATTCGTATGTCTATGCCTTATGCCTATGTTCCTCAACCACTGTTATGGTTCTGGCTAATGAAACATTTCAAAGAACTTCCAGGCTTTTATTTTCCTAAAAGTCTTTTATTGTTACAAAATGCCAGCACAGGCACAACGGAGGGATGCTAGGATCTAAGTTCTCTTCCTCTGAGCAGTTAAATTATCAGCATGTTCCCTCCCTAAATTAGCTGTCATATATCACATTATCCAATTAGTGTGAAGGTCAAAGGTTTTCTTCCTCTTTCTTTCCCGGGCTTTACCCCCACCCCCTTCCACTCTGTATTAACCCCATAAATACCAGACAGTTCTGCATATTGTCAAAAGAAAGAATATACAATATTTGCAGCATTGACATCCTCCCCCCCCCTTATAAGAAGGACAGATCCTGTAAAGTAAACAAAAGCATATGTTAAGGGTTATCTTTCGGTTTGTTGGGGTGTTTCACATGAAACCTTTTGACCAATCTGTCAGCGTTCACTTCACTCGATTTCACCCAGGTGGCTTCAGATAACAGGTATCCCTTCCATTGCACTAGGTACTGCAATTTCCCTCTAAAGATTCTAGAGTCAAGAATACGTTTCACTTCATAGTGGGTCTGTCCTGCGACTACGAGGGGCCCAGGAGCCTTCTTCGGAGGAGGTCTTAAAATGGAGCCCTGATAAGACTTCAACAAGCTACAATGGAAGACTGGGTGAATTTTCCCTAAAAGTCTAGGGAGTTTTAGTTCTACTGTAACCAGGTTGATGATCCTTACTATGGGGAAAGGCCCCCAAGAATTTAGGTCCCAATTTCTTGCTGGGTAATTTGAGTCATAAACACTTACTTGACAAGTAAACCATCTCCCCAACTTGGAATGTTCTTTGGGGAGCCCTCTTTCTATCAGCCTGCTTTTTATAGGTTTCAAAAGTCTTTTTTAAAGCAGTTTTTGTGTTTTTCCAAACTACTTCCCATCCCCTCACCCACTGATCAAGTGTCTGGGAAGCGGAGGGCAACTGAGGATATTCAGGTAGTGGGCTGAACTCTTTTCCAGTGGCCATTCTGAAAGGCATGTAGCCGGTGCTGCTGTGCACAGAATTATTGTACGCCACCTCTGCAAAAGGGAGGAGATCAGTCCAGTTCATCTGTTGGTAAGAAACGTAGTATCTAAGATATTGCTCCACCAATTTGTTAGCGGCTTCTGCAGCCCCATTGGTGGTTGGATGAAAAGCAGATGATAAACCTTAATTTAAGGAAACTCCTCCAAAACTTTGCTGTGAACTGCATCCCCCTGTCCAAAATTATTTGCTTAGGGGTGCCATGCAGCCGGTAGATATGTTTCAGGAACAATTTGGTCAGTCATTGGGCAGATGGGAGTCCTTTGCAGGTGATGAAATGAGCCTGCTTCAAGAACAGGTCTATTACAGTCCAGATGACAGTATTTCCACTACTTTCAGGTAGGTCTACGATAAAGTCCATAGCTATTTCTTCCCATGGTTGAGAAGGGTCTGCCATGGGTTGCAGTAACCCAGGGGTTTTCCCTGGGATTCTTTTCATTGTGGCACATACAGTACAACTTTTTACATAGTTTTCCACATCCTTTTTCAGCCCCGGCCACCAAAATTGTTGGCGGGTGAGGTGTAGGGTTTTCAAATATCCAAAGTGTCCAGCCTGTTTTACATTGTGGCTGTGTTCAAGAGCAGTAAGACAGAATGCTTCTGGTAGATATAGCTTTCCCCCTTTGTAAGCCAAGCCATCCCTGCATGTTAGGGAGGCTTGATTATCTTTGAACCATTGGTTGGTGAGAAGCTCTCATTTATTATCTTCGCCCCAGGGTCATCAGGATTGGGGACCCTGCAAGGTGTAAGTTGAGTGGCTGTTTGTGAATTGGGAATAATTGCCTCATTAACCTCCTCTCGTTCGCTTTTGTACTGGGGTAACCGGGATAACGCATCACCTAGGAAGTTCTTTCCTCCTGGTATGTACTTTAGAGTGAAGTTGAAGCAGTTAAAATACTGTGCCCACCGTACTTGCTTTGGGGACAATTGGCGGGGAGTTTTTAGTGCTTCTAGATTTTTGTGATCTGTCCATACCTCAAATGGTACCTTGCTACCTTCTAGATAGTGTCGCCAGTTTAATAGCGCCCATCTAATCGCAAAGGCCTCTTTCTCCCAAATTGCCCATCTCCACTTACTTTCAGTAAATTTCTTAGAGGTGTAGGCACAGGGTTGCAGGATCCCATTTTTGTTCTTTTGCAGTAACACAGCTCCATCTGCCACATCACTGGCATCGGCTTGAATCACAAAGGGTTCCCCAAAGTGTTCTGGGGTGCTTTAGAACCGGTTCAGCAGCAAATAGTCTCTTTAAATTCTCAAAAGATGTTTGACAGCCCATTGTCCATGCTAGTGGTTGGCTCGGTCGTTGCTTCCCTCCTCCTTTGCCTGTTTTGAGTAGTTCTGTGAGAGGTAGGGCAATCTCAGCAAAAGAGGGGATGAATTGACGATAAAAGGTGGCAAAACCCAGAAAGCTCTGGAGTTGTTTGCAAGTCCTTGGGGGCTGCCATTTGATTATAGTTTTCACCTTGGCTGGATCCATTTCAATAGGAAATTTGGTAGCCAAGATAGTCTAATTGGGTTTGGTGAAATTCACATTTCGACAATTTGGCATAAAGCTTGGCATTCAATAGTTTCTTTAACACTTCCCTCATCAGCTTTATGTGATCAGTCATATTTGTGCTTTATATCAGGATATCATCAAGATACACCAAAACCCCTTTGTACAAATGATCATGTAGGACCTCATTAATCAACTGCATAAATACTGCTGGGGCCCCCTGTAGTCCAAATGGCATGACTTTGAACTGATAGCTCCCCATAGGACAGTTGAAGGCAGTTTTCCACTCGTCCCCCTCTTTTATCCTCACTCGGTAATATGCCTATCTCAGGTCTAATTTAGTGAAGACACTCCCCTTAGCCAGATGGGTTAATAAATCCTTTAGGAGGGGGAGGGGGTATTTATTTTCCACACTCACAGCATTGAGACCCTTATAGTCTACGCAGAGATGAAGAGACCCATCTTTTTTCTCTTTGAACAACACAGGGACTCCCACAGAAGATTTGGCCCGTTCAATAAACCCCCTTGCTAGGTTTTTGTTCACGCATTGCTGCATCTTCTCCATTTGAGGGGGGACATGGCATACATTCTCGGTTGTGGGAGTTTGGCTCCGGGCACCAGTTCGATGGAGCAGTCATTTGGTCTGTGAGGGGGTAGGGTGTCACATTCCTTTTCACTAAATTCCTCTGCCAGGTCCCAGTATTCCTTGGGGATGACTGGTTCGCCTGGAGACAGTGAGGTGGCCTTGTGCGCTCGCTCATTGGGGGCCTAAGATGCCCAGCAACATCTGTTGAATCAATGTGGGGATCAGGCCCTATAGGTAGTCTCACAGTTCTCATTCCTTTCTCCCACCAGATAAACGGCTTCCATTTGTCTAACCAGGCTAGTCCTAGGATCACCGCCTGAGTCATTTTTGGAGCCACCAGGATGCGAATAAACTCCCAGTGTGCATCTATTTCTAGGCGTAAAGGCTTGGTTAATTGTGTGACAAGAGTCCCTCCCATCTGGGGGCCATCGGCTTGCTCAAACCTCACCGGTTTGGAAAGCTGTTTTGCCCATATGCCCATTTTCATGGCAAACGCCAGACTAATAATTCAGCAGGTGCATCCTGAATCAATTAGTACGTTTAAGTCCATTTGTGCCCCAGACTTAGGGATTATAAGTTTGGCGGCCAGTGAAAAAGGCAGGATTTGTCAACTCACCATCAGGTCGTTCTCTCCTTCATCGTCACTGTCAAAGAAGGGTAGAGCAGGGGCGGGTCCACCTGGAGTCCCGGTGTCCTCCTGTGTGGGGGGTGTAACCCAGGCAACAGGTTCCTGTGTGAGTCGGTTGGATTTTTCTCTCGTTAGTCGCTGAGCAGGTTTCTTTCTCATTGCTGGTTCTGGTCTGCTCTGCAGTTGAGGGTAGGGGACTGGACAGGTGACCACTCAATGTCCTTCTTGTCCACACCGAAAACACTTAAAGGAAGGGTGTGTAGGTGGCCTGGGTCTCTCAGCCCTTGCAGTAGTTGAAGGCTTTTGTGGGGGTAATTGCTGTCTGGGTAGCTCTGGTTGCTACTCGTGTTCATGTGGGGGAGGCTTCTTATAGTGAGAGAACTTAACATCTAGCTTCATGGCTGTCTGGTACCACTCCTATAGCCGATCAAGTACTTCTCGGTAGATGCAGGCCTGAGAGAGGTGATCGTCTAATCCCTCGATGAAGTAATGGATGAGGGACTGCTCAGGCCACCCCTCTATTCAACCTGCTATCTTGCAGAATTGTCGCACGTACTCCAGGGCAGGCCTCCCGGCTTGTTTTATTTTGTGAATTTGTCCTGCTGCTTTGAAACCAATGGATGGGTCCTCAAATCATTCTCTCAAGAGAAAGAGGTGGGGATCTTCCAATTTGGGTGCTTGCTTGCTATATAGATGGTTCAGCCATTCAGATGCTTCTCCCTCCAGGTTGGATGCAATGACATCGACCATGGCCCCTGGTTCCAGATAGAGATAGGCCAAGTGATTCAAGTGAGAACACACTTGGTTGAGGAAAAAATCAGCTTCTCTGGGTCCCCATCGAAGGTTGCTTTGAAGGGTGGTGTGAACACAGGCTGCTGTGGCCCCCACTGGGGCTGTTGCGGCTGGCCACCCTGGTTGCTGGTCCAACGGCTGCTGGGTCCTCTGCAGTTGACATGGTGCCCCCAGTTGCTGTTGGCCTCATCCTGCCTGCTGATCCAATGGCTGCTGGGCTCTCTGCAGTTGGCGTGGTGGCCCCAGTTGCTGTTGGCCCCATCCTGGCTGCAGATTTATGCCCAGGGGTTGCACGTTTGGGGGCTGTGGGCAATCTCCTTGCTGTGACTGTTCTCCCACCAGCTGCTGCTCTCCTGGCTTCTGTACCACCCCAAGGCATTGCAAGGCCTCTATTAGCTGTGGCAGGTTCAGTGGACATGGATCAGCCACCTGCTGGGAAACCCAGTCTCCCCATTGTTGCAGAGGGCTCAGACTGGGATTCTCTCTCTCTTCAGGGCTGGAGTCCCTGGCAGGGACATCTGCAAAGGAAGGGCTGTAGGTTTCACTTTGTAGGAATTGATTTCTGGTTTTCATTTCTGAGTTTTGAAATCTTTCCAGTGACTCACCCACAACTGTGTTATCTGTCCATTCTGCTTTTGAAGTCTTTGCTCTCAGCTGGGAAATCTGCCAAATTCCTCTCTCCCCCAGC
This sequence comes from Crotalus tigris, assembly GCF_016545835.1. Lineage (NCBI taxonomy): Eukaryota > Metazoa > Chordata > Lepidosauria > Squamata > Viperidae > Crotalus > Crotalus tigris. Next base: position 7,143,134 of record NW_024096551.1, on the reverse strand, counting down.
TTGCCGGCTGTCACTTCTTCCCCCCCCCCGGGGGAAACTGTTGCAGCCACAGGGCTGGCCTCAGGCAATCTTTCTTTATCCATAATGAGATCTCCCCCAATCTTTACCATCTCCTCTCAAGCTTAGAGGCAGTGGATGGAGTCTGGGACCCCAGGTCATTTGAAAAGAATGTGGGATCCTAGCATGGTTCCGGCTAATGAAACATTTCAGAGAACTTCCAGGCATTTGTTTTCCTAAAAGTCTTTTATTGTTACAAAATGTCGGCACAGGCACAACAGAGGGATGCTAGGATCTAAGTTCTCTTCCTCTGAGCAGTTAAATTATCAGCATGTTCCCTCCCTAAATTAGCTGTCATATATCACATTATCCAATTAGTGTGAAGGTCAAAGGTTTTCTTCCTCTTTCTTTCCTGAGCTTTACCCCCACCCCCTTCTACTCTGTATTAACCCCATAAATACCAGACAGTTCTGCATATTGTCAAAAGCAAGAATATACAATATTTGCAGCATTGACAGCCACTTTTGGAAATTGTCAGACATGAACTCTGTTCCCCTATCTGTTTGCAGCTGGCATACTTTATGGCAGTGATTCTCAAACTTTTTAATGCCACGACCCCCAACCGGTCGTAAGTCGAGGACTACTCAACCGGTCGTAAGTCGAGGACTACTCAACTGGTGCAGCACCGTTTGCAGAATGGGACTTTTGGTGGGCTCAGCAAGGCAGAGACAGCCTGGACAATTCCTATTGGCTTTTGAAAGCCAATAGAATTGGACTCTATTCAAGAGAATCTATTCTATTGGCTTTTAAAATCCAATAGAATAAAAGGGAGTAGCACAGCTAAGGAAAAGGGGGAAAAAATGGTGGACTGCGTTGTTTGGCGACCCCCGTGAAATGGTCGTTCGACCCCAAATGGGGTCCCGACCCACAGGTTGAGAACCACTGCTTTATGGCCATATCTTCACTCTACAAAATTCACCCATTGCTTGAACTGTTGTAGAACTTCTGGTTTGCTCTTTAATAAATAGCAAAACCCATATCTGGTGTAGTCATCTACTGAAACTAGTATGTACCTAGCTCCTCCTACAGAGGGTGCCATAGGACCAATTAAATCAGCGTGCACTACTAACTGCAAACCTCTGTTTGCCTTGAGCTTTTCTTACTTGTAGGATACACTCTGGACTTTGACTCCTTACAAATAGTGCAATATAAATATGTGTTGCATTGCTTAATGTGTAGTTCTTCCACTAGGTCTGGCATCCTTTGCAACACTCTAAAACTTGCATGACCTAATCTCCTGTGTAATAAATGTATGCAATTATCATGCATGGTGTCAAGCCCCATGGTATCGACATATACCGGTGGGGGGGAAGCCATGAAGCCAACCAACAGAAGAAGCAGCTGGCTGCCAAGACCATGGCCAAATGCCGATGCTCGCTGCCGGTCGCTGGGATCTCCACTGAACACTGCCAGACGCAGCAGCCGGTTGCCGAGACCACAGCCAAACGTGGAATGCTAATGGAACAAATCACTCCCAGTGCTGACTTAATCGTTTTACAGATGAAAAACTGTTGGCCACCTTGTTCCTGTATTCCTGGACTCATTTCCACAGATGACGAAGGACGTCTGACACATGGAAGTGGTTGTAAATGTTCGTGCACAGCCATCCTGCTGCTTTCCTAATATATATAAATTATCCAGCTTAACACCTTGTGCACAAATCCTCCTTTCCTTATGGTGTATTGACCCTTTGCAAACAGTACTTCATATTATTATCCAAGCTCAAAATATTGAGTAAATTATGGTCTAACTCTGGTACATATAATACATTATCCAATGTTTCTCCAATACCAGGTACATAAACTTGATCTTCCCCTTTAACAGCAGGCTGTTGTCCATTAGCCAAACTAACAAATGTTTGCTTAGCTGGTCTTAGGTTTGAAAACATTTGTGGGTCATTTGCAATATGCTGACTTTCCCCACTGTCCAACAGCCAAGCGTTTTTTTCACTTAATGTTGCTGCCAAGGAAAATGTTGGTTGTGTAACTTTACAACTGTCAAACCTTCAAACGATTCTGGCTGCAGCCATCTTCAGTATGTTTTGGGGTTGCCCCAGCAATGGGAGGGGGAGATGCTTTTTTCTGGTTTAGTCATAACAATATTTTTTCTGCGGGAACCAAAGTCAAGCTACCTAAGTTTTGACGGGGTGGAACTTCTGTTAGAAAGTCCACCAGAGTAGTTAATTGGGAATTGTGATTTATGACATATTACACGGGTGGGAAGTTCAACTTGTTATCATGTAACCTTGGGGGGGGGAACTTTCAGTCTTGGTTTCACCTTTGTTCGTGCTGATACTATGTAGCCATTAAAAGTGTTCTTTGAAGAAAGCAATTGACTCACAGCTTTTATTTCTACTGGTCTCATCTATCAGAACCATGACAATGACCTTGTTTTGCTGCTCCTCTGTTTCTCCTCTCAGGGCAGCGTCTCTGGAGATGCTCTGTAGAACCACATGTGAAGCTGTGTTTCACCATGCAAATGTTCTCAGCTGCTCTACTTTCATCTTTGGACATTGTAGTTTTAGGCCTGGTCTGTGCATTGTCACCCCCTCCCTGCTGCCTTTCCAGCCATTTCTGTTCCTCCTACAGCAACTGGCCAATCAAATTACACATGTTTAAGTCCCTCTCTTGCATGGACTCTAAACTGGTCACTAGAATGTCCCATGAAGTGTCCAATGAACTGAGTACCACATGCACCTTATGTGTCTCAGTAAAAATCATTCCATTGTCTTCTAATTCTAGAAATGTCTTTCTCATGGACTGCAAATGAGTAGACATGCTCTCTCCCAGTTTCAGCTGGGCCTTATATAGCTTTCTTGTCAGCATTACTTTGCTGCTCACAGTCTCTCTCATGTACATACTGTGCAAAGCTTCCCAGCACTCTTTCGCAGACTGGAGACCCCTCATGTGTATCAGCTGGCTATCTTCCAAACTCAGGATTATGCTGGCCAATGCTTTCTCATTCTTTCTACAATCCCCATCATCGAGGGCTGTAGGTTGATCAGCAGCTATCATCCACAATCCTCCCTTTGCAGGTACATCTCCATTTTCAGACACCAGGAGAGGTAGTTTGTCTCATTCAGACCAGATACTACAAAACCTCCTCCCATTATGCTGACAGAGTCCATGTTGCCTGCTGCCACCACAAACCACAACAAACTACAAACTTTAACTCCTCTGGCTCTGGGTCAAGCTCTAACTGGGTTTCTCCTGACTCTGGGCCCATAACCTGTCAGAGCATGCATAGTCTTATTGCATGAGATAACCCAGGAGTAAACACAGTAAACAGTGGTAAATGGTAGTTTATCTTACACTAGGAGTGTCAAACTCAATTTCATTGAGGGCTGCATTGCGGTTGTCCTCGGGGGGTTGGGTAGGTGTGGCCAGGGTGGGCACAACCACTGGGTGTGTGTGGCCAGAGTGGGTATGGCCTACTGGGTGGGCATGGCCAACTCTACATTGTTCGCATCAATGGTGCCTGTGGGGCCTGGGCAGGAGTGGGACAGATCTGAGGGTCTCTGGCAGAAGGGGGTGGGACCGGGGCAAGCACCAAGGCATGGTCCACTGGAAGAGCCTCACTGTTCCTCTCAGGCCATGTGAGGGGGGCTGGATGGTGCCGCGGGCTTCCCAGAGCCCTGAGCAGCAGAAGTCAAACACTCAGCCTGACCCTCAAGCACAAGTAGCACCAAGCCCAGCCCCACTACCCCAAAGGGATGCCCAGCTGCACTTACCTCCTCCTCAAGGCTGCTGCTGATGTGCTTGCTCTCCTTAGCCAGGTTGCTCATGATGGGTATGAGGGCAAAGTCAGAAGGAGGCCCACTTCCTGTCCATGGGAGGAGACCTGGCTTTGTATCCAAAACTTCCTTAGCAATAGGATGGGAGACCCCCAGGATAGGACAGGAGGAGGGGGCAAGGGGATAGTGAAAGAGCAGCAGGGCAGGACTAAGGCAGGACTTCCCTCAGACCCTCCCTCTCTTTCCTTCATTCCTTCCTTCCTTAGAACAGAATGGTGGGAAAATATTTGAAAGGGGAGGGAGAAAAACAGGCAAGAAATGCAGCTGGGGAGGTGTCACCCTTCGTGAGGAATGAAGAAATGCACCATCACCTGGAAGTGGCCAGCACATGGCCCTCATCTACTTCACATATCTGGCTTGGTGGGCTTTGGGGGAGGGGATGCCATGAGCAACATGAGATTCCTTGATACCTGTGCAATGCCGTCCAACCCCCACCCAGCCTGCCTGGTTTTGGCAGGCAGTGAGGTGCTTTCCTCATAGTGCCGAGAGGCTGAGCCAGGCAGTGTGAATCTGAAAAGAAGTGCAACACCACCCAGCCCCCAGCCTGCCGGTTTCAGCAGGCAGTGGGGCACTCTCCACACAGCGCCAAGAGGCTGAGCCGGGCAGTGCGAATCTCACCAGCTTTGAACCTTGCTGCCCACTGAAATCGGGCAGGCTGGGGGCTGAGCAGTGGCACACTTCTTTTTGAATTTGCACCACCTGGCTCAGCCTCTCAGCGCTGTGAGGAGAGCACCCTGCTGCCTGCTGAAATCGGGCAGGCTGGAGGCTGAGCGGGGTTTCACTTCTTTTTGGATTTGCGCCACCTGGCTCAGCCTCTTGGCACTGTGAGGACAGCGCCCCACTCCCTGATGAAACTCCTCTCCCAGAGCCCATCAAACTGGATATGTGAAGTAGGCAAGCACCATTTGCTGGCCACTTCCAGGCGATGGTGCATTTCTTCATTTCTCACAAAGGGTGAGGGGGCAGGGCCAATGCGGCAGGGGCCGGTCCCTTGCTATTTCTAGACAGCCTTGTGGAGCTAAGACTGAATGCATTTCAGCAAAGATGGAGATCTATGTACATTGGCTCCCGGGCAGTCTGGGCCAGAACCAAGGCAGTGGGAGCCATTCCCTCACTGTTTGCAGGGTGGCTTCACGGGCCACATGAAACCACATTGCGGGCTGCATCCGGCCCCCAGGCCTTGTGTTTGACATGTCTGTCTTACACTATCTACAATATCGTACACCAGAAACAATATACATATATGTGCTAATTCAGCAGAATCCAACAAACCACAGTTACAGCAAGAAACAGAAGAGAGAACACATCAGCAGAGCCTTCCCTTTATACAAAGGCTCTTAAAGAGACACAGATCCTGCTGAGTCATCCTCATCATTACACCTTACATCTTACATTACATAAGCTGGTTAACTATTAAAATAATACCTTGACAGCCCAGGTGAAGCTGAGGGTGGCACGAGTACCCGCACAATGCTGGGAGCAGGCCTAGTGCCCACGTGACACTCAGGGCAGGCCTAGCACCGGCACAATGCTCAGGGAGGAGCTGGTGCCCGTGCAATGCTCAGGGCAGTGCTAGCATGAGTGGGGGAGGTGTGTGTGCACTGGCCAGCTATTTACATGGCCCAGTGGCCATGAGGCCACGGCCTGGTAGTGGGCCACAGCCCACAGGTTGGGGACCCCTGTTGTAATGTACCAATGTAGTATATGTGCAGATCCAAACACTATGGCCTTTGGTAATTGACAGATCAACATTACATAGATTGTGCTGTCCAAGGCTTTTTATTTTGGCCCACAGTGTGTTGATAACCACTGGGACCACCATAATCAGTTTATGCCATAATCTTTTAATGTAGATTTTCAGATCTTGATACTTTGTGATCTTCTCCAATTCTTTGTCTTTTTTTCTACTATCTTCTGGTATTACCACATCAATTAACCACACTTTCTTCTTTTCAACCAGAGTTAAATCTAGTGTGTTATAAGCCAAGACTAAATTGGTTTTTAAACTCTATGTTCCTATCAATTGTTCATTATTGGTCCATGATAATTTTACAAATGTTCCAGTGAATCATTTGGGTGACTGCTTATAATAAGTTGTTTATGATAAATTTCTGTGATCTTGCTGTCAGAATCCAATTATATTTCATCTTTAATTATCAAACATAGAAACTCCCAATTCTGCCTTCTCTGGATTCTGCCATAAGAGGGAGAAAAGGGGGAGAGCAAAGGGGCTTTATGGCCCTCACTTCCTTCAGCACACTTCAAAGGACTGAATGTGTGTTTATTGTGGCCTCTAAGCGTTAACATATCAAAGAAGAGTAATTGCCTTTCATGTAGTTATCTGAAGTCTCCATCCAGACGGAAGAAGAAAGGGGATGGAATTGTGATACTTGAAACTATCACTGGAAGGGGGGTTGATTGGGTGGGACTACTGGGGAACCCCTTAAAACCTTGAATGGGAGAGCTTGAACCCCAAGTCCTGTCTAGCATGCCTGCAACCATTTTCTCTTAATAAAGGATTCCTGTTGGAAGAGCTATTCCAAGAGTTCTGTCTTCTTAAGATGCAAAGTGGGGTGGGTCCTTACATTAGACAGGACTTGCAAAATTAATCCACCTGGAAGGTAGACCCTTGCCGGGGGATTTTGCAAAAATTTACCATGTCAGACAACGAAGCAAGAGAGGGAGAAAACTCCCTGGAAAGAGAGCCGCTGACCCAGTTGGAACCTTGCCAGATGTTGGGATCCGAGAGGCCAGATTTCTCAGAAGAAGAAGTGGTGGAGACACAGGACCACAAGCCTCGCTGGTCGATGGGCGTTGGAAAGAAAAGCGAGTGGGGAAAGGAATCAAGAAAAGTGACCCTGAGACGGGGGACCAAGCAACCAGAATGGAAGCAGGAGATGGAGAAATCCCTGCACGCAAGTGAAGAGGGAGGAAGCTGTATGCCGTACTCAGACTGGATCCTAGAGAGAGCTATTGACCTGATGAAGAGAACTCTCAGCTCCCTAGGAGAGGAGATTCCTGAGCCCTACGCCCGCCCCAGTTCCTGGAGCCACAAAGGGAGAGACACCGAGGGGGACGTGGAACCTGCAACCCCAGGGACATTTACTGATCCAGGAGCTCCCACCCCCTACCGGACCACAGATGGAAATCTGGACGGAAGACACTACCACCCACAATGGAGGCACCGATCCATTCCAAGACGTCCACCGTTGGAGGTGAAATTCAAAGGGGAGCCAACACGCTTGGGGTTTTTCCTAACCCAAGTCCTCAGCTACATGGAGGAATATGGGCAGGACATCCCCAGCAACAAAGCCCGCATCCGGATCGTGCAATCTGCCCTGGATGGACCAGCTGCAGATTGGGTGGTGAACCTGCATGACTCCAATGCCCCAGAACTCAGTAACTTCAACCGTTTCATGTCCTCGTTGAGAAGACGATTTGAAGACCCCCTGGCTGATCGCAAAGCCCGTGAAAGAATAACAACGATGAGGCAGGGCAAACGCCCAGTGGCTGAGTATACACAAGAATTCCGAGCCATTGCCAGCAAACTGAATTGGCCAGAAGACATCCTCCTTGGCCGTTTCAAAGACGGACTAAACTATGATCTATATGATGCTTGCCTGCCCCGAGGAGACCCACATCGACTTGAGGAATGGTACGTCTTGGCAGAGGAAGCAGAGATCGACATATTGAAGAGGCATCGCCGAGGAAAACAATGGAGCCGCCCCCCGCCTGAGCTGACACACCAACCGGTGAAATCATCGGATACAGCCAAGAAGCAGATGGGGTGTTTCAAGTGCGGAAGAGAAGGGCATCGAGCTGTAGAATGCCGCTCAAAGGCCCCCCAGCACAACCCAGACAGATCCCCAATCAACAAACCCAGAGGGTATTCAGCTAAGCCAAAAGAAACAGCCATGAAAATGATGGAAATTGCAGAAAACCCCACCTCTGCTCACCAAGGGGAAAGAACTCCAGCCTACACCACAGGGACGGTGGATGCCTCAGATGACAGCTCGGAAGGCGAACCCCTGGTAAGTGGACGCATCACACCCATCTTCAAAACAGTGACTATATTAATCCCCCCCATGCCCGAAGCTGTGAAGGTGAAAGCCTTAATAGACTCTGGCTGCACCCGCTGCCTCATTAGCCCAACACTAGTGGGGAATCTGGGCATCCCATCCAGGAGACTGGAACAACCAATCTCATTTGGCCAGCTAGATGGATCCATAGCAGGGGGGGGGTGCCAGCTACCCTAGCCACTCTGCCAATACACCTCTCCCTGGGCAACCATGAAGAGGACTTAACGTTTGTGGTGACCCCAGGTATGGAATGCCCAATGATTCTAGGGATGGAATGGTTGAAAAAATGGAACCCCTGGGTAAATTGGAGGACGACAGAAATCAAATTCCCGAAGGGGGACCCTATGGACTTAAAACCCCAAGGGAGGCTACCAGAATCAAGAATAGAAAAAGCATCCATAGGAGAGGAAAAAAGATTAACAGAAATACCAGAGGAATATAGGGACCTTGCTGAAGTCTTCAGTGAGGAGAGGGCGAATGAGCTTCCCCCCCACCGACCCACAGACTGTACCATTGAATTCAAGCCTGGGGCAAAACTCCCGAAGCCCAGATTATACTCCATGAGCCCAAAGGAGAAGGAGGAAATGGAAAGATTTATAAAAAAAAACCTGGAGAGAGGTTTCATTGAACCAGCTAAGCCTAAAGTGGCTGCCCCGGTCCTTTTTAGAGAGAAGAAGGATGGCTCTTTACGTTTATGCGTGGATTATAGGGCCCTGAACACAATCAGTGAAAGCAACCTATACCCGCTGCCCCTCATGAAAGACATGCTGTCACACCTATCGAAAGGGAAAATTTTTTCTAAACTAGACTTAAGGGAAGCTTACTATCGCGTGAGAATCAAGGAAGGGGACGAATGGAAGACTGCATTTAACTGCCCCATGGGGTGCTATCAATTCAAAGTCTTGCCATTTGGATTACAAGGGGGCCCTGCAGTCTTTATGCAATTAATCAATGACGTTCTAAGGGAGCACCTGTTTAAGGGGGTCCTTGTTTACTTGGACGACATTCTTATCTTTACTGAAACAAAAGAAGAACACGTCAAACTTGTCAGAGCGGTTTTAAAGAAGCTGCGAGCCGCTCCACCTATATGCCAAACTCTCAAAATGCGAATTCCACCAGGAAAGGATAGACTACCTAGGCTATCGCATATCCCCACAGGGCATTGAAATGGACCCAGAGAAGGTCAGAGCAGTATTAGAATGGGCACCACCCCGCACAAGAAAGCAACTACAAAGTTTCCTGGGCTTTGCAAATTTTTACCGCCAATTCATCCCCTCATTTGCACAGATAGCCTTGCCCCTCACCAACTTACTAAAAACGAAGGGAACATCCTCAGTAAAACCTAGCCAGCCACTAACATGGACAATGGAGTGCCAAGCAGCGTTTGAGAGACTAAAGAGACTTTTTTCTGCCGAACCAGTACTAAGGCACCCAGATATGGACAAGCCCTTCATAATACAGGCAGATGCAAGTGATGTGGCAGTGGGGGCTGTGCTATTACAAGAAAATGATGATGCAGTATTGCAACCCTGTGCATATACATCTAAGAAACTCACGGAAACAGAACAGCGCTGGCCCGTATGGGAGAAGGAGGCTTATGGGATACGTTGGGCATTACTCACGTGGCGACAGTTCCTGGAAGGCAACAAAATCCCCTTCCAGGTATGGACTGATCACAAAAATTTAGAAGCCCTGAAAACTTCCAGGAAACTCAATCCCAAACAAGCCCGCTGGTCCCAGCATTTTCACCAATTCCAATTTAAGCTCAAACATTTACCAGGAAGAAAGAACTTCCTGGCAGATGCACTATCTCGCATGCCCCAATATAACAGCGCACGAACCACAGACTCTAGACCAATAATGGCAGAATCACAACTGGCAGCGCCAGTAACCACAAGAACCCAAGCCAAAATAAAACCACAACTGGACAGCCAAACTGGGATTGAATTCAGAAAAAGTTTGGAAACAGATGATTGGTTCCAGAAAAACAAACATGTGTGCACAATGAGAGACGGATTGCCTTGGGTAGGGGAAAAGTTATATATACCAACAACTCAAAGACTAACTTTCATGCAACTTTGCCATGACACAAAATCAGCAGGGCATTTTGGATTTGTAAAAACTTTACACTTAATTAAACGGCAATTTTGGTGGCCATCAATAAAAAAGGACATAGAAAGTTATGTTGCCAGCTGCCCAACCTGTGCATCAGCAAAGAGGTTGCAAGGGAAATCGCCAGGGCTGTTACAACCAGTGGCAAGTCCCTCAGCCCCCTGGAGGGAAATAGCCATGGATTTTATAGTGGAATTGCCTGAAAGCAATGGGAATACTGTTATCTGGACAGTCACGGACCTATTTTCCAAACAGGTGCACTTTATCCCTTGCCAAAAAATTCCCACTGCAAAGGCCTTAGCAAAACTTTTCATCCAGCACATTTACAGATTGCACGGGGCACCCCAACGCATCATCTCTGATAGGGGAGTGCAATTTACGTCTGCATTTTGGAAGGAATTTTTATCCCTCTTAGGGACCACTCAGGGATTGACATCTAGCCACCACCCTCAAGGAGATGGACAAGCGGAACGCTGCCAGTCGGTACTTGAGCAATATTTGAGATGTTTTTTAAATTTCCAACAGAGTGATTGGACGGACTTACTTCCTTTTGCAGAAGTTGCCTACAATAATGCAGTCCACTCCAGCACAGGCTACACTCCTTTTCAAATAGCCAACGGTCAAAGTTTCAACCCTATGCCAGAGTTAACCCCAAAAGAACCAACGATCCCTTCACTGAAAGAATGGATGGAAAACCTACAAAACACCTGGCCAATAGTCAGAAAATCACTAGATGAAGCTAGGCGGGCATACAAAGCACAAGCCGATAAAAAAAGGGTTGAGCCTACACCATTCATTATAGGAGAAATGGTGTACTTATCTACAAAATACCTAAAGTCCCTACAGCCCTGTAAAAAACTTGGACCAAAATATATAGGACCTTTTCCAATTAAAAGGATCATAAATCCAGTAACAGTAGAATTAGAATTACCCAAAAACCTCAGGCAAATACACCCAGTTTTTCATTGCAGCTTGCTGAAAAGAGAGCATCAGTCACCTCTACGGCCAAAAATCCCCCCCCCACCACCTCCAATCATGGTGGAGGGGGAACAACACTTCGAAATAAAAGAGATCCTTGACTCTAGGAGATATCATGGAACAACTCAGTACCTAGTTGCCTGGAAACACCTCCCTGCCTCACAAAATGAGTGGGTCCATAAACGTCACGTCAGAGCCCCGAAGCTATTGAAGAAGTTTCACACAGAGTATCCTAACAAGCCTAACTAAATTTTTTACTTGTGTTTTCTTTCAGGTGGATCTCTCTTATTGTTAAGAGGGGCCGGATGTCAGAATCCAATTATATTTCATCTTTAATTATCAAACATAGAAACTCCCAATTCTGCCTTCTCTGGATTCTGCCATAAGAGGGAGAAAAGGGGGAGAGCAAAGGGGCTTTATGGCCCTCACTTCCTTCAGCACACTTCAAAGGACTGAATGTGTGTTTATTGTGGCCTCTAAGCGTTAACATATCAAAGAAGAGTAATTGCCTTTCATGTAGTTATCTGAAGTCTCCATCCAGACGGAAGAAGAAAGGGGATGGAATTGTGATACTTGAAACTATCACTGGAAGGGGGGTTGATTGGGTGGGACTACTGGGGAACCCCTTAAAACCTTGAATGGGAGAGCTTGAACCCCAAGTCCTGTCTAGCATGCCTGCAACCATTTTCTCTTAATAAAGGATTCCTGTTGGAAGAGCTATTCCAAGAGTTCTGTCTTCTTAAGATGCAAAGTGGGGTGGGTCCTTACACTTGCACAAACTGAGTATATGATCTACTATTTCTTCTGCTTGTTTGTACAATTTAGATGATTTGATGATTTTTCAGTTCTGGCCTTAATTGCATTAGTTTGAATAGCTTGCTTTAGAACAGCAAAAACAAAGCCTTCATTTTCTTTTTTAATGTTACAGCTTATTGTCATTATTAATTATTCTTATTTGAATTACTATTTACAAATCCTAGGCTTTGGGTTTTCCTAGGCTCAGATTTTCTACTGAGTCTTTGTCAGACCTGCTGCAACTTAAACCTCTAAATAGAAATGATCCTTGGCTCCATTTGTTGAGAAAGGTATAGTTTTAGTAGAAGTCAAGTGCATTGCAGTAGTGTAGTAGTGCCAAAATCCCTAAGTTCAACTTTTCCTTCCCTTAGCTGCCTCCCATCATAAGCCTACCCCCGACCAATCAGATTCAAGCAAGATGTTTTCAGAACGGACATTTCAAGCATAGGTTGGTATGCAGCTGTATTCTTCTCCCAGCCAGGTATACTTCAAAAGTTATCCAAATTATATGGAACCTTTAAAAGCCAATTATCTGAAGCAATAATCAGGCCAAACTACACAGAGATATGAAACAGACTTTAGCTCTATCTGCATGGCAAGCTTCATTTCTCCTACTAAGAAGTAGATTCTTAAAGCATTCTTGTTTATTTTAATAAATATTAGTGTAAACCAGTATGAAGATAACTGAGAATTTAATGTAGTTTCTAGTTTTTAGTTCTCACATTCTGATGATAGCGCTGCAACTTCCTAAGGCCAGGAACATTGGGGAAGTGTGTCTTCTTGAATCAGTGTGTTTTATTATTTGATCTGGTTGCTAAAAGCCATGAATTCAATACTCAAAGCTGACATCTATCAGGTATTCTTTCTGTATGTACCAATGTTCTTGTACTTGGCCAACTGACAATATTTCTCATTACCAGTGTTATTTTCAGTAAATACTATTGGAGTGAAGTATTGTTATGAGTCTCATAATGGTGACATGCTAAAAGAGTGCACATTTAACTCCAAAATCATGACACATATCATTTGAATACACATGTTTTTCTAGTTACCTTGCTCATAAAAAAAGAGTATAGAAAATGTAGGAGTAGATATTGGAGTCAATGTGGTTCACATTGATAATATGATTTTAATTAACATAAAAATCAAACAGATTGTAATTCTAAACTCTGGTGCCACAGTTATGCAGCAAAGCTAAAGAAGATCCAAATCTGAAGCTGAGAGAGTGGGAATCACCCTTTTTTCTATTAGGGGGTACACTGTGTAATGTTAGCATTGAATAGCTAAATGTCTATGGAGATTCTCAATCATCAAAGTCATGGTTATCCCAAAGATGCTTTTTCAAGAGGCAAATATTGTTTTTCTTTGAAGATGTTTTGCTTCTCATCCAAGAAGCTTCTTTAGCTTCTTCCTTACCAAATCAATCTAATTTACTATTTGCCATGTTCTAATTAAACAGATTACTTTTCAAGACTACTGCATTAATGTGCAAGAAAGCATCTTCTGTAATTGATTAATACTGCCTTTCTGTTTCCTAAAGGGGCATACTCACCCCTATAAATCTTTCTCCTTTAGGTCTTCATTTACCACTCTGACATAATCTAGTGTTGCACTGTGTTGTGCTGATGATGTCTTTGTAAATATGAGGATTGCAGTGCAATTGTTGCAGAAATCATCTAAGAAACAGAGACTTTAATATGTACCATCTGTTTTATAAAAAAGCTCAATGTGGTAATGTATTTGCAGCACCAAAAGCAATATCATTATGACATGAAGTGAACATATGTTGTCTAAGGGCCTTCAGGCTGACACTGACAAAAAGAGAAAAGATAGTACTTGAAGGCAAATATTGTCCCACTAGAAAGACTGCCAGAACCAATATGATTCAGTTTATTGACAAGTCTCTAGTGTTCAACTTTACAGAAAGACTTCCACATTTATGGGATGCTCATTTCTATGTGCCTTTTTTCCCTGAGAGTTTTTTTAATCATTGGAGTACAGTCTGCCCTAATCTTTCAGCTCAACATATGTTGTCAGTTAAAGAACCATTGCCCATTATTCTGTAAATATCCAATTTATTGACAGCAGGTTCTTGTACAATTAAAACCAAAGTTGGGAAAAAACTGATAAAAAGAGAAAAATCGAAGCAGTCCATTTAATGCATGCTAGTAAAGCACATTAAAAGAAATTATGACTGTTTAACGTATTTAATGCAATATTCAAATTAAGATGATACACTATCAGTTCATAATGACATAATTATACTTAGCTGCAAGTAAGACTTAACAACGTATTTAAATGTAGGATGTCCTAGAAAGACAGAATAATTCTTTCTGTACACAGCACATTAGACATTTTCTTTTCTCCTACATGGATTTAAAAATAATAATATAGCAATGCAGCTTTTAGAGCATCCAGAAACAAAAAAAATGGAATTATGGTTTATATAGGGAGAAATTTCTTTAAAACAAGCAAGGAGGAAAGTACTATTTTTAAAACATACTTGATTTCTTATCTTATTCAGTTTTCAGTTATACTGGTCAAAGGTAACTGTGGCAATCACTGAGCCACCAACCTCTGGGATATTTGCTTATTATAAGCAAAACAATCTTACAGTAACATGTGTTGCTCTAGAAGGTAATGGCATTGAATATATTCTCCCAGCCATGTTGCTTGAGCCTCAGGGTGCCCCACTTTCTCCGACAAGTCCTTTCTCAAAAAGAAGTTTGCTAGATATTGTTTTAGAAGAAGCATGATTCCTTCTAGGCTACAAATAACCAAAAGCCACAAAGAAGTAGGAGGGCCACTCACACCATTTTATTTTTAATTTATTAAAGTTTTATACTGCCTATTTCCCCTACACAGAACAGCTATAAGGATGAACACTTACAAAATGCACAAACTTCAGAATTTCAGAAGGAGAAAATCTCTAAGGAAGGATAAGATGTACAAATGAAATAAACCCACAGATGTAGAATCTAATGGTTTACCTTCTGATACACAAAATTGGAAAACAGAAGTTAGAGCTCTATGTGAGGGCAATATATACCTAAGAAGCTTTTGCATAGTTAGAAATAGTATCATGTCACTGGTAAAAAAGAGAATTCTCCAAGACTTCACTTTTATGGATTTTTCTCAAGAAGCCATTTATTCTATTCAAATTTGCAGATTACACTAAACTGGCAGGAATAGCCAACACCCCAGAAGACAAGCTCAAAAGATCTTGATAAACTTGAACAATGGGCCCTATCCAACAAAATGAACTTTAATGTGGAGAAAAGCAAAGTTATAAGTACAAAGGTATAAGTACAGATTAGGCAACACCTGGCTCAAAAACAGTAACTGTGAGAGGGACCTTAGAGTTCTAGTGGATGATCACTTGACTATGAGCCAGCAGTGTGCAGCAGCAGCCAAAAAATCTAATACGCTCCTTGGTTGTATAAACAGAGGCATAGAATCAAGATCACACAAAGTATTAGTACTGCTTTATAAAACCCCAGTCAGACCACACCTGGAATACTGCAACCAATTTTGGTCACCATACTACAAAAATGATGTTGAGACTTTGGAAAAAGTTCAAAAAAGAACAACTAAAATGATCAACGGCCTGGAGACTAAAACATATGAAGAAGGCTGCAGGACGTGGGTTTGCCTAATCTAAAGAAAAGAAGAAACAGGGGAGACATGATAGCAGTATTCCAGTATTTGAGGGATTGCACAAATAGGGCATAAAACTATTCTCCAAAGCACCAGAGGGCAAGACAAGAAACAATGGTTGGAAACTGACCAAAGAGAGAAGCACCCTGGAATTAAGGAGAAACTTCCTAACAGTGAGGACAATTAACCAGCTTGCCTTCAGAAATCATGGGAGCTCCATCACTGGAGGTTTTAAAGAAGAGACTAGATAGTCACTAGACAGTCTATTCTATTCTATTCTATTCTATTCTATTCTATTCTATTCTATTCTATTCTATTCTATTCTATTCTATTGCCACCCAGAATTTTCTGGAGTGGGCAACCTTAACAAACCTAATAGATTAAATTAACGAATACAATTAAATGACTATAAATTGTTTCAGTGCTATAAACTGTAGAATACATTATATAAATATATTAAATAAATATCTAAAACCAAACCTCTCATCACCAGAAATGTTCTATCTCATTAAAATGGAGAATTTCTGCTATATGTGTCTTATGCTAGATCAAATAAATTTGTTCACTTTTAAAGCATAATCTCATGGAATAGGGTTTTCTACTGTTTCAGATATTCTTAATTCTTAATCCTTAATTCTCTTTCAAAAACCAGAATTGCCAAAATTTGAACTTGGAAACTTAGATTTAAAATATTTGACACATTCAGCCCTGATAAGTTACAGGCATGGAGCTTCCAGGATACGTAATCAACTATCTCTGTGTTTAATCTATGCACAGATATAGAATAGGTGGTACCTTGCCATTCCAACTGTTATCACATATCCATGGCTCTAAAAATCTTGCTAAACTTTCCTTGATAAAGGTGATCAAGCAATATCAGCCAGAAAATCAAAATCAAAATCTATCAATTGGTCAGCTTCTCAAGTCCTAACTGTGTCTGCGGATCCAGATCAGAAGTGATTTGTGTGTAGTGTTCTCATTTTACAAAGTGAATACATAAGGAAGGATAAATTTCAATTTTTAAAAACAGGGCTATTCACATGGACTAAATATCTTGCATATAAGAACCAAAAGGTGGTTCTTCTATCCTAATAATATTTGACACAATTTTTTTTGCCTTAATCAACCAACCAGTTAAGAGCTTGTTTCAGGAGGGTGAACACAGAATCTATCATGCATTTAAGCAGGAATTCTAATCTTGCAAAGAAGTCTGTAGAACTTATGACTCACTGTTCTAGTTATTTATATCTATTGAGACCTCTGAAAACAACCTGACATAATCATGCTGGCTGGGGTCCTTCAAGATGAGATAGTCTGGCAGATGTTTTTCATGTTTGATAGCCATGTCCTGAGTTATTCAGTATTGTTGACAGAGGAAACAGTGCAATAACAAATAGTAGTGGTGACAATGAATCTCCTTGAAATATTCCTCTCTTGACATTAACCTCTCCCAGTCTCTCACTATTGACCTGCAACTGTGTCTTCCATTGTGCCATCAATCTTTGCACACCTTTTCTGATGTTTCTACTGACTCCTGTTATTTCTAGGCACTTGATTATCCAGTCATGTAGTAGAGAGTCAAATGCCTTTTTGTAGTCAATCCATGCCACATTCAGGCTGGTCTTCCTTTTCTTGCAGTTTTCCAAGATTATTTTGACTATTAGGAGTTGATCTTTTGTTCCTCTGCTATTGGGGTGGTTTCCTTTCTGCTCAGGTGGAAAGAGATTGTTTTCAACTAGATGCTTTTGTACTGCATCAGCTACCACACCAGTTAGTAATTTGAAAGTTGTTGGTAAGCAGATAATTGGCCTGTAGTTGCCTGATGTTGTCCCTTTTGCTGGATTTTTCATTATTTGGTAGGTTTTTCCAGTTGCTAGCCACTTTTCAATTTCTCCTTCTTGTAATATATTGTTGAACTGCTTGGCAATGAGTGTGTATATAACAGTTAGATGTTTCAACCAAAACCATGCAGTTCATCTTCACCTGGTGGTGTCCAATTTTTGATCTTCCTTGCTCTTTTTTCTGCCATTTCTCCATTAATGGATTAGTAGAAATATTTCTGATTGGATTGAAATTGGAGGTTCTGCCTATAATTTGCAATTCGAACTTCGTATCTACTGATTTTCCTGGCTATAGCTGTTATTTGCTGCTTTATTATTTCCAGTGCTTCCTTGATCTTCCTTGTTTCTAAGTGGTATTTCTTGATTAGGTATTCTTTGGTCTTCTTGTTCTTCAGCTTCTTTTCTTTCATTGCTTGCATGTGATCTTAACTTGCTGATCTTATCTTCTAATCTAACCTTCCATTTTTGTAGTGCACTGTTTGTTTGTTTTTCTTCTTTGTTGATTTTGCATCCCAGATATTCAGTTATAACTGCAACTGGGCTATACATTAGTTGGTTTTTTCTTGAAGTGAATTGGTGCTTATACTTGATATTGCAGTATTTGCATCTTTTAATGCTTGTGCTAGCTGTTTCTTTGGAATAAGCTTCAATGCAGGCAGCCTTATTCTGTTGTTTTTGTGCTATTTTAGATACTCAGTTATTCTTTGTTTCAATTTTTTTATTTCTTTAGTAGAGGGTTTTGTTCTTCCTGAGGAAGAGGTGCCTGGTTTTCAAATGAGAACACTTGTATATCTCTGCTGGATTCCTTCACTGCCAACTCCCCCTGGTTTGCCTCTACATTCTGAATTACTTCTGGCAAGGCTTTGATTTCTTTGCCCTGGGTAAACTTTTGCAGTTCATCCAATTCTGTTTCTGTGAATACTTTATTTCATACTATAAATCAGCATTGATCTGCTAGTCTCTGTTCTGTTATTTCTGATTCTGGATGTTGTTCTTTCCAGAACTGGTGCATTCGTTTTAGATATCCTCTTCTTGTTGGACTTGATCTGTAGTAACAGATCATTATTTCTTTGTTTTCAATCACTGTGTATTTGCGATGGGTAAACATCTTTTCTTCCAGTAGTTCTGCAGCTGCTGGCCCTGGTTGCTCCTCCAACTGGAAGCTCCATGCCTGTAACTTATCAGGGCTGAATGAGTCCTATAACCCATTTTTCACTAGATATCCAGGAATTCCAACATCTAGCTCAGACCTTGTTAACCCGGGCAACATCTGAGCCAGTATGGCTTTCTGAAATTTATGTCTCACCATATTTTTTATGGGAGAGACACTCTTTGTCTGACTCCTCTGATGAGTCCTGTCCAGTATGGTTGAACCTCGGGTTCAAGGTAGTGCCTTACTGGGGAATGATGATGATAATGATGATGATGATGATGATGATTATAGCTTTTCATAACCCCCACCCATATTGCCCAATCATACATCTTTGGTTTGTTATGAGAACAGTCCACTTCTCCCTCATATACCTGCATTAGTGACCTTGGTTTTCTTGTAGGCTCTCATGGTCCATAGACTCCTTCTTCCTACCACCCATCCCCATTTCTGTGGCAAGTTGAGTAGCAATAGATGTTAGTAGGCATCTTAGCAATTCAACCTTAACATGCCACCCCCCTGAAAGAAGGGTAGACATAGGGACTGGTTCCATGGAGAAAAGTTTTTCCACGGACTAGAGAGTGATGGGTTTGTGTGCTGCCTGCATCCCACCAATGTGGCTTTGCTTGTTTGTGCAGACCAGTGACTGGCATGCCACAGCCCAGTACCGGTCCACAAACTAGGGGTTGGGGATCCCTGCTCTATTGTCTCAGAGTAGATGAGAATGTCATCCAGGTAAACCAACACCTCCTTAAATAGCTGCATGAACACAGCTGGTGCTCCTTGTAGTCCAAAAGGCATTACTTGGAATTGGTAGCACCTCAACTGGCAATTAAAAGCTGTCTTCCACTCATTCCCCTCTTTGATCCTCACACAATAGTATGCCTCTCTCAAGTCCAGTTTGGTGAACACTTTCCCCTTGGACATGTGCCCCAGCATGTCTTTCATGAGGAGCAGGGGGTACATATTCTCTATGCAAACTTCCTTACTCACCCTGAAATCCATGCCCAATCTCAATGATCCATCTTTTTTCTCCTTAAAGGGCACATGTGCTGCCACTTTGGATTTAGCAGGCTGGATGAAATTCCTAGTTAAGTTCTTATCCACAAAGGTTCAGAGCTCCTCCATCTCCCTGGGGTCATGGAGTACATTTTTTGGGTTGGAGACTTTTGTCCCCAGCAGCAACTCAATTGCACAGTCTGTGGGGCAGTGAGGGGCAGTGCTCACTAAATACTTCCACCAAGTCTCAATACACTTTCAGGATGTTTGGCTCTTCTGGGCTGCTGTCAGCTAGTGTGTTAATTGTTTCTGCTTTCATTTTCACAGCCAATCACACTTGCCTAGCTTTTGGCAGTTTCTCCATCCCCCGCCTTTCCTCAGCTTTGCTGTCAGTCTCTTTTCATTTCTCCCCCAGTCAATTGATGGGTTCCACATTTTCAGCCATGACAACCCCCATATCATTGTCTCTGCTATCTTTGGAGCTAGAATAAAATGGATAGCTCCATGTCCTTAGGCTCACCAGATCAGGCAGGCAGGTTGCATGAACCACTACCCCATAAGCAAGCTATCTACTTTTTCAAATTTCATGGGTTGCTTCCATCTCTTAAGTCTTAGTCCCAATAAGTCCACTGTTCTCAGGCTGATTAAGGAGTGAGTGCACCCCGAGTCTAACAGGGCAGTGAAAACTCCCCTTGTTCCTGGCTGGGGCACTACTACCTCCACCTGGGCAGTCAATGGAATGATGGTGCCACTTACCTCGCTGTCACTCTCATAGAAGACCAGTCCAGGCTTGCCAGGGGTCTGAGTTTCCTCCCCCTTGCTCAATGGGGGGGGGGAACCTCCATGCTTGCTGCACTGCTCACATTTTCTCCTTCACCTTTTTGGGAGTCTTCTTTGGCTTGGGTTGGCTCAGGGTCCTGGGCATCAACATGGATTGGGGGGCCAGGCAATTGGCCACTCAGAAGCCTTCCTTCCCACATTGGAAGCAAGGCATTCTGCAGGGCAACATGGACCCTCTCTAGTGATTGGGGAGGGGCCTCTCCACTCTATGTGTCAGTGAGCCCTTCTCTTGGTTTCAGTGAGGGTGGCTCTCAGGTGCAGCATGTCACCGATATTCCATCAGTGTTCGCCCGGGGTAGGTAATTCTGGCACACCTCTCTTTTTAGTCCATCTCAAAATTGGTAGACCAGTAGGCATTCTGGCCAGCCTTCCCAGCCAGGCTGGGAAATTCCCAAATATATTTAGCCACAGATCAGTTCCCCTGCCTTATGGGGTAGATATCAGATTCCCCCCAGTGGGATTCCACCCAAGCCCAGAGCCCCTCTAGGAAGGCATTGGTGTTCCCCAATTCCAGAGCCCCCTCATCATGGAGCACCACCATCCACTCAGTGGCTTCTTCCAGATTTACAGCGATGGTGTTCACATAGGAACCTTCATCCAGGGAATGCTGCTCATGCCACTCCAAGTAAATCCATACTTGTTTCAGGAAATAGATGAGCTTCTCCAGCTGGCCGTCAAACATGGCTTTCAATGGCAGTGGCCAACAGTTATCATTGACCAACAAGTAATCGGGCAGCAAACCCCCCCACTTGCAGGGCGGCACGGGCTGGAGCTTCTGCCACCACCAGGGCTGGCTGGGTCTGCCTGGCAGCTGCTGGCTAGATTCCAGGCATACCCTGGTCCTTTGCTGCCCCCTGACCTACCCGACCTAGCGCCATTGGGTGGGGTGGAGAAGGAGATGAAGCTGCTATAGCTTGACCTGTTCCAAGCATTGTTCCCTGGCCTGTGGATTTAACTTGCTCTGCTCTTCGTATCTTTATCTGAACAAATTTCTCTCGTAGCTGCTCCACTGAAGGGCTGCGGGAGGTGGTCAGAAATCTCCACTCTGCTGATTCTTCCTAATCCGCAGGTCTCTTGGCCTTCAACTTGCTCCCTTGGGTTACCGCAACCCCCAGTGGGATGAGAGGGAACTCCATCTCAACTGCTTTCCTCACACTCTATGTCCACTGAATTTTTGAGCTGGTGTAGAGGGATCTTGCCCCGGCTCCCTCTTCTCATACTGGTGGCTGTTCGGCTCTCTCCACTCTCACTTTGGACCACATTATCACTGGCTGTGACCCAGAGTATGCCAGGGCCTCCTAGGGAGGGATTTGCCCAAACTTTGAAGTGGCATCGATCTTATTGGTCCCCAACATCACTATGCCACAGTCCTCTCAGAAGCCTCTGAGTAGGCTATATTCACAATGGAGAGAGCTGGTCAACTATTTGACTAGCGAACTCAATGTCAAAGAATCTTTAAGTCTGGAATGCCATAAAAGATAAAACTTTATTGAGTACAATCTCAGAACTGAAGAAGCAAAACCAGCTCTGATTTTCCCATATGAAAATCTTCCTAGTTAACAATAGCTTTTCATAACCCCCACCCACCAAGTGTGTATGTTGCCAATCATACATCTTTGGTTATGAGAATGGTCAACTTCTCTGTCAGACACCTGCATTACTGACCTTGGCATTCTTGTAGGCTCTCACAGTCTGTTGATGGCTTCTTAGACTTCCGTTTCCTTTGCATGCTTCCTATCTCTCCCCCATTTCTATGGCAAGTTGAGTAGTGATTGATGTTAGTAGGCATCTTAGCAATCAACCTTGACAGCAATTCAACTTAGATAGATGGATAGATAGGTAGATAGATAGATAGATAGATAGATAGATAGATAGATAGATAGATAGTATATATACAGTATGTGTATGTGTGTGTGTGTGTACAGGTTTTTTCTGTCCAGTTGTATCTGACTCTAGGGGGCAGTGCTCATTTACATTTCTTAACTGAAGGAGCCAGCATTTCTGTGGTCATGTGGCCAGCATGACTATACACTAAGGCACACAGAATGCTGTTACCATCCCACCAAAGTGGTATCTGTTTATCTACTTACAACTGCATGCTTTCAAACTGCTAGGTTGATAGGAGCTGGGCAATAACAGGACCTCTCTCTCTCTCTCTCTCTCTCTCTCTCTCTCTCTCTCTATATATATATATATATATATATATATATATATATATATATATATATATATATATATATATATATTGTGAAGCAATATATATATTGTGAAGCAATAATTCAAGTTATTCAATATATATATGTAGGTCTTTGGTTATTCGGGTTTTCTCCAACGTAAAATTGGAAGTGTCTTGGCGACGTTTCGATGAAGTCTCATTCGTCATCTTCAGGCTGGTGCTTTCGGCTTCGTGCTTCTAGGAGCAATGTGTGATTGTAGCTGTTTCCTCCTTTTAACTGCCAGTGGGGGTATGAACTGATTGGATGAGAGCTTGGCTGTGTTCTGATTGGATGGAGGTGTGTTCTGATTGGTTAGGAGCTTGGCTGTGCTCTGATTGGCTGGGGGGTTGGCTGTGCTCTGATTGGCTGGGGGAGTGTTCTGTTTGGGTAGGGGCTTTGTTGTGCTCAGGTTAGTCTGAGTTGCAGGGGGGTTTAAAATGGTGAACTGCATTGCTATTTTTTCAGAGCACAGCCAACCCCCCAGCCAATCAGAGCACAGCCAATCCCCCAACCAATCAGAGCACAGCCAAGCTCCTAACCAACCAGAATACACCTCCATGCAATCAGAACACAGCCAAGCTCTCATCCAGTCAGTTCATACCCCCACTGGCAGTTAAAAGGAGGAAGCAGCTACAATCATACATTGTTCCTAGAAGCACGAAGCCGAAAGCACCAGCCTGAAGATGACGAATGAGACTTCGTCGAAACGTCGATAAGACACTTCCAATTTTACGTGGGAGAAAACCCGAATAACCAAAGACCTACATACAAACACCTATGAAAACCTCAGAATATATATATGTATGTATGTATGTATGTATGTATGTATGTATATTTAATTCAAGTTTACCACTTTTTGAAAAACACTCAGTGTTTAACAGGAACTTATTAAAGACTTGACAAATATTTCAGAAAGCACCAGTTACACATTATGTGGGCAGATCTTAGCTGTTCTAGACTTTCCTCAAAATCATATCAATTGTCTCCCAATCCTAACTCTATCATTAACTACATTGCCAGTGAAGTTTCCTAGATTATATTCACATCAAAAATCACTGCTGAGACAGAGAGAGAGAAAGAAAAGGAAAACTGGTATTGTTAACAATAACTTTAGCCCACTGTGAGCTGGGAGCATGAGAAACCTGCTTTATTTAAAAACAGGTTATGGGTATAATTGTGTTGCAATTATAGGTACATGAAAATGAGCTAAAACTCAAAATTGTATTATATATCTAAAAGGACTCCTAGATCTCAGCTGGAAGATTAGTCAGAGTTTTTTATATGCTCTCATCCAGAATTTATCATCCAGAACTGGCAGTCCTACATCTAGTCTGTTGGCAAATGGCTATGCTATAGCAGCACAGCAGTGCAGAAGAACAACATAAAGAATTAACCATTCAGCAATTATTTGAATACAACTACAGTTTATGGGCTACATTTGCTAAAATGAATTGTTATGCCAAGGCCATTATTATATCTGCTGCCATTCAATCAGCTTTGTCTTGAACTGAATTTCTCAGCTGAGTAAACAACCAGGAGTTCTTATGAGCTATATTTGTATTTCACTATACTTTTGTGCTTTATAGGATTACCGGCCCTACTATTACAGTTCTTCTGTTAAAATCTAACTCAAGAGATAATCAGTAATCAGAAGTGTAATTGTGAAGGAAGAAGTGACAAGCAAAACATACAGGATGGTAAATTTAGCTGAAAAAGTATAATCAAAAGAATTCTTCACCATTTATGTTGAACCCCTCCTGCCAGTTGTGATAATGAATGTACTAGAAACTAATGTTTTTCTTTCCTACTATATTAGTTTACTTCTTCCTTTTGTCCACATGGAAGAACCACAAAGCAAACAGGATTTGCATTATAATCATTATTTAAATTATTTTCTATATTTGTTTACTATCATAATTATAGCTCAATATAGACAATCTCTATGTTATTGTTCAGCCTAGTATAAGTAGCCCACACAATAAGCAGCAGTGGGTCAAACAGTGGTGACTAATAAGACTTACTCTGTGTTGGAGCCAACAATTCCTTTATCAGTACTTCAACATTCTTCTTATGTGGCCTCATTGTTAAGATTATTCCTTTCATCTATGGAAACTAATCCCTTTCATATACAACTTTAGCAAGGCGCTTAGAAAATGTGTATTAAAGTAGTATTGACTTGTCTAACAATAAAAAGTACAATTAAGCTTCCAACACAGAGCATTACTAATTTACATAAAAATCTTTCTAAGCCATTCTTTTTACTTCAGAAAATAACCAAAGGTTACATTCCATACCATGCACCAGTATTTTTTCTCTAAAATCAGCATATAGTTGTACCTATGCAGTACTGATCACTATTTTTATTGTGCACATATTTCTTTTTTAATAACATTCATTGATTAACATATCAATAAGAAATAATATTAATGATCATTAGACAAAATGGCTAGGTACAAAATGTTCTTTTTATAACATCACATAATGAAATAATTCAAGACTGTTTCTTATTGAGTATCACTGGCCCAATAAAATCACCCTAAAGATCAGAACAGAGCCATAATTTTATTCCACCTTCCAATGGTAATAGCTCATTTTCATAATGTACTATTTAAGCAAGAAGCTTATAAAAACCATACACGAGTGATAATGACCATTCTATGCCTGAAAATGCATAAATAGTTAGGCTTCTACCACTAAGCATTTCCACCTAAGAAGATTACCAAAGATCTTTTCTGCTATATGTCTAATTTCCATAAACCAAATAAGCGCTATTGTCTCTTCACACTCCATATACTATACCTTTTCTGAATATTTTTGCACCTAATGGTAATTGTATGTGTGTGCATGTGTTCACAATAAAATAGATATAAAAACAATGCAGCTGGTTGTAAATACATTCTAAACTCCTATGACCCAGTTTCTCCTCAAGCCTTCTCTTTCTTTTTTATTTCCTCAAATACACCTCCTATCTCTCTAAATTAAAGGCTCTGGTTTAGCACTTATATACAGTTTTATATATTATATTATATTATATTATATTATATTATATTATATTATATTATATTATATTATATTATATTACATTACATTACATTACATTACATTATATTATATTATTATATTAAAGAACCTTGACATAAAAATGGTTTAAGTGCGGCATAGTGTTTACTGCCCACTGTTTTTAGTCTAAGATGGCACAAAATTTTATCCCAACTGCTTCATAAAAGAGCAGTATGTCTTTAGAGTAACACAAGATGACATTGCTCTAGGGCATGTCAAACAGTGTAACATAGCACAATGTGCTTAACTTTAGCCAATAGCCTTTTACCCCTCTTGAAACATCACTTTACAGAAGATAAGATGATACAGATTGTATTGTCAATATCACTAATAACCTCCTACTTTTAAAAACCATTTGCATTACTGTATTCGCCTATGGCACAAGCATCACGTCCATTTTGATTATACTGTGATGGAACAATGGTTTGTACATTTCCTGCCTCAAAAATCTGCTTTCCACGTAGTGGTAGGTCATTTTCTCCATTTGAAAATGGATAGAGCCTAACTATAATGCTAATCTTGCTCAAAAAAGATATTTGGGTCTCAGTAACTTTTTAAAGGAAATAATATTACATCTTATTAAAAAAAGAGGGGGGACTTACCTGTGGCAGTTCCAGGAGTGACATACAGGTGCTTCAGTCATTATCTGGTTGCCAGGAGAGCTTTCCTACAGGTCACTGGCATATTCCAGCATGTTACCTGGAATTTGTAATAGCAAAAATAATTAACTTTGAAGGCTTATGAAAGAGGCCAAAAGATTTCTGAGAGAAAATGCCTAGATCTGAGAAGAGTGTACCATATTGTCTGATACGGTGTAAGGGAAAGTTAGCATACATGAAGAAGAACAAAGAAAAGCACAAAGAGAAAGGAACAGGAAAAAAAGTGAGATGAACAATCCAGATAGATAAAACAATTAAGGTAAAATCCTAATCAGAGAAACTGAAGGGATAGAGACCAATAAAGTATTTATTATAACTTTTGCAGTTGGAACTTTATTTAAGCAATTTAGAATCAACCTACAGTATGTTATTCTTAATATGTAGCATGAAATGATGTACTTTTGCAAAATTAATTGTACTAATAAGGAATGGTTATGTTGGGTATTATAGCCTGAAGGGAGACTTTTTCCCCCTCTTTAGAGATGGTCTTTCTTGGAAATTGTCAGATACTTGCTTAGTCATAAGGTTTAATTATAACAACAATAATAACAACTATGATTATGATTATTATTTTACCTTAATAGCTCTCATGTCCTTGGTTAGGACTTGAACTGTTAAGTTTTTACCAGACCCAGACTGTGAATCAAATCAAAGATTAAATCTTAAATAATAATAAAGTTTCTACCAATGCCATGATTCAATTTTTATTTTCCAGGCAATACTCCACATTTCATGATTCCTGATAACCATTTAATCCTCATTAAATGACTCTTCAAGGGTTTTCTCTGTTTGATATAGAATAGAATAGAATAGAATAGAATAGAAAATAGAATAGAGTAGAGTAGAGTAGAGTAGAATAGAATAGAATAGAATAGAATAGAATAGAATAGAATAGAATAGAATAGAATAGAATAGAATAGAGCTGGAAGGGACCTTAGAAGTTTTCTAGTCCAGCCCCCTGCTCAAGCAGGAGAACCTATACCATCTCAGACAGATGACTGTCTAGTCTCTTCTTAAAAATCTCTAGTGATGGAGCGCCTACAATTTCTGGAGGTAAGCTGTTCCACTGGTTAATTGTCCTCATTGTCAGGAGGTTTCTCCTTAATTCCAGGGTGCTTCTCTCCTTGATCAGTTTCCAACCATTGTTTCTCGTCATTCCCTCTGGTGCTCTGGTAAATAAAGTGATCCTCTCTTCCTTGTGGCAGCCCCACAGATACCAGAATACTACTATCATGTCTCCCCTGTTTCTTCTTTTCTATAGACTAACCAAACTCTTTTCCTGCAACCATTCTTCATATGTTTTAGTCTTTAGGCCTTTGATCATCTTAGTTGCTCTTCTCTGAATTTTTTCCAAACTCTCAACATCTTTTTTGTGATATGGTGACCAAAATTAGATGCAGTATTCCAGGCATGGTCTTACTAGGGTTTTATGAAGCAGTACTAATACTTTGTGTGATCTTGATTCTATGCCTGTGTTTATATAACCCAGGATTGTATTAGCTTTTTTGGTTGCTGCTGCACACTGCTGGCTCATAGTCAAGTGATTGTCCACTAGGACTCCAAGGTCCCTCTCACAATTACTGTTTTTAAGCCAGGTCTCGCCCAATTAGTACTTGTACCTTTGATTTTTCCTGCCTAACTGTAAAACTTTGCTTTTTTCCACATTGAAACTCATTTTGTTGGATAGGGCCCATTGTTCAAGTTTGTCAAGATCTTTTTGGATCCTGAGTTTTTCTTCTGGGGTGTTGGCTACTCCTGTCAGTTTGGTGTCATCTACAAAGTTGATGAGTTCCCCTTCAATTCCCTCATCTAAGTCATTGATGAAGATATTGAAGAGTACTGAGCCTAAGACGGAACCTTGTGGTACTCCACTGCTTACTTCTCTCCATGTGGATGTAATGCCATTAAGGAGTACCTGTTGAGTACAGTTTGCAAGCCAGCTACAGATCCGTCTGGTGTGATGTTGTCTATTCCATCTTTTTCTAGCTTACCAAGGAATAGGTTGGGGTCTATTTTATCAAATGCCTTACTGAAATCTATGTATACTACGTTCACAGCATTTCGCTGGTCTACTAGTTTAGTCGCTCTATCGAATAATGAAATAAGATTGGTTTGGCATGATCTGTTTTTAATAAACCCGTGCTGGCTACTAGTTATGACTTTGTTTGTTTGTTTCTACTTGTTCACAGATCTGTTTTTTTATTATCTTTTCTAGGATCTTTCCAGGTATTGATGTTAAACTGATTGGTCTGTGGTTTCCTGGGTCTGTTTTTTCCCCCCTTTCTTGAAGATGGGAACCACATCAGCCCTTTTCCAATGTGTTGTTATATTTCAATTTTTCTCTAATTTTTTGCAAATTATTTCAGTGAACCTAATCCTAACTCACGTTGTTTCACTTTGGTTCATCTTGAAGACATTAATAGTAAATGTAATAATTTCCATCTATCAATATATTAATTTCTATAAAGCCTACTGGGTCTCATTATGAAACTGGTCAATAGAAAATATCAGTCCAAAATGTAGATTTTATATGTCCATGTGGGTAATCTACCTATATAAAACATTTGTTCATTTCAAATCATCACAGCATCAAAATGATACCCAATGGAATATTGGTTTTTGAAGATCACAGATGTATATGTATAATGTATAATGGAAGTAAGATGACCAATACATGCACCACAAATAACTTACTAATGGATCATTTTATCAACTGCATGCTTCTGAGTCCTATCCCATGACAATCACAGATTAATTTTAAAATACATTGGGAATTAATTGCAAATAGAAATGACAATGATATGGCAAATTTCAAATTTTTAGATTTTCTTCATACTGCTAGAACCCAGTTATGGAAAGCAATGAGTGCCATACTATCTTAAGCAATATGAAGAATTGTTGGCTCAGGAGACTGGCTTGCTTTACACAACATTGTTTGTCTAGTTCATCAGACTTAGATACAGTGATAAAAACATTACTTATTTCTTCAGCTATTGCCAGATATTCATTTTTACAGTGGCATCAACAATTTCCTTAGAAGAATAACTGAATTAAAATGGTTTACATTAAGAAACATAGTTACCAAGGTGAATAAGTTTTATTTTATTTATACAGTATAAGTTTACAGGCTATTTCACTCCCTTGCAACAAGGAGTGAAACAGAATGTTTATAATAAAAACAAATAATTGGCTCTGGTCTGCATGGCTAGAATCCATCACATTTGTTTGTAAATGTTACTTGCTAAAAAGTAGATATAAAACATACATACTTGTGCCTGTGATCATTTACTTGATCATTAATAACTGTCATTTATTTTGAGACTATACTATCTCATAAGAAAGACAAATAATTTTATCAGCAAAACACGGACAGTCCTTTCAGCTTCTCCTAACAAGTTTCAAAAAGTCCTGCTGTTTGCTTGACATCTTCTCCAATTACCATGCTCTTTGGAAAGTAGGCAAACACAAATACAGTGGGCAATGGTTCTATTATAGCCAAAACTAATGAAAAATTAGTGTAGCTACAAAAGCCAAGGTTTTAACCTAGATAAATGTGCAAAAGACAGACATTCATCACAAATGCATAAAGGTGGCAAGGGTGGGTCACACTATTCAAAATCATGTTTGTTTCGAAAGACTCTACATTGCACATATTTGATCATCTCAAACATCCAGAATCAACTGTACTGACCTTGGTAAGTACAAATTAAATTAAATCATTTTAAAAGGCAGATTAAGATTATCCCTATTCATATATTGTGGAACATGCTGAGAATTTGTAATTGATATTTTTTCTCTGAATAATTAAAGTTTAGTGATGCCCCTCTGTTGGTTTCCATATTAAAACAATATCCTCCCATATTTTTGGCACTTCTTCCAGTTGAGATATTTTGTTCATTCAGCAGCTAGGCTTCCAGTTCTTAAGATTCGTTTCCTATCTAGCCTTCTGCCTTCCTCTGCTTCCACAAATTAAAAGACTTGTTGCTGTCTTTAGATTTAAAAAAAAAGTCAAATATCCCTTGAATTGATTTTGACTGCTTGACAGTTTTGTTTTCTGGTTTTTTTTTTTTTTTTTTGCTACAATACCAAAGCGATTTGCAACTGCCTTCTTCCAGAATGTTTTGCAACATCACAGTCTGGCTTATTACTCTGGTGCTTCTCATGATTTGCCATCCAATACTAACCAAATATAAAGCTGTTTAACAGTTTTTACATCAGTAAAATTGATTTGAAGGGTGCCATCTGCTCATTCTTTTTTAGGTAGTGATGTCATACATTTTTCTGGTTTGTTCTGGAGAGGCAGGCAAGATCAAGGTAACTTCATTTCTCATTTTTGTCAAATTCAAAATTAAAAAAATAATGGTAATTCAGAAACCAATGAATACTATTTCTATCTTTATCATAAGGTTACATTAATAGAATCTTGCAAATCTGAAAATATCTTTCCATCCCTTATCTTTATTCTTTCAAAAACTAGGGAGGGTTCCTCTGAGATATTTTCTCCACTCCTCCTTCTTCAGACTAAATTTCATTTACCAGACAGTTCCTTATGCTGAGATTCTTCCTCCTGCCTCCCAAAGTAATTCCTAATACTATTAAAGAGAATGAGAGTGGTGGTTTATTCTCCAAGCTTGTGGGTTGGTTTTTGAAAGTTTCATTATCAGGCTATGTAACATCTTCAGCAGAATTTAAGTAATGTCAGTGTTGGTGTTCTTGTGATTATAAGGACTTCATGTGGTCAGTATTTCTTCTGATGGGAGGGTCACATCCAGTGAGGTTCTAGTGATGAGTCTTGTGATGGGTCAGGTGTGGGTCATGTTTGGTGAGGGTCTTGTGATGAGTCTTGTGATGGGGAGGTCACATCAGGTGAGGGTCATTGGGAGATGAAGTGTTGATTAAGGGGGGTTGTGGCCTGGTTGAAAGTTTGTGCTGTTGCTGACTGGTTGTGCAGTTGATATGAATTCTCAGGGGTTTTAGGCTGGTTAAAGGTCGATACTTCTGTTGATAGAATTGCTTGTGGAGTTCCAGGCTTCAATAAACTCATGAGCGTGGCAGGTCATTCAGGGGTGAAGTGCTGATTGGAGGGGTTGTGGGCTGGTTGAAGATTAGTGCTGTTGCTGATTGGTTATATGGTTGATTTGAGTTCTTTGTGTTCATAAGCTGGTTGTAGGTTGATGTGTCTGTTGATGGAATTGCTTGTGGAGTGCCAGGCTAAGAAAAGTGGAAGAGAAATGGCTCCTTGATGTTTTTCTCCATAATGGTTATCTGAAAAATAGTGTATTCTGACACACACCACCCAAACCACAATGCACCACACAGCCAACCACCATGGAAAACTAACCCTACCATTCACAAAAGGGGTCTTGGAAATGGCAGCCAGAATTTTCCAACCTCTAAGAATAACAATAGCCCACAAACCCACAAGCACACTCCACGAAGAATTATCCAGAACCAAAGACAAGATACAGAAGGATGAAAGCAACAATGTAATTTACAAAATCAACTGTAACAATTGCAACCCATTCAATGTGGGACAAACATCATGGCAATTGAAAATCAGGATTCACAAATACCAGCTGGCAGTCAAATGCCACAATCCCAAATCCCTAATCCTTATCCACACTGACACTGAACAGCACCAATTCAATTGAAGCAATACAAAAATCATTGGCCATGCTACCATCCACCGTGCTCATGAGTTTACTGAAGCTTTGAATTCCACAAGCAATTACATCAACAGATACATTGACCTACCAGCTATAAACCCGAGAATTCAAATCAACTGCATAACCAATCAGCGACAGCACCAACCTTCAGCCAGGCCACAACCCCTGCCCCCAACCAGCACTTCACCTCCCAATGATCCTCACTTGATATGACCTCCCCATCACAACATCCATCATAAGACCATCACCTGATGTGACCCATACCTGACCCCCTCACAAGATTGATCACATTACTTTCACTTTACATGATTCAGACCTGACCCCTCACAAGACCCATCAGGGAACCTTCACCTGATGTGACCCTCCCATCACAAGACCTATTGACCACATGAAGCCCTTATAAGCAGAAAAACACCAACACTTACATTCCCTAAATTCCAGTGAAGATGTTACCTAGCCTAGTAACAAAATGTTCCAAAACCAACCCACAAGCTCGGAGAAGAAACATCACTCTAAACCTACACCTGAGCTACAGATATTGGCCACTCTTGCAGACATTATAGAGAATGTCTAGATAAGCATTGTTTTAGCACATGTCATAAAGATTTTAACTACTTATGTATTCTTTATTCAAGAAGTTAATCTTGTCTTCTAGTAAGCTACTAACACTATCTCAATTCAGGACATATAAGTAAATATTACATCTTTTTGTTTAAACTTACTAAATTAGCTTTGCTTAATATGATAAAAGTTTATAGATTCTTCTAATTACAAGTCTATTTTAAAGCTAAGATAGCTCTGTGAATACTGTTCTCTTTCACAGAGTTTCCAGCATTTTCTTGTAAATGGTTTCTTGGGCTTAAAATGTATAAACCACTGAGTATAAAGATAAATACTTAAATTTAGTCTAACCTGAGGCTTCTGCAAACTGTTCCCAATAAATCAAATGAAACAGAAAGCCTTCTGGGTTTAACAAAAAGCATTTATTCCAATATAGTGATGTTGACTAGACCAGGGGTTTTCAAACTTTTTCAGAACCTCTTTAAAAATGTACTCAAGCTTAGGTCAAAAAGTACATGCCACAGGAACAGGGAGAAGCTCAAACACAAAGTCCAAAGAACGTATAAAAACCCACTACTCTCAGCTCCATTTTGTCAGCTAACGCAGAAACTTACTGTGTCACTGAAGTTTCTGACAACTAAATAAACAGAACCTTCTTTCCTAAGCAGTCTCCATTTTGTTTATTCCCAGCCTGGACTGGACCTGAAGATTTTTCTTTCAACAATGTGGCACCCAGGATGGGACTTCAAGCTTACCTCACCAATGGACTGGGCCTAGGTAAGTCTCCATCTTGCCGGCAGCAGACTGCTTGTGTCTGTGGGTGGGTTTCTCACTCCCTGCCCATTTGGAGCAAGAGTATTAAAGGGAGTTTTGAGTTTTTGAGCTCAAAGGCTGCTTGGAAAGAAGGTGAGTATCTCTAAATTTTAACCTTAAAAGCCCAGGAGGTGAAAGAGCATGTGTGTGTGGGGATGTGAGCTGAGGTGGCACAGCAGTTAGAGTGCAGTACTGCAGGCCACTTTAGCTGACTGTGTTTAGCAGGTCAGCAGTTCAAATCTCACCGGCTCAAGGTTGACTCAGCCTTCCATCCTTCCGGGGTAGGTAAAATGAGGACCCAGATTGTTGGGGGCAATGTAAATATATATATACATTGCTTACTGGTGTACACCGCTTAGAGAGTGCTTGCACTTAAAGCGGTATATAAGTCTCATAAATAATAATAATAATAATAATAATAATAATAATAATAATAATAATAATGTGGATATGTATGTAGGTGGAATCTCTCTTTGCCACAGCTGGATACTGTGCCCCCTCCTGTCCTAACCGCAAAAAGGATCTGTTCAACCAACAGACCCTGGAAAGCAAGCGAGTTTGGCCAGAGCACAGGACCTTTTGAGAAAAAAAGGAGAAAGTCTGTGGGAAGTGAGTGCAAAGGAAAGAAAGGGTTTCACTCCTGGGCAACTAGCTAAGAATCACTAAGCAGAGCCCTATTTTGGAAAGGAGATACATGTACTCTGAAATCATGGTGGACAGAGTCCTCCCAGGCCATTTGCCTGAAAACTGAGGGGTTGTCACAGGTTGAAAAATACCTCCACCTGTTGGGGGCAGTGTAGTTCCATGGGCAGTGTATTCCGCAGGTTGCAAGGGACCAAGGAGAAAGCCTTGGAGTCTCATCGCAGATGGTGGAAAAGAGCATTGGAAGCTCAGGATTTAGGATCCCACTGGGATCTCCTCTAGGGAGACCAATGGATGCCTGGGGCCAGGACAAAATGCCCATCCAGGCAGGAATGAATAAGAAGCGTGCATGCAAGTTAAGTAGGAAATGGACTTTGCTCAGGGATGAAGCAGGAAAAACCTATTTGGCTAAATAAAGGTACTTAAAAGAAAATTATATATATATAAAATATGATATTTTTTTCTCTCTTTCTATGCAACCATGTGATATGTTTAAAATTTGTGCCTTCCCTAATTTGAGTTAACTGAGATTTATGGTGGGAATAACCAGGATGTGTAAAACTAAAGAGTTCTGTTTCCCTTTCCTTTACCCTTTTCCTTGTCTTTGTGTGTCTTTGTGTGTTAAAGTCTTTGTGTGTTAGGTAAATGTAACTGTTAAATGTCCCTAATGCCTAGAGAAAAGAATTTTAAATTCTGCTAGGAAAAGAAAAAAATTGAAAATAACCTCACCCTAGTTTGCCTGGCCAGCAAAACTCTGTACTTTTAAGAATAGCCCAAAGTTGTCAGGAGGAGGGAATGTTTTAAGTTCATTTACAAGAAAAGTTTCATTCTTACATTTACTGTATGTGTTTAAGTAGGTTTTATTTGTCTATTTAACATCTGTAAAGTTAACCTTAATGCCTTTTCAAACCCTGCCTGCAAGCTATCCCCTCTTCCCATTCCACTTCTCCATTTTTTATCCTCTATTCTCCATTCCTATGTCAGACCAACAATGCCTCTTCTGGGTGAGTCACCCACAAAGGGGGAAGGGGAGCCTGTTCTATATCCTTCAACCCTGCACAGACAACTCCACAAACTTTGGAAGCACAGCACACTGACTCAGATGCTGCCTCCATTCATTTGAGCCAGGAAATTGGGTTTGGATCTAGCCATCCACTAGATAGTTACCATGCAACCAGAGTGGAACCGATCTTCCCAGGTCCTACATCACCCAGATGCCTGTGAAAGCTGCAGAGAAAGGACTTCTGGATCCATTGACCCTCACATAAAGCCTAAGAAGACAGTGGGAAAGACTATGGGGGAGGGCAGAAACTCATTGTAAGGTTTTTTTTCTTGCCTCATTCATGTTGTAATTAAATAGTCAAATGGATTCATGGAGGAATGGCATTTGGGAATGGTTGGCACAGCAAGTCCTGAACACCTTGGACTTCTGTCTGGTGGGAGAGAGATATGTGAAGGATGTTTGTATTATCTGGCTTATAGAAATAGCTGCACACACATAGACCATTAAGAATCACACTGAGGCTATCCCCTTCACCTACTTCCATATAAAGCTCCCGAGGCTGGTTCTTGCTCTGTGGCACTAAGACCTTTGCATGCATATCTTCCTTAAAATTCCATGGGGTAAATTTCATGAATTTCCAATTCATATCCCTCACTGAGGAGACAGCAGAAAAGAGATCTCCAAATGCCAAGCCCTGATTGTGACTGACAAATGACTCTGCCCAGTATAGTTGAATATGTTGCACTGGTGAACTCATAGTGGGAATCCTAGGGCTCACTGTGTGCAATTTAAGAAACATTAATAACCTGGCTTGCACACTAGCTAACCTCAATTGGACATCACAAACCCTGGATGCACTAAACTAAGAGCTAAGGCAGGCTCAGTAATCAACCCTTGAAAATGGGCAGCCAGTAATTATTTACTAAGGCAAAACCATGACTGTGAAAATTTTTGGAGCATGTGCTTCAAAAACCTGACTGAAAGCTCACAGGAAGTGACATCAAACTTCTAAAAATAATTGGCACAGAATATTGGGCATTATAAATTTATTTTCCACCTAACAGAACTTTTGTCCTGACTTTTAGATATTTATGGGTTGAAAGCTCCCCTTTTTGGGAGCCACTGCAGGGATCTTTTTCTGATGCCTCTGTCAGTGTCTTCTTCTTTGCATTAACAGTTTAAAAGCTTGTTTCCCCACATCCTGGAACACCCCCCCCCCCATAGAAGCACCCATCAAGACTCCCTGACCAAATCAATTCTTAATCTTGTGCCAGTAAAAGTGTGACCTGGAGATTTTTCTTTCAACACTCAAAAACCACATATAGCAGTGAGCTGTATCTTTGGTTGCAGCTGGATATTAGTCTCGCAAATGGCAACCTGTCAACCACACTGTTTAGACCAGACTAAGAGATTAAGTCCACAGAACTATACTTTATTGAGGCTGACTATAATAATAGACTCTCCCTTCTCATGCTCCCATGAATCAGGGAAGCATCTGAGTACTATCTTCTTTCTCATTACTTAAGTAATGTTTCAGCCCTCTTTGCCTAGGTAATGATGCTTACATATTTTTGTCAAGACTATTTATTATTTTAAGTAATTCAGTAAATAAGTAAAAAGCTCAATCCCTTTCATTCTATACCAGCAATTCTTGTTTTGTGGACATACAAAGTTCTCATTTGAACAGCTAGATGGATTTTAACCAGTCTGTACACATTTCCCAGCAGAGACAAGTCAGATGAAATGTGTCTGTCACATTACCTACATGTCAGCATTATTATTATTATTAGATTTTTTCATTTTTATTTCCAATGTTTATCTATTTTTTCTGTTTCAAACTCTTTCACTCAAACTTTTTAGCAGATCAACACTTTCAATAAAATATGCTTAAGATTTGGGCAAGTCCAATATTTAACATGTTCTGTCTCTGGCTGGCTGATTGTATTTTTAAAATAATTCTACTTTTCTATCTGAATCCATCATTTGATTGGGTTAATTGTGTCGTGTTTCACAAGTTTGTCAATATCATCAAAGCTGTTTTTATTTATTTTTCACATATTTGAACCACCCATCTCCCTCCCTATAAAACATAGAAAATTAAAATTTAAAAAATTTAGAATTTAGGAGGGAAATATGATTAATCCCAGTTAAAAATTAGTTTAAAAAGCAAAGGGAGGACTCTCAAGCACCAGCTAGCGCCATGGCTGTGTACTTCTCTGAGCTCTCTCTATGCAAGGCTGCAGAGCCATATTTTAAGCCCTTTCTGGAAGGCCAGGAGACTAGAGTTCTGCTTCACCTCCAAAGAGAAGGATATTCCATAAGGCAGAGACAAGGCTCTCTTCCTAGACCTCTCCAGTTGGAATTCTTTAACTGAAGGGGTATTCCCTATCTGACTGAGTGGAATGGTCCAATGTAATTGGAATGCTATTAATACTGTAGGCATACAATTAGTTTTTTTGTTTTTTTAAAAGTAAAACACTCATTCATATCAGATTGAATTCAGAACCAAGTTTTCAACTGTTATAATTCTTTATACTGGTTCTTTATATATTGTAACAAATATTGATACACTAAAGTTTATTGATTATGCATCAAATGGTTCAAGAAAAATTTTAAACGCAATATAATAAACTGTTCTTGCATACATATATTTTTGTCATTAGAGAGACAACCAACCCCAAATATATTGCTTTCAAATGTAGTTAACAATCTAAGGACTTTATACATTTCCAGAAGATCGCACACTTGAAAAGTAATTTATTTAACTACTTAATGTATCCATTTAAATATTTGCATTCTAGTTTTTTTTATTTAAAAGCCCTAAAAGAAGGAAAAATATCAGTGATAAAAAGTGTAAGGTTCTAAAGATAAAATGATGCTTTCCTTGCTAAGATGCAGGTAAAAAAATGGCTAGTTCAAATGAACATTTTAAAAAAATGAAATCTAAGTTATATTTATGGTTGAAGCCACAGTCAAAACTAAAAAACAGACTACCTGCTGCATGAGAACCACTTTGATGTGATGGTTAGGACACCAGGCTAGAAACTGGGAGACCATGAGTTCTAGTCCAGCCTTAGGCACAAAGCCAGCTGGGTAACCTTGTCCAATCCTTCTCCCTCAGACCTAGGAAGAAGGCAATGAGAAACCAGTCCTGAAATCTTTCCAAGAAATCTGCAAGTTCTTGTGCAGGTTACTTGGAAGCAGAACTTGTGCATTTGTATGCTTGTTTGCTGTAAAGCATTTATCTCTGCTGCAAAGTGAAAATACAACAGAGGAAGGAATAAAAAGAATAATAAAAAATAAGGTTATTTTTTAAAAAAACACAGTAATGTCACAAGCTTTTCCAGTTAGGATGTGTCATGAACAAAGCTGTTTTGCTCACCTTCCCTTTGAAGCTGTGCCTATTGGTATAGAGTCATATACCCAAATTGATTGCTATTACACAGTGAAGGAAGTATTGAGCAGTGGTTGCAGGCTGGTGATGGGGAGAGGAAGAATTTTTTTAAAAAGCATCATCATAATGCAAAGCCTGTTCTTTTTACAAGAGTTGTAATGTCAAATACAAGTGTGACAGAAAGCTCCTACAGATGCCTCTGAAAATACTCTTTACGTTCAGTATATTCCTTGATGAATTTGCACTGAATTAGCTAACTAAATAACTAATATAGTGGAAAAAGTGCAGTGTATTGAAAAATGGAAGTAAACATTATATACATCTTCATCATATGCAGAAAAAACCCTAGCCTAACAATTAGAATTGGCTGGATTAAAATATGCTGATTAATTTACTAGTTTTTATTTTCAAAATATTTGAATCTTCAAATATCTCTACCCATACATATAATTAAAAGTGTTAGAGTCCACTCTACTATGTTTTGCTGGCACTTAATATATCTCTGTACACAGTGTAAGCACAAATAGTTCCAGGGTCAAGTTTGGAGGAGGTAGATTGTTTGTGGCTACCTCCATCTCTTGTTCTGCAATTGACTTACTGAAAATTAGAGCAAGGCACGTGCTCAACAGAAGCAACTCTCTTATAGGTCAATGTATCTAGATCAGGGGAAGTTTCATCCAGTTTTAACAAAAGAAGGGCTGAATTCACATAACATGCTAAGACAAAAGCTGGGGTTTGCACAACACTATAAAATTATCCAATCCCATTTTAGTTTAGTTTTAGCATGTTGTGAGAACCTACCCTAGTCACAGCAACTAGCTGCTTAGAATGTTTATAGATGTTATCTTCAAATCCAAACGGGTGTCAAAGATGGATAAAGAAGCCTATAGGAATCTGTCTTTATAGTTACACTCAAAGAAGATGAAATAACCCTGAACAGAAAAAGGAAAGAAGAGGATGTGGAGGAGAAAGACAAAACCATATTAAACTTTATTGACAATGTTTGGATTAATGGCAGCAAGTTTGACATACAAAAAGAAGAAAAATTGTCACAGTGTCACAAAATAAAATATGTACAATGACAGTGACTTACACAGAACACTGAGCTTATAGAAAAGGCATTGGTCCAGACAAATAACTTCTTTATTTATGTTAGAAATTTTTAAAATGCTGCATTTAATTTTAATATCATGATGAGAACTGGGCCTCATATTTGACAGGCCTCATTACACCAAGGCATATAAAAAGTTTGCACTATTTAGCAATTTTTATCAATCATTTAACAATGGGCAATGAAGGCAGAGTACAAAGACAAAAGCACAAGTGGTGGAAATACAAGGGGATAATCTACTGGTAAAATTTCAGCTTTTATAGCTTGCTCCTACCCGCCACTTAGCTGAGGCAGCATCTCATGGGCTCCTGAGAAGGGCAATGCTGTTAGAATGACACAAAAGTGGTGCTCTTGTTCTCTTTCAGGGCAACCCCATACTCAAGAATATAGGATGCATGGGTAGAACTGCACACTGTTACTTTTTAGAATGAACTGCTTTCCTCAAGATATAGCCCTTCTGCCAATGTGAAGAGACCCAAATAGTAAAGAAGAGAACCTCAAGAAGGAGAAATAAAAGCCATGTAACTATTTTTAAACAAAGCTGCACCATTTAACTCAAACTTCCCCAAGTCTTCCAGTATGTCTCAGTTTCTGGGATGGTGATGGGATGATGATAGGAATTGTGATAAGTGACAGGGCATCAAGCTGAGGATAGCTGATTCCAATTGAGCCAATTCAGTTGATTCATTTATTGGTTAAAGGCATCCAGATCTTCTGAAAATTGGCTTTTGATAAATTGGGTTATATAATTTCTAAACATTTTAATTATTTTTAATACAAGCAATGACAGCTGCATGGGAAGAAATATTTATTTTTATAGATGATATCCATGTTTTGTATTAAAGCAAAAATATTTCCTATTAGAACAATTGTTTGTCCTCAAATGTAAATGCAATTTTTAAATTTATTTTTTTATTTTTTACATGTTGAATTAAACATATATTACCAATAGATTAAAAAAGGCAGTAGTGATCATACTGTAAAGAAAAAAATAGTGATTAAAATAAATATGACAAAAACCCTAATTAACAAAAAGGAATCCACATAATAGTTCTAATTAACTATATAAAGTTAATTCAATTTAAGCTTATCATTAAATCTAGACCACATAGCAACTCATTGTATCATCTTAGTATTTTTAGAACATAGCTCTTCCAAAATAGATAACAAATTCATATATTGAATACATTTTTTAAAGTCAAGAGAGTAAGTTTCTTTCCAATTATGTAAAATTGTCTTCTTAGTGTTTAGTGTATGCATGTAAACATGAAATTCCATGTTTTAGGAAGATACTTTGACTTCATAAAATTGTGTGAAATCCTTAGCCATAATGTTGCTTTCTAAAACTGTGTTAAATTTATGAAGATTAATTCAATTGATTAATTGATTAGTACTTTCCATTAATCAATCAAAAATCCTCATTGTTATTTAGGTGACAGTTTACTATCTAGTATTTCTAAAACATAGAAATATATATGCATTCTATCCTTTAGTTTGATTTAATGAAAACTGCTCCACCCATTTTCAAAGAAGTTTATGTAAACATAAGCAAGGTTCTACATTTAGGCAAGAAAAACCAAATGCACAAGTACAGTATAGGTGGCACCATGCTCAATAGTAGTAACTGTGAGAAGGACCTCGGAGTCCTAGTAGACAATCACTTAAATATGAGCCAGCAGTGTGCTGCAGCTGCCAAAAAGGCCAACACAGTGCTAGGCTGCATTAACAGAG
Source organism: Crotalus tigris (assembly GCF_016545835.1). NCBI lineage: Eukaryota > Metazoa > Chordata > Lepidosauria > Squamata > Viperidae > Crotalus > Crotalus tigris. Next base: position 7,101,977 of record NW_024096551.1, on the reverse strand, counting down.
GGATAGAATCAAGATCACGTGAAGTATTAATACCACTCTTCAATGCCTTGGTACGGCCACACTTGGAATACTGCATCCAGTGTTGGTCACCACGATGTAAAAAAGATGTTGAGACTCTCGAAAGAGTACAGAGAAGAGCAACAAAGATGATTAGGGGACTGGAGGCTAAAACACATAAGGAACGGTTGCTAGAATTGGGTATGTCTAGTTTAACGAAGAGAAGGACAAGGGGGGACATGATAGCAGTATTCCAATATCTCAGGGGCTGCCATAAAGAAGGGGGAATTAAGCTATTTTCCAAAGCACCTGAAGGCAGGACAAGAAGCAACGGGTGGAAACTAATCAAGGAGAGAAGCAACCTAGAACTAAGGAGAAACTTCCTGACAGTGAGAACAATTAATCAGTGGAACAGCTTGCCTCCAGAAGCAGTAAATGCTCCAACACTGGAAGTTTTTAAGAAGAGACGGGACAGCCATTTGTCCAAAATGGTGTAGGGTTTCCTGCCCGAGCAGGGGGTTGGACTAGATGACCTCCAAGGTCCCTTCCAACTTTACTATTATTATTATTATTATTATTATTATTATTATTATTATTATTATTATTATTATTATTATATGTAAGCTTAGCTCTCTTCCAATTGCATATTTTTAACAACTATAAGAACAAGCAGTGATCTTAAGAAAAAGATTACCTGGAAGATCTGGTCTGAGACTGTAAATACAGCACAACATTACGAATGAATGAAGGCAAATATACTGTCTCAGGATAATATTGCAAGATCCAATCTGGGTCTGTCACTGGAACCAGAGGTTTAGTCTTCCAAGCTTTCAGACTTGCGCTGGAGCCCATCGTCAGGGAACTTCTCTCTAACAGAATGTCTAACATTAAGAGAATGACACATTCGGTTAGAGCAGAGGTGTCAAACTCAATTTCATTGAGGGCCACATCAGCATTGCGGTTGCCCTCAGGGGGCCGGGTGGGTGTGGCCAGGGTGGTTGTGGATGGAGTAGGTGTGGCCTACTCGATGGGTGTGGCCAGCTCTACATCATTCGCATCAAGGGTGCCTGTGAGGGTCTGGGCAGGAGTGGGATAGATCTGAGGGTCTCTGGCAGAAGGGAGTGGGACGAGGGCAAGTGCCAAGGCATGGTCCACTGGAGGAGCCTCACTGTTCCTTTCAGGCCATGCGGGGGGGGGGGGGCTTATGGAGTTAAGACTGAATGCGTTTCAGCATAGATGGCCACCACAAAATTGTACATTGGCTCCCAGCTGGCCTGGGCCAGGGCCAAGGCAGAGAGGGCCGTTCCCTCACTGTTTCCAGGATGGCTTCGTGGGCTACATGAAACCACTTCACGGGCCGCATCCGGCACCCGGGCTTTGGGTTTTTTTATTATTATTATTAAAAGTTTTATAAACTTTTTACAATAAAATACCCCCCTCCCACCCCATAACCCTCCCCCCTCCTTCCCAGAGCTGAATACAGGGTTAAGAAACAAAAAAAACATACAAATTAAATGAACATCAATCCACTATACATACATCCAAAAAATTTAAAGTACTTTAACTCCAATACATAGAAACTACAAATGCAACCATACCCATTTTAAACTATAGATTATTCAAAAGCTAAATAATACTTCCTGATCCCATATTTATTCTGTACAAAATTTACCCATCTTTTCCACACCGAGATATATCTCTCTTGTGAATGGTCTTTCAGATAAGCCGAAATTTTTGCCATTTCTGATAAATAAGAAACTTTAAGAAACCATTCTTCTATGGTAGGCAAGGAATCCTTCTTCCAATATTGTCCTGGGCATTGTTTTTGACATGTTTGGGTTAGAGAGAAATTCCCTGAAGATGGGCTCCAGCATGAATCTAAAAGCTCAGAACACTAAACCTCTGGTCCCGGTGTAAGATTGGATCTTACAGTACAACATTGTCTTCATTAGATATAAATAAAGTATATTTTCATTTGCACAATGAATAGAAAGCAAAGTAATATGAAATTAGAACATTGCTACAGTTGGCCAAAGAATTAAATGATGTCTCATTGGCAGGAGCATTTTTGAATTGATTTAAGTTGGAATCCTCCAATTAATTAACTATGATTCATTTTTAACAGAGCATACATGATCTGTAGAAGCAACCCCATTGATTGATTGGTTAAAAATTCATCTGAAAAGGCTATCTTTCAATTCCCATCTATTCATAGAAGACATTCATAGTCTAAAAGGACAAATAAAATTGATAAAACAACTTCTGTGCTCTAATTAAACAAAACCCTACATTTCTGAAAGTTTTATTCACACATGGGAAAAAAGAAAAGGAAAGAAGGAAGGAAGTACTATTCAGTTAGAAAGTGGATTGAAGAAAAAGTCTAAAAATATAATTCTTCCAATCAGAGGGGCAAAGAGACAAATAACAGAGGGAATCACTTGTCTATTTCTTTGCCCTTCCACTCCTAATGCCCCTAGAGGTGAATAGGATAAAAAAAGGTGCAAAAAAGTGCATTTATAGTACCTTTATCATAATGGCAACTTCATTCATCAAACAATCTATAGATGCTTCATACATCCTTGCAATTCTTTTGTGTCTTGGATATAGTTCAGCTATTATATGATTATACCTTGGATATAATGTTACTATTATTTGAGTCAAATACTATATCGCTGACTGAAACACAGTTTCACCTTTGAAAGCTTTTTTAGAAATAAGTTGTGTAGGGAAAAATATATTTTATGGCTTGCTCTGCTTATACCTGTTCTCAAGACAGAATAATGATGTTGATTAACTGGAGGCACAGAGGAACTTGTTTTTACACGTTTGGTAAATTTAGTTTGCAAATTTAGGTAACCTCAAGCTGTTAAAGGGGAACTCTTTGACATGACTTCATAAAGTCACATTTCTGCCAGATTCCATGTTGCTTTCAAACACTGCTAAATTCCAAGGACTTTGTTACCACAAGCTAAGTGGTAGCTGTTGTGTCCTGAGCCTGCAAAAGCAGGCTCGGGACATTGCTATGGTCCCGGGGTTGCTGCAAGCTGCCCGGGACCAGACTGAGAGGTGCCAGCCTTGCGCACATGCGTGAGGCGTGAAAGTGTGCCATTAACTGTAGCCATTTTGCCCGGGGATCCAGACACTAAAGCAGAGACCTGCGAGCCTCACTGTTGTTGTTGTAGTGAGCAGAAGGAGAAATAAAGAACCATTACTTCTAACATGTGTGATCTTCATTCGCCATCGAACAAAGGACTTAACACTGGCGACAAGGATGGGATTTGCAAGCTTGAAAGAAGAAAGCTGTAAGACTTACCCAAGGAATCCTGAAGAAGAGGTGGATCAGCTTTACTAGTCAGCAGAAAGAAGGCAGAAGGAAGGCAAAGAAAAAGCCCCAACAGCGCCCAAATGCTTCGGGTGTGAAGGTTGCCATAAGAGAGCCAACTGCAGGTTCTGTTCTGCCATCTTCAGAGCATGTGGCAGGCAAGGCCACATAGCATCCATCTGTTTGGGTTGCCAGAAGGTACAACCTCGAGAAGAATTGCGTCTGAAAGGTACCAGGGTCCCCAGCCAAAATAGGGCGGGTTTCTGCGTGCCGTGCAGGAGTATTTGCAGAACAGGCACACACAAACCCCTAAAAAAAACCTGTCACTCAAGGTTAGGTTGCAAGGGGTTCCTGTAGCCATGGAGCTGGACACTGGGTCCACTCTTTCCATTATTTCCATTCATACATTTAGAAAGATTTGCAACAGCAGTGGTTTTCAAGCCAAACTGAGGCCATCCAACATAATACTAACAGATTTTCAAAATTCCAAGGTGTGTGTAAAGGAGGAGGCCACCCTTACAGTGCAACACAAGGAGTTTGAGGGTCCATTAGATGTGTTGGTTGTTGGGGGTGAACGAACGAGTCTTATAGGACTCGATTGGTTTGAGGCCTTGGGAATCTAGGTTACTGGGCTACAACATTTGCAAACAGTGAGCCTAGCAGAAGTCTGTGAAGAGTTTGCAGATGTGTTTAGTCCACAGCTTGGGTCCTACAAGGGGCCTCCAGTTTCATTGAGGTTAGATCCAACCATCACACCCATCAGGGTTAAGGCTAGAAGAATACCCTTCACACTTAAGGGCAAGACTGATGCTGAGTTGGATAAATTGATCCAGCAAGGCATTTTAGAACCTGTAGATTCACGTCCATGGGAAACCCTCATAGTAACGCCTCTCAAGGCTAATGGGGACATATGCATATGTGCAGACTACAAGTGCACACTAAACAAGGCGCTGCAACAGCACACGTACCCAGTACCAGTAGTCAGCCATATCTTGGCCTCCCTCAAAGGGGAGGGGGTTTTTGCAAAGCTAGATCTGGCACAGGCATATCACAATTACCTGTTGATGAAGCAGCTGCTGAGGCACAGACCATTGTAATGCATAGGGGTGCATTCAAGGTCAAGAGACTGCAATTTGGGGTAAATGTAGCCCCTGGCATATTCCAAAGTGTCATGGAGAGCACACTTAGGGGTATCCCTGGAGTCTGCCCCTATTTTGATGATGTCCTTATTGCTGGAGAGTCATCTCAAAACTTAGCAGAGAGGTTAAGAGCTGTCTTGCTCCATTTTCGAAGAGCATGCCTTAAGCTGAAGAAGGATAAGTGTAAGATTGGAGTCACATCTACTGATTTCTTAGGATTCAGGATAGATGCTCAAGGTATTCACCCTGCTGAATCTAAGTTGAAGGCTATATAGCAGGCTCCAAGCCCTAAGTCTAAAAGTGAGCTGCAGGCTTTTCTGGGCCTCTTGGATTTTTACAATGCTTTTCTCCCTCACAAAGCTGCAGTAGCAGAACCACTACATAGGCTTTTAGACAAGAAGCATCTTGGCAGTGGACAAAAGTCCACGAAAAGAGCTTCAATGAGGTCAAGGCCTTGCTCATGTCTAACGCTGTGCTTGCACATTTCAATGAGAAATTGCCTGTCTACATTGCCTGCGATGCATCTCCTTATGGGGTGGGAGCTGTACTTAGCCACTTGAGGGCTGATGGAACACAGGTTCCTGTGGTATATCACTCTAGGACTCTGTCTTCTGCTGACCATAATTATGCCCAAATAGACAGGGTAGCACTGGGCATAGCGGCTGGCATTAAGAAATTTCATGATTTTTTATATGGCCACCACTTCATGGTCTACACTGACCATAAGCCTCTGTTGGGGTTGTTTACAACTAACAAACAAACCCCTCAAATTATATCCCCTAGAATGCTGAGGTGGTCCATTTTTCTGTCAGCATATGATTATATTTTAGTTCACAAATAGGGTAAGGAAATGGGCCACGCTGATGGCCTAAGTAGGCTACCTGTCAAACTGGTGGAAGCTGATCCTGTTCCTGCCATCAATATTCTCTCTATTCAGGAGTTGCCTGAATCTCCTCTCAATGTCAAGGATGTGGCTGCAGAAACTGCCACCGATCACAGTCTTACACGCGTGCTTTCATGGGTGTTGTCAGGCTGGCCAGACAGGAGTCCAGGTACTGAGTTCCAAAGCTTCTGGCTCAAGAAGCATGAGTTATCGACTTCCGGTGGCGACAGCCACAGCGATGGCGGCTTTTTTTCAGCCGTCCACCCTGGGATGTGTCAAAGCCAGCTGAGACAGCGAGCAACAGCTGTCTTGTGGCTTGGAACCTCTCTCCCTGGGCGAAGGGGAGGAGGTGAGCTTTCATCAGATAGTGGTAGAGCTTCCTGAGACCCCAAAGTTTTCTTTTTGGTGGTCGAGGGTGAGAGCTCCCACAGAGTCTGAGGTGCCCTCCACATTCCAGGATGCCTTTGCCCTGATTTTTCTCCAGGGCAAAGCTAGACACTGCTTCCACATCTGCGCTTAAAATGAATTTGTGAGTAAAATTTAAAGCAGACAGAGCTGACCAGGAGAGATTAAAATGATGATTATTTCGAGACTTTAACTCTGGAAAAGAATTTATCTTTTCCTTTTTTTTTCAATTAAGAGTGGTGAAAAATGGCGCTGAGATGTTGATTCTTTGAGTGAAAGGACCGGAACTTCTATTTGAAACAATGTAACAGATTTTGTATTTATATAAAATGCAAGAATCTTCTTTTTTCTTTCAAGGGGGCTTTTGTCTTTTTTCCTCCCCCTTTTTTGGTATTTGTTGATTTTATAAGATTTTAGCAGACTTTTTAATAAGTGGTCTTAAAAATAAAATGGCTTCAAAGCATCTCAGAGCTTCTATTGTTTCTAAAGCCTCGATCTTCCCAGTAATGCAGACAGCTCAGCAAGCTAAGTTTAAGTTACCACCACCTTCCCCATCGTTACCAGCATCTATACTTAAAGATTTAAAGGAGGCCTTGGTAAATAAGGCAAGACAGATTAAAGAAGAGATGGAGGAGTTTCTTGAAAATAAAATTAGGGAACTGAGAGAGGATATTGCGTCTGTGTTTCAAAAGTTTGTTGGTCATATAGATCGACTGGATGATCGTATTGATGATGTTGTGGAAAATTCTGAAAAACTGGAAGATCAAATTGATAAAGTAGAAAATAAGGTGGAAATAATACTGGATGAAATTACAATGTTACAATATAGAGACATGGAATTTGCTTTAAGAATAAGGGGAATCAAGGAAAACACGCAAGAGGATTTGAGACAAGTGATGGTAAAAGATATAGCTTTCATTTTGGGGGCTGAGCCTGAAGAAATACTGAGAGAGACAGAAAAAGTTTTTAGGGTTAATTCAAGGGTTGCGAGACAGAGGAATTTGCCACGAGACGTGGTTGTTTATTTTTCTAGGAGATCACTTCGTAATGAAATTTTACAGGATTTCATTATTTTACAGGAAATTTTACAGGATTTTACAGGATTTCAAATTGCAACTCAAGATGTTATAATTTTAAAAGAAATACCTTCAAAAATTCTTAGAAAAAGAAAGGATTTTGCTTTTTTGGCTGATGAGTTCAAAAAACGACAGGTCCAGTTCAGATGGGAGATACCGGCTGGAATAGCGGTGAATTATGTGGGGATATATCATAGACTTAACACAATTTCAAAGGCGAAAGATTTTTACACTTCTGTTTTGAAGGCGGGCTCTCCATTGTCTTTATGACCTGAGATTACAGAAGAAAAGTCGGAAGGGCAGCCGGTTGAAGGTGCTATGTTGTTGGATGTAGGAGACATACAGGCTGAACCTCTGCAGCAGTCTCTTGTGACAGAAGATTTTTTAAAGAAACCGAGAATGACTAGTACAGCCTATAGACATAAAGTAAAAGAACAGCAGAAGGCAGATGTTGGAATAAAGAAAAGGAAATGATGAACTTTTGTAGTAGTTTTTTGAGATAGAAGATGTTTTAAAGGAATACTGAATGATTTGTGTAATATGTAGAAGTAAAGAAAAAGAACAATAAATAGTATGTTTTAAAGGAATAGTGAATGATTTGTGTAGTATGTGTAGTAAAGAAAAAGAATAATAGAAGGTGACGATTTAGTGGAAAAGTTTAAATATTTGGGAGTGTATATATTATAAAATTTTTAATTTAAAGTGTATAAAAATAATTATGAGATATTATGGGTAAATGTATAAAAGAAATTCTAATGATCTCTGTTGGTGAGAATTTTAGTGATTAAGATGAATGGTTTGTTGAAACTTCTTAAGCAGGAGGGTATTAATAGATTTACTTAGGGGTGGGAAAAAAGCAAATAGCCAAGTTTATCAAATGTTGGTTGGGTTATATTGGAAGGAAAATTTTGTGTTTATTATGGATGAATGGTTGTTTAAAAGAAATATACACCTCAGCATGGAGAAGATGGATAAATTACATGTAGTGTAAATAGAGTTGATATGGGATTAAAAAGTATTATTTAGATTATGAATAAATTTTAGTTTTTTAATTTGGAATTGCTTATATTGTTATTTTTGTTTTTTTCTTTTTCCTTTTTTATATTTTATTTGCTTAAATTTGTTTTGTATTCGAGTTAAAGTACATTATTGATTTTATTATTTGTATAGTTGGATAAGTTTATTTAGAATTTGTTTGTTTATTTGTAACCCTGTAACCAGCTCTGGGAAGTGAGGGGGGGAGGGGGTTATTTTAGGGGGGGATATTGCTAAAAACTTATATAAAACTTTTCAATAATAAAAAAGAAGCATGAGTTATCCACTTTTAAGGGTTGCCTGTTATGGGGTAGCAGGGTAGTTATCCCAGCCTCATTGAGTCCTAGAATCTTGGTCTCTCTGCATGAGGAACATCCTGGCATTGTCAGGATGAAAGCGCTTGCGCGCAGCCATCTTTGGTGGCCTGGGCTAGATAGGGATATCGAGGCTCAGGTGCATGGGTGTCAGTTGTGCCAACAGTCACGGCCAGAAATGCCTCAGGCCCCGGTTCATAGGTGAGAGGAAACTCAGGCACCATGGTCCAGGGTGCATATAGATTACGCTGGGCCCTTTCAGGGGCAATTCTTCTTGGTTGTTGTTGATAGCCATTCCAAGTGGCTAGAGGTTGTTCCTGTTTCCTCCACTACTACTGCCAGAACAATCCAGGAGTTGAGAGGCATTTTTGCAGCACATGGCCTCCCAGATGTTCTGGTTTCAGATAACGGACCTCAATTCACTTCTTCTGAGTTCCAGGCTTTTCTTCAAGCCAACCTGATCCACCAACGGAATGGCTGAGCGTATGGTGCGCATCACCAAGGATGCCCTCAAGAAGCTGACTTACGGTAACTGGCATCACAGGTTAGCAGACTTTCTTCTTGCACATTGCACCACACCTTGTACTTCTACTGGAAAGAGCCCAGCTGAACTACATTGGGGCCACAGGCTCATAACTAAACTTGACAGACTGCACCCTGATTGGGTGGCGTCTCAGGCTTCGCAGCCTAGGGCACCAAGGAGCTTGCAAGTGGGTGCTCCGGTCTGGACTCGGAACTACGGGCCTGGTCATCTTTGGATTCCAGCTGTGGTCTGCAAGGTCTTGGGACCTTTGTCATACAAGGTGTCCTTGGATGATGGCCACGTTCTCCAGCGGAACATAGATCAGCTGCCTACGAGACTGGACTCTTCCTCTTCCGCTCCTGGCTCTGCTCTGGGGGGGGGGAGGAGGGTTATATTGTGCATTTTGGGGATCAATCTCAGCAGTCACTGGCCACTCAGGAGGCTGGAAAAGGCCCATCTCAAGTTTCCACAAGTGTTCCCAACAGGAATTCATTGGAACAGGGAACATTCCCTATACCATCACTTACTCCAGCCAGGGAGTCACATAGGGGGTACCACAGTACTCACACCCATCATACAGCACTCCAGACAGGGAGACTGACCGGGGGTATCCAAACAAATCAAGAAATACAAGAGAACTGGCATCAGCTCAAGGGAACTGGCCCAATTCCTCAACTGCTCCCAGAAGGAAGTCAATTGGAAGAGGAGTAGACAGAGAGGCAAATCCTGATTCTGGCACCTCTGGTACTGACTGGGGGGCCACAAGGCATTGGTGCACAGCAACTACCCTGGACAATCCATCTGCCGGGATAGGGGATGAGGGGCTGTGTTCCCAAGGGAGGTCCATTGTGGACCTGGAGAATACCACAAGTCCAAGGGATGCTGGTTGGGACTTAGAGGGTCCTACCAGCCAAGAGATGGGCAGGTCAACCAGGTATGGAAGTGAGCACAGTCCTGGCCTGCCAAGCTGGTGGGCGAGCAAGCAGGCCAGGCAACAGAATCAGGATCACCTGGGCACCAGAGGCAGCAAAGAGTGGGCACACCTAACCCGTTAGGGGAGCAGGGAAGCCAAGGGTGTTCCCTGGGTCTGAGGAGGTCGCAACAGGTTAAATACCCACCCAAACACCTTAGGGAGTTGGTGACATTGCTGTCAAGTTCCGGGGAAACAAGGCAGAAATGCCATAAATGAATGGTGAAGTTATTTGGTTTTGTTTTGGAGGTCAGATACAATTATTCCCAAAACGATAGCATGGTATCACACAAAGATGTGGTTTTAGAGTAACATCTATGTTCCACAGTCTATGCATTTGATTAACAAAATCTTATACCACGTCCCTTCATAGAGGTCGCACATGTGTGCGGAGAAAGCTTCATCTGGGGAGAAGGGATGCTGTGTCCTGAGCATACAAAAGCAGGCTCGGGATATTGCTATGGTCCCAGGGTTGCTGTAAGTTGCCCGGGACTAGACTGAGAGGTGCCAGCCTTGCGCGCATGCACGAGGTGCGAAAGCGCGCCATTAACTGTAGTCATTTTGCCCAGAGATCTGGACACTAAAGCAGAGACCTGCGAGTCTCACTGTTGTTGTTGTAGTGAGCAGAAGGAGAAATAAAGAACCATTACTTCTAACATGTGTGATCTTCATTCGCCATCGAACGAAGGATTTAACAGTAGTGATTCATTTTCAAGAGATACAAGAGATTTATTTTATCTTCTCAACAGTAGGCCCAACTATATTTTACCACAATCTGCTTTGTAGTCACTTTATATGTATATGTATCAGTGCCTAATGCTCTACTGATGTTCAGAAAATCCAGAACTTACTATCATCAAGACAGCCAGAATGAATTGTACATTTAGATACGAATCACAGTGGGAATAAATGCTAACTAGTAGGATGTTATTTACTTGTTTATTACATTTCTATCCTTACAGACTATCCCTTTCTCCTAGTAAGTGTTTCCATGTTAAAATGTGTAGAAACAATCTACCTGTTCCTAATCTAACATTTTAACCAACATACTGCACTGGATGGCTGATATGACAATGGGGCTTATAAGGACATTGTGACAACACTTTGACAACTATTATAAGTTCCCTTATGCATCTTCAACTACTCAAAGTTATTTTTTTTGGATTTGGAATCCCATCTCATAGTTGGTAGCAACTTTGACACCAGATTTTTTAATTCTAATTCTAGTACTAATGGAAGGATACAAACTATTCAAAAGAAACAGAGGAGACATTATATATAAAAGATCACTCTAAGATGGCAGTGCTTGGATCAGCTGTGGCTGCATTGACTCTCGAAGGTGAAAAGTTTTTGGAGGGATATAAGGGATAAAGGCCACATGATCTGGAAGATTTTAATGTGTTTGAGCAACGTGATGAGACACAGGTAACATACGACTGACAATCTTTGTTGGTATGGTAGTTTTTAGCTGTTTTGGAACTGTTGGTGAGACAGTTAAAAGTTGTTTGCGCTGTTTGAAATTGTTCTGCTAGCAGCAAGATCTGACTACTGGCAAAGTGACAGATTCTATTGCAAATCAGGGCTGTTTCCAAAGGAGGCAGAGGAGGAGAGGTCCTGGGGCTAATGGAGCAAAGGAATTGGATAAGGCTGTCAGCAGACCCAGAGGAAGAGAGACTTTTGGAGGAGTTGGTGGCAGTGGCAGCATGCTCCAGGGGTAAAAAGGAGCAAGGCCCCTTTAAGGAAAAGGTGAAAGAGACAAGATCAGAAAAAGAAAAGGAGGAATACAAGCTAATTTGAGGGCTAATCCACATGGAGCTCCACTTCCATCTGTTCTGTTTGCCATTGTTCGCTCCCTAAAAACTAAAATGGACATTCTGAAACTTAAGCTTTGAGAGTTATATGCAATGAAATTTCATTGTGATGTATGCCAATTGATGTACATTCAAAGTAACAATAGTTATTATGATGATTTATTATTATTATCATTGCATCTATACAGAAATAAACAAAGCCAAGGATGAAAACCACAGAATCCATATTGGTCAATATAAAAAAGAGGGGGAATGACATTGCTATAGGCATATACTACAGGCCACCCAATCAAGCAGAAGAAATAGATGAACTTTTTGCTAACCAATTAACAAATATATGGAGGAAACGTACCACAGCAGTAATGGAAGACTTTAACTACCCTGATATCAACTAGGAGACAAACTCCACAGCAAGTGGGAGATCAAACAGATTCCTAACCAATTTAGCTGACAACTTTGTCATCCAAAAGGTAGAGGAGGGAACTAAAGGAAAAGCTATACCAGACCTAATTCTTACTGATAGAGAAGAAGTGATAAAGGCAGTTGAAGTTATCGAAACCTTGGGTGAGAGTGATTACGTTATACTGCAATTCAATATAATGCAAAGACAAGCAATAAAATATAATCCAGCCAGTGTCTTGAACTTTAAGAGAGCTCATTTTAACAAAGAGAGACCCTAAGCAAAATTTCATGGATAAAAATCCTAAAGGGGAAAACAACTCAAGAAGCATGGGAAACACTGAAAAATATGATCACAAAAGCCCAGTCCAACACAATACCACTAAAAAAGAAAAGCAAGAAATCCAAGAAGAAATCAGCATGGCTGCACAAAGATCTCTCTGATAAACTGAAAGACAGAAAGGATAAGTACAAAAAAATAGAAAGAAGGACACATAACTTAAGGCAAAATATCAGCAGATAGAATGAATCTGTAAAGATGAAGTCAGGAAAGCAAAGGCTCAGAATGAACAAAGACTTGCAACAAAAGCCAAAGATAATAAAAAGTTTCTTTCAACATATAAATAACAAAAAAATGTCAAGGAAACAGTCAGTCCACTAATGAGAGAAGATGGCAAGGAAGTAACAGGCAGTAGAGAGAAAGCAGAGCTGCTTAACTCATTCTTTGCATCAGTCTTCACGCAAAAAAACTGTAGCTCAACCTATTAAAAATTTAAAAAGGCTATTTGCGGTTGAACCGGTTTTAAAGCATCCTTGCCCAGGGAAGCCCTTTGTGATTCAGGCTGATGCCAGCGATGTGGCCATCGGAGCTGTGTTATTGCAAAAGAACCAAAGTGGGACCCTACAACCCTGCGCCTACACCTCAAAAAAAAAAAAAAATCACTGAGTGTGAGAGGAAGTGGGCTGTTTGGGAGAAGGAAGATTTTGCGATCCGATGGGCTCTATTAAACTGCAACACTATCTAGAAGGGAGCAAGGTGCCTTTTGAAGTATGGACTGATCACAAAAACCTAGAAGCACTGAAAACTCCCTGCAAATTGTCCCCGAAACAAGTATGATGGGCGCAATACTTTAATCGGTTTAATTTCACCCTAAAGTACATATCGGGGGAAAATAACTTCTTAGCTGATGCTTTATCCAGACTGCCCCAGTACAAGAGCCAGCATGAAGAGGTTAATGAAGCGGACTTCCGTTTCCAGTTCACGGAGTCCTTAATTCACACGAGGAGACTTATCTTATCAGCTAGTTTTCCCTCCACCAGTAGACCCTTATGTAGGTCGAAAGTCACCCTGGAGGGTGCGACCTCTGTCGAGGAGGCTTTGCTCGACTGCAGAAGAGTGGCGGCTCCTCCAGCTGTCCAAGCTATCTCTGAGGGCCGACGGAGAAGAAGATCTGCCAGTAAAATGGCCAATCATCCTGCCGCTTCAAACCGCAAGTCGAAGAACATCTAAGCTGTAAGAACCCCCATGGTGAATCCGGGTGAGACTTTTCCTTGCTACTCTCTCTACTCTATTTTGTTTTTTGTGCCTGTAAGAACCTTGTTGGAATTATTTCCCTGGCTTGAAAAGGCAGCTTCTACATGTTTGGGAAGAAAGGCGTTGTATAAAAATAGAGCAAAATTTTAAAGACTATATTTTATTTCCATATTTTGGGGGGTACAGAAACTTTTTTTTTCTCTTTCTAAGAACTGTACTATCATCTTATGCTGGAAGATTATTTCTTTTTTCACATTATACTTTAAAACAGAAAAAAGGAAATGGTGTCTGGAAAAGATCTTTTTTTAACCTACTGAGGACATCTAGTGGTGAAAACTTTAGGTTACTCTTTGAAGATGGAATAGATCTGATCTTCATATTATTTCTGAAGAGAAAAGATAAGCTGTGTAGCTGTGGAAATTGTGGGGGTGGACACTGCTTAACTTTTATTAAATATAGCCTCCACAAAAAAGAAAAAAAGAGACTCTTTTTAATTACTATCAAAATGGAGAAACCTCAGTTACAATTAAACTGTAAACTTATATTGGAAAAGGTTTATGAGGCTACTGCAGAAATATGTGCTACAATGAAAGAATTTACTACAGAATTAAGATCCAGAAATCTCACTTCAAATATTCAAACCAATGTCCAGACTACATCTCACTAGTCTATAAATCAAAACACACCAGAAGAGGAATCAACAGAGATAAAAGAGGAACTTATTCTATCTTATAAACTTTTTCATCTGTAACTTTGAGGAACAGAAGAAGCAAAGACTGAGATTTGAAACTACAAAGCAATGATGCTTTAAGGATGAGATAAATAGATGCCTAACGCAGAGGATGGGATTCATTTCAAAGGCCACTGCAAGCAATAAAAATAGATCTACTGGCTGAAAGGGAAGCTTGGTTATGGAAACCTGTCTGGCACAGAAAAAAAGCCAGAATCAGACTGAAAAGAGAAATTTAAAATTGTGTAATGGATTAAAAGGCAATGTTGGATTTATGGACTGTTTTAAGGATTAAGATTTAGAATCAGAAGTAAGAAAAAAAATATAGGAGGGTGATTATTAGAATAGATATTTTAAATAGATTAAGAATGTATCTTTTGGAATAATAGGTTTATTTTGATGAAAATTATTATGCATTAGAATTGAAAAAATGTTGGCTTTTTAGATTTGGATGGTTTCAATAATTAACTGAGTGTTTTAAATTAGTAAGATGACCTTTCTGTATGATAACATAGATGTGATAAGGCATGATAATCAATTGGATGAAATTTGAATTTTGTTTAATGAATTGAAATGATTTAAGGTTTAACATTATTTTGTTATCTTAAAGAGATTGATCGACTGTGGGATTATATATGTATAGGTAGATTAATATTTTATTTTAATTAGGATATCTATTGTGTAGTGGAAGAAGAAATAAATGAGGTTGGTGATAAAATGAGGTATGTGAGAGATTAAGAATTAGAATATATCTGGAAGGGATACCTGAATTGATAACTTGTTGATTTAAAGTTAAATTTGATTATGGTAATTGTAAACTGACAAAGTTTTAAAACAGGTTTAGCAGTAATAGAAATTTAAATTAGAAATGGAATATTTTAAACGTCTTATGCTATTTGAGGGAATTAGAGAGGGGACAGTGAATGTATTGAGTTGAGTTGTTTATATATGTTTTCACTTTTGAATGTTTGATTACCCAAACACCACGGTGTGTCCTGAGTACCTTTTCTTAAGAATTAAAAAACCAATAAAATGTGTTTTTTTTTTAAAAAAAGAGGTTAATGAAGCAATTATTTCCACTCCACAAATTGCTTCTCAACTCATGCTGCACAGAGTCCCACCTTCAACAGCCCCAAACCCAAGTTTTGGAGGAGTTTTCTTAAACTAATTGGCTCACCTCAAGGACTATAATCAGCCTTTCACCCATCTACCACTGGGAGCTGAATCTGCAAACTCAATGGTGGAACAGTATCTCCAATGCTATGTGGATTATCAACAAATGAACTGGACTGACCTCCTCCCTTTCGCAGAGGTGGCTTACAATAACTCTGTTCACAGCAGCACCAGCTTCATGCTTTTTAAATTAGCCACAGGAAAAGAGTTGAGCCCAATACCCAAATATCCCCAAGGACCCTCCGCTTCCCAGACTCTTGATCAATGGGTGAGGGGATGGGATGATGTCTGGAAAACCATGAAAACTGCTTTGAAAAAGGCTTCCAAGACATACAAAAAACAGGCAGATAAAAAAGGGCACCTCAAAGGACATTCTAAGTTGGGGAAAAGGTTTATCTGTCAACTAAATATTTACAGCTTAAGCTACCTAGTAAGAAGTTGGGACTGAAGTACTTAGGACCCTTCCCCATTGTAAAGATCATTAAACCAGTCACAGTAGAACTAAAACTTCCCAGGCTCTTAGGGAAAGTTCACCCTGTTTTCCATTATAGCCTGTTGAAAACTTTTCGGGATTCCACTTTAAGACCTCCCCCTAAGAAGGCACCTGGACCTCTCATAGTAGCAGGTCAGACTCACTATGAAGTAAAGCATATTCTTGATTCAAGAATTTTTAAAGGGAAATTGTAGTACTTTGTGTAATGGAAGGTATATCTATTGTCTGAAGCCACCTGGGTGAAATCTAACAATGTAAAAGCTGACAGACTCATTAATAGGTTCTATAAGAAACACCCTAACAAACCAAGAGGCAGCCCCTAACCTGTGTTTTTGTTTGCATTACAAGATTTGTCCTTTTTGTAAGGGAGGGTGGATGTCAACTCTGCTAACATCGGATGTTCTTGCTTTGAAAATAGATGGAAATGCAGGCATTTTTCTCTATTGCTTTTAGAGTTGATGCTGGGAGGGGGAATGTGGATGAGAGTCCAGCTAGTCATAACAATAATAACTCAGCTATGGTAACCCAAGGTCATTGGGCCCAGAGTTGATAGAGTTTTGGCAGACTGGAGAGCTAGGAGAAAGCCCGCACTTCAAGTTAATTGGGGAATGTGATTTATGACTGTTTATTGGAGGAGGGAATTGTGCTTTGTTACTTTGTATCCAGGGGAGGGGAATTTAATTTTTGGTTTCTACTATGTAGTGCCAATTCTTTGTTTTTCAAATAAAAGATTCTTTAAGGTAAACAATGCCTCGAAGTTCTTTTGAAGAGTTTCATCTGTCAGAACCATGACAAACAGGCCCTAACCCACAAAATGAAATTTAATGCAGAGAAAAGCAAGGTTTTACACCTAGGTAGGAAAAATCAAAGGTACAAGTATAGATTAGGTGAAACCTGGCTGAAAAACAGTAATTGTGAGCGGGACCTTGGAGTCCTGGTGGACAATCACTTAAACATGAACCAGCAGTGGGTGGCAGCAGCCAAAAAAAGCTAATACAATCCTTGGTTGTATAAACAGAGGCATAGAATCAAAATCACATGAAGTATTAGTACAACTTCAAAAAGCCTTAGTAAGGCCACACCTGGAATACTGCATCCAGTTTTGGTCCCCACATTACAAAAAAGATGTTGAGACTTTGGAAAAAGTGCAAAGAAGAGCAACTAACATGATTAAAGGAGATCAAAACATATGAAGAATGGTTGAAGGATTTGGGTTTGGCTAGTCTAGAGAAAAGAAAAGGAGGAGGAGGGGGTCAATTTATTTTCCAAAGCACCAGAGGGCAGGACAAGAAACAATGGTTGGAAACTAATCAAGGAGAGAAGCAAGCTGGAATTAAGGAGGAACTTCCTAACACTGAGACAATTAATCCATGGAAAAACTTGCCGTCAGATGTGGGTGCTTCATCAGTGGAGATTTTTAAGAAGAGATTTGACAGTCACTTGTCTGACATGATATAGGGCCTCCTGTGTGAACAGGGGGTTGGACTAGAAGAACTCCAAGGTCCTTCCAGCTCTATTCTGATTGATAGTTCTTTATTTTACTTAATATGTGTCTTTGGGCAAGTCATCTAACCTGCCTTTTCTTTACTGCATCCATTAAACACTTACCTATCGAAAGGAATGCTATGAGGCATAATTAATTAATGCTAATGCACTGTGAGATCCCTGATGAAAGAAGCTATAGAAGTGAAAATTGTTTCATTATCATTTGAGACCTATATGAATTACTTTCTTAGTCAGCTATATTTGGAGGCCAGAGATATTTTTTTTAAAGAGACTTTTATCAACTCTCATAACCAGTCTATAATGCACAAAATTTACTAAATGATTTTGTATAAGCAATAACAAACCACTAGGTAATAAGTTTTTCAAACTGTTACATGTGGATTCTAAGTACATACTACTTATTGACTTAAACAGAAGTCATGCAGTTAAAAGCTTGTACAACTCTATGAAAATACCTCCTTAAGTGTTTTGTCAATAACCATAAGTAAAAAAATAGAATACATTCATTTTTGATTCAAGATATATAAACATTGTATTTATGACAGCCGGGTACTTAGTTTTCACAGCCAAGAACCGGTCCTCTGCTATAAGGTAATTGACTTTGATTGTATATTGTTATGCTAATATATTTGTGGTGGTTATATTCTGTTACTGAAATCATGCTGTGCAAAACAGCGGTATCATAAAGTACTGCAATAACATTTCTTAGGCCATAAACTATAATACATATTATTGATTTTTATGTGGCATATTTGCACTTTTCCGGATGTAGTCTAAAATAATTAAAGTAAATGGTTTATTACAGGGGAAGCCTCAATTAATTTTATATAGCAAAGGAATAAAACTGATTTAATTTTGTAGACACAGAAAAAAACCATGTTTGACTTTTCAAAGTATCTTTGAAATTACATACAGAATTAAGAAACCACTGCCATTTATAATTTTAATGTTACTGATATTATTCATTGACATGATCTGACAAGCCAGGCATATTCTGTACCATAGCTTGATTAAAGAATATATTAGCAACTTTTTCAGGCACTCAGTTGTGCAATCACATGAAAAGGCAAAGTCATCACCCCAACAAATTCAAAATTAAAAGCACATGTTTAAAAAATGTTTCCAATTCATCACATCTTGCAAAATTTCAGCAATTTCATCTCCAGAATCTTATTTTTATTTAATATAGGAAGTCAATGAATAAGATACCACATTGCTCATTTTTTAATTTAGAAAAAAGTAGTATATGAATTTGTAGTAGTATATGAAAAGTATATGAATTTCCAACCTCCAATGTTATCAAGGAAATGCTAGCAAAACTGACCCACATCTCTCTGCTACTAT
Organism: Crotalus tigris; assembly: GCF_016545835.1. NCBI lineage: Eukaryota > Metazoa > Chordata > Lepidosauria > Squamata > Viperidae > Crotalus > Crotalus tigris. The sequence goes on along the minus strand of NW_024096551.1, from coordinate 7,083,323 downwards.
GCTCACTCAATAGAGCACATTTATTCAGATTAACAAAAGAAATTCATCAAAAAAGACTATGCCAACATAGGAAAGGTAACTATTAGAACTGACAGGACTTGAACTGCTGTTCTTGGGATGTTCACAAGAATCGTGATCCATAAAAAATAGGAGTCATGTGCATTGACAGACTTAGGATCACATAGCAGCTGGTAAGAAAATCCTTAGCTGGAGATTCCAGAAAGTGATCACGGTGAAAATTTCCAAGCTGTACAATTCAATAATAGTTAAAACATAACCATTAAAGTATCAACATAATTGACAAGAAAAATGAAAATAAATAAAACTAAGAAATAAATAACAGTGGAGCAATACAGTAAATTAAGACTATGTCCTGTAAAATAATTTGGTTTGTAATAATTTCCTGAAAGACAACAGAAATCAAGGAAGACAACAGTTCTGATATGCTACAAGACAGTTTCTATCTTTTATAGATAATAAAAGTTGACATTTGTTATTTAATTGCACAATAATTATGTAAATTTCTGAGTTCCAATTGTCTAATGTCCTCATCTTTCCTAAGCCATATGACAAAAATAATCAGTGCTAGTAAGATATTCTACTATAACAAATCTCTTTTCTACAAATTATAGTAAAATATCCAGAATTCTGATATAAACAGATGTTTGGATAAACTGAGCTGCAGAACCTAGCTACTGTATGTAAACAAATACAAAGAAGTAAATATATTCCATGAACCCAGAAGTTCATGGAATAAAAATAGGGCATAATAAGTTGAATTGAATCAGATAAGGAAACACAATGTCACAATATTAAATGAATGCAAATGCAAGATAAAGGCAAAGTTGCTATAGCAAATCAGTACTTCAGAAGACCCTTGAACTAAGGCTGGGGCTAGCAGAGGAACATAGATTGTAGATTAAATTACAGTTTATAACATTAGCAAAGAATAATAGTTTCTCTCAACCTTGTGTTACTTACCTGTCAAACAACCTAGCTCAGTGGTTCTCAACCTTTCTAATGCCGTGACCCCTTAATACAGTTCCTCATGTTGTGGTGACCCCCAACCATAAAATTATTTTCCTTGCTATTTCATAACTGTAATTTTGCTACTGTTATGAATTGTAATGTAAATATCTGATATGCAGGGTGTATTTTCATTGTTACGAATTGAACATAATTAAAGCATAGTGATTAATCACAAAAAATATTTAGCAATGCTCGATGGAGAAGCTTATTGTTCCTTGCTCAAAAATGTTGGGAGGGAGGGAGGGAGCGAAGGAAAAGGAAGGAAGATTGAAGGGGAAAGGAAGGAGATGGAGAAGGAAGAAGATTGAAGGGGAAAGGAAGGAAGGAAGGAGAAAGAGATTGAAGGGGAAGGGATGGAGATGGAGATGGAGATGGAAAGAAAGAAAGAAGGAAGGAAGGAAGGAAGGAAGGAAGGAAGGAAGGAAGGAAGGAAGGAAGGAAGATTGAAGGGGAAAGGAAGGAGATGAAGAAGGCAGGAGATTGAAGGGGGAAGGAAAGAAGGAAGGAAGGAAGGAGAAAGAGATTGAAGGGGAAGGGATGGAGATGGAAGGAAGGAAGGAAGACTGAAGGGAAAAGGAAGGAGATGGAGAAGGAAGGAGATTGAAGGGGAAGGAAGGAAGGAAGGAAAGAAGGAAGATTGAAAGAAGGGGAAAGGAAGGAGATGGAGAAGAAAGGAGATTGAAGGGGAAGGAAGGAAGGAGAGAGAGATTGAAGGGGAAGGGTGGAGATGGAAGGAAGGAAGATTGAAGGGGAAAGGAAGGAGATGGAGAAGGAAGGAGATTTATTTATTTATTTATTTATTTATTTATTTATGAGATTTATATACCGCTTTAAGTGCAAGCACTCTCTAAGCGGTGTACACCAGTAAGCAATGTATATATATTTACATTGCCCCCAACAATCTGGGTCCTCATTTTACCTACCTCGGAAGGATGGAAGGCTGAGTCAACCTTGAGCTGGTGAGATTTGAACCGCTGACCTGCTGAACACAGTCAGCTAAAGTGGACTGCAGATTGAAGGGGGGAGGCGCTGCCAAGGACACAAAAGCAGCTCCGCACAATTGCCCATAGAGGGGGGGAGTCTCTGGCGGAGAGCCTGGTGGAGAGCCAAGCGGCAGCACCTCCAGGGCCTCAGAAGTCGCACAGAGGATTCGCGTGCCTCGAAGCCGCCAGCTGCCCTCTCACACCCGCCAACCTGGAACCCCCCATCCTCATCGTAGCACCGCTTGCCCTCTCCCAGCCGCCCCCGGGACCTCCCCACCCCTCCAGCCATCGCAGTGGTGGGGTCACGGGAGCCCCTTTCCACACCCTGCAGCCCATTGCACGCGAGAGGGGTGCGGCTGGAGCACCAGCTCCCGCTCGGAAGGTGCTGCTTCTCCCCTCCCCTCCCAGCCTGGCCGGCTGGCCTCCGACACACATGTGGGAATTGCCGCTGCCTTGCCCTCTTCCCCGCCCCCTGGCCACTTCTGAGGCCCAGAGCCCGGCAAGCTGAGAAGGAGCCGCTCCTGCCTGCTACCCCCAGGGCTGCGCCAAGCGGCAGAGGGCCAAAGTGGCCTCTGATGGCAAGGGAGGCGGGCCAGGCAGTGCAGGGGAGACTCTAGCACAGCGCGGAGGGTGGCTGGGCAACCAGGAGGTGTGGGGACCGGCTCGGCGCCGCAGCTCAGCTCAGCCAGCAGCAGCGGAGCAGCCTAGCGGTAGCCTTCAGTAAATTTCCTCTAAATAAGCCATTGTTTGTCTGGCTGAAGACAGTTTTCTGCTTGGATGGCTTAACAGGGCAGCCAAGCATTGATTTATGGTGTGTAAAAGAAGCTCTGTTCACATCTGAGAGGGCTAGAGAATACATTTTACTGTCTCTTGGAAAGCCAGAATTAGAGAAATGACAAATCCTAAATCTTGGCTGTTTGGCTCAGCCCTGCAGGGAGACTCCCGCGCAGTGTAGAGGGCAGCTGGGGGTGGAGCGTGGCCGGGCAACCAGGAGGCATGGAGACCGGCTCGGCGCCACAGCTCAGCTCAGCCGGCAGTGGTTTTCTCGCCCTTCTCCTCTCCTTCCTCCTGCTGCCCCCAAAATAGCTTGGGCGGGAGCCGGGAGGAGCAGCCGGGCTGGCAGAGAGGCTGGCGGTCCGCACGGCACCAGCCCCCACTGCGGCTCCATTGATGGATGGAGGACCAGGCCGGGCAGTGCGGGGGCGGCAGGGACAACAGCAGCGGTGGCCGCTACTGCATCATCGGGGGTCCACACCGCCCCTGCATTGCCCAGCTGCTCCCCCCAGGCATCCCTCTTCCTCTTGGCACCCGCCTGAGCTGCCTTGGGGAGCAGCAGGAGGAAGAAGGAGAGGAGAAGGGCGAGAAAACCGCTGCCGCCATCCCCGCTGCCCGGCCTCGCCCTCCGCCCATCTGATAGAGCCATGGTGGGGGCTGGTGCCATGCGGCCTGCCAGCCCCTTGTCCAGCCTGGCTGTTCCTCCCAGGCACCCCTTTTGCCTCGGCGCACCCGAGCCGCCTTGGGGGCAGTAGGAGGAAGAAGGGGAGGAGGAAGAGGATGGTAAGGGAGCTGCCGCCAACACTGGGCCCCAGGAGGCGGCTCTCCTCTCCTACCTTTGCTGAATCTCCTTCTTCCTTCCCAACAGCCTGGACTCCAGCATGCCTTCCTGGCCAGCAGGTCCAATGGTCGGGCTGGCTGGGGATCGCAGGGGCTGGTCTCCCTTGGGCCATGGCTTGCGAGAGGGCTGGCCCACTCAGCAGAGCCTCCAGTGGGCCACTCCCAACAGGGATCCCGGGGCTTCCCTGGGCGACTCCAAGGCCACGAGGCTCTGGCTGCGCTTCTCCCAGGAGGTGGGTCACCCGGGCACAGGACCAATCAGGAGCCCTGCAGGAGGTAAGTCCGTCTGAGAGAGAGAGAAGGGAAGCGAAAGTGCCTCTCTGTCTCTATCTCTGCAAATGGCGGAGGAGGCCGTGTGGAGATGGATATGGAGAGGTGTCTCGGGTCCTAAGACTATTGGAAATATGTGTTTTCCGATGGTCTTAGGTGACCCTGTGAAACGGTCATTCGACCCCAAAAAGGGGTCGTGACCCACAGGTTGAGAACCGCTGACCTAGCTCCTTACAAGCTATTCTCACTTATTTGGGCTTTGAGAAATGATGGACTGAATTGTATCATTTAATGTCTAACACCAAGTGTTTTCAGACATGATTTATACTGCATAAAATTTTCATATTTTTACAAAATTTCAGACATTGTCCTCCATTCGTAACTCTGCCTTTTCACATTGAATTTCCTATCATTTCTATTTCTAGACTATATCTGATAAGAAAATGATTTAATTAATCCACAAATCAACCGATAGCAGTAGGATGCTGCTATTTGGAAACAGTGTTTCTTTAACCAGAACGTTCAACTTTTGACACTTCTTTTTTCTGATCTGAAAGACTTGCTACAGAAAATTCTATCTGTTGTGATCTCTCCATTTCCAAGGATATGGGCCTGTACTTCTCTATTTTGTGGTAATGAATAAAAAACAATATTATGATTTGAAGTAGGGAAAGACTTCCACTTGAAGAATACTTTCTCTTAAAGCTTCATTCAAATGATCCTTGATAAAGAAAACTTTAGCTCGGGGTCTTCAAACTTGGCCCTTTTATGACTTGTGGACTTCAACTCCCAGAATTCCTCAGCCAGTGTGCCTGGCTGAGGAATTCTGGGAGTTGAAGTCCATAAGTCATAAAAGGGCCAAGTTTGAAGACCCCTACTTTAGCTCATCAATTAAGCACAGCTTGTATCTCCTCACTTTAAATTTGCCACAATAGAACAACGTATATCTCTTTTTTTTTTCCAAATGCAAAAATAATTGAAACATGTAGAAGGGTCTAGAAACCTTTCCCTAGATAGCTAATTTTGGCTATCAAATTTCAAACATGTTTTAATATCTTTCTTATTTGAAAGTAATCATTGTTCAAATTAAATGCCAAAACAAAAGTTATTTTCTCTTTAAGTTCTTCAAAAAGCAGCATAGACAGAACAGAACTTATTTTTACTGCATGTAGCTGAAAATGCATTTCAAGAAGACTAAAGTATTACATGGATACAAAATGAATGTTGCATCCATCAAGTTAGAAAGATAGTAGAGATATACAAACTTTTCATTGTGAATCCCAGCAGAAATATCTTCTATACATTTCAATTGATGCACAGACTGGCTCTTCAAGAAGTCTCAGTACCCCAACCTTCTAGCAGAAATTCTTAGAGGAACATGATTTAGAGGATTTGCAACATGACTTGCTTGCATATATTAGATACATACCGTATTAAATTCCAATAATTATATAGTGGCCACAAATATATTCTGTCAAAAAGCCATCCCAAAATATTTGGTTGGTAATTGAATTTCATTTCAATATAGCCAATATTCTCCATCCTAACCAAAGACTAATTTATGGGATGTCATGAAAGATTCATGGCAAACAAAACTCTATTTGCTAAAATTCTGCCACACATCCAAGCAACTGCAATCAGTTTACTTCTCACTTTCCAAAATAGTAGAGCTAGCCCATTAAAGTAATGAAGTTTGGCTGAGTTGTACCTCTACATGAGCATCACTAAATCATCTAGAAATGATTTTTTCCAAAACACATACTTATATTAATTTACATAAGGAAAAACAGATAAACCAGGGATTATGACCAGATACAAAAGCTGATCATGGTTATTACAAGTGATAAAAGTTCTATTAGATGTCTCTGAGAGTTCTCTGTATAAAAATAAGAAGGTCATAAAAACAAATCAATACAGAAAAAGTTGAAAGGATAATTCGTAAAAGTTAATTTTAATTGATTTAACCATGATTCATGTGCCATTCAAATATTAGTTTCAGATGTATTTTTGAGAGTAACAAAATGATGAATAGTTTTATCTTTTAAAATCTCTTTTAAGAATCAGTAGCATTGAAACTGCTAATTCTTATATGATTTTCCTGTTAATACTGTAATGAAATTTGATTTGAGACTAGGAGTAAATGGGATTAGGGCTCCATTCTTTCTGCTATTACTTCCCATTGTTATGAAATAAGCTGATTTTATTAACCTACTCTTTAAATTAAAATTTATCCACAATGTCTTTAGAATTTGTGATATTTCTGCCTTTTTACAAAATATGTTTTTCTTAGTTGAAATAACATATATTTTATAAATGAAATGTTATTAATAGAGATAGCAGTGAGCACCACTCACAAACTAATATACTATGAAATGTACTTTGTAGCTTTTTATTTCATATAGTTTCACTATATTCAATTATGTATTTTTTATAATAGGTCCCTAACAGAATTCTCTGTTTTAAAGTCAAGCAGGTAGTTGAAAGAAGGGGTGAATTTGAATTTCTCTTCCATAGCTATTCTAAACTTTTATGAACGTCAGTAATTCTGGGTATGCTTGCATATTTCTTATTTATGCAGGATCAGATAGTAGTAATGACTTTTAAGAGAACACATACGTCAAATATTGGAAAGAAACATAGAAAAAGAGAAATGCAGTGCAAAAAAATTCTAACATGACACAATTTGACAAGCATTTACTAGATGATTTGGAGAAGTATTTATTACTATCCATCAATCAGAATAGAGCTGGAAGAGACCATGGAGGTCTTCTAGTCCAACCCCCTGCTCAAGCAGGAGATCCTATACCATTTCAGACAAGTGTAAGGACCCACCCCACTTTGCATCTTAAGAAGACAGAACTCTTGGAATAATTCTTGCAACAGGGATCCTTTATTAAGAGAAAATGGTTGCAGGTGTTCTAGACAGGACTTGGGGTCCAAGTTCTCCAATTCAAGGTTTTAAGGGTTTCCCCAGTAGCCCTACCCAATCAACCCCCTCTTTCAGCGACAGTCTCAGGCATTATACTTCCACCCCCTTTTCATTACTGCCCGGCTGGATGGAGACTTCAAAGAAACTACATGAAAGGAAAACGACCCCATTCTTATGGTTAGTTCTTTTGCAATACACACATTCAGTTCCTTAGAAGTATACTGAAGGAAGTGAGGGCCATAAAGCCCCTTTGTTCTCCCCCTTCTCTCCCTCTTATGGCAGAATCCAGAGAAGGCAGAATTGGGGTTTTCTATATTTGATAACTAAAGATGAAATATAATTGGATTCTGACATCCAGCCCCCTCAAAATAAGAGAGATCCACCTGGAATAAACAAAACAGGTATAAAAGTTAGTCAGGCTTGTTAGGGTACTCTGTGTGAAACTTCTTCAATAGCTTCGGGGCTCTGACATGACGTTTATGGACCCACTCGTTTTGTGAGGCAGGGAGGTGTTTCCAGGCAACTAGGTACTGAGTTGCTCCATGATATCTCCTAGAATCAAGGATTTCCTTTATTTTGAAGTGTTGTTCGCCCTCTACCATGATTGGAGGTGGTGGGGGGGGGATTTTTGGCCGTAACGCTGACTGATGCTCTCTTTTCAGCAAGCTGCAATGAAAAATTGGGTGTATTTGCCTGAGATTTTTGGTAATTCTAATTCTACTGTTACTGGGTTTATGATTCTTTTAATTGGAAAAGGCCCTATATATTTTGGTCCAAGTTTTTTACAGGGTTGTAGAGACTTTAGGTATTTTGTAGATAGGTACACCATTTCACCTATAATGAATGGTGTAGGCTCAATCCTTTTTTTATCGGCTTGTGCTTTGTATGCCTGCCTAACTTCATCTAGTGCCAGGTGTTCTGTAGTTTTTCCATCCATTCTTTCAGTGATGGGATCATTGGTTCGTTTGGGGTTAATTCTGGCATGGGGCTGAAACTTTGACCGTTGGCTATTTGAAAAGGAGTGTAGCCTGTGCTGGAGTGGACTGCATTATTGTAGGCAACTTCTGGAAAAAGGAGTAAGTCCGTCCAATAACTTTGTTGGAAATTCAAAAAAAAAAAAAACTCAAATATTGCTCAAGTACTGAATGACAATGTTCCGTTTGTCCATCTGTCTGAGGGTGATGGCTAGATGTCAGTCCCTGAGTGGTCCCTAAGAGGGATAAAAATTCCTTCCAAAATGCAGACGTAAATTGCATTCCCCTATCAGAGATGATGTGTTGGGGTGCCCCGTGCAATCTGTAAATGTGCTGGATGAAAAGTTTTGCTAAGGCCTTTGCAGTGGGAATCTTTTGGCAAGGGATAAAGTGCACCTGTTTGGAAAACAAGTCCGTGACTGTCCAGATAACAGTATTCCCATTGCTTTCTGGCAATTCCACTATAAAATCCATGGCTATTTCCCTCCAGGGGGCTGAGGGATTTGCCACTGGTTGTAATAGCCCTGGAGATTTCCCTTGCAACCTCTTTGCAGATGCACATGTTGGGCAGCTGGCAATATAGCTTTCTATGTCCTTTTTCATGGATGGCCACCAAAATTGCCGTTTAATTAAATGTAAAGTTTTTACAAATCCAAAATGCCCTGCTGATTTTGTGTCATGGTAAAGGTGCATGAAAGTGATTCTTTGAGTTGTTGGTATATATAACTTTTCCCCTACCCAAGGCAACCCATCTCTCATTGTGCACACATTTTTGTTTTTCTGGAACCATTCATCTGTTTCCAAACGTTTTCTGAATTCAGTTCCAGTTTGGCTGTCCAGTTGTGGTTTTAATTTGGCTTGGGTTCTTGTGGTTACTGGTGCTGCCAGTTGTGACTCTGCCATTATTGGTCTAGAGTCTGTGGTTCGTGCGCTGTTATATTGAGGCATGCGAGATAGTGCATCTGCCAGGAAGTTCTTTCTTCATGGTAAATGTTTGAGCTTAAATTGGAACTGGTGAAAATGCTGGGACCAGCGGGCTTGTTTGGGATTGAGTTTCCTGGACGTTTTCAGGGCTTCCAAATTTTTGTGATCAGTCCACACTTGGAAGGGGATTTTGTTGCTTTCCAGGAACTGTCACCACGTGAGTAATGCCCAACGTATCCCATAAGCCTCCTTCTCCCATACGGGCCAGCGCTGTTCTGTTTCCGTGAGTTTCTTGGATGTATATGCACAGGGTTGCAATACCCCTTCATTGTTTTCTTGTAATAGAACAGCCCCCACTACCACATCACTTGCATCTGCCTGTATTACGAAGGGCTTGTCCATGTCTGGGTGCATTAGTACTGGTTCAGCAGAAAAAAGTCTCTTTAGTCTCTCAAACGCTGCTTGGCACTCCATTATCCATGTTAGTGGCTGGCTAGGTTTTACTGAGGATGCTCCCTTCGTTTTTAGTAAGTTAGTAAGTTATCTGGGCAAATGAGGGAATGAATTGGCAGTAAAAGTTTGCAAAGCCCAGGAAACTTTGTAGTTGCTTTCTTGTGCGGGGTGGTACCCAATCTAATACTGCTTTGACCTTCTCTGGGTCCATTTCAATGCCCTGGGGGGATATGCGATAACCTAGGTAGTCTATCCTTTCCTGGTGGAATTCGCATTTTGAGAGTTTGGCATATAGGTGGGCGGCTCGCAGCTTCTTTAAAACCACTCTGACAAGGTTGACGTGTTCCTCTTTTGTTTCAGTAAAGATAAGAATGTCATCCAAGTAAACCAGGACCCCCTTAAACAGGTGCTCCCTTAGAACGTCATTGATTAATTGCATAAAGACTGCAGGGCCCCCTTATAATCCAAATGGCAAGACTTTGAATTGATAGCACCCCATGGGGCAGTTAAATGCAGTCTTCCATTCATCCCCTTCCTTAATTCTCACACGATAGTAAGCTTCCCTTAGGTCTAGTTTAGAAAAAATTTTCCCTTTCGATAGGTGTGACAGCATGTCTTTCATGAGAGGCAGAGGGTATAGGTTGCTTTCACTGATTGTATTCAGGGCCCTATAATCCATGCATAAGCGTAAAGAGCCATCCTTCTTCTCTCTAAAAAGGACCAGGGCAGCCACTTTAGGCTTGGCTGGCTCAATGAAACCTCTCTCTAGGTTTTTTTTAATGAATCTTTCCATTTTCTCCTTCTCCTTTGGGCTCATGGAGTATAATCTGGGCTTTGGGAGTTTTGCCCCAGGTTTGAATTCAATGGTACAGTCTGTGGGTCGGTGGGGTGGGGAGCTCATTCGCCCTCTCCTCACTGAAAACTTCAGCAAGGTCTCTGGTATTTCTGTTAATCTTTTTCCTCTCCTATGGATGCTTTTTCTATTCTTGATTCTGGTAGCCTCCATTGGGGTTTTAAGTCCATAGGGTCCCCCTTCGGGAATTTGATTTCTGTCGTCCTCCAATTTACCCAGGGGTTCCATTTTTTCAGCCATTCCATCCCTAGAATCATTGGGCATTCCATGCCTGGGGTCACCACAAACGTTATGTCCTCTTCATGTTTGCCCAGGGAGAGGTGTATTGGTAGAGTGGCTAGGGTAGCTGGCACCCCCCCCCACTATGGATCCATCTAACTGGCCAAATGAGATTGGTTGTTCCAGTCTCCTCGATGGGATGCCCAGATTCCCCACTAGTGTTGGGCTAATGAGGCAGCGGGTGCAGCCAGAGTCTATTAAGGCTTTCACCTTCACAGCTTCGGGCATGGGGGGAATTAATATAGTCACTGTCTTGAGGATGGGTGTGATGTGTCCACTTACCAGGGGTTCGCCCTCCAAGCTGTCATCTGAGGCATCCACTGGCCCTGTGGTGTAGGCTGGAGTTCTTTCCCCTTGGTGAGCAGAAGTGGGGAGTTCCGCAATTTCCATCATTCTCATGGCAGTTTCTTTTGGCTTAGCTGAAGACATTCTGGATTTGTTGATTGGGGATCTGTCTGGGTTGTGCTGGGGGGCCTTTGAGCGGCATTCTACAGCTCGATGCCCTTCTCTTCCGCACTTGAAACACCCCATTTGCTTCTTGGCTGTAGCCGATGATTTCACCGGTTTGTGTGTCAGCTCAGGCGGGGGGCGGCTCCATTGTTTTCCTCGGCGGTGTCTCTTCAATATGTCGATCTCTGCTTCCTCTGCCAAGACGTACCATTCCTCAAGTTGGTATGGGTCCCCTCGGGGCAGGCAAGTGTCATATAGATCATAATTTAGTCCGTCTTTGAAATGGCTAAGGAGGATGTCTTCTGGCCAATTCAGTTTGCTGGCAATGGCCCGGAATTCTTGTGTATATTCAGCCACCGGGCGTTTGCCTTGCCTCATCATTTTTATCCTTTCATGGGCTTTGCAATCAGCCAGGGGGTCTTCAAATCGTCTTCTCAGAGAGGACATGAAACGGTTGAAGTTACTGAGTTCTGGAGCATTGGAGTCATGCAAGTTCACCACCCAATCTGCAACCGGTCCATCCAGGGCAGATTGCACGATCCGGATGCGGGCTTTGTCGCTGGGAATGTCCTGCCCATATTCCTCCATGTAGCTGAGGACTTGGGTTAGGAAAAACCCCAAGCGTGTTGGCTCCCCTTTGAATTTCACCTCCAACGGTGGACGTCTTGGAATGGATCGGTGCCTCCGTTGCTGGTGGTAGTGTCTTCCGTCCAAATTGCCATCTGTGGTCCGGTAGGGGGTGGGGACTACTGGATCAGCAGATGTCCCTGGGGTTGCAGGTTCCACGTCCCCCTCGGTGTCGCTCCCTTTGCGGCTCCAGGAACTGGGGCGGCCGTAGGGCTCAGGATTCTCCTCTCCTAGGGAGCTGAGAGTTCTCTTCATCAGGTCAATAGCTTTCTCTAGGATCCAGTCTCAGTACGGTGCCCAGCTTTCTCCCTCTTCACTTGCGTGCAGGGATTTCTCCATCTCCTGCTTCCATTCTGGTTGCTTGGTCCCCCATCTCAGGGTCACCTTTCTTGATTCCTTTCCCCACTCACTTTTCTTTCCAATGCCCATTGACCAGCAAGGCTTGTGGTTCCGTGTCTCCACCACTTCTTCTCCTGAGGAATCTGACCTCTCAGATCCCAAGATCTGGCAAGGTTCCAATTTGGTCAGCGGCTCTCTTTCCAGGGAGTTTTCCCCCTCTCTTGCTCCATTGTCTGACATGGTAAATTTTTGCAAAATCCCCCGTCAAGGGTCTCCCTTCCAGGTGGATTAATTTTGCAAGTCCTGTCTAATGTAAGGACCCACCCCACTTTGCATCTTAAGAAGACAGAACTCTTGGAATAATTCTTGCAACACGGATCCTTTATTAAGAGAAAATGGTTGCAGGCGTTCTAGACAGGACTTGGGGTCCAAGCTCTCCAATTCAAGGTTTTAAGGGTTTCCCCAGTACCCCCACCCAATCAACCCTCTCTTTCAGCAACAGTCTCAGGCATTACACTTCCACCCCCTTTTCATTACTGCCCAGCTGGATGGAGACTTCAAAGAAACTACATGAAAGGAAAACGACCCCATTCTTATGGTTAGTTCTTTTGCAATACACACATTCAGTTCCTTAGAAGTATACTGAAGGAAGTGAGGGCCATAAAGCCCCTTTGTTCTCCCCCTTCTCTCCCTCTTATGCAGAATCCAGAGAAGGCAGAATTGGGGTTTTCTATATTTGATAACTAAAGATGAAATATAATTGGATTCTGACATCAAGTGACTGTCCAGTCTCTTCTTAAAAACTTCCAGTGATGAAGCACCCACAATATCTGAAGGCAAGCTGTTCCACTGGTTAATTGTCCTCACTGTTAGGAAGTTTCTCTTTAATTCCCGGTTGTTTCTCTCCTATTTCATCACTACAAAAATGTATGATTACATAGCAATGTACGTTATCAGCTGATATACTTTCTTCCGCTAGGTAACTCAAAGCACCATATATAATGTTTCCTTCTGCTATGTTTTCCAATCCTATGAATTAGCTTCAGCTGAGAAACTGTGAACAATCCTAAATTACTCAGCATACTTACATAACTGAGGATGAAGTGTGCCCTGCTCCTAATCCTGCTCCTAATCCAGCTCACTCATGCTATCGATCTACCACCACTAAAGTTCATGAATTTCAAAGCGTAAACAACTCATGGGTCTTGGAAAATATCATCTGTTTTATTTCTGTTTAAGGTATAATGTAACATTAGTCCTTACATTGTGAAGACCTGTAGTTATTAGATACTAAAATACAACAGAGGAATAATATCAAAAGATTTGGTACATTAATTGCACTACAATGGCTACAATGGATTATTCATCAATGCTGCTGCACAGAATCTACCAACCCATCATCTTTAAGCAACTGCTGAAGATAAACAGTGTCAAAACGGCCAAAACAAATATATTTTTAGATTAGTATCAATAATCAAGAATATTTAGTTTATCCTTCAAATAGCTAAAATAATTATTGTAATTATATGTTTTAACTGAATTTCAGAATCAATTGGTTTCTTAAGAAATAAATGATGCTGCAAATAGCAAAAACCACTTTGTTCATCACATACTCTAATTGAGTTGTATGGGTAGCTAAATTAAGCACAAATACTCACATTTTTATTAATACTTAACTAGTATAGTTCTGAAATGAATTTATCGTTTCAGTTAAACTAAAAAGAGCAGACAGACCAAATTTCAAATACATAGTTAAATTGGAAACATCTGACTTATAAACCATGGAAATAATTTGCTTCTGCCTAAGATTTATGTTTGTTTTAAAGAGACAGCTAGTAGCAAGGGATAATATGAACTTAGCAGAGATGGAGTTGCTCATAATGAAAAATGAACCTTTTCAGACATGGGTCCTCACTTTTTCCTATTTGGCAATTTCTTGCACTGGATGACAACACTCAAAGCAGAGAATAATTCACTCAGCTTGATGCCCATTTTTAAATCTCTTTTAAAAAATAAATCAGTCATAGCTAACATTTAACAGAGAACAGACTTTCTTTTTTTTTAATTGAAAATTTTTAAAATTTTACAAAAAAAAAAGATTCCCCTCCCCAAACCCTCCCAACCCACCCCAACCCTCCCCCAACCTTCCCAGAGCTGAATACAGGCTTAGTTAAAACTTAAAAGAAAAAATTTTAAACACATATAAACCATAAACAATTAGTTACAATAATTAAACAAATTATAAAATACTTTAAGACCAATATATAAAAAGCAGAAAAAATTATGATTACAATCATTAGACAAATTATAAAATACTCTAACACCAATATAAAACTAAGAGAAATAATAATAATAATAATAATAATAATAATAATAATAATAATAATAATAATAAAATTGAAAGAAGAAAAAAAAGACCCCCCCCCAAAAAATTTAATAAGAAAATTAAACCACCCTTAAAATTTTATGAGCTTTAAGTATAAATTATTCAGAAAAAAACTGAACATTTTCTAATGTCATACTTATATTATTTAAAGTTTATCCATCATTCTTTATAAACACCCTCAAAAACACACATATAAACATTACTTATAACATTGAAATTCCCTTATACATATTTAAAACAAAATATTCCTTTAAATGCTCCTTAGATATCTAAACATGCACTACCTATCTAAAATTTTCATTCAATCTCCATAATATTATACTTATATTATATAAAATCTAATCTATCCCTCTTTCTTTATCATCAAACACAAAAATAAACATATAAACGTTAGTTATACCATTAAAACAAAATACTCTTTTAAATACTCCTTAAATTACTAAACTTAAACTTCTTATCTAAAATTTTCATTTGATCTCCATAATCTTCTCTCCTCTTTACCAATAACCAATTCCATCCATCAATAACCTGAAAACAATCTATACATTCTTTGTCAATCTCTCTTATCCAAAAACCTCGAGAGAAGTGCTTGGAAATCTGCCCTTAAAAGTTGCTCCAAAAAGTTTATAGACCTTGCTTCTCCCGCAGACTCAGAAACAGATACTTGTGAGGCTTCCTTAACCTCCTTCTTCTGTTGCTCCTTTTCTTTGCATTTATGTGTTACACGGGTTATCCTCTGCTCCTTCATCTCAACTTGTTGAGGCCCCTCAGTCTGAAATTTCCCAATTTTCATCAATATAGGCTCTTCAGACTGCAATTCTGCCATCTTCTCTTCCAAAGCTTTAGACATGATAGGTGGCGATGAACATACCCCCAGGACCAAAGTGTAAAACTCTTTTGCTTTGAAAACAGTATTAAGTCTATAACGTGTCCCCAGATAATTCACCACCATTCCAGTCGGGACATCCCATCTGAACAACATTCGCCTCTTTTTAAGTTCATCTGCTAAAAAAGCAAACTCCTTTCTTCTTCTTAAAATTTTAGATGGGATCTCCTTTAAAATTATAACGTCTTGTGAAGCAATCTGAAACCTCTTATTGTAAAAAGCTTGTATAATTTCATTGCACAGGGATCTTTTCCCAAAATAAATTACCACATCTCTTGGCAGATTTCTTTGCTTTGCCACCACAGAGTTAACTCTAAATGTTTTTTTCAATTTCACTAAATATTTCCTCTTTTTCTCTGTCCAGAATCACAGCAAAGTCATTTGCAACCATCTCTCTCAGATCTCCTTGCAGAGACTCTCTCAAGTCTCTAATTCTTAAAGCATATTCCATTTCTCTATATTGAAGCATAAGAATCTCATCTTGAGAATTTTCCATCTCTTTTTCCATACCTTCAAGTTTTCCCTCCAAGAGCTCCACTTTGTCTGCAACCTTTTCTACACGAAAGTTCAACTTTTCAAGAACAGAGGCAAATCCTTTTAAAGCCAAAACTATATCTTGCATCAGAATCCTATTATTTTCCGCTAAAATCTCTTTCACTTCTCCCCTGATTTGAGATATAGCATTTCCCATTATGTCTTGCAAATCCTTTGCCGTTAATAACTGTGCCAAAGGAGAGGGTGAAACTATTGATTTAGATTGTTGCACTGATGATATCACCAAAGAAGAAACCACCTTAGGAGCTGTGGGAATTACTGGACGCTTTGGAGCCATCTTAGAAAATCTTTACTCCTTCTTAAAGAATACCCAAAAAAAAGGAGGGGGAAAAAAAGTTAAGCAAAAGAAAAAAAGAGAGAGAGATTAACTCCCAAAAATCAAAAACTCCTTCAAAAGGAGATCATTATAATAAAAAGAAAAAAGTTAAGAAAAAGAAGGAAAAGGGAAGAGAAAAAAAATAATTAAATAGAAAAAATCCATTCCGTTATTTTTTAAAAGTACAAAAAACAAAAAAAATCCTTCAAAAAAAAAAAGTTAAACAGAAAGGGAAAACAATCCTCCTAAAATCCAAACCCAATATCAGAAAATCATTATAAATAATCAAATCCATTCCATTCCGTTCCAGTCATTAAAAAAAAAAAAAAAACCTACCGATCGCCATTTTACTTTCCCTTTCAACAAAAGAAGAAAACAAAAAGAGGGAATAAAAGTAAATCTTTAAATTTAAAATCCAAATAAGATCGGAAAAAACAAAATCCTCTATTCAGCTCTGTCCGCTTTTAAAAAAACTCACCAGATCACTTTAATCGTGGAGGTGGTTGCAGCGGCTTATTTTGTCTCTGGAGACAAAAACAGCTGGGAAGCGGAGACAATCTGAACTCCGTGGGAGCACTCTTTTCACCCCCCAAAAGAAAACCTTGGGGGTGCATAAGAGGCTCTACCACTATTCAGACGATACTCTCCTCCCTCCCTTAGCCCAGGAAGGAGGTTTTGAACCGCAGAACAGCTGATGTCTGCTGTTCATAGCGATTCTAACACTTTCCCAGGAGGACGGCTACAAAGTAGCCGCCATCGTGCACGCAGATCCACCGGAAGCCCCAGAGAACAGACTTTCTTGACATTGCAATACTATTCCTAAGGTAGGTTTTCAAGGTCTAAGAAAATAGAAAATGGAATTAAAAACGGTAGAGAATGACTTCCTCTTTAAAAAAAAACTCAAATAGCAATAAAATAGAGAAAAGGGGAGAAAAGAGTTTGGCAGCTGAAATTCTTTTATTTTAACTTAATGGGGAGAAAAGAAAGAAACCAAACAAAGAATGGCTAAAAGGGGGAAAAAGTTATTAATTTATACCTATAGATTCCAGGAAAATGAGAAGGAAAGACTGACTGCTGCTTTCCCCTTATTAAAACAATCAAGAATTAGAAGAATTGTGAAAGAAATTATACAATATGTCAATGAATGCACATGGGTCAAAAGAACCGAGGTCCCTTTACACAAGGGCTGAATCATTTGCTCTGAAGCTCAATTAAGTAGTTACTATATGTCAGCTCCTCTTTAAGGGCAATGCTGCAGATACTATGCAGTTTTTCAGCATTGCCTCTAGAGCAGTGTTTCTCAACCTTGACAATTTTAAGGCATGTGGACTTCAACTCCCAGAATTCCACAGCCAGCATTGCTGGCTATGGAATTCTGGGAGTTGAAGTCCACATGCCTTAAAATTGTCAAGGTTGAGAAACACTGCTCTAGAGTTTCCCACTGCTGCCTCCTTCCTCCTGAGATTTTTCCCTTCCTTTCAAACAAGGCATCATCCATCCCAGTTTTTTTTTTGATGGCCCAGTTTTGTTGCTTCCCAATTAATTTTTTTTAAATTCTTTCCTTTTCACTCTGAAGAGAAAACACGGCAAGGGAAAATAAGAATGGGATTGGGAACTGGATGTCTGCTTTATCTTTTTCTTTTTTGCACTCTTTCATTGCCTAGCTGGATGTAATATTAGCTATTATGAGCAAACAAAGGGCAGAATAATATGGCTGCAAATGTGGAGTCCTCTGTTCCATTTTGGAACAGGTTTTGGTCTCATCATTTCAGTATTATGCCATTTCAGTTTATCACAATATCGTTATAATAGGATGTCATTGTAATCCTAATTCATTACATCACTTCAGCCATGCTCTGAATCAATCAGGACCACAGAACTAAAGCACTTATACTACTGCCAGCTGAGTAGTCTAGAACTCTTGTATAACCTGATAGATCTCTGGCACATCATTGTTGTAACCAGCTGTTTAGAAGGCAACAGCAGACACTAACAAAAAAATTGAAGACATGTCTGCATCAGCTTGAAATGGCCAATAGATGCTGCTATCATTCTGCCCAAGGATGAACCAAAGATGACATGAAAGCAACTTCATGGAGACATGTTGGAGAAAAAAATTACCATGGCATTTGTAGACTGATTAGGAAAGTTAAATTAGAAATTTACATGCATCCTTCTCTTATATAATCTCTTTTGGGTAGATCATCATCTTTCTCCTCCTCTTCCTTGTTCTTGCCAAGGTTTGTACAATTTAAGGTATAATTACTTTTGTGCTTGAATTAATCTTCTGACTTTGTACAAATCCCAGGGATCCAGCTGGGCAATGGGGAAAGCAACACTGATGGGTGTGATCAGTGGAGGAAGTCCCAGAACCCCAGCTGAATGGCGCCGGTCACGGGGTCCACCAATCACATGGTCACACCAATGGGCATGATCAGCTGGATGGCAGAGGGAGCCACGGAATTCCAGCTGAATGGTGTGGTGACCCAAGGTTCCCAATCACCACATGACCAGTCCAGATAAGGTAACTCTTTATTACTTGAAAGCTTGTGCTCACCAACTGGCTCCCATCTTCACCCGCATCTTTAATAAATCACTAGAGATGTGTTATGTTCCTTTTTGCTTGCAGTAAAGGTTAGTGCTGGCCCATCTGAAAATCATCATGGATCCGCTATTAGACCCCTTGCAATTTGCCTACCGAGCAAATAGATCGGCAGATGATGCTGTTAATATGGCTCTGCACTACATCCTACATTTTGAATCTCCAAGGACGTATGCAAGAGTCCTTTTTGTAAACTTCAGCTCAGAATTCAATACCATCATTCCAGATATTCTTCTAACTAAACTGATTCAGCTAGCTGTGCCTGACTATACTTGCAAGTGGATCATACGTTTTCTAACAGAAAGGAAGCAGCTGTTGAAATTAGGCAAAATCACACCAGATACCCGTACAATTAATATAGCCCCCCTCAGGGCTGTGTTCTCTCCACTTCTCTTTATATACCATTGACTGCATCTCAAAGGATCCCTCTGTTAAAGTACTGAGGTTTGCAGATGATACACCAGTGATTGGTGTCATTTGAGACAATGACGAATCTGCACACAGATGGGAAGTTGAACAATTAGCCTTATGGCGCGATTGGAACAATCTTGAATTGAACACACTCAAAACTGTAGAAATGATAGTAGATTTTAGGAGAAGTCCTCTTATTCTACCATCTGTTACAATATTAGACAACACAGTATCAACAGTAGAGACGTTCAAGTTACTAGGTTCTACAGTATAATATCTGAAGACTTAAAATGGACACCTAACATCAAAAATGTCATCAAAACAGAACAAAGAATGTTCTTCCTGTGGTAACTCAGAAATCTCAGATGCCCAAGGAGTTGTTGATAGAGTTCTACAAAGGAATTATTGAGTCTGTCATTTGCACCTCTATAAATGTCTGGTTTGGCACTGCAACCAAACAAGATGGACACAGACTTCAATGGATAGTTAGAACTACAGAAAAAAATAATTGCTACCAGTCTGCCTTCCATTGAGGACTTATATACCGTATGTGTCAGAAAGATGGCTATGAAAATATCTACAGACCCCTCAAATCCTAGACATAAACAGTTTCAACTTCTTCCCTCAAGATGATGCTATATAGGGCATTGCAAGCCAAAACAACTAGACACAAGGACAGTTTTTTCCCTATGCCATCACTCTGGTAAACAACTAATTCCCACAACACTGTCAAACTACCTAGTAGGGCTGTATTACTATTATCCTTCTCATTTTTCCTATTACCTATTCCTTATTTTCTTTTTTTTTTATTGAATTTTTTTTAAGTTTTACAACAAATCCCCTCCCCAAGCCCCCCCACCCTCCCATACCCTCCCCCACCTCCCCAAACCTCCCAAACCCTCCCCCAACCTTCCCAGAGCTGAATACAGGCTTACTTAAAATTTTTCAAAAAAAGAATAAAAAAACTTAAAAATTACAATCATTAAACACATTATAATATACTCTAAACATTTTCTAATATTATGAACTCCCTCCAAAACACAAATTTAAACATTAATTTCTTTGAATATCTATACCTACAATATAAAATCTAATTTCTCCCTCTTTCTTTATCCTCAAACAAAAAATACCATTAAAACTAAATACTCTTTAAATACTTTAAACTAAATACTTAAACTTAAACTTCTTATCTAAAATTTTCATTCAATATCCATAATCAAAAACATATAAATCCTAAACAAATCTAGATACATTTAATTAAACAAGTTATCTTCTCTTAAAACTAATAATAATCATAATAATAATAATAAAAAACCCAATCATTGAACACATTATAATATACTCTAAACATTTTCATATCATACTTATATTATTATCCATCATTCTTTATAAACTCCCTCCAAAACACAAATTTGAACATTACTTAAAACATTAGAATTCCCTTATAAACATTTAAATCTTTACCAATAACAAATTCCATCCACCACATTATACCAATAACAAATTCCTCCACAATAAACACATTCCTTCTCTTATCCATAAGTCTCTTAAAGGTATCAGTCTCTCGTGTCCATAAACCTCGAAAAAAATGCTTTAAAATCTGCCCTTGAAGATAGCTCCAATGAATTTGTAAATCCTGATTCTCCCACCAGCTCAGGAACCGATAACTGTGAAGCTTCCTTAACCTCCTTCTTCTGTTGGTCTTTCTCTTTACGTTTATATGTTGAACAGGTTGTCCTCTCCTCTTTCATCTCGACTTGTTGAGGCCCCCCAGACTGAAATTTCCCCTTTTTAATTAATATAGGCTCTTCACACTGCAATTCTGCCCTTAAAAGTTGCTCCAAAAAGTTTGTAAATCCTGCTTCTCCCGCAGAATCAAGAACCAATACTTGTGAAACTTCCTTGACCTTCTTCTGTTGATCCTTTTCTTTACAATTGTATGTTACGCAGGTTGTCTTCTGCTCCTCCGTCTCTGCTTGTTGAGGCCCCTGAAGTTTCCCAATTTTCATAAATGTAAGCAGTTCAGACTGCAATTGATCCTTTTTTTATTATATGTTGCACAGGTTATCCTCTGCTCCTCCATCTCAACTTGTTGAGACCCCTCAAACTGAGGTTTCCCAATTTTCATAAGTATAGGCTCTTCAGACTGCAATTCTACCTTCTTCTCTTCCAAAGCTTTAAACTTAATAGATGGCGATGAACATACCCCCAGGACCGAAGTATAAAAGTCTTTTGCTTGAAAAACAGTATTAAGTCTATAACGTATCCCCAGGTAGTTCACCACCATTCCAATCGGAAAATCCCATCTGAATGAAATTCGTCTCTTTTTAAGTTCATCTGCTAAAAAGGCAAACTCCTTTCTTCTTCTTAAAATTTTAGATGGGATCTCCTTTAGGATTATAACATCTTGTGAAGCAATTTGAAATCTCTTCTTATAAAAAGCTTGTATAATTTCATTGCGCAGGGATCTTTTCCCAAAGTAAATTACCACATCTCTTGGCAAATTCTTTTGCACTGCCACCACAGAATTAACTCTAAATAATTTTTCAATTTCACCAAGTATTTCCTCTTTTTCTTTATTCAAAATCACAGCAAAGTCCTTTGCAACCATCTCTCTCAGATCTCCTTGCAAAGACTCTCCCAAGCCTCTAATTCTTAGGGCATATTCCATTTGTCCATATTGAAGCATAAGAATCTCATTTTCCATTTCTTTTTCCATACTTTCAAATTTTCCCTCCCTCAATTCCACTTTTTCTACTACCTCTTCCACACGGGAGTTCAGCTTTTCAAGAACAGAGGCAACTCCTTTTAAAACCAAAACTATCTCCTGCCTCAAAATCTTATTATTTTCCTCTAAAATCTCTTTCATTTCTACCCTAATTTGAGATATAACATTTCCCATCATATCTTGCAAATCCTTCACAGTTATTGGCTGAACCAAGGAAGAGGGTGAAGCTATTGATTTGGATTGTTGCACTGATGATAAGACCGAAGAAGAAGCCACTTTAAGAACTGTAGGAGTCCCTAGACGCTTTGGAGCCATCTTGCAAAAAAAAAATCTTTACTCCTTCTTAAAAATTACAAAAATTAAACAGAAAAAAAGAAAGGTTAAATCCAAAAAAAAAAAAAATTAAAAAAAATCCTTCAAAAGGAGATCATTATAACGAAAAAAAAATACTAAACCCTTTAGAGCCTTCTTAAAGAAATCTTTACTCCTTCTTAAAAAAAATACAAAAAACAAAACAAAAAAGTTAAACAAAAATAATAATATTTCTCCAGACCCAACATCAAAATCAAATCCACATTCCGTTCCAATCATTAAAAAAAAAGGGGGGGAAGGATAGAGAAAAACACCTAAAGGCTTGCCAATCACCATTTTACTTTCCCTTTCAGCAAAAGGGAAAAAAAATAAAAAGAAGGAATATAAAAATAAAAATAAATCTTTAAGCTAAAAATCCAAATAAAATCAAAGGGAATTAAAAAAAATCCATTCCATTTTTTTTAAAAAAAAATACAAAAAACAAAACGAAAAAGTTAAACAAAAATAATAATGCTTCTAAAATCCAAAAAAGCCGATCACCATTTTATTTTCCTTTTCAACAAAAAAAAGAAAATTAAAACATCCATTCCAATCATTAAAAAGAAAAAAAAAAGAAAAAGGGAAGGAAAAACTCCAGAAAGCCTGCCGATAGCTATTCTACCTTCCCAAAGGGAAAAAAGAAAAGGAAAAAAAAGAACGCCGGAAAGCCTGCCGATCGCCATTTTACTTTCCCTTTCGGCAAAAAGTAAAAAGTAAAAAGAGGGAATATAAACATAAAAATAAGTCTTTAAAATTAAAATCCAAGTAAAATCAAAGAAAACAAAAGCTAAATCCTCTAGTCAACTCTGTCCGCTTCTAAGAAAAACTCACCAGATCTCTTTAATTGCGGAGGTGGTTGCAACGGCTTGTTTTGTCCCTAGGGACAAAAGCAGCTGGGAAGCGGAGACAGTCTGAACTCCGTGGGAGCACTCTTTTCACCCCCCCCCCAAATATTGGGGGTGCATAAGAGGCTCTACCACTATTCAGACAACCCTCTTCCCCCCCTTTTGCCTGGGAGGGGGATTTTGAACCGCTGAACAGCTGATGTCCGCTGTTCATAGCGATTCAATACACTTACCCAGGAGGACAGCTACAAGGTAGCCGCCATCGCCCGCACTGATCCACCGGAAGTTCCTATTCCTTATTTTCTTATGACTATAACTTTATTGCTTGTATCTTATGATTTATATTGTTTTATTTAGTATCCTAGTATGATTTATGTTGATTGCTTATTTAATATCCTATGACTGTCACTGACTGTTGTATCTTATGATTTATGATGAACATATTTCATGATGATTTAATCACTTGTTGCTTGTATGTACACTGAGAGCTTATGCACCTAAGACAAATTCTTTGTCTGTCTAATCACACTTGGCCAATAAAGAATTCTATTCTATTCTATTCTATTCTATTCTATTCTATTCTATTCTATTCTATTCTATTCTATTCTATTCTATTCTATTCTATTCTATTGTTACACTTCCCAAGTATGGCCTTATCAGCCTGCTTTTTATATAAGACCAAAGTACAAATCCAGAGGAGTCACCTTCAAGTTTCTAAACAGAAAGAAGAAGAAAAATGAAGATGAATAGGCCAGTTTTGTCTGCTGTCCTGATATCAAGGGCCAAGTTTGTGATCCTGAAAATTCCTATATCTGTAAAGGCTGTAATGGGGAAGATGAAGAGAGATGAGACCTCTATCTTATTTATCTTTCCTACAAGCATTAAAATGCTGGAGAAGGACTTCCGGTTGGAATCTCGTGGCAATGCAGATGCAGGAAGATGGGGCTCCGTCCTTCGCATCTGGTTTCACCCCCTGGGGGACCCTGGAAAGGGTCAAAAGTCGTCTCATAGAGGCGGCAAGCAAGGAGGGGACGCTCATTGATTGTGGGGAAGCCCTCCAAACTGGTGGAGGAAAGACTGGCTGCATTTGTATAGCTAGTCCGAAGCTGCAGACAATGGAAGACAATAAGCACTAACAAGCAACTTTACAGCAACGTGGATGAAACTGGGTGAGACCTGATCCTTTCTTCATGATTTTAAGAACTCTTCCTGAAAATTTGCCCAAAGCATTCCCCCCCGATGAAAGAGGAAAAGGGAATTTCCACCCCACTCCCTCAGAAAAGAAAAGTGGCGAATTAATACTTGGGAACACTGGCAAAACCTATAAGATTTATCTAGGGTTAAAATATACTTACAGCTTGAAAATTTGGGGACCAAAAGTATTTTTAAGACCTTTTTATTTATTTATTTATTTTAAGAAAAAGACTTGAAAAGTTTAACGTATAGTTTTGGATCTAAACACTTGAAAGTGGCATTGATGACATCTAGTGGTGAATTATGGCACTACAACTTATTTATGCCTAAAAGAAACCTGGCTTGAAGCCAGAACTAGATAAGACTTTGGCTGGCCTTGGAACTATTTTATTATTGAGAATTACAGTTGAGGGGGAAAAAGGAAGAGGCTTGGGGGCTGCTTATGTATGTGGCAAAGATGATAAACATTTTAAATTTGGCCTGTCTAAATTTTGAACATAAATACTGACTTTCAGAACTGCGTTGTGTTTTTTTTTTTTTTTGTTGAGGAAAAATATGGAACATTTGGATTATAAATCTTGATTGTTAAACAACCCTCAAAGATTCTTCTCTCTCCCTGGACAGTAAGGTTATATTTTTTATTGGACAGAAAAATTTGAACTTTAATTATATTTGCTTAGGGATATTCAGGAATGGACAGTTGGTTGGATAAATCTATAAAGGCTACTTATAAAAATAAAATAATAAATAAAATAAAATAATAAATAAAATAAAATAATAAATAAAATAAAATAACAATAAAATAAAATAAAATAATAAAATAAAATGGATTTTTCATACTCAGCGTTAAATAGTAAAACATCATCTTTAACATCTGTTCCTAGCAGCCTTAACTTGCTATATCATCAAGAAAATACTGATGAAACACAGTTAGAAATTCTCTCCATGCTGAAATTAATACAAAAAAAATTATTCTAGCTTGTGAGCAGGTTACTAATAACACTAAGGAGATAAAAGAACAATTTTATAATTCAAATCTACAAACTCAGAAGACAACTACAGAGAAGGAACCAGCAACCCAGAAAAGGAAGGAAAACTAGACACAAGCATTGACGATCCAAAGGAGGAAACAAATGACCAGACTCAGATAAATGAAAACTCAGAAGATATCATGACAATATTGGAAACGGAAAAGACATTTTATAAATCAAGGTTTCAGAACATACTGGATGACAAGGAAAGAGAGCTGATGGAATGGAAGATAAAGTCATTAATAGAACTGTGGGGAACTAGAGAAGGAGGGAGGCAGTTTAATGAATATCAATGGCTAGCTCTTCCAAAAACATTTTAATCAAATTGTTTCTCTTGTTCCAACTAATATATATGTAAAAATAGAGGAAGAATTATTTGATCATCCAAATGCACTGACTTGGAAAGTTAGTTGGCAAAGAAAGAAAGCTAGAGTAAGATTGAAAGAAAAGAAGCTTTGACCTAATAGAGGGGATGCTATATTATTGATTAGAGGTTTGAATATGGTTAAGAATAGATTGTTAGAAATAGAAACATTTTTATAACTAGATAGCTAGAATTTGTAATCATAATATTATATCTTGGTATTAAAAGAGAAATAAGAATATGTTAAGAACTTTGAATAAGGGATTCTTTTGGTTGCCCAAATACAACTTGTTTTGAAATTATAAATGATTGGGACACTTTGAACATGGATGGGAAACTAAAATTGAAAAAAACAAAAATAAGATATGGATTAAATAAGTGGAAATTGAATGCAAATGCAATTCAGATATGTTTTGGCTGGGAAAGATATTCTAAACTGATATTATTGATATTATTAGAAAACTGTAACAAATGTTGATATGCAATTGTATGTTTACTAACAGTAATAAGAATTGTATTTGCTTGGGACTTCCGGTCTTACGCAGTAGCACAGCAGCCAAGGGATTTGGGGGCTCCGTGCCCTTTGGCTGAATTTCTTCCTGTTAGGGGATCCTAAATGAGTCAAAAGCCACCCCAAAGAGGTGGCAAAGAAGGAAGGAAGTCCCGTGGACCCTGGAGAGATGGCGGTTGGCCCAATGAATTCAGGAGAAGCCTTCCAGAAACCAACAGGAGAAAGGCTAGCCTAACTTCAGAGTCTAGCCCAAGCTACAAGCAACCGAAGTAAAAAAGCACTACTTTAAGCTGATCGTAAACAGTGCACTTGAATCTGGGTAAGATCATCAATTTTCTCTATCCTACTTATTAACTTTCCTGGAAAAAAAAATTCCCAAGAAGCAAAAACTCTCCAAATGTGAAGGAGGGGGATTTTTGCCCCACCCTTTTACTAATGGAAGCAGTGAATTAAATCTTTTATGGAGGACCAAAACATACAGAAATGAAATGAAATGAATATAAAACCTAAATTTGGATAAGTTTGGAATTGTTGAATGGTTAAGATTCTCATTTTAAAGGCAATTTTCTATTTTGATAATTTGAAAAATAAACTGGTGCTGACGTCTAGTGGTGGATAAAGACTATGACAACTATGGCTTTTATATAGTACTTGGCAAAATCTGGAAAAAAAACTAATATGTGCTTGTGACCTTCAAAGCTATAACAATAGAGAACAGCTGTGACAAAAAAGAAAACAATTTGGGTTGCAGACAAAGAAAGGATTATAAACTTCAGGAAACCTTTTTGAATCTTTTTGGATTATAAATATCTACTAAACTGTGACTCTGCAGAGAAAAGAAAACCTTGCAGAAAGAACTTATCAAGAAAAAAATAAATACCTTTCAAGAGGGGACATATGAGATGCTGTAACTAATTCAAACAACAATGACTTCAAACCACAAAAAAATTCAAAATAGCTTTGAAAACATAAGCCAATTCATCTTCAGTTTAACTTTACAACAAAAAAAAAATCCCAGGAAATAACAGTAAAGAAGGAGCAGATAAAACAGATAACTGAACACAAATTTGAGGATAGAGACTCAAAGATGGAACTTAACACAACAAAGAAATATGATTTAACCCAAGTGGAAAAAATTACAAAAAATATTGATTTTGGAAAAGGCAACTTATACTTTAAGACCACAAGACAAATTTGAGGATAAGAAAAAACACTGGTCAAAATGGATTACAGAGATGCCAGGAATACCACTAGAACTGGAGAGACAAAAAATGATAAGAGATACAGAGAGAAAAAGAAAGAAAAAGATTTTCAACAAACATGAAAGAGCAAATGCCTCTTACAAAGATATTGTACTAATTTTTAATATCTACAGTGACACCTACAAGAATATGGAAAGACTCTTTGATTCAGCAGAATATATTGATTTAAGATATTGGGCAAAAGAAGAAGGCCAAAGTGAAAATTAAGAAAATAGATGATGGGGCTTATCAAAGAGAATATTTAAAAAAGAAATACCTGTTTGAATATGTTTAAAGTAATAGAAAGATTTTGGATATGAATTTACTTTAAGAGGGAGGAATCCCTCAGATAACATAGTACGCTCTCTTTCTTTTCTTTTCTTATCTTATTTCTTGATATGAGTAATATAAAAGAGTTAGAATGGCTTACATATAAGGACATATTTTAGATATTTAAATGTGATTGATTTTAAGAAAATTACAATGGATTGAAAAAAAATGTTTTGAATAAGAGTTAAAAGACCAGATGACTAGATTTATTAAATGGAATATTTAAAGATTAAATATATTCTTAATTATGGTAAAAAAAGAACGGAATTTTTTTGGAAATAAATATGTATTAGCTTAGGGGAAACATGGACTTTCAGTAGTATACTATCTTTTTATCCCTCTTTACTCTTGTTCTTTTTCCCCCTCTTTTTCAGTATTATTTATTCCTTAAGTAAGGTAAAAGTTATGAGATGGTTTATATGAGAAAAAATAGAATCAAATATTTAAATGTAATTAACTTTGAGAAAATCTTAACCAGTAAGAATGTTTTGAACATTGTGGGAAAAACAAATGTAAACAAGAACTGTAAATGGGATCTATGATGAAGCAACCAGAATGACTAGATAGAAAAGAAATATTATATTGATGTGATTATTATTTGCAGAAATATTAGAAAAAAATTATACTCAATTGTTATCTATCAAAACAATATTAATTGTATTAATTTAAGGTTGGTAAAAGAGAACATTATGGGAAGAAGAGGAAATCAAGTAAAGCTATTATGTGAATTATAGATTATAGAAACCAACTGTTAGCAAATGTTTTTTAAATGTAAAACCAGACAACACACTGTTTACGAAATATTAAGGTGACCATGCTGATCTTTGCTTAATTTGGACAAAGCTCTCTACAGGATTCCCAACTGCAATATTATAGTCTATGCAGTCCTTATATATGCGCGGGCATCAAATTGCATGCATTAATACAGTCTCTGCACTCAGTTGTCTTAGATTATAACTATGTGAATTGAGTTCATGCCCTAAACAAAGCTACCAATAATTCCTTCTTTTTAATTATAAATATTTTATTATAATTTTATTTTTCATTCATAAGATTAAAATCCAAAACAAAACTGAACAAAAACATTAAAAAGAAATGTGAATCAGCAAAATAAAGAGAGAAAGTAGATTCTATTTCACTAAACATCTAGGAGTCTACTTGCCTTGCAAAGTTTACTTATGGTGTGGTTTTGAATTTATGTTTTATTATGGGAAAGTGGCAACATACCAGCTGAAATTCTCTAGATCTCTCTTTTGCCAACATTATCAAAGTCACCATGTGAGATGGACTGCTATATAAATGTGATAAATCAATACAACAAATTCTGGCTCTGTTTCAGTCAGTAATAAATAGTCATCCTTATGATCTACATTTATGAACTGAATATTCCTTTAAATATTCAATAAAGGATTCATTGTGAAGCACCACAATTATGTGATTCCAGCCTAAAACTGGTCTAATGAAATTTGCCCTCTGCTAAATGCAGGAAGCAGTTACCACTTGGTTGTTGCTAAGGAAGACATGGTAACCTTTGAGCAAATACTGCAAAATAGTTTTCAGGCATTTAAATCAAATAATAAGAAAACAAAACAAATCCCAGAAACCATTATGTTGATAATAGTTGATTCCCACCGTGCTTGATAAAGCTTGCCCTCGAGCAAGGGTGTCAAACTGTCAGCCCGCGGGTTGGTTTCATCATACCGAAGCCACGCCCACCCCATTGCCAGCAATGCAAAAAGAGTCATGATACATTGCGACACATCACATGACATGGCGAGTTTGACACCCGTGCCCTAGAGGCTTAAGATTAGCCACAGCTTATTTATTGCATGATCAAATTATAGCTTTCTTGATAGATTTCAAATTTCATCCCATGACAGAGTCACTGTATATACCATCTCTTTTGCATGCAATGGCAAACTAGCTTACATACATATATGACCTGTGAGGCAGGTTTCATCCTTTTATTCTATTTATACTTTAATTTCAATTTCATTAGCTGTTATTTTTTCTTTATTTAATGTAAGAGTGGAAACTCAGAGATAGTAGGCTATATTTAGTCCCTAACTCCCTTATTTGTGTCCCACTGAGCACCCCAAGATCACTGTTAATCAAAAACTAAAGGACAAGCATATGAAGTTTTAATAATTTAACTATAGATAGACCTCAATGTATGATCACAGCTGGGACTAGAATCTTGGTTGTTGAGCAAAGTGTTTGTAAGCTAGATGTCATATGACTGCCTCATTCAATGACTACAATTGTGGCACTCCCAGTAGCAATTATTAAGTGATCTCATGGGCTGCTAAGGGGATGGATTCCTAAGTAAGGAATCCTAAGTAAGGAGTGGGTTTGCCTGGGAGACCCTGGGAGATCCAGCACAAGCCTTGAAAGAGTTTCTATCTTTACAGAGCTGAAAATCCTCCTGCCAAAATCCAAGCAAGATTTTCAGCCCCTGAGCAGAGAGACACTCATGCATCCCCACCACCCCACCTGAACTACCCCACACTCCTTACCTTACTGCATTTTCTCTCCACTTGGGCTGAAAATCATGCTTGGATTTTGGCTTTCTTTCATCTATGGGGATTGGCTGAAAGAGACCTCTGCCAAAGGATTTCAGTTCCGTGCCTTCTTGGATTTTGGTAGGGAGTTTGTTCAGCCAGCCCCAGAGACAAGAAGGAATCCGGTAAGTGGCACAGGCTTGCAACCTTCTCAACCAGCTTCCCTGTTGACTTAATGGTGAAACCAGCAGAGAAGATAGCAGTGTGATCATATGATTCAGGGCATGTAACAACTTGTTGTAAGTACAAACAGGTACCCAAGCAACCCGATCAAGATCACATGATTACAAGTTTGTGGATGTCATTTTGCTCAGAAGTGTTTTATAAACTATAAAGAAACCTTTCTGATGCCACCATTAATTTAGAATCAAATAGAATAGAATAGAATAGAATAGAATAGAATAGAATAGAATAGAATAGAATAGAATAGAGCTGGAAGGGATCTTGGAGGCCTTCTAGTCCAGCCCCCTGCCCAAGCAGGAGAACCTATACCACCTCAGACAAGTGACTGTCTAGTCTCTTCTTAAAAATCTCCAGTGATGGAGTACCCACAATTTCTGGAAGCAAGCTGTACCACTGGTTAATTGATCTCACTGTCAAGAAGTTTCTCATTAATTCTAGGTTGCTTCTCTCTTTGATCAATTTCCAACTATTGTTTGTCATCCTTCCCTCTGGTGTTTTAGTTAATAATGTGACCCCCTTCTTCTTTGTGGCAGCCCCTCAGATACTGGAATACTACTATCATATCTCCCATGTTTCTTCTTTTCTTTAGACTAGTCAAATCCAAGTCCCGTAGCTGTTCTTCGTATGTTTTAGTCTCCAGGCCTTTGATCATCTTGGTTGCTCTTCTCTGAACTTTTTCCAAAGTCTCAACATCTTTTTTGTGATATGGTGACCAACACAGTATTCCAGGTGTGGTTTTACTAGGGTTTTATTAAGTGGTACTAATACTTTGTGTTATCTTGATTCTATGCCTCTGTTTATACAACCCAGGATTGTATTAGCTTTTTAGGTTGCTGTTGCACATTGCTGGCTCATAGACAAGTGATCGTCCACTAGGACTCCAAGGTCCTAGTGGACTCCAAGGTCCCTCTCAGTTACTGTTTTTAATCCAGGTCTCACCCAATCTGTATTTGTATCTTTGATTTTTCCTGCCTAAATGTAAAACTTTGCTTTTCTCCACATTGAAACTCATTTTGTTAGATAGGGCCCATTGTTCCCCTTCAATTCCCTCATCCAAGATGTTGAAGAGTACTGGGCCTAAGACGGAACCTTGTGGTATCCACTGCTTGCTTCTCTCCATGTGGATGTAGTGCCATTGAGGATTACTCGTTGAGTACGGTTTGCCAGCCAGCTACAGATCAATCTGGTGGTGATATTGTCTATTCCATTTTTTTCTACCTTACCAAGGAGTAGGTTGTAGTCTACTTTATCAAATGTCTTACTGAAATGTAAGTATACTACGCCCACAGCATTTTTCTGGTCTACTAGCTTAGTCACTTTATCAAAGAATGAAATAAGATTGGTTTAGCATGATCTGTTTTTAACAAACCCATGCTGGCTACTAGTTATAACTTGGTTTGCTTCTAGTTTTCACAGATCTGATTTTTATTGTCTTTTCTAGAATCTTCCCAGATATCGATGTTAAACTGATTGGTCTGTAGTTTCCCAGATCTGTTTTTTTTCCCTTTCTTGAAGATGGGAACTACATCAGCCCTTTTCCAATCCTCAGGTACTTCCCCGGTGCTCCAGGATTTATGAAAGATGTGGTGCAATGGTTCTGAGATAACATCTGCCTGCTCCTTCAGAACTCTGGGATGCAATCTGTTAGGTCCCAGTGATTTATATTCATCAAGGTCACTGGTTGGATTGTTTTCTATTGCTAGTGTTTGCATTATGTTAAATCCCAGTATAAAGTGGTCACTTTCACCCAAGGTTCCAGCAATTTCAATTCCTTCTAGCACTTCTTCTCTATTAGTAAGGATTAAGTCCAGTATAGCTTTACATCTAGTTCCCACTTCCACCTTTTGAATGACAAAGTTGTTGACTAGGTTGGTAGGTTGGTGAGGAATCTGTTTAATCTCCTGCTCACTACAGAGTTTGTCTCACAGTTGATATCTGGATAGTTGAAGTCTCCCATTACTACTGTGGTATGCTTCCTGCATATATTTTTAAATGGTTGGCAAAGAGTTCATCTATTTCTTCTGATTGGTTGGGTAGCCTATAATATACACCTATGGCAATGTCACTTTTTTTCTTTTTTACATTGACCCATATATATTCTGGAGAGATTTTATTTTTGATCATATAGTGCAACTTACCCTCCTCTTTTTGTAGACCTGTATCAATTTATTATTACAGCCGAAGGCCAACACATAATTAAACATTCAAATAAAACAAAACTAAACAGAACCAACACAAGAAGACATAGCAATATATTACCATTAATGATGTAATCAATGGGTGATCAATGTCTGCTTAGTTTTACAGACAGTATAAAAAAACAAGCTAGCTTCAGAAAAACTGAATCATACTGATGTGACAATAAAAATATATTGACTATAGTCTAATTCTGGATAAAAACACGTAATAAAATTGATTATAAAAGATTATTAAAAAGATCTAAAATGTTTATTTATGTTTCTGGCAAATCCCCAGTGCTGCTGCACAGAATCTAGCCACCTGTGCCATGATCATTGCCTGCTCATCCTTAAGCAGCCACTGGAGATAAATACTTTCTGAACGACCAGTATACCTATCAAATATGGGGAGGATATGGTTTTTCAGAATAGCTTTATAGAAGGAACATCGAAGGAGTATGTGTCCAGTGGTCTCCACCTCTCCTGAGCCACAGGAGCAGAGTCTTTCTGTCAATGGAGTCTTTTTATACTTGCTGTACAGGATGGCTCATGGAAATGCATGGCACTGTGCAAGCAAGAATGCTTTCCAGTGATTTACTGATTCCAACTGATTAAGATACCTGGCAGGTGTAACCACGTATTTAATAGAATCTGGAGCCAGAAACAGCAGAGCTATACCTAAGTCTGCTTGCCTCTCGATGTCCTCTACCCTTTGACGCAAGGTTTGTTTTGCTTGATCGTAGTCCAATTTGAGAATTGAGGCTGACAAGAAGCCTAGTTTGGCAAGGTTGGACTCGACTGCCTTGATCCATGAAGAGGAGAATTTATCTTGAAAAATTAATGGAGCAAAGCCTTGCAGAAAGCAATGAATCCTTAGCCAGATGTTTAAAGAAGCTATATAGATTCTTGCTTCGACTTTTATCAATCCTGTCTCCAGGTGCAGAAGTGCATTTGGGACACAGTGCGGAATCTGGAGAATTGTTCTGATAAATTTGGATTCAACTCTTTCCAATGGTATAAAACATGAAGCTGAGGGTACAAGCAAGGTCCCGTAGAGAAGCTGTGCTAGCAACTTGGCCAGAAAGAGCTTAATTGTAGCTGGAACATAGTGTCCTCCCTTTGTGCGAAAAAATTTAAGAATGGCATTCGCTGATCTTTGGCCAGAGGCAGCCACATATTCTCCAAGAGCTTTTTGTGAGCCAGAGGCATAGATGACCACCCCTAAGAATTTAAAGGTGGTTACCTGCTCTATTTTGTGGCTATTTAAATACCAAGAATACCATTTTGGCCTTTTTGCAAAAGCCATAACCTTTGTTTTCTCATAATTTATGTCCAGTTTATTTTATTTGCAATACTGGACAAAGGCTTGCAAAGCTGTTTTAAGGCCAACTGGCATCCTGGAGAGAATCACAGCATCATCTGCATAGAGCAGCAGAGCAACACTTCAGTCACCTATTTTGGGGGGTGGTGGTAATTTGGATTATTTAATCATTTTACCATATCATTTATGTAAAAATTGAAGAGCAAGGGGGCCAAAATGCACCCCTGTTTAATCCCCTTTTGAGTTTCAATTGACCTTGAGAGAGACTCTTTCATATTACACCTCACCTTGTGGGATGTTTTGGTATGTAAGGCATGTAACAGAGGGAGGAGTCTGTGATCAATTGAGGCAGCTTCCAGCTTCTCCCACAGCTTAGTCCTTGTAACTGTGTAAAAAGCTGACTTAAGATCTATAAAAGCAGCGTATAATGATACAGGTCTATCTGATGCATATTTTTCAATCAAATAATGAAGAACTAAGCACTGATCTATGGTGCCTCTCCCCTCTCTAAACCCTGCTTGTTCTTCGGCAATCAGGTTCTCAAGATCCAGCCACTCCTTTGATTTATCTTGAAGGTGTTTGGCATAGAGTTTGCTGATTATATTTAGCAGACCTATTGGTCTGTAATTGGCAGGATCATCTCTCTTTCCCTTTTCATAAATTGGGACCACAACTGCCAAGCCCCAATCCTCTGGGACATGGCTGGTGGAGTCAATATAGGTGAATAGCACTTCCAGGATGGAATATAATATCCATATTATTCTTTAGTAATTCAGCTGAAATGGAATCAGCTCCTGGAGCCTTCCCGATCCTGAGTTGGCCAATGAGGGATTTAATTTCAGACTCTGAAACTGGAGGCCATTCAGGTAAATCTTTCATTATAGATCTTGTACTCTCACTGGAGGGGTCTTCATACATTCTCCGAAAATGAAGTTCCCAGGTTATAGGAGAGACATGACAGTCTAATGGGGTATAGAATCTTTCAGAGTGGCAAGCTATTTGATGCCAAAATAAGGAGGAGTTCTTTTGCTTTGTTCCCATGATAAGCTGTTCCCAGGAAGACCTTGTGTCTTGTCTCTTCTTGAATGCAAACAATTGCTTGAATTGTTTTTTGAGTGTAAGTAACTGTTTAAGAATTGCTTTATTGCCATATCCAGTCTTGCTTTTGTACTCCTTGTATGCCAAGTTAAGGGCTTTCTTGGCTTCTACGCAATCCTTATCAAACCATGGTTTGGAGGCAGTACAGGACCTCTTCGGTTTTGTGCTAGTAATGGTTGTAGCTCATAAACTAAAGTTTTATATAGTTCTAATAAGTATTGAGTCGGGTTGGCTGACATAAAGGCTGTGCGGATTTTTTGAAAATTATCCTGTTAGGGCTCTCCTTACCTTCTGATCAAGTTGTTGGGTCCATTTGACCTGACATCTTGTTAGGCCTGCTGTTGAGATTGCAGGGATAAAATGGTCCTTGGAGAGTATCTGCCTGATAAAGGGCTTCATGTATATACACAGAGGAAGATGATCACTTTCTATGTAAGGCAGGACTTCAAAATTTTCTATATAATGTACTAAGTCCATAGAAGTTAAGATGTAATCAATGGTGCTAGTTTTGGACCCTGTCATAAATATAAACTCACCAGGATAGTCACCAGGCCATGAGCCATTAGATATGAAGAAATTAAATTTATTTGCCAACTTGCCAAGACAGAGGCCAGCATAGTTAGCTCTAATGTCTTTAGAGCAGCGGTTCTCAACCTGTGGGTCGGGACCCTATTTGGGGTCGAATGACCATTTCAAACAACTCAGTCTGCCATTTTTTCCCCCTTTTCCTTAGCTGTGCTACTCCCTTTTATTCTATTGGCTTTTGAAAGTCAATAGAATAGACTCTTTTTTTATTATTAAAATTTTTTAAAATTTTACAATAAAAACCCCTTCCCCAAGCCCTCCCAACCCACCCCAAAACCCTCCCCCATTCTTCCCAGAGCTGAATACAGGTTTAACTAGAACTTAAAAGAAAAAAAGTTTTAAGCCCAAATAAACCTTAGGCAAATATAATTACACTCAATAAACAAGTTGTAAAATACTTTAACTCCATTATATATAAAAAACAAAAAGAGGAAAAAAAAGAGAAGATAAAAAAATAAAAAAATAAAAAATTAAAGAATAATAATAATTACACTTCCAGATAATATCTTAAACTTTAAATATAAATTATTCGAAAGCTAGATAATATTTTCTTATATCATACTTATATTGCATAAAATTTATCCATCTTTTCCACCCCAAGAGATACTTCTCTTGCGATTGATCTTTCAAGAAAGCCGAAATTTTTGCCATTTCCGCTAAGTAAGAAACTTTAAAAAACCATTCTTGCAAAGTAGGCAAAAATTCCTTCTTCCAATATTGCCCTATTAACAACCTAGCCACAGTAATTAAATTTAACATTAAAATAATCTCTTTGTCATCACAATACAGAACAATACCCAATAAAAATAATTGTGGAGTAAATTTTATCCTTCTTTTAAAAATTCTTTGAATATTCCACCATATCTTAATCCAAAAAGCTTTTATACTTTTACATGACCACCAGATATGATAATAAGTAGCATCCAAGCAACCACATCTCCAACATTTAGGCTGCAGGTTTGGATACATACAAGACATTTTTTGTGGATCAAGGTGCCATCTATAAAACATTTTATAAAAATTTTCCCGTAAGTTTTGGGCTTGCGTGAATTTAACATTCCTCACCCAAATAATCTCCCATGTATCTAATAAAATCGGTTCATCAAAATTTTGTGCCCACTTAACCATACAGTCTTTAACTAGCTCTGCTTCTGAATCCAATTCCACCAAGACACCATAAATTCTTTTAATATGGGTTTGACTTTGATCTCTAATTTCTTTTAACAAATTCTCATCCTCTCTAAGCAAGCCCACCTTATAATCTATCTTCCACCTTTCCAATAGTTGTCTATACTGAAACCATGAATAAATAATATTTTCTTGTGCTAATTCATCCATAGATTTTAATTGCCAATTTTTACCATCCCACTTAAGTAATTGTGTATAAGAAATAGTATCCATCTTAACTCCTCTCCTTATTCCTTCTATTGCATGCCATGGAATAGCCCATAATGGAATTCTTGAATCACTTCTATAATATTTCTTCCAAACCCGAAGTAAAGAAATTCTTAAGATATGAGATCTAAAAACCCTATCAACCTTTTTATTATAAATTAAATAGGCATGCCATCCAAAAAGTAAATCCCATCCCTCCAAAAGGAGTATATCTACATTTGTTAGGTTAACCCAATCACTGATTGATGTTAAGACCACAGCATCATAATACAATTTCAAATTCGGTACCTTAAGTCCACCTCTCTCTCGTATATCTTGTAAAATTTTAAGTTTTACTCTTGGTTTTTTCCCTGCCCAGATAAATTTATTGATACCTTTCTGCCACTCATCTAAATTTGCTTCTTTCTTTAAAATAGGTATCATTTGAAATAAAAAAAGAAATTTTGGCAGAACATTCATTTTAATCGCTGCTATTCTCCCCAAAAGGGACAATTGCAGCTTTTTCCAACTGTCCAAATCCTTTTGTATTCTAACCCACAGCGTTTCATAATTATTTTTATACAGTTTTGCATTGGAAGCAGATAAAATAACAGCCAAATATTTTACCTTATTAACGACCTCAAAGCCTGTCAATCTAACCAAGGTCTCCTTATCCAAGTTGGTCATGTTCTTAGGCAATATTTTAGTCTTATTATTATTAATTTTAAAACCTGAAACTTGTCCATACTGATTTATCAATGGTAACAACTCAGTTACGGAATGAATTGGTTGAGATAAAGTAACAACCAGATCATCTGCAAAGGCCCTTAGTTTATATTCTTTTTTATTAATTTCTATTCCTTTTATTTTCGATTATTCCCGAATTTTGATCAATAAAATTTCCAAAGTTAAAACAAACAGCAATGGGGACAATGGACAACCCTGTCTAGTCCCCTTTCCAATTGAGAATACCTCTGATAAACCTCCATTAACTATAAGTTGTGCCGTTTCTTTTTGATAAATGGCTCGAAGAGCCTGTAAAATTTTATCTCCAAAGTTCATTTCCTCAACCAATCTTAACATAAATTGCCAATTTAATTGATCAAAAGCTTTTTCAGCATCTAAAAATATCAAACCTGCAGAGATTTGGTTGTTCTTATCCAGATATTCTATTAAGTTAATAATTTGTCTAACATTATTTTTCATATACCTTCCAGTTATAAAGCCAGTTTGATCCATATATACTAGTTGATTCAACACAATCATAAATCTATTAGCTAAAATTTTCGAAAAAATCTTATAATCTACATTCAAAAGAGATATAGGTCTATAATTCTTTGGTAGAGTAAGATCTTGGTCTTCTTTTGGGATCAAAGATGTAAAAGCTCTACCCCAAGACAAGGGGGTCTCTAAACCCTGTAATATATTATTAAAAAGTTCCCTTAAAGGTTCTATCAACTCATCTATCAAAGTCTTATAATAAATTGATGTCAATCCATCAGTACCAGGTGCTTTACCTAACTTTAATTCTTTAATTGCTGTCATCATTTCCTCTATAGTAATCAATCCATTAATTTCTTGTTTCTGATCTTCTGTTAATTTAGGAAAATGAGCATCTTGTAAATATTTATCTATATCTGAAACCTGTACTTTCCTGCCCATATATAATTTCTTATAATAATCTAAAAAAGATTTCTTGATCAATTCCTTCTGGAATACCAATTTACCATTATAATTTATTTTATCTATAATTCTCGACTTCTGTTTCTTTCGCAGTTGATAAGCCAGCCATCTCCCTGGCTTATTAGCGTTACAAAATGTGTTATGTTTCATATACAATAAATTAGTTGCAGTCTGATCTGCCATTAACATATTAAATTGCGATTTAAGCAATTTTATGGATTCCTTAACCTTCTCATCTGTAGGATTCGAAATTAAAACTTTTTCTTTTAATTTAATCTCATCTTCCAACTCCTTACGTTTCTGCACCTGTTTCTGTCTATAAGTCTTATTCATTTGTATCAAAACCCCACGCATGTAAGCTTTACTTGCATCCCATACCATTGACATTGAAGTTCCCTTATGCATATTTAAAACAAAATATTCCTTTAAGTGCTGTTTAAGTTTCTGAACATTCTTTTCTTGTCTAAACAAATTTTCATTCAACCTCCAAGATCTCCTCTCCTTTTTTTCAGTATCCAATTCCATCCACACTGGACTATGATCTGTCAATGTCCTTGGAAATACCTTTACATTCTTTACCCTAAAATATAAATCCGTTGTGATCAGAAAAAAGTCAATTCTTGAAAAAGATTGATGTCTGTCCGAAAAAAGGTGAAATCTCTCTCTTCCAAATTATGTTCTCGCCAATAGTCTCGCAACTCCCAGTCCTCTTTCAAATCAAAAAAGGCCTTAGGTAATTTGGCCTGTTTAAAAGAAGTAGAAAGTCCTTTTTTTATCTCTATATGTATCTAAAACTCCATTCCAATCTCCCATTAATATAACAGATCTATAATCCAGTAAAATCAGTTTTTGATGTAGCAACCTATAAAATTGTTCCTGTTGTTGATTTGGTGCGTACAAACCTACTATAAGTATTTTCTTACCATACAATCCCACTTCAATCATAACATATCTCCCTTGAGGATCAGAATCTACTAAACGAGCTGATAAATTTTGCTTAACATAGATAACTACACCCCCTTTTTTCCCAAGAGCAGAAGATACAAAATGAGATCCCAATCGAGCATTCACTAAATATTTTTGATCCTTAGAGATAATATGCGTTTCCTGCAAACAAAAAATGTCATTATTATATTGCTTCAAATAGTGAAATATTTTCTTTCTCTTCTGAGGGGAATTAAGGCCATTAGCATTCCATGTCAGGAGCTTTACCATCTCCCTCATCCAAAAGCCTGGAGAAGACTGCTTGAAGATCTGCCATTGAAGATTGTACCAAAGATCTCTTAGGTCTTGCTCCTCCCACAGGCTCAGAAACAAATTCTTGTGGAACTTCTTTAACATCTTTCTTCTGTTGTTCCTTTTCCTTACGTCTATGCGCTGCCCGAGTCATTCTTTGCTCTTTCATCTCAGCTTGTTGAAACCACTCAGCCTGTGATTTTCCAGCTTTCATCAATACAGCTTCTTCAGACTGCTGTTCAACCTCCTTCCCATCCAAGACTTTAGACATTGTAGGTGGTGATGAGCGTGCTCCCAGGACCGAAATATAAAACTCCTTTGCTTTAGAAACAGTATAAAGTCTATAACGTGTCCCCGCATGGCTCACCATGATTCCAATCGGAATATCCCATCTGAATGGCATCAGCCTTTTTTTAAGTTTGTCTGCTAAAAAAGCAAACTCTTTTCTTCTTCTTAAAATTTTAGGTGGGATCTCCTTTAAAATTATAACATCTTGTGCAGCAATCTGAAACCTCTTATTGTAAAAAGCTTGTATGATTTCATTGCGCAGAGATCTTTTCCCAAAGTAAATTACCACATCTCTTGGCAGATTTCTTTGCTTTGCAACCCAGGAGTTAACTCTAAATATTTTTTCAACTTCTCTAGATATTTCCTCTTTTTCTCTGCCCAAAATCACAGCAAAGTCATTTACTACCATCTCTCTCAGGTCCTGTTGCATGTCCTCTCTCAAGCCTCTGATTCTTAAAGCAAATTCCATCTCTCTATATTGAGACATAACAATTTCATCTTGAAAAATATCCACCTTTTTTTCCATTCCTTCAAATTTTTCCTCCAACACCTCCACTTTGTCTGCAACTTCTTCAACTCGAGAGTCCAATTTTTCAACTACAGAAGCAAGTCCTTTTAAAGCCAAAACTATATCTTGCCTCAAAATACTATTATTCTCCGCTAAAAGCTCTTTCACTTCCCCTCTAATTTGAGATATAGCATTTCCCATTATATCTTGCATATCTTTTACCGTTATTGGTTGCAGAGGAGGAGAAGATGGTGGTGTAGCTTTAGGTTGTTGTGCTGGTAATATCGCAGGAGAAGAGGCCACCTTGGGTACTGTAGGAGTCACTTGACGCTTTGAAGCCATCTTCAAAGATTTATTCCTTCTTTCCTCCTTCTTGAAAAAAATACAGAAAAATACAAAAAAAAAAACCCTTAAAAAAGTGACGAAAAAAAGTTAAACAGAGAGGGAAAATACTCCTCCTAAAACCCAGATCCACCTTCAAAAAATCATTATAAATAATCAAATCCGTTCCGTTCCGTTCCAATCACTTAAAAAGAAAAAAACCTGCTGATCGCCATTTTACTTTTCCTCTCAGCAAAAGAGAAAAAAAAGGGAATAAAAATAAATCTTTAAACTTAAAGTCCAAAAAATAATAAAAGTAAAATCTTCTATTCAGCTCTGTCCGCTTTTAAGATAACTCACCAGATCACTTTAACAGCGGAGGTGGGAGCGACGTCTTGCTTTGTCCCTAGAGACAAAGACAGCTGAGAAGCGGAGAGAATCTGAACTCCGTGGGAGCACTCTTTTCTCCCCCCCAAAAAAAAATTCTTTGGGGG
Source organism: Crotalus tigris (assembly GCF_016545835.1). Taxonomy (NCBI): domain Eukaryota; kingdom Metazoa; phylum Chordata; class Lepidosauria; order Squamata; family Viperidae; genus Crotalus; species Crotalus tigris. Next base: position 7,042,019 of record NW_024096551.1, on the reverse strand, counting down.
ATTTCAGAGGCTCTACCACTATTCAGATGATACTCCCCTCCCTCCCTTTGCCCGGGAAGGAGGTTTTGAACCGCAGAACAGCTGATGCCTGCTGTTCTCAGCGGTTCTAGCACTTTCTCAGGAGGGCGGATACAAAGTATCCGCCATCGCCAGCGCAAATCCACCGGAAGTCCTAGAATAGACTCTTTTGAATAGAGTCTAATTCTATTGGCTTTCAAAAGCCAATAGGAATTGTCCAGGCTGTCTCTGCCTTGCTGAGCCCGCCAAAAGTCCCATTCTGCAAATGATGCTGCAAGTTGTCTGCAACGAAGGCGAGCTGTCTGGAAGTTTTCACCCTTCCCTGCTGAGCAACTACTAAAAATGTAAGTAAAAGAGGGCCAGGGGTGGGAGGTAGGAGGCTGGCGGGCGCAGGGAGGGTTGCTGGGCACATGGGGCTCGGTGGGTGCCTTACCTCCCTTGGGCTGGACCAGCTGGTGGCCCAGCCAGTGGTCGGCCTGCGCCATCTCTGCCGCTTGCCAGCTATGCCTCGGCCGGCGCAGGGGGCAGCACCATGCATGCGCGGTGGTCCCGGGCAGGGAAAGTCCTCGACTTACAACTGGTTGGGTAGTCCTCGACTTACGACTGGTTGGGTAGTCCTCGACTTATGACCGGTTGGGGGTCGCGGCATTAAAAAGGTTGGGAGCCACTGCTTTAGAGAGTCATATGAGGGGGGGCATTGGTTTGTATAGGGACCTCCGATGATGGGTATTGATGATGTTTCATGAATAATGTATAATTATCTGGCATTAAAATCTCCTCCTAGTAGGACCCTGGTATTTGGGTATTCCATGAGTTGTTTATTAATTAGTGTTTCAACTCCAGCCATACAGCAGTGGTTTCAGCTTTTCTTAGTGAAGGAGGGAGATAAACATTAATTATCAAAAGCAGGACTGAGTCCCACTTGAGGAGAAGGGCCATAGCTGAATGGTTTAAAGGGGTAATAAGTGTGGACTCTGCTCTCAAGTTGATAGAAATAAATATACCCAGCCCTCCTTTCAGTCTCTCTGGGCCTCTGCCTGGCCTTGCTTCCAGCTTATATGAATAATAGCCATTACGCAAGAGATTATCAACAGTCCAAGTCTCTTGCACCAATATAATATCCTTACCTTTCAGAGGATCAGAGTGATTAAGGCCTCTAAATCGATACCACCCAGCTACATTCCATGACATGATGTTTAAAGTGTTTTTCTTGCACTGGCCTTCATATAGTCAGTTCAAGTTCTCCATAGGGGCACTTGTTGGAGAATAGTTATAATAATTCTTATTTGATGCATTAGATTGAGTAGTTGTTGTCAATGTTTCTTTTAAACCATTCAGTCTATGTGTGTTATTAGTGTGCTCAGATTCTGGCAATACATCATTAAAGTCTATCAATATTTCTTCTGACACGCCCTCAGCAGAATCAGTGACTGTGGGAAACTCTGTTTGTGGATCACTTCTCTCTTTTCTCAAGGTCGATTCAGCTCCCCTGCTTCAAACTTATCAGTCTGTTGCCGCTTGGATTTAAAGCAATAGTTCCCTCATGGAGAGACTGAACCAGGAGTGGACGCAGATTCCCTGAGCAGAAGACACGTATTGGAAATATTGAAAAACTGCTCAGGAAGTGCTTCATTCTAAAAAGCATTAAGGGAATTATGGACTGCTTGAAGGATAACAAAATTTGCATACATTACCTTCTTGCTGGCAACCACTCTGCATATAATAAATCAATCTGAGTATACTTGCAGCAGAGCAGCTGGCTCAGAGATTGCCTAACAGCTTTTCTATCACTCCAACATCCTCTATTCCTTCTGTTGTCAAAGATTTACAAGGTAACCTGGTTGGTCTGTAAACTGAGGTTATAATGGTCACCTCTAGAACTATCTGAGTGTTGTTTTCTTTGTGGATATTCTTGCCTCTCTCTTTTATAGAAGTGGGAGAGGAGCCAATTCTAGTTTCCATTTCTGTATTAGCCATCCCGTGTCTATCATTATGTGTCCTCCTGGGTTCTTCTGCAATGTTTGTTTGACTGCTGATAAACTTTGCAAAAGACTCTTTCAAGCAGTCAACCTTATTTGTGACAACTGATAAAAGTTTGTAGATTGAATTTACAGTTTGAGCTGTGAGCAAACATTGTCTGGAAAGGGGATCTGTTTCATTCTCCCTTACTAAGTTTGTTACTATCCCATCCTGTGTAGGAAAAGCGGGTGCTGAATTCCAGGGAGGGGAGCTATTTTCTGTGAGAGAAACAGAAAGTTCTATATGCTGTTTGCTTTCAAGTTCAGTTTGTAAATCACATTCCAATGAGTCACATACAAATGAGTTACTTACTGGAGCAAACTGTCTATTTGCAGCGAAATCTTCCATTTTCTGCTGCTTCAGTGGCTTGGAAGAACTCTGTGCTGCTGAGTGAACATGCTGTCTCTTTCTCCTTTTCCCCATTCTTGGTAATCCTGGCTTGTAGAGTTGTTAAAATATAGGTAAAACAATGATAGCCTCTCCACTATATATCCTTTATAAAAAAGTCTTTGACTGTTATTAAAAAGTCAAACAATGGTTAAAACAGATTTAAAAATAGGTTAAAATGGTTTAAAATAGGTTAAAAGTAGGTTAAAATGCAGTGTTAAAAAGGGTTAAAAAGTTAAAATAAAAATAAAAGAAAATAAAAGAAAGCTTTTACTTTTGAAGGAGCTCTTTACAACCTTTCTTGTAGACCTGTTTCTTTTGAACAATTTGTATCCATCAGTCCATTCCATTCATGGGTTTCATCCCACCAGGTTTCTGTAATGCCAACCCTCCCTCGTATACTATTGATTCTAGTTTGCCCTGTTTGTTCCCCAAGCTTTGAGCATTTGTATATAAGCATTTAAGACTTTTATGCCTGTTCATGGGTTTGTTTCTCGCATTTTATTTTATTGTTTTTCGAGTTTTTTCTTTTTTCTCATCTCTGCCTACGTCATTGTTTGATTTATTTTCTTGGGATTTATGATTGGTTTTGGGTTCTAGAGATTCTAAAGATTGGTCACCCTTCCCCCTCAATTTTAGTTTAAAGCCCTCCTGATGAGTTGGGCCAGTATTTTTCCGAATACATTTTCCCCTGTTTTTGCCAAGAGTCCTTCACGGAGGACATGCAGTCCATGATCCAGGAAACCAGTTTTCTTGGTTGACACCAACCCTTTAGCCAATGGTTTATTTCTAAAATTCTTTTTTCCCTCAATGGATGTTGGCATTTCATTGGGAATACTGATGAGAACATTACTTGTGCTTCTAGTTTCTTAACTTTATTGCCTAGTTGTTTGTAATCTCTCACTATTGTACTCAGGTTGTTGTGTCATTCATCCCAATGTGGAGGAAGAGGAAGGGGTAGTAATCTGTAGGCCTAATTATTTTGGTTAGGTTCTCAGCCACATCTTTGATTTTTGCTCCAGGGAGACAACATACCTCCTTGGATTGTATGTTTGATAGGCAGATGGATGATTCTCTTCCTTTGAAGATAGAATCTCCTATTACCAACACTCACCTTCCTTTTTGGGGGGCTGCAGTTTTGGGTGCTTTTCTGTTTATCTCAGGTGTGTTTGTTAATGTGACTTTGTTAGGGATATTTGAAGTGACTTTTTAAGGGATATTTGAAGTTGTTTCTTTGGTAGGTGTCTGCATGTTTTCTTTGAGGGAAAGGTTGTGAGTCTGCGTGTTTCCATCTAGAGGGAAAAATAAATTGCTCATTTTTAATGGGGCTACTTCTGGTTGGGTTGGATTGGGCAGAAGAGGTTTGTTAGTTGTATGCTGTTTCTTTCTTTGAGTATTGTGTTTCCTTCTATGTGTGACATACCTCCATTTGCCTTCCTCCAAGGGTTTATCAGTAGGTTCAAATCCTCTGAGAGTTATTTGTTCATTATTTGGTTAGATTTGGGTGGAGCTTTCTTTTGTACATTGGAGTTTGGCTAGAGTTGCCTCTAAGTTCCTTACTTTTTCCTGTAGCAGTTCACATAATTTACATCTAATGCATGTATACTTTGGATGTTCTTTTGTAGAGATAGAGGTCAGGTAGAGGTCATGAGCAGCAAACTGCCTACCTCAGATGCCTGCATGCCTCAAATCCCTGCATGATCTCATCCAGTTCATATCACCATGGTAATGTAGGAAACTACCCCAGGCTGGTACATGATTTCACCTAGTTCACATGATCTCATCTAGTTCACGCCAACAGGATGTTGCAGAAAACTGCCCCTTGCTGGTGCTCCTAGCAGATATTCTTAAGGATTGACAAGGAGAATCCACCAATAAAATGTTGTTGCTATGCTGTTTCTATGTTACCTTTTGCTGCTTGGAATAACTGTATAAAAAGCAATAAACACTGCGAAAAGCAGTCAGACATCCTTGCACCCTGCAATGACTGGTCTCTAATTACTTCATTCTTTTGGCATAAGTGCATACATGGAACATGCATTGCATACCATGATAGTATCAGTCACCTGTTCCATGAGTTTGTTGTTTGAAAATCCCTCTTTTTGGTTGGTGGATGTGCTTTGCTGTTAGCCTTGTTTCTAGTTTGTCTGTTCTAGGTACTTATGCCTATTTTTCTATCCTTTTTTCTGCCTGTTTGTGCTTGTTTTTGTGCCTTGTTATTTTGGTATAGATAAAAGTATGTAGTAGTGTGCCCTTCGGTATTAAAAGAAAAAAAAATGCAAATGCAGTTTGTATTGAGGTTAAAAGTTAATGTTAGAATAGGGCTATTTAATGAATGGAAGGGCTACTTTCTCCTCTAGAAGGAATTTGCTTTTAGCTTTCTGCTCTCTACCTAAATATTTGTCCCTATCCTTCCTTTTCTTAATTTGTTCCTAATTTAACTCTATCCTCTCTGCCTTGCTTTTTTGACTGCCTTTCTGTGCTCAGCCAGTCTTTCTAGTTGCCCTCAGCTGCCTTTAGCCGTTGCTCCGTCTTCGATGTTCAGCCAGGTTCTCTCCAGCTGCCAGTTGGGTCCTCTGCTGCCTCTGTCATGCTTCTTTGCCATCACCTGCAGGCCTCCCAATCCCCACTGCCACCGGCTACCTCCTCTGCGCTGTCCCCAGGCACCTCACTGGTCCTTTGCTTTGCGTGGCTGCCAGGTCATTTAAACCATTATTAATCAAATGAGCATAAGGCAAGGAATACTTGTACTGCCGTTTGTTAAAATAGGAAGTTTTCAAGTAGTGGGGGGGAAAGGCTAAAAATTCAGTCCCTGCTCTCTCCACTGATGCTGTGGTATCACCACACTACCACCCACAAAAGGAAAAAAAATACAGACACATCTTATGAAAAAGATTACTTGCTCCTCATTTAATAGGCTCTGAATTAATTTGCTGTGCAGAAAAAGATAATCAGTAAATTGTCATTTCATCTATTTAATACACATGTATTATATCACACTGATAAAATGCAATATTTCTTTCTACAATTTTACAAATAAATTATACATAATAAGGCTGAATTTTTCCCACAGGATAAACTGCTACTTACTAAGACAACTAATGTAATATAATTCCCAATACAATCTTATGCATTTCCAAAGGAGGTTATCTATTTTCAGTAAGTTTTCCTCTTCAATATGTATACCTAATGTGATCAACTTTAAATAAACAAACAAACAAACAAATAGGGCTTTTTCATAGATATATACCAAACTCCAAAATATCAGTGGGTCTACCTATTTATTTTTTATAATTATAAAAGCTGCCCAAATTACTGTTATGTAGAATTGGTAGCCTTTCAGTAGCAGGAATCTTTACTGAAAAAAGATTGAAGGTCAGCTAAAGCCAAGACTTTTTTTTTAAATAGCTGATTTGTTTTTATTAATCTTTTAAAACCCATACATGCTTCTAATAAAATAGAGTTTCTACTAGTCCCCAAGTGTAGCCCCAATTTTTTCAATAAGACTCACCATGAAAGATTAACTGTACCATGTCCCAATCAGTACTTTGGAAGAAAATGTGTGATTGTAACCTTTCTCCCATGACAAAGGGGTAAATGAATCTAGGGAAATTTTGGAAAATTTTGAAGCCCTGTTAAATGTTCTGCCCTCTTTTCTCTCTGTACTTAGTATTTTCTATATACATCTGTTTGCAAAGGAAACTTCCTCCATCCATCTTAATTCCCCCACAATGTTAAATATCAGATCCTAAGGATTCTAAAACCTTAGAATGAGAACAGTAATGGAGGCAGAATTAGCATGGTCATTCTCACTCCCACCTTTCACATGTAGAGTTTATACTAAAGGCGGATAATTGAAAAAGTTTTGGATGGCTTGAGCCCTTGGATTATGTTCTCCATATATTTTCAATTTACCTGAGACTGTGATCTTTACCCTTGATCATTTGTCCAGGCTAGCAAGACAAGAAACAGGAAATCAAAACAATCACACAGCACATACATTAAGATGATGATAACAAAAATTAAGGAACTGAGAAAAAGAATAATGACCTCATTTATTACCTCCTGTGAGAGTTTTTTTTTCCCTAAAAAAGCAGAAAAAGTGGTGGAAAGATTCTACAAGAGCCATGGAGGTGCAGTGGTTAGAATGCAGGCTACTTTTGCTGACTGCCAACTGCCAACAGTTCAGCAGTTCAAGTCTCACAGGCTCAAGGTTGACTCAGCCTTCCAAAGTCAGTAAAATGGGGACCCAGCTTGTTGGGGACAATATGCTGGCTCTGTAAACAGCTTAGAAAGGGCTGTAAAGCACTGTGAAGTGGTATATAAATCTAAGTGCTATTGCTATTGCTCTTGTCACCATTATGCTTAAGTAGATCATTACAATCTAGTTATTAGTTTTGATGCCATTTCAAAATGAAATGGAAATAACAAGGAAATCCCAGTAAGAACAGTTTCATTTGCTTGCAAAAATCAACCATAGGCAATGACTTTCTTGAAAGGAAAAAAAGCTTTAGCTATATTCCCAAAGGAACCAAACCAGCAAAATCTTTCAAAACAAATGCTGTTGTGACAATTAATAACACCTGGGAATCTGGCTCACTTAATTGTGTCACATTCCCCAAATAAAGTTTAATTTGGAAAAGATTCAGCAGATAAACACCATAATTCAGCATGTATCATTCCTTGGAGTATATAACTTCACTTCAGGGTAAAATAGTCTACCATCTGCTTTATTATTTCAAATTGTGATATGGTACCTTGATTTGTTAACTATGTATTCTTATTCTATCCTATTGAGAACTAGCTTGTCACTGCTAAGCAGTTTCAACTTTTCATCAACATTCCATCTTTTTTTTCTGCCTATAGTACTAATTTATTCAGATTTGCTTTGCTCTTTTCTGGCTGGCAGAGGGGCAAAATGGTACTATTTAAACAGTAATGGCAAATAGAATATTTTTAGAGATTTTATTTATTTGCTCATTTATGACATTATACAGCCTCTATTAAGAATGCACTCTAACCAGTCAGAAGTTAGAAAAGAATAAAATATCACATCTATATCGAGACACCAAAGATCAACATAAACTAACTAAAATCAGCACAAAGCATAATTTTACTACAGTAGCTACAGCAGCTGGATTTAACTGTGGCAATCAAGCTTCAAGTCCTTGTTCAGTCATGCAATTCATGAGTTAGTTATGTCTTTATGTACTTTCTTATGTCCAGCTACCACACAGGATTTGTGTTATCAGTGGATGAAGTGAGGAAAATTTCATGTACCTAGGAAAATTCCATCTACATAGGAATTTTCAAAGGGAAAAACATAAATAGAGATATAAATACATATGTAAATAATGAGCCAACAAACATATGGGGAACAGATTTAATCTATAATGAGTTCACATGGAGATCTAGAAATACATAGATCTATCCTAAAAACTGAAAAAATTAAATGGAAAATGAGGTTTTTTGTTTTTTTTTTTTAAAAAAAGCAGGTTCAAAGCAGTGCTGTTGTAACTGTTCAAAGTTACAACATCACTGAAAAAAGTAACTTATGACTGGTTTTTACTTACTTATGCCTGCTGCAGCGCGTGTGCGCGCACACACACATTCATGTAATCAAAATTCAGGTGCTTAGCAGCTGGCAAATATTTATGACAGTTGCACTGTCCTGGGGTCATGTGATCACCATTTGCAACCTTCCCAACTGGCTTTTGACAAGCAAAGTCAAAGGAGGAAGCCAGATTCAGTTAAGAATCACATGATTCACTTCACAATTGCAGTGATTTGCTTACAAATATGGCAAAAAAGTAATAAAATGGGGCAAAATTAACTTGCCTTGCTTGGCAGTGGATATTTGGGGCTCAATTGTGGTTGTAAGCCAAAGACTAACCTGTACTGACAGATTTTTCTATGTCCATTTTCAAGCCTGCACAAGCATATTATTTTTAAAAAGATGGTCTCATCTGAAGTCCACTTACTCTGGCTTCTTTGGCCTTACCAAATTTGTGTTTGCTATAAAGCCGCTTACTGTATCTTTATTCATCTATTATATAATATAGACTACTTTATAATGTACCCTCAGTTGACACCAAAAAAGAGGTAAGCAGTTGAGATTACAAAACAGAAATAAGAATATGCTTCTTAGAGCCATAGTTTAAATGTCTAGTCATACAAACAACTGTCTTGATAATTATTTATGGGGGGAAATGTGAATGTTGTGGGGACCTTTGTATTCAGAGTCTACTCTGTGTCAATTATTCTGTTCATGGTAAACAGATCATTTAGTTGGAAAAACCCCATCTGCCCAGATATATCTCTTATTATTTATGAGAACCATGTTTAGGAATGCAGGCAGCACATGTGCATAATTAATCCTGAGGAGAATTAGACATTGTTTGATTCACAGCTGAATGCAATTAGCATTAGGAAGTTTACATATGTTGGCAATAACACAGATTAGCAACTAAAGTGCTTGTTAAAAAAATTAACCTGAGGCTGCTAGAGCAGACCTCTCTTAATGATGCTTTAAATGTTGTTGATGAAGTAATAATCAATTTTGTTTTATAAATAGTAAATCAAGAATTTAGATCTAATTAGCAGCACTGCAGATCTATTCACTTACAGATTCCAACAGATTCCAACATACGTGATGTGTGCTATGAACTTTCTTCACAAACAATTGTTAAGGGAGTGATGCAGTCCATTTGCAGAATCTCTGTGTATGTGTGTATGTGTCACAAACGGGAATGATTAATGCTAGAAGTCACTGTTGATGTAGCATTCAGTGAAGGTTAAGTACTTTTCCTTCTGAAGCTTTTGGACTGTTAGAGACAAAAACAAGGTCATATTGACCTCTTTATTTACAGATAAACATAAACATACACATGCATACAACTTTACAAAATACATTATTATAGTTCAGAGTGTGAAATGAAGCACTCTATTAGAGAGGGAGGAGGCAAGAAATATAAGTGATGAAGAAGAGGAGATAAAGTACAATTGAGCTGTAATTGTTTTTGCTTCAACTTCAAGAAGTTCAACATTAATTAAAATGTTTCTGCATGACTCACCTCAAGATTGGCAGAAGAGAGAACTTGGTATGTGCTGGGATGTCAGAAGGACCTATTGCAACAAATGCTGCTGTTCTACATGGATATTTACAGCTATATGCTCTAAATTCTTTCAATTAGGGAAAGAAAGTCTTTTTCCTCCAGTAACAATTTACTTTTCCCATTTAGGTAAAGGAGAGATATTGTATTGAAAATAGATGACAGTGAGAAATAATGCTTGCTATTTTTATAAACCCAACTATCATTCTTCCCTTTCCATACATGTTTTTAATATCTTACTGAAATTTTAGAAATGAAGTTAAAAGTAGACAGGATGGATTGCTTAATCTGCGTTATGTCATGTTAATCAAAGATGAAGCAAAACTATGAACACTGAACCCATTACCAAATAATTTTTATGTGTATACTGCCTAAGTACAAATCATAGTTAAACTAATCATCTACATCTACCTGTATCTGAAAGCTAGTGTATTCCACACAGGGAGAGATATTGGAAATAAAAACTTACTTTTGCAGAGCTAAGAATTGAAAATTATTATTTAGATACATTTATGTGCATGTTTCTGTATGTATTGTGTATATGTCTGAAGGACAGAGAGAGAAAGAGAACAAAATCAAGAACCAATCCATTCTTTGAGCTTCCATCAACTGGCAATAGTAGTTTGATGAGAATAAAAACATTTACATGTCTAGAGTGAATAAAAAGATTTTCTGTGACGTGGTTTTTGTCTGCTGTCAAAGAGATCTATAATTTTTATTTATCATAATTTGGAGTTCTACATTTTTTTCTCAACTTTTCAAACATCAACTTTAAACATAGATGGTGGTGTTTTGAATGGACTATATCCTAATAGTGTTAATGGTATATTCCATTATGGATACATATTGATACAGCCCAACACCTTTATAGCAAGCCAAGAAATAAAAGAAAATAAGACCATTCTTAAATGTCTTCTTTTAGAAATTTGGCTACTATAACTATTAGTTTCCATTGTTAGCTGCAACTGGAAACATAACCACTTGCCATACTGTGAGGGTTTCTTAAAATTCTAAATAATTAAAATACATTTTTTTAAAAAATGGGAAGATTAAAGTATAAAGTTTATAATCTATATTTCTGTAATAAGTCAACTGTACCTACATTAATGTTAACATTAAGGTTTTTAAAAAGTATTAGAGGCCCTTACATTTGTAGAAATTGTCCAATTCTTCTATTATTTAGGAGAAATCTGAATTCTCTTCAATTTGGGAAGACAAAAGAATACAGAATAAAAGATAATAAAATAGTATTGGGCAAATGTCCTATAAAAATGAGTGAAGGAACAAAATGTGGCAATTCTACATTACTATCTATTGTGGAAGATACTCTTCATGTTTCAAGAGCTCTTTCTCTGACAGACTTCAGTCTTCCCAATAACTGCTCTTACACACTGAAATTTCTAGCCAAAAACTAAGTTCAATTCAATTTTACAATTGTTTTGACACTAATTTTATTTGGTTAATATTTTTAGTATTTTCCTTATTTGATTGATATTTGTGCGATTGTATATTATATTTCCCAAATACTTTCCATTGGAAAAAAATAATGTAGTAAATTAATAACTGATAACAAGACAGAAATGCTACTGAAGTAAACTGTACAGAAGTGAAATGATAGCGTGTCAAGCATGGCAACATGTTTTTCTAACCCAATGGGATACGGTAAGTTCTTAATAATTAGCAACAATAGCAAAAGGGTTGATCTGCTGTCTTAGCATTACAATAAAATAATTAGAAAAAAAGCTTGTTTCTTTAAGAATCCTTCTAGCTGATTTAGTTTGACATCTTTATACAAAATGAAAATTCAAAAATATTGAATTTAACCTTATAGCCCTATACTTTCAAGAAATCATAGTCAATATGGTTTAACCTACTAAATATTTTTTGTATGGATTCCAAACCACAATCTGAAAATCCTAAGTGGAAAAAAAGAACTAGGGAGATAGACTAATTTAAATATTTTTAAACATATTTCAAGAAATACAAGAAGAGATATGATCCTCTAGATTTTACCATGTTGAATTTAGTAGAACAAATATTGATTATTGACAATCATTTGATTTGGCTCATCATTTTGTCAAGGCAACTGAATCAAGCTATCTATTATTTACTACTTTTGTGTCTGATCTTTCATCTAGATAAGAGCCTGTACCCAATACTTCTCAAATTGCCTCTCAGCAATCTAAGCTCCTTACATCAGTGGCAAAAGTTAAAACAGGAACATGAAAGGATCACTGTTTAAATAGAAGGACTGTAGCTTCAAGTTTCAATTCTTTATCAAAACATCTCCACCTTATTATCTTTTTCCTGCCATCTGAAACTTGTAGAAAGATTTACATAAACATCAGTACAATGTTTGGTATATAAAGCTATTTAAAAAATCAAATACAAAATTATACCTGGCATATTAAAAACTGACACTCCTATTCTCCAGTTTTTTCTTGGTTCAGCCACATGAATTTTTTTATATTAATTTGACACATAAAAAGCATCTGTATCATACGACTAGAGTATCAGTTAATGGAAATACTGTTTTGATCTGTTGGAAGAAATACTATGTTTTTCTGGAAAACAGATTCAGTCACAGAGTGCTGACTTTCAAGGGTCCATTTCTTGAAAATTACACGTAGGTAAATATTGTATGCATGCAGAATAATTACAATGAAAAATATTGTATTCTGACATTAATTCTTTATATCTTAAAAAAAAGTCTAATCCTTGGGGCAGCTCAGACACAATTAGCCACAGATTCACAGATTCTACATGTTAAATGGTAACTTATTCATGATACTCTCATGAAAATGATAACACAGCTGCATACTACAGTCCTTTTCTTTATTTTTTGTGGGAGATTAAACTTTGGTGTTTATTATTTCCTTGCTTGCAGTTTTAATATGTCGAAAGGAAAATGTCAAATTTGGAGCAGACGTTTTTACCTGAAATCAATTTGATTGATTTTAATGTCTTATGCCCAATGTATATCATGAGCTATGGTGGGGCAATGGTTAGAATGCAATACTGCTGGCTACTCTTGCTGACTGCCTGCAATTTGGCAGCTCAAGCCTCACCGGCTCAAAGTTGACTCAGCCTTCCATCCTTCTGAGGTCAATAAAATGAGAACCCAGATTGTTGGGGGCAATATTCTGACTCTGTAAGCTACTTAGAGAGGGCTGTGAAGTGATATATAAGTCTATGTGCTATTGCTATTGCTATTTTGATCCCATGCACAATTTCATATTTCAGGTTTTGTTGACTAATTACCAGGAATTTTATATACCCTTGTTCAGAATCAACATTTCATTCATTAAATATTTGGTAAGTTTGGTGATTTGAAGAGAGCTAATTTACTTATCAAAATGTATTTCTTGAAGAACATCTGATGATGAGCTGCAATTGTGTTATGAGAATGATTGCAAAAATCTTCAAAGGCACAGCATCTCAGCTTATTCATATTTTTTAGATTACAATACAATTGCACAAAGAAGTTGGTATCTGAGACCTGGTAGTATGGATAAAGATAAAGGCTTTCAAATTGCATAATGTTACACTTCCAAAATGATAAAAGAATTTACTAATTAGGATAGGATGGGCAAGAAATAAGTACTCACTAAAAATATGTAACTTTTCTTGAGTTGATTTTAGAAGCAGATGCTCCAAACATTCCAGAATTGACTGTTCTGGAAGAAGAATTGAATCAAACCCATTCTTCAGAGGCTCTGAGCCTGGAACAGCAAGAAATTAAGCAAATCCTAACTATGTAGAGCCACTTATTAATATGCAGTCATGTTCAAGATGAATGAGCAAATTATCCAAATAATAATAAAATATTTGTCCTCAAATCATGAAATTGTGATTAATTGCATTAGGATTGCCATCCAAACTGAGAGTTCCATCATCTGGCACTGTATCATTAATCATTTTATATTTTTCATCCATGTACTTTCTTTAATAAAAAATATAGGAGTGGTTTATCATTGCTTTCTCCTGCATAGTATGAACTGATTTCTTTGCAACTGTCTCTATTGCTACTACCCAATATAGCCACCTGCTTACATTAAATGGGCAACTGGGATGAGCTTCGCACCTAGGGTGATTCTATATATACTCTTGGCAAATGTTTTTAAAATGATATATGAACCATAAGAATAATGTTTTATCATCACATCCTAACAATGATCTCTGTTCTTTAAAAGATTTTTTCTGTATATAAACCTACACTGATGATCTCTTTCCATCTGCATTTATGGACAAGAGGCCTATCAAAAGTGTATCTTAGTCTCAATAATTTTCACCCTCTCAATATCAGTTCACTCATAATGCTATACTAGAAGGCAAATTCAGAGGTGAAAGCAACAACTCATCACTTGTAACCTATACCAGCCAGCCTGCAATATAAAACCAATCTTGATCTATAGGAGAATTTTTTTTCTTACAAATCTTGGATTGCAAGATTTACTCATATAATATTTTTGCAACCCTGCGAGAAGTTCTCATCATGTCATCCACAATATCAGAGTGCATAATCCATGTCTTCCAGTATGATATTTATTATCATTTGCCAGCAATATACTCTGCATATACTGTCTTTCCCTGGAAACTGATAGCATCTATTGTAAATAAATAAATGGACACACATTTGAAAGCAGGAATAGGGATAGTACAAAACTGGAGAAAAATATTTGCTTTTTATGACTGTGCTTAAATTTTAACAAATGAAGTACAAATGACCAGATCAATCACAAAACTATTACATTACAGTTTTAAAATTTTGTTTCATAACCTGGAGGACATGAATGTTTAGACTTGCTTGATACACTAAAGAGTGCCAGAGGTTTACAATCCACCCAAGAGTCTGGGTTTGGACCCATTTGCCCTCCTAGATAGGATGGGAGTGTTGGGTTCTGGGTGAGTGAACAGAGCTTTCCACAGAACCATCCTTTTTTATTGTGGATGAGAATGCTAACTTGACCTACGGGCTCAGAGAGGTTCTTCCCCTCTTGAAAACGTATCTTCTCGGGTTTCAGATTTTGGATCAGCTGAGTCCCCAAAGGTCAGAAGTGGCAGGCAGAGACTCTTGAAGAAATTGATTATCTGGATCATTTAATCTGGGCTAGGTTACAGTATGGACCCACCATTGATCATGCTTGTTGAGGGCCTTTGGGAGACCAAGATGGGAGTGGTGCATAAATCTTTACCAACCTTAATTTCTCAGCAACTTTTAATACTATTGACCTGTGCAGTATGATACCGAATTGATCCTAGACTGTCCAGGTGATGCTGTCAATAACGTGATCCAATGTCAGAGGCTGTTCAGTTCTGAATAGGGAGAAACAATTCAGGCTCAATCCTGCCAAGATTGAATAGCTATGGGTTTTTAGGTCCCCTAGATCTGGGAATTTTTTATCTTTGATCTTGGATGGGATGGAAATTCCCCATTCAGGACTAATACATAAGCTGAGGCTCTTCCTAGATTCACAAGTCCTGCTAAATGAACATGTAGCAACTGGAGCTAGGAGGGCCTTTGCACAAGTTCACATTATGTGTCAGTTTTGCCCATTCCTAGAATTGGAGGCCCTGGAGACAGTCATTTATACTCTAATCACCTTGCAACTGAACTACTACAATGCTCTGTATGTGGGGCTGTTCTTAAAGACTATCTGAAAACTATAGATGGTCCAAAATGTAGCAGCCCAGGCAATAATGGGCATTCCTCAATATGACTATGTGTCATCATTACTATTTAAACTGCAATGGTTGCCAGTTGGCTTCTGAGTACAATTTAAGGTGCTTCTTCTCATCTACAACTCTTTATGACCCAGGCTTTCATTATTTGAGGGACTACCTGTCTGAAGTAGCTACTATCATCCAGAAGAATTGGGCAGAGTGGAGGCACTCTGTCATTTAATGGGACATTGAAAGAATGCCTTCTCTGTCATGGTGCCTGTTTTATTGAAGAGCATCCTACTGGGGATTTACATGGCTCCTATTGTGTAAGGATTCTGCAAAACTTATCTTTGCTCCTTGGTTAGGTTGCATTTTGAACCACTAGTAGGTTTTATATAGAGTGTGAATTATGTAATATGTGTCAACTGAGTTATGTCATCATGAACAAATGATGGACAATATGTAATTCATTCCTTTTGGTCAATGATGTCATGTTTGGAATTTTCTCTCCCCCCCATCTCCCCCTCCTATCCCAGGGATATTCATGATATCAAGAAAAACAAGAAATAAATCCAAAAGGGTCAAAAAGCGAATGGGTCACAGCCTAAAGAAAACATAGCAAAAATGACAGCATGTATAATAAATTGATACTGAATTAACAGACTGCACAAGTAACTAAAATATTCAGCCTCTGGCATTCACTTCATATATACTGTACTTTTGCCATTTTTTTCAATCTGTTTTCTTCCCCTTAACACTAGTTAAACTGTTCCTTAATTAGGTAGAGTATTTGAAAAGATAGAAATGATGCAGTTTAAAAGGCAAATAGATTAGTCACATACAGTTCCTCAAATGAATACAAACATGGACACTTTTCATTTAGATACTATTTTTCCTAGCTCTAACCTTTTTTATTTAAAAGCCCAAATTCATATGTTGTAAATTGGATGCTTTTAGTTTATTATATATTGCATTATTCTTACATGGAAACTTCATGTCAGCTAGCTTCATATGTATATCAGATGTCATATTCTATGCTGCCCTATATGAAAAGGATTACTACATATACAGTATATACTACATATATATATCTTTAAATCCTATAAAGTTGATTGTACAGTTTTACATGATCCACTGACTTTTATCCCGTGTACAGTTGGTCACACAGGATCACTTGTGCAAAAGCATCCTATAGCTCACTATTTCCATAACTAGTGTACATTTAATCCTTTGCTTTAAAAGTGTGATGTTTTGATCAATTGCACCATGGTACAATGTACCAAGTAATTTTAAACTCATATTATCTTTGTTTTTGCAATAAATATATTTACAATTAATGTTGGATAACTATGTATGTGGCACTGATGAGATAAAAGCCGGCTAGCTTAGCTTTGTTTGCTGAATTCCTGTGAATGTGTAGAAGTGAAAGGGAGAGACTAAAATGCCTTCATTATTAATTAGTTTAGCATTCATTGCAATTACACTGATATAATTGTTTTGTTATTCATGTGGCAGTCACAAGGACTTTTATAGGCATCCATTTTAATTAAGAATGCATTAATGGGTACTTAAAACTTGTTACCCTCTTCAATAAAGCTTGAATCTGTGGTCCACCAGCAATGAAATGATCCAATAAAACAATGCAATATAATTTTTGAGGGATGTCATTTTTATATGTTAAGTTTCAGAATTAAGATTTCTTTTATTGCCCAAATTGAAGAAAGACATATTAAATGCATCCAGTAAATGAAATACTGGATTTCAATGTACCAGTTTTAATGACAGGTAGCTTGAATAGATCTTACTTATTACATTCAGTAGCATTTGCTTTAGGGGTCAGAAGCCTCAGAATGAGGAAGTAAAGTTCAGCAAGGAATACTGTCACACTGCCACTGACACAGCCCTGTGCCCAGACAGAACTTCAGTGAGGATAGCAATATGGACCCAGCCAGAGGCATTAAGCCCAACAATTTTTGTGAGATAGAATAATTGGTGATATAAATGCCTGAAACTGTAATTTACCCACACACAAAGACACACACATGGGCATTACAGTACATTATGAAAAATTAAATTTCATACACACTATTTAATCCTGCTCCTGGCAAACCTACCTCCAATATTCTGATCCATCCTACAACACTGCATCTAGCAAAGCCTTTGACTAATGCAGTGGTTCTCAACCTGTGGGTCAGGACCCCATTTGGGGTCAAACGACCATTTCACGAGGGTCAGCAAACAACACAGTCCGCCATTTTTTTCCCCTTTTCCTTAGCTGTGCTACTCCCTTTTATTCTATTGGCTTTTGAAAGCCAATAAAATAGACTCTCTTGAATAAAGTCTAATTCTATTGGCTTTCAAAAGCCAATTGGAATTGTCCAGGCTGTCTCTGCCCTGCTGAGCCCGCCAAAAGTCCCATTCTGCAAACGGTGCACCAGTTGAGTAGTCCTTGACTTACGACTGGTTGAGTAGTCCTCGACTTATGACCGGTTGGGGGGTCACAGCATTAAAAAGGTTGAAAACCACTGGACTAATGCATATTTTAGAAAAGCTCCACTCAGACACTACTAAATATCTTATAACATGCAAGAAATGGGCAGGAATGAATATGCTACATCATCTCCCAACTGTACCATTTTTGTTGTCTTATTTGTATGCAAGGCAACATGTTGTACCCATACTTTTCTCTTAGAAGATCTCCATTCACGTTATGCATGTTTCAAAAATTATTCAGAAGAATTTTGTAACAGGTAGGATTATAAGGATAACACCCTTTCATTATACCACCTTCTTTGTGTGTGTGTGCTTTCTTGTGAGCTGTAAAAAATGTAGCTGCTTTAATTAGTTGCATTAAGTCATAACTGCTTTAATATGTTCATTTATTAAAGCATTGTTATTGTTATTTTCCAAATGCAACTGTTATGCACATTGTCATGTATTCTCCTATGCATAGCAAAACAGCTCTTTTGAATTATTTTCTAAGCAGGTATATTCTTCATGCCCATGCAATGTATATTCAGTTATGGAAAGTCAGGATTCTATATAGCCAGATAGCCTCTATAAATAGAAAAATCTTTCCATATCAGAACTGTCCTCTGGCAAAAGAGAGGAGTAGAGTTAGCACAGTTATTCCAATCCTTGCTCTGAATGTTCATTGTAAAGAGGACCTAGCCTTCATCAAATGTTAAGGATATGCAGACCAAGTAATTTTTATAGCATAAATTTTCATAGACTTCAATTCATGTGTGGAATATTATCCTACATATATAATATTCAGGTTAATATAGTTTCTTCTGCAAAATCATGAATCTTGACACAATAAGACTTATATGGACAATTTTCAAATGAAATTTGAAAACTTTCAAAAGTTCTTATTCAGTGTAATTTAAGTGAAACGACCATGGAATTGTTGAGACATATACTCCATTCTTTTTTTTTGTTGTTGTTAGTTATTTAAATATATGGAGGAATGTGCAGGGGCTATCTGTTGCTAAATTAATGAATTCTGTATAGATATTGCTGTTGCTGGTGAGATGATTACAGATTAAAGGTTTATATATAAAACAATGACAGAGCATGTCTTTTTACAACAACCTAAGTAACATCTTGACCTGTAACTGGGTCTTTGTTGTTGATTGGAGATCTTAATGTCACTATTCCACAATTTAATACAAACAGATAAAAAATGAGAGAGAAAAGGTTATTGAGCCAACTATAAATCTACACAGAAAGCAAGTATCTAGAAATCTATACATTCCAGTTAATTCTCCAACTCTCTTCAACCCTTGAGAAGACATTGCAATTTAATTAAACAATTATTTTTATACAATGCTTAAATTTTAGAATGACTAGTAGATATACTGGAAAATCCTTGGCTGAAAAGGAGAAGAAAAGCTTTCAGTGGTTGTGCTGCAGGAATAGAAGGAAGAAAAAAGTGTATGACCCCAAGATTTGTTTGCTTAGTTTTGTATAGAACATAGAATCGTAGTGCTGGAAGGGACATCTGAGGTCTTCTATTCCAACTCCCTGGCCAGTCAAATTGTTATTCAGTCTACGTTTTAAAACTTCCAGTGATGGAGCACCTACAATTGCAGGACACAAGGTATTCCACTGAGTAATTGTTTTCACTATCAGAAAATTTCTCTTTAGTCCAGGTTGGATCTCCCTCTGATGAGTTTCCACTCATTGTTTCTTGTCCTGGCCTCCAGTGTTATGGAGAATAAATTCACTCCCACTTCTCTCTGACAGCCTCTCAAGCTACTGGAAGATAGGTATCATGTCCCTCCTAATCCTTATAATTGTTTTCACTGTCAGGAAGTTTCTCCTTACTTCTAGGTTGGATTGTTATTGAATGATCTTCTACCTAGTACTTCTTGTCCTGCCCTCAGGTTCTTTGGAGAATAAGTTGATCCCTTACTCACACAAGTTCTCACACAAGATGGTGACAGCGTAGGAAGCAGTATTGGATCACAAGGAGAGAAGAAACCAAACTAAGTAGGAAGGTACTAGGAGAGGGAGGGAAGGGAGGAAAAAGAAGCAGAAAGTTAGATAAGGAAGATAGAAAGGATAAAGGAAAAGAAAAAATTGGGGCAAGGAGGAAAACACCAGCAAATAGGAGTGCAGTGAATGAATGGCTGCACATGGATTCAGAGACAGCGGGCAACAGAGAATGAAAGACATATCAATGACATAATAGTAAGAAGGTTAAATAAATAACAAAGTAGAAAAATGAGCACAAACAGGCAGATAAAAGGATAGTAAAAAAAAAAAAGACACAATTACCTAGAACAGAGAAGGAAGAAATAAGGCTAATAGAAAAGTACATCCATCAAAAAGAGGGATTTTCAAGCAACAAACTCATGGAACAGGCGACTGATACTATTGTGGTATGCAATACATGTTCCATGTATGTGCTTATGTCCAAAGAACACCCAAATTATACATGCATTAGATGTAAACTATGTGAACTATTAGAGGAAAAAGTAAGGCACTTAGAGAAACTCTAGCCAAACCCCAATCTATGAAAGAAAGCTATACCCAAAATGAACCAAATAATGAACAAATAACTCCCAGAGGATTTGACCCTACTGATAAACCCTTGGAGGAACACAAATGGAGGTATGTCATGCATAAAGGGAAACACAATGTTCAAAGAAAGAAGCAGCATACAACTAAGAAACCCCTTCTGCCCAATCCAACCCAACCAGAAGTAGCCCCATTAAAACTGAGCAATCAATTTTTCCCTTTAAGATGGAAACACGCAGACCCACAACCTCCCCCTCAAAGAAAACATTAAGAAACCTAGCAAAGAAACAACTTCAAATATCCCTAAAAAAGTCACTTCAAATATATTTTTAAAAGTCACATCAACAAACAAACCTGAGATAAACAGAAAAGCATCCCAGACTGCAGCCCCCCAAAAAGGAAGGTGAGTGTTGGCTTCCAGTTTTGTGCAGTAGTGCAGCAGCCAAGGAACCGTGTGGCTCCACACCCTATGGCCGATTGTTGCCTGCTAGGGAACCCTAAATGGGCCTGAAGTTGCCCTGTAGAGGCAACAAAGAAGGAAGGAAGTCCCACCGATTGCAGAGAGATGGCGGTCGATCTGATTGGTTTGGGAAAAGCCCTCCAGAAACCAGTGGGAGAAATGCTAGCTTAACTTCAGAGTCTAGCACAAGCTACAAGAAGCTGAAGCCCAAAACACTACTTTAAGCTGACTAAACAACGTGTTTGGAACTGAGTAAGAACAGTGATTTTCTCTCTTCTACTTGAAAATTGATTTCCCAGAAAAAAAAGAAAAAGAAAAATCCCAAGAAGCAAAAAGATTCTGAAAGTGAGAAGGGGGAGGATCTTTGCCCCACACTCCTACAGATGGAAGTGGTGAATTAAACTTTTCAGGGGGAACACAAATACACTGAAATGAAATGAATATAAGATTTAATTTGGATAAGTTTTAAATCAGTGGAATCTGTTAAGATTTTCCTTTTAAATCATGAAAATAGAAGTAAACAATTGTCAATTACTGACTAGTGCTGACATCTAGTGGTGGATGAAAATATACAACAGCAGTTGCTTTATTACAGGGACTGGCAAAGCCCAGGAAAAGATAACATGTTTTTGGTGACCTTCAATGTCTTAATAACAGAGAACAGCTGTGACAAAAAAGAAAGAAAACATTTTGGGCTATCTACAAGGTGGGAATTATAAACTCTAAAAAAAAGAATTGAACTTTCTGGGTTACAAATACCAACTCAACTGTGACTCTAAAGCCATCTGCAGAGAAAGGAAAACCCTGATTTTTAGCTATCATGGAAAACCAAAGATCTGCAGAAAAAATATACCAAGAAAAAAACAAATACTTTCCAGAAGGAGATCTATGCAATGTTGCAACTAATCCAAACAACAATGATCTAAACTACGAGGAAATTAAAAATAACTTTGAAAATATAAATGAACACATCTCCAATTTAACTTTACAACACAAAAATTCTCAGAAAATAAAAACAGAGAGTGAGCAGAAAAAACAGACAACTGAACATGAGACAGAGGAGAGAGCTTTCAAGATGGAACTTAACAATAGAAGAAAGTATGACTTAACCCAGATGGAAAAATCCTTACAGGAAATACTGGACATGGAAAAGGTAACCTGTACTCTAAGATGACAAAATAAGTTTGAGAACAAAAAAAAGGATTTGACAAAATGGATTCTGCCATGAGAACTACGAGAACTTGAGAGACAAAAAATGATAAATAAAATCAAGAAAGAAAAGAAAAGAAAAGATTCTCCAGGAATATGAAGGGGAAAAACCTTCCTATAAAAACATCTTACCTGTTTTGCCTTTTGTACCTGCAACAACATTTTTAAGATTGTGGAAAGATTCTTTGATTCAGTGAAGCATATTGATCAGAAAAGATGTTTGGCAAAAAAAAAAAAAGGCTAAAGTGAGAATTAAGAAATTAGATGATGGGATTTACCAGAGGGAATATTTTAAAATTAAACATCTGTTTGAATATGGTTAAAGACATAGAAAGATTTTGGATATAAATGAAGATTAGTTTAAGAGGGATGAACCCCTCAAGTAACACAGTATTTTTTTATTTCTTTTTTCCTTTGTATTTTGTTTTTTGACATGAGAAATATAAAAATGTTAGGATGGTTTATATAAAAGAAATGTTTCTCTGTTGTTATTTCCCTTTTTTAAGATATGAGAAATGTAAAAGTATTGGGATGGCTTGTATGAGAAAAAAGACTTAAATACTTAAGTGTAACTAATTTTGAAAAAATCTTAACCAGTAGGAATGCTTTGAATATTGTGGGGAAAACAAATGAAAATAAGAATTCTGTAAACAGGATCTGTGATGAGGCAATCAAGGTGATCAATTAGAAAAGAAGCTTTATACTGATGTGGTTATTATTTGCAGAAACATGAGAAAAATGTCTATATTTAATTGTCATTTATTCAAATAATAAGAACTGTATTAATTTAAGGTTGACAAAAGAGAATATTATTGGAAGAAGAGAAATCAAGAAAAGCCATTATATGGACTATAGAGTTATAGAAATTAATTGTTTTTTAAATATTAACCCAGACAATATGCTGTTTACCAAATATAAAGGTGATTATGTTAAAAATCAACAAAACATTTTTTTAAAAAAGGGGAAGGCGAGTGTTGGTAATAGGAGATTCTATCCTCAAAGGAACAGAATCATCCATCTGCAGACCAGACATACAATCCAGGGAGGTATGTTGTCTCCCTGGAGCAAAAATCAAAGATGTGGCTGAAAACCTAACTAAAATAATTAGGCTTACAGATTACTACCCTTTCCTCCTCCTTCACATTGGGATGAATGACAAAACAAAGAACCTGAGTACAATAGTGAGAGATTACAAACAACTAGGCAATAAAGTTAAGAAGCTAGGAGCACAAGTAGTGTTCTCATCAGTACTCCCAACAAAAGGCCAACACCCATTGAGGGGAAAAAAGAATTTTAGAAATAAACCATTGGCTAAAGGGTTGGTGTCACCAAGAAAACTTTGGTGTCCTGAATCATGGACTGCATGTCCTACGCGAAGGACTCTTGGCAAGGGATGGGCTACACCTCTGGAAAACATGGGAAAATGTATTCGGAAAAATACTGGCCCAACTCATCAGAAGGGCTTTAAACTAAAATTGAGGGGGAAGAGTGACCAATCTTTAGAATCTCTAGAACCCAAAACCAATCATAAATCCCAAGAAAGCAAATCAAACAATGATGTAAGCAGTGATGAGAAAAAGGAAAAACTCAAACAACAATCAGGAGATGCAGGAAACATACCCATGAACAGGCATAAAAGTCTTAAATGATATATACAAATGCTCAAATGATCAAAGCTTGAGGAACAAACAGGGCAAACTAGAAGCAATAGTACATGGCATTACAGAAATCTGATGGGACGAAACCCGTGAATAGAATGGACTGATGGATGAATGCAAATTGTTCAAAAGAAACAGGTCTATAAAAAGAGGAGGGTGAGTTGCACTATATGTAAGAGAACACTACGTATCTACAGAAATGCACATGATCAAAGATAAAATCTCTCCAGAATGTATATGGGTCAATATAAAAGAGACAAAAAGTGACATTGCCATAGGTATATATTACAGGCCACCCAACCAATCAGAAGAAATAGATGAACTCTTTGCCAACCAGTTAACAAATGTATGTAGGAAACATATCACAGTAGTAATGGGAACTTCAACTATCCAGATATCAACTGGGAGACAAACTCTGCAGTGAGCAGGAAATCAAACAGATTCCTAACCAACCTAGCTGACACCTTTGTCACCCAAAAGGTGGAGGAGGGAACTAGACATAAAGCTATACTGGACTTAATTCTTACTAATAAGAAGTGATAGAGGGAATTGAAGTTGTTGGAACCTGGATGAAAGTGATTATGTTATACTGGAAATTAATATAATGCAAACGCTAGCAACAGAAAACAACCCAACCAATGTCTTAAACTTCAAAAGAGCTCACTTTAACAAACTCAGAGAGAACCAATGAAAAATCCCATGGATGAAAATCCTAAAAGAGAAAACAATCCAAGAAGTGTGGGAAACTCTGAAAAATGCAATCAATAAAAGCTCAGACCAGCACAACACCACTGAAAAAGAAAAACAAGAAATTCAAGAAGAAACCAACATGGCTGCACAAAGATCTCTCTGACAAACTGAAAGACAAAAAGGACAAATACAAAAAATGGAAAGAGAGCACATAAATAAGGCCGATTATCAGCAGACAGCGAGAACATGCAAAGATGACATCAGTCAAGCAAAAGCTCAGAATGAACAAAGATTTGCCACAGAAATCAAGGATAATAAAAAAAAGTTTCTTCCAACATATTAACAACAAGAAAAAAGTCAAGGAAACTGTAGTTCCACGAAAGAGAGAAGATGGCAAGGAAATAACAGGCATCAGGGAGAAAGCAGAGCTGCTTAACTCATACTTTGCATCAGTCTTCACACAAAAAGAAACTAAAGCCCAACATACCAAAGAAACCATTGCAAAAGACAAACTAGAAACAGAAATTAAAATAACTGAGAAAATGGTAAGCGAAAACCTATCCGACCTTGACAAATATAAATCACCAGGAACTGACAGATTATATCCCAGAGTTCTGAAGGAGCAGGCAGATGTTATCTCAGAATCATTGCACCACATCTTTCATAAATCCTGGAGCACCGGGGAAGTACCTGAGGATTGAAAAGGGGCTGATGTGGTTCCCATCTTCAAGAAAGGAAAAACGGACCCAGGAAACTACAGACCAATCAGTTTAATATCAATACCTGGGAAAGGCAGCCAAAAAATAGCAAGGCAGCCCACCATCTTAAATCCCCCTGCAACTCAGACTAACCTGAGCACAACAAAGCCCCCACCCAAACAGAACACTCCCCCAGCCAATCAGAGCACAGCCAAGCCCCTAACCAATCAGAACACACCTCCACCCAATCAAAACACAGCCAAGCTCTCACCCAATCAGTTCATACCCCCACTGGCAGTTAAAAGGAGGAAACAGCTACAATCACACATTGCTCCTAGAAGCACGAAGCCGAAAGCACCAGCCTGAAGATGACGAATGAGACTTCGTCGAAACGTCGCCAAGACACTTCCAATTTTACGTGGGAGAAAACCTGAATAAGCAAAGACCTACATACAAACACCCGCCGTGGTGTTTGATAAACCTCACTGGATAGCCATTGCGTTTGCAGATACAGAAAAGGTGGATGTGCGGTCAAATGTAAGTGGTGGTCATGTATTAAGTGGCATACCCAAGACCCAAAAGAGATAGACCACATCTTGTTTGAAAAGAATGAAACAAAAGCAAATTCCTGTGGAACGGATAACTGTAATTTGGTGACTCTCACAGTCAAGAATGGCAGTTGGTTCCTAGAACAGAATAGGTGGGAAAGTAAGAAATGGATGTTTGGGATAGGAATAGATACAAATGGCTATGACCCAATGTCAGAAATAGAAGTCAAAATTATAACTGCAACCAAAAGACCAGAACAAAAATCATTATTTTGGTCATATTATGAGGAAATGGAGAACCTACATATTCCTGAAGTATCTAGACATGTAACCAATACCTTTGTTAAGTTAGCAGAAGACATTGCCCATACTTTAGGTGTGTCTAACTGTTTGCCAATAGATTTATTTAGGACAGATCTGGTGGCTCCCATGTCAACTAGCATCGGGACAACCTGTCCTCCCACCCGTATTTTAACAATGGGCTCTGGGGGTGGGGCGATAGAACCCTGTCCTCTTCAGTCTTCCCATTCCATGCCAGCTAAGCCGATCATGTTTTCTTCTCTTTCTTCTGTCTGATTGGGATAAACTGGATGCCCTCTTCCTTTGAAGCTCTTTCTGAAGCCTCTCTGGAAAGTCCCTCTAAATCCTCTTCCTCTTCCATACTGGCGAGATTGTCCCCTGGGTTGGCCATTCCTCTGGGGGCACTCTCTTTGCCAGTGTCCTTCTTGTTTACAGATGGCACACTGATTGGGTCCTAGGCATGTTCCTCCCAATGCCACGGCTAACATTTAAACATTCTTTTTTTCTTTTTGATCTGATTTGCGTTCCTCCTCCCTGTCACGGTTACGGAACATATTGAAGCATTGAAATATTAGTATTATCTGGTCCAGGAAGCAACACCTCTCTTAGAGGGGCAATATTTTCTTCTGTTTTTATTTCTAACTTGCTCCTGGTTTGGCTAGAAACTGAGGTTTCACTTTCAAAGTTATTCAAGCTTTTATCTGTCTCTTGAAGGGATCCAGCTGTTGCTAATTTTCCTTCCTTACCGGCTTCTGGCTGAAATTGGGCTTCTCTTTCAGGCAGAGGGGGTGGAATTTGCTGATTTATTCTCCCTTCTTCTCTTCTAGGAACGTAGGGGGTTGGTCTGGCAATTTCCTCCCTATCTTCCTGGCTGAAAATCTTAGCTTTTGTTTGAGGCTTGGCTTTTTGGCTTGCCAAATATATCTTTGCACACTCTATCTGACATTTTGCTAACCATCTCGGTTTTTCTGCAATGTTGATTTTCCATTGGTCAATATAGGAATATTGGTCCCAATAACCATTTCCAGTCACAATTTGATGAACCCGTGCAACGAGTTCGGGATTCGCCGATCCCATTTTTGGCCACCCTACGCCCAGGGCAGTCCACTCAGATTCACAGAATCTTTTTAACATGGCTGGATTTGGTTTTGGATCTCCATAATCCCTAGAAAAACCCTTTTTGAAATTTTTTAACATGCACTGGAGTGGCGTCTGGTCAACGCTCTCCTTTGACTTTTTCCCACCCATCTCTCTAATACACTACCATCGATCACTCAGCATGAGCTACAATGGTTTAACCTCCCACACAATCCTGCCTATTGAAGGCTTAAGGATGCCACCTTTGCCTTCTAGGGGGTGATCAGTACCCTCTTCCAATCCAAAAGGGATCAGGTTTTCCCTGTTTTACAATACTTGCCTGCAGGCGTTTTCCAGACTCCTTTGTTGATTTAAGATCTGTCTGTCACCCTCTTGGATCCTCAGACTGGAATGCTTCCTGATGGGTTAATTCCCTTTCCTCCCATCGAAGTCTCCTCGTAGTAAAGAGCTACGAAGCCGGCTTTGGAGCTGTCGTCGTTTAGGAGAGGGGGGGCCCACCAGGGCAATCCGTCTTGGAAGGTTAAATCCTTTTTCTTAAAAGCCCTTAAAAATGTCCCGGCGGAGAAGTCGCCATAAATCTTGTGGAAAAATAAAGCCTTAAAAAAATAAAGGGCTTTTACGAAATTCCGAAGGTGAAAGAGAGATTTTATTTTTGCGCAAAAAGGTTCAGAAGTGATTTAACAATCAGCAAATTTCTGAACAAGGGGGAGGGTCTAAACTAAAGCTTTATAGGTTTCTTTCTCTCAGGAACAAAGGAAGCATAGATGGAATCTTACATTGTATATGGAATCTACTTTTGTGTAACATTCAGATAGTTTCTCACACATTAGGTCCATTTCTCATGGGAATAACAATGAAGGCAGTTTTTACTTTTATACAATGTTTCTAAAGATGCATTAGGTCATTCATGTACTGTTAATACAGCTTTTGGCTAACACAGCTTTCTTTTCAGAGATTATGCAGACACATGATTTTTGCTTTTAGTGATTTTTCATTATTACTATTATTATTTTACTTTATTCTTCTTTATTCTATGTTATTCTATTTCTTTCCCACTTTAATTTGGCATCTTTTAATGACCACAAACATGTCATGCATGTAGCGGACCCAGAATTTGGGTTGGCATTTAGTCATCACTATAAGTTCTAACTGTTTTAAGCCCTGAGGATGTCGGCAGTTGGCCGATGAAAGCTTGGCATTAGAATAAATATTTCTAGTTTTATATTTTTCCTGGTGTTCATGTTTGTTTGCTCTTATAATATATATATATTATAATATATATATATATATATATATATATATATATATATATATATATATATATATATATATATATATATTATAATATAATATACCTATAATAAAAGTAAAAAAGGTAAAAAGGTAAAGGTAAAAAAAGGATATATGCGGTGTTATCTTCATTTTAGATATCAAAAGGGTTTTGCGGCTCCCAGTGTTTTGTTTTCGGTGGGAAACGGGTCCACGTGGCTCTTTCAGTGTTTTGGGTTGCCTACCCCTGGTATAGGTCTTCCTGCTTGAGCAGGAGGCTGGACTAGAAGACTTCCAAGGTCCCTTCCAGCTCTATTTTATTCTACTCTCTGTGACATTCTGTCAAGTGTTGGAAGATAGCTATCATATTACCCTAGTCCTTGTCTTAGAATAAGAGAATAACATTCTTAGTCATACCTAATTCTCTCAATTGTTTATCATATCATTTTATTAAACTGTAGTTTAGTATTATATGAAACAGAGCATCAAGTGACTAAGTTTATGAACTGTCCAAAGAACTATATTTCAAAATGTATTATAGAATAAATATCAACAAATCAGTTCAACTAAACCTTCAAGAATAGATTCGCCCTGTCCATCTCATTAGGAATATCTATGGAAGTTCAATTACCATTCACAATTTCCTAGCTAAAATAGTAAGCAAACTCTGAAGTTACTGAGTTTCTGTGTTCAAGACAAGCAGATTTATTTTCTATCCCTTTTAAGTCAGAGATGAACAAAAGCAGCAGTATTTCAAGGGAACAATTAGGCTTGACTCTGACCTTAGACTATAGGGGTCAGTTTCAAACTACTGCTCTAAGTCTGTAGGACAAAGTTTCAAACAAACTATGTGCTTCAAAGAATTGCTGTTTGCATGGGGAAGCATACATTTAGCACAGGGTACAAAAGCAAATAAATGGAAGAGAATAGCTAAACAATGTTGATGGGGTTTAATAGAATAATACATATTCTTTAAAACATGACTATACAGAATACCTCAATACCTCAAATGATACTGAGAACCTACCACCTACCTATATATTGACAGTAGATAGAGAACATTTGTATTGCATTGTATTGCATATTAAAGTTGTATTGCATTGCAACTTTAATTATATGTAGCTGAATGATATGAATTCACAAGTCACTTTCTTTTATCTCCTGAAACTATATCACAAGAACAATGAAGAAGGGGGATGTTAAAGAAAAAGGAAAAAGGAAATTGATGAGCCTTATTAGTCAGTCAAAATAATGGATCACCATATAAGTCAAAGTAAATGGATCACCACATAACCGTTCAGAAATATTCTTCCTTGAGCTATTAAAACATTCCATGCCCTTAGATGACAACAATTTCTCTGCCTTTTGAACATTCTTTTCTGTCCTGCCGGTTCATAGAGATATGCTTGGTTAAAATCAACTTATATAAAACTATGCACTGTAAATTCTGACACTTCTGTTTGAATCTCTTTTCAAACACTTGTCTTTGCTCACAATAGATGTCAGTTCTTCTGATGTAGTTCAAGCATGAGCTTCATATGAAGACTCATCTATGTCTATCGCATTTCTGAAGCTACTACTGACTGAAGTTTTGTGCTGTTTGACATCAAAGATAGGCAAGAATCACCTGCTGAGTTCACATGCATGCAGCAAAACATCTTCAAATCACTTGTGCTAGACAAAAGTTCTTCATATTAATCCTTCACTAACATGTGGACAAAGACAAATGTAGCCTATGTTAAAGTGGCAATGTTATATTATTAAAGTTTATATCCCCCCTTTGCAGAGATGTATAGTATTTTTTTTTAAAAAAGAACCTCGTTAGAACTAAAAATAATTTAGTTTGGCTTTTCTCTCTCACTTTTTAAAAGTATCAACTGCTGCATTATCATCCTGATCCTCATCTCTATTTTGCTGTGTCTGAAAGCATCTGGTACTCAAGCTTGATATAAAAGTAAACATAACTCTTTTATTTACATAAAAAGAAACTGGGTTTATAGAAGTAAACAGCAAAAAGTAAACTCATCATGCATCAGATGAGTTTGTAAAGCAATAGAAAGTCAAAAACTTTGCAGCCGCTATAGCTTAACTTCTAATGCATGATCTCCAATATGGATCAGGCTCATTATGTCCTGGTATTAATATTCCTATTAGTGCATAAATTTAAAAACAAAAAAGAAAATTAATTTGATATTTTCACACTAGCATTTTACCAAAGTATATGTTTGCTGCATGAATGATCAGAATTGTACTTCTATCCCAGTGTGCCTTTCTGTCTTTAATGCTGAAAATATTGCACAATATTGAAAATATGTAAAAAGAACAACCAGGCCTCTGACATGTTACCATAGAGGGCAGATCTATGAGGTTATACCAGGACATAATGAGCCTGATCCATATTGGAGATCATGCATTAGAATTTTGTCTTAGAATTTTGTCATGATATAACAGGGTTTTCCAATGGCAAAGTTCTCTGTAGACAGAAGAATGCTGTGCATATAATTTACCTGGACTTCAGTAAGGCATTTGATAAAGTAGATCACCACCTACTACTCGATAAGATAGAAAAATGTGGGTTAGATAGCATCACCACCAGATGGATTTGTAGCTGGCTGACCAGCCATCCTCAGTGTGTGGTCCTCAATGGAACTGCATCTACATGGAGGGAAGTGTATAGTGGGGTGCCCCAAGGCTCTGTTCTGGGCCCAGTGCTCTTCAACATGTTCATCAACGGTTTGGACAAGGGGATAGATGGGGAACTCATCAAATTTGCGGATGACACCAAGCTGGCAGGAATAGCCAACACTGCAGAAGACAGGCTTAAGATACAGGAGGACCTGGACAGACTTGAACACTGGGCACTATCTAACAAAATGAAATTCAATGGTGAAAAAAGCTAGGTTCTACATTTAGGCAAGAAAAACCAAATGTACAGGTATAGTATAGGGGGTACCTTGCTCAATAGTAGTAACTGTGAGATGGATCTTGGAGTCCTAATGGACAATCACTTAAATATGAGCCAGCAGTGTGCTGCAGCTGCCAAAAAAGCCAACACAGTGCTGGGCTGCATTAACAGACAGATAGAATCAAGATCACGTGAAGTATTAATACCACTTTACAATGCCTTGGTAAGCCACACCTGGAATACTGCATCCAGTTTTGATCACCATGATGTAAAAAAGATGCTGAGACTCTAGAAAGAGTACAGAGCAGAGCAACAAAGATGATTAGGGGACTGGAGGCTAAAGCATATAAGGAATGGTTGCTGGAATTGGGTAGGTCTAGTTTAACAAAGAGAAGGACGAGGGTGACATGAGAGCAGTGTTCCAATATCTCAGGGGCTGCCACAAAGAAGAGAGAGTCGAGCTTTTCTCCAAAGTGCCTGAAGGCAGGACAAGAAGCAATGGATGGAAACTAATCAAGGAGAGAAGCAACCTAGAAATAAGGAGATACTTCCTGACAGTTAGAACAATTAACCAATAGAACAACCTGCCTCCAGAAGTGGTGAATGCTCCAACACTGGAAGTTTTTAAGAAGAAACTGGACAGCCATTTGTCCGAAATGGTGTAGGGTTTCCTGCCTGAGCAGGGGGTTGGACTCGATGACCTCCAAGGTCCCTTTCAACTTTATTATTATTATTATTACTATTATTATTATTATCATTCATCGCACAGTCAGCCAGATGTTCAGACTGGATTTGGCATTTTGTCTACCTATCGAGTCCTTACCCAGGACCTGGGATAGGCAGATGTGGATGTTTGATGGTATTACAGGTATCGTCGCAGGATGGAAGCAGTTCCTAATAAGGCCGCCTTTTGCAATTGACTAATAGCGAATTTGTCAATGCCAATGGTGTTCAAGTGGTGCTCCAGTTGTTTTGGGATTGCACCCAAGGAGCCTATGACTATTGGTACTACCCTTGCTTGCTTTTGCCACAGTCTTTCTATTTCTATTTGTAGGTCTTTGTATTTTGTTATCTTCTCCAGTTCTTTCTCTTCTATTCTGCTATCTCCAGGCACTGCCACGTCCACTATCCAGACTTTTTTGTCTTTCTTATCGACAATTGTTAAGTCTGGGGTGTTATGTTGCAGGTGCTTGTCTGCTTGAATTCTGAAGTCCCAGAGCAGTTTAATTTTATCATTTTCTATGATTTTCTCTATTTTATGATCCCACCAGTTTTTGCTTACAGGCAAATGATATTTATTGCAGATCTTCCAATGCACCATTGTTGCTACTTTGTCATGCCGCTGCTTGTAATCAGTCTGTGCAATCTTCTTGCAACAGCTTACCAAGTGGTCCACTGTTTCTTCAGCTTCTTTGTATAGGCGGCACTTACTGTCTGTTGCTGTCTTCTCAATTTTGACTTTGTATGCATTTGTCCTTAAGGCTTGGTCTTGTGCAGCCAGAATTAGTCCCTCGGTCTCTTTCTTCAATTTTCCTGCTCTTAGCCATTGCCAGGTTTTATTATTATCTGCTTTCCCAGCTATTTTTTTCATGTATTGGTCATGTAGTGCTTTGTCTTCCCATGCCTCTATTCTGTTCTTCATTTGGTCTTTCTTGTAGGCCAGTTTGGTCTCTCCAGTAGTTAGTAAGCCTTCCTGATATACTAATTTCAGTGCATCTTCATCATTGTTCTTCAGATATTCTTCCAAAGCCATTTTTTCTTCTTCAACCATCTGATGTACTTGTAGCATTCCACGCCCACCTATTTGCCTTGGTAGATAAAGTCTATCAATGTCACTGCGTGGATGAAGGGCATGATTCATTGTCATTATTTTTCTGGTCTGCCTATCCATTGCTTTTAGTTCTGCTTGAGTCCAGTCCACTATTCCAGCTGTGTACCTAATGACTGGGATTGCCCAGGTGTTGATTGCCTTTATGGTATTTCCTCCATTGAGTTTGGATTTTAAGATCTTCTTCACTCTCTTGATGTATTCACCTCTAATCTTTTTCTTGACTTCAGTGTGCTTGATGTTGTCAGCTTGAAGGATACCCAAGTATTTGTAGTATTCTTCCTCATCCAGACTCTTAATGTTATTTTCGTGGGGCATCTTGATTCCTTCAGTTTTCACTATTTGTGCCAGTGTGGCACATTTGTCCAAGCCAAACTCCATTACAATATCTTGGCTATATATACGGACAGTGTTGAGCAGCGATTCTATTTCAGATGATGTTTTTCCATACAGCTTCAGATCATCCATGTAAAGGAGGTGGGATAGTCTGGCAGATGTTTTTGATGTTTGATAGCCATGTCCTGAGTTATTCAGTATTGTTGACAGAGGAAACAGTGCAATAACAAATAGTAATGGTGATAATGAATCTCCTTGAAATATTCTTCTCTTGATATTAACCTCTCCCAGTCTTTCACCATTGATCTGCAACTGTGTCTTCCATTGTGCCATCGATCTTTGCACAAATTTTCTGATGTTTCTACTGACTCCTGTTATTTCTAGGCACTTGATTATCCAATCATGTGGCAGAGAGTCAAATGCCTTTTTGTAGTCAATCCATGCCACATTCAGGTTGGTCTTCCTTCTCTTGCAGTTTTCCAAGATCATTTTGTCTATTAGGAGTTGATCTTTTGTTCCTCTGCTATTGGGGCGGTTTCCTTTCTGCTCAGGTGGAAAGAGATTGTTTTCAACTAGATGCTGTTGTACTGCATCAGCGACCACACCAGTTAGTAATTTGAAAGTTGTTGGTAAGCAGGTAATTGGCCTGTAGTTACCTGGTGTTGCCCCTTTTGCTGGATTTTTCATTATTAGGTAGGTTTTCCAGTTGTTAGCCACTTTTCAATTTCTCCTCCTTGTAGTATATTGTTGAATTGCTGGCAATGAGTGGGTGTATAACAGTTAGATGTTTCAACCAAAACCCATGCAGTTCATCTTCACCTGGTGCTGACCAATTTTTGATTTTCTTTGCTCTTTTTTCTACCATTTTTGTTGTTATTACTAGTTCTTTCATTTCAACTTCTGTTTTATTTGCATCCACCTCTTTTAACCAAGCCGCATCCTTGTTGTATTTCTTTGGGTTATCCCATATCTGCTTCCAGAACTGCACTGTTTCTTCCTTGTCAGGTACTGACTGATTCATTGCAGTTTCTCCATTGATGGATTGGTAGAAACGTTTCTGATTGGATTGAAATTGGAGGTTCTGCCTATAGTTTGCAATTCGAGCTTCATATCTACTGATTTTCCTGGCTATAGCTGTTATTTGTTGCTTTATTATTTCCAGTGCTTCCTTGATCTTCCTTGTTTCTAAGTGGTATTTCTTGATTAGGTATTCTTTGGTCTTCTTGTTCTTCAGCTTCTTTTCTTTCATCTGTTCTAGCTTGCTTGCATGTGATCTTAACTTGCTGATCTTATTTTCTAGTCTAACCTTCCATTTTTGTGGTGCACTGTTTGTTTGTTTTTCTTTTTGTTTGATTTTACATCCCAGGTATTCTGTTATAACTGCAGCTGTGCTGTACATTAGTTTGGTTTGTTTCTTGCAGTGAATTGGTGCTTTATACTTGATATTGCAGTATTTGCATCTTTTAATGCTTGTGCTAGCTGTTTCTTTGGAACAAGCTTCAATGCAGGCAGCCTTATTCTGTTGTTTTTGTGCTGTTCTAGATGCTCAATTATTCTTTGTTTCAATTCTTTTATTTCTTTAGTTAGAGGGTTTTGTTCTTCCTGAGGAAGAGGTGCCTGGTTTCCAAATGAGAACAGTTGTATATCTCTACTGGATTCTTCACTGCCAACTCCCCCTGGTTTGCCTCTACATTCTGAATTACTTCTTGTAAGGCTTTGATTTCTTTGCCCTGGGTAAACCTTTGCAGTTCGTCCAATTCTGTTTCTGTAAATACTTTATTTCGTGTTATAAATCGGCGTTGATCTGCTAGTCTCTGTTCTGTTATTTCTGATTCTGGATGTTGTTCTTTCCAGAATTGGTGCATTCGTTTTAAATATCCTCGTCTTGTTGGATTTGATCTGTAGTAACAGATCATTATTTCTTTGTTTTCCATCACTGTGTATCTGCGACGGGTAAACACCTTTTCTTCCAGTAGTTCTGCAGCTGCTGGCCCTGGTTGCTCAGCCAACAGTCCTGAGTCCTGTAACCCATTTTTCACCAGATATCCAGGAACTCCAATATCTAGTGCGGACCTTGTTAACCCGGGCGACGTCCGAGCCGGTATGGCATTCTGAAATTTACGTCTCACCATATTTTTTATGGGAGAGACACTCTTTGTCTGACTCCTCTGATGAGACCTGTCCAGTATGGTTGAACCTCTGGCATAGCTCTCATCTTCCTCAGAGTACACAAGCCCCACAACCACGTCAAGGTAGTGCCTCACTGGGGTTATTATTATTATTATTATTATTATTATTATTATTATTATTATTATTATTATGGATCATCGCACAGTCAGCCAGATGTTCAGACTGGATTTGGCATTTTGTCTACCTATCGAGTCCTTCCCCAGGACCTGGGATAGGCAGATGTGGATGTTTGATGGTATTACAGGTATCGTCGCAGGATGGAAGCAGTTCCTAATAAGGCCGCCTTTTGCAATTGATTAATAGCGAATTTGTCAATGCCAATTGTGTTCAAGTGGTGCTCCAGTTGTTTTGGGATTGCACCAAGGAGCCTATGACTATTGGTACTACCCTTGCTTGCTTTTGCCACAGTCTTTCTATTTCTATTTGTAGGTCTTTGTATTTTGTTATCTTCTCCAGTTCTTTCTCGTCTATTCTGCTATCTCCAGGCACTGCCACGTCCACTATCCAGACTTTTTTGTCTTTCTTATCGACAATTGTTAAGTCTGGGGTGTTATGTTGCAGGTGCTTGTCTGTTTGAATTCTGAAGTCCCAGAGCAGTTTAATTTTATCATTTTCTATGACTTTCTCTATTTTATGATCCCACCAGTTTTTGCTTACAGGCAAATGATATTTTTGCAGATCTTCCAATGCACCATTGTTGCTACTTTGTCATGCCGCTGCTTGTAATCAGTCTGTGCAATCTTCTTGCAACAGCTTACCAAGTGGTCCACTGTTTCTTCAGCTTCTTTGCATAGGCGGCACTTACTGTCTGTTGCTGTCTTCTCAATTTTGACTTTGTATGCATTTGTCCTTAAGGCTTGGTCTTGTGCAGCCAGAATTAGTCCCTCGGTCTCTTTCTTCAATTTTCCTGCTCTTAGCCATTGCCAGGTTTTATTCTTATCTGCTTTCCCAGCTATTTTTTTAATGTATTGGCCATGTAGTGCTTTGTCTTCCCAGGCCTCTATTCTGTTCTTCATTTGGTCTTTCTTGTAGGCCAGTTTGGTCTCTCCAGTAGTTAGTAAGCCTTCCTGATATACTAATTTCAGTGCATCTTCATCATTGTTCTTCAGATATTCTTCCAAAGCCATTTTTTCTTCTTCAACCATCTGATGTACTTGTAGCATTCCACGCCCCCCTATTTGCCTTGGTAGATAAAGTCTATCAATGTCACTGCGTGGATGAAGGGCATGATTCATTGTCATTATTTTTCTGGTCTGCCTATCCATTGCTTTTAGTTCTGTTTGAGTCCAGTCCACTATTCAGCTGTGTACCTAATGACTGGAATTGCCCAGGTGTTGATTGCCTTTATGGTATTTCCTCCATTGAGTTTGGACTTTAAGATCTTCTTCACTCTCTTGATGTATTCACCTCTAATCTTTTTCTTGACTTCAGTGTGCTTGATGTTGTCAGCTTGAAGGATACCAAGTATTTGTAGTACTCTTCCTCATCCAGACTCTTAATGTTATTTTCGTGGGGCATCTTGATTCCTTCAGTTTTCATTATTTTTCCTTGTTTGATAGTAAGTGTGGCACATTTGTCCAAGCAAACTCCATTACAATATCTTGGCTATATATACGGACAGTG
Source organism: Crotalus tigris (assembly GCF_016545835.1). Lineage (NCBI taxonomy): Eukaryota > Metazoa > Chordata > Lepidosauria > Squamata > Viperidae > Crotalus > Crotalus tigris. Next base: position 7,004,982 of record NW_024096551.1, on the reverse strand, counting down.
TTGAGCAGCGATTCTATTTCAGATGATGTTTTTCCATACAGCTTCAGATCATCCATATAAAGGAGGTGGGATAGTCTAGCAGATGTTTTTGATGTTTGATAACCATGTCCTGATTTATTTAGTATTGTTGACAGAGGAAACAGTGCAATAACAAATAGTAATGGTGATAATGAATCTCCTTGAAATATTCCTCTCTTGATATTAACCTCTCCCAGCTTTTCACCATTGATCTGCAACTGTGTCTTCCATTGTGCCATCGATTTTTGCACGAAATATTTCTGATGTTTTCTACTTACTCCTGTTATTTTCTAGGCACTTGATTAATCCAATCATGTGGCAGAGAGTCAAATGCCTTTTTGTAGTCATCCATGCCACATCAGGTGTCTTCCGTCTCTTGCAGTTTTCCAAGATCATTTTGTCTATTAGGAGTTGATCTTTTGTTCCTCTGCTATTGGGGCGGTTTCTTTTCTGCTCAGGTGGAAAGAGATTGTTTTCAACTAGATGCTGTTGTACTGCATCAGCTACCACACCAGTTAGTAATTTGAAAGTTGTTGGTAAGCAGGTAATTGGCCTGTAGTTGCCTGGTGTTGCCCCTTTTGCTGGATTTTTTCATTATTAGGTAGGTTTTCCCAGTTGTTAGCCACTTTTCAATTTCTCCTCCTTGTAGTATATTGTTGAATTGCTTGGCAATGAGTGGGTGTATAACAGTTAGATGTTTCAACCAAAACCCATGCAGTTCATCTTCACCTGGTGCTGACCAATTTTTGATTTTCTTTGCTCTTTTTTCTACCATTTTTGTTTTTATTACTAGTTCTTTCATTTCAACTTCTGTTTTATTTGCATCCACCTTTTTTAACCAAGCCGCATCCTTGTTGTATTTCTTTGGGTTATCCCATATCTGCTTCCAGAACTGCACTGTTTCTTCCTTGTCAGGTACTGACTGATTCTTTGCAGTTTCTCCATTGATGGATTGGTAGAAACATTTCTGATTGGATTGAAATTGGAGGTTCTGCCTATAGTTTGCAATTCGGCAGATATCTACTGATTTTCCTGGCTATAGCTGTTATTGTTGCTTTATTATTTCCAGTGTTTCCTTGATCTTCCTTGTTTCTAAGTGGTATTTCTTGATTAGGTATTCTTTGGTCTTCTTGTTCTTCAGCTTCTTTTCTTTCATCTGTTCTAGCTTGCTTGCATGTGATCTTAACTTGCTGATCTTATTTTCTAGTCTAACCTTCCATTTTTGTGGTGCACTGTTGGTTTGTTTTTCTTTTTTGTTGATTTTATATCCCAGGTATTCTGTTAAAACTGCAGCTGTGCTGTACATTAGTTGGTTTGTTTTCTTGGCAGTGAATTGGTGCTTATACTTGATATTGCAGTATTGGCATCTTTAATGCTTGTGCTAGCGTGTTTCTTTGGAACAAGCTTCAGTGCAGGCAGCCTTATTCTGTTGTTTTTGTGCTGTTCTAGATGCTCAATTATTCTGTGTTTCAATTCTTTTATTTCTTTAGTTAGAGGGTTTTGTTCTTCCTGAGGAAGAGGTGCCTGGTTTCCAAATGAGAACAGTTGTATATCTCTACTGGATTCTTTCACTGCCAACTCCCCCTGGGTTGCCTCTACATTCTGAATTACTTCTTGTAAGGCTTTGATTTCTTTGCCCTGGGTAAACCTTTGCAGTTCGTCCAATTCTGTTTCTGTTAATACTTTATTTCGTGTTATAAATCGGCGTTGATCTGCTAGTCTCTGTTCTGTTATTTCTGATTCTGGATGTTGTTCTTTCCAGAACTGGTGCATTCGTTTTAGATATCCTCTTCTTGTTGGACTTGATCTGTAGTAACAGATCATTATTTCTTTGTTTTCCATCACTGTGTATCTGCGACGGGTAAACACCTTTTCTTCCAGTAGTTCTGCAGCTGCTGGCCCTGGTTGCTCATCCAACAGTCCTGAGTCCTGTAACCCATTTTTCACCAGATATCCAGGAACTCCAATATCTAGTGCGGACCTTGTTAACCCGGGCGACATCCGAGCCGGTATGGCATTCTGCAATTTACGTCTCACCATATTTTTTATGGGAGAGACACTCTTTGTCTGACTCCTCTGATGAGACCTGTCCAGTATGGTTGAACCTCTGGCTTAGCTCTCATCTTCCTCAGAGTACACAAGCCCCACAACCACGTCGAGGTAGTGCCTCACTGGGGGTATTATTATTATTATTTTATTATTATATTATTAGTATTATTATCGATCATCGCGACAGTCGCCCAGATTGTTCAGACTGGATTTGGCATTTTTTCTACCTATCGAGTCCTCCTTACACACGACCTGGATAGGCAGATGTGGATGTTTGATGTATTACAGGTATCGTCGCAGGATGGAAGCAGTTCCTAGTAAGGCAGCCTTTTGCAATTGACTAATAGCGAATTTGTCAATGCCAATGGTGTTCAAGTGGTGCTCCAGTTGTTTTGGGATTGCACCCAAGGAGCCTATGACTATTGGTACTACCTTTGCTTGCTTTTGCCACAGTCTTTCTATTTCTATTTGTAGGTCTTTGTATTTTGTTATTATTATTATTATTTGTTGTTTGTTTGTTTGTTGTTGTTGTTGTTGTTGTTGTTGTTATTATTATTATTATTATTATTATTATTATTATTATTATTATTATCTAATGGACCCTCTGCCTTTTCAAAGGATGCATGAAAATTTCTCAAAATTACCTGATTTGAATAATCTATCAATTACAGTATTAGTGGCCATAGTGGCTCATGTGTTTAGGATGCTGAGTCAAAAGACGATTGAGAGGTCACCAGCTCAGTAGTTCAAAATCCAAGAGCGCAAGCTGTGTGACAATATGAGGTCGCTTGAATCTGCCCCAGCTCCTGCCAACCCAGCAGTTCAAAAGCATAGAAAGGCAAATAGGCACCACTTTGGTGGAAAAATAACAAGGACACGAAAGGAGCCCACTTAGGCATCCCCTGGGCAAGGATGATGTCACCAGCTAATCCTTTCAACCAGGAAATACCTTGCTAGGTGCTTCCAAAACAAAGTATTACAGTGTAGTAGTATTACAATGTTACTAGGTTGTTTTTGAGTTACTGCTCCCTGACCCCAAGAAATTATTAGATTTATGGAGGAGTTCTGAGAGATGAAATGATGAAAGATATGGCTATAGTGACACTGGCCTAAAATGCAAAAGAACTACAAGTGAACATGGGTAAGAGCTCAAATTTAAGCCTACATAATGATGACAAAGAGTACCTTCTGTATTTAATTTGCCACTCTTACTACTTACTTATATGGATTGTTGTCTAGCAGCTTTGTTTAAAATTAGTTAACCCCATTTGGCAAATCTGGGGTAGCAGATCTGCTACTGGGCTATTGAGAAGAGTTCATGCAGTATTGGAGGACAAGCACACATCTCTCAGAAATAACAGAAACCTCATTTATGTAGCTATAGATCCAATGGAAGTAAGAGGATTCTGTGTACTGTCAGTCCAGCTACTTCTGGATTGGATCCCTTCAGTTTAGGCTTGCAAAAGCTTCTAGGGCACTGATGAGAAACTGAAAGCAGGCAGTGGTGGAGACAATTTGGTCTACTACGTAACAAATAGTAATGTGTTACCTCCTTAAGAAGTTGTTTCCTACTTAACTGTTTTAAATAATGATGATGATGATGGAAGGTACCTTGGAGGTCATCTAGTCCAACCCCCTGCCCAGGCAGGAAACCCTACAATACCATTTCAGTCAAATGGCTGTCCAATCTCGTCTTAAAGACTTCCAGTGTTGGAACATTCACAGCTTCTGGACACAGGTTGTTCCACTGATTAATTGTTCTAACTGTCAGGAAGTTTCTCCTTAGTTCTAGTATTATATATTCTCTTCCCAACTTTTTCTTTTTTTTCTTTTTTTTTTAAACAAATTTTATTAGTTTTTTCATTTTACAAACAAGTGCTTAAGAATCAACGTGGTGGCAGGGGAGTCAATTGTCCCAAAACAAAGTCATACTCATATAGTTCAGATTAAATCATTAGAAACCCCCTCTCTATTCCCTCTAATAATATATTATATTTAAGTTAATGTATTTCAATACAACTAAATCAATCAAAACAATCATCAATAACATTTCATCTAAATAAGTCCAAATTCTGTATTAAGCTTTACTATTTCAATTGCTATATTCCATATTGCTAATATAAATACATAATTAGCACTTCAGGTGTCTCTCCATTCCCTTTTTCCTTAACATAATCAATAATCATTTTATTAATATCATTTCTTCTTTTTTCTTATTCTTCTTCCATTACAAAATAACTATCATTTCTAATAGCAAAAATATTAGTTCAAAAAAGAAAAGAGAAAGAAAACAAAAAACAAAGACAAAAATACCATTCTACTCTATTATACATTATAATCTATCAATCCCTCAATATCTGTGTCAAACTCCTTTAACCCCCTCCCAAAATTACTATATCCACAACAAACATATTAATACATAGACAAACATCTTCTTATTAAAGTCAAATCTTTAATTAATTTTTATTCAATCTAACATCTTATTTAAGTGTCTTAAACCATAAATCAATCCATATCTAATAAGCCTTTTAAACCTGTTATATAGAGCCTTGAGTCACACTCTTAAATCTTATTCTAGCTTTCTTTTTATGCCAGACAGGTTTCCATAGCAACGCCTCTATATCAATGAACAAGTCACTTTTTGTGCCTTGTAGTATCCTTTGGGTCAAACAAAAGCATCCCCTTTTCTGTTTTAGAGACCTAGCTCCTTTGTAAATAATCCCTTGTTGTTTTAAAGAGTCAAGTCTCCACATTTGAAACTGTTGAATAACAGACTCAGTTATGTCCAGCTTTGTAGTTAATAGTTGCTTATCCAAGCTACCATGGTTCTCGGTTAGTTGAGCTTGTCTATCCATTTCTGTTAGTTTTGGATTGTAAGTGGTTTAATTACAGTCCTTTTTGGTTCCTTGAAGATCTCATCAGAATGCGTATGAAGTAAAGTGGAATCTTCTTTAATCTTATTGCTATAGTGAACTCTTTTATTTGCAAATGTATTTGGTCAGTAGCTTCATAAAGTTTTTCCAGTATGAGTTTATAGTCAAGTTGAACAAAGGGTTTCTCCATTTCAAAAATAATTAGAAACAGTCTGTATCTTTTAGTAGAGGCTGTATTCCAGGAACATTTAATCAATATCCACCTCCACAAACACAGCTATTAAGTTTCTTTGTCTTTTCCCTTTTATGGTAATCTGAAGGTCAAAGTCAGTCTCACGATCAGAAAAAGAAACAGTTGCAATTTTGACTTTTTCCACAAGGTGTCCTCAGTAAAATATAAAATCTCCTCCCAGACACCAGAAATAAGTTAACAAGATCAGAAAACACACAAAAAAGGAGAATTCTTCAGATGTTGACTAAGTCCAGTAGTAAATTCAATATTAAAATTTTTTTCCAAGACCTCAAAGTGAATAAAAAAATAAAAATAGAAAAAAACTATTTTAAATTAATTCAGTCCATTTAAGCTTCTTTTCCCACACTCACAAACACCACTTTCTTAGAGCAGGAAAATGATTTCAAAAGTGCTTTTTTTACACAAAAGAAAAAGGAGAACCAAGAGAGGAGGAAAAAAAATCTCACCTGGCTCAGCCACAGTGGTTCCTGCTGGGAGGCTTTTGCAGTGAGGTTTTACAAACATTAACTCTTGGCAGGCTGCAACACAAAGGTAACTGGGGCCCTGATTGGATCTCCATTGTATCTGGCTGCCTAGAGTGCTGGGAGGCTTTTGCAGAGAGGTTTTACAAACTTTAACTCTTGGCAGGCAGCAACACAAAGGTAGCAGCCGCGCACCTAACGGCATGCAAATTATATAAGTAAAAATAAAAAACAGCGGTGCATTCAGGGCAAGTGTGTCTGAAATTACCTGTATCTAAGAATGTCTGGATGGAAGTTCGCAACATTGTACAAGAGGTAGCAACTAAAACCATCCCAAAGAAAAAAAAATGCAAGAAAGCAAAATGGCTGTCTGAGGAAGCTTTGCAAATAGCTGAGGAAAGAAGGGAAGCGAAAGGCAAAGGAGAAAGACGAAGATACACCCAACTGAATGCAGAATTCCAGAGAATAACTAGAAGAGATAAGAATGCCTTCTTAAATGAACAGTGCAAAGAAATAGAAGAAAACAACAGAATAGGGATGACCAGAGATCTCTTCAAGAAAATTGGAGATATGAAGGGAAAGTTTCATGCAAAGATGGGCATGATAAAGGACCAAAACGGCAGGGACCTAACAGAGGCAGAAGAGATTAAGAAGAGATGGCAAAACTACACAGGAGAACTATACAAGAATGAGCTTAACGTCCCAGATAACCACAATGAGATGGTCACTGACCTCGAACCAGACATCCTAGAATGTGAAGTGAAATGGGCCTTAGGAAATCTGAGCAACAACAAAGCTAGTGGAGGTGACAGTATTCCAGCTGAGCTATTCAAAATCTTAAAAGAAGATGCAGTAAAAGTGCTACACTCAATTTGCCAGCAAATTTGGAAAACTCAACAGTGGCCACAGGATTGGAAAAGGTCCGTTTACATTCCAATTCCAAAGAAAGGCAATGCCAAAGAATGTTCAAACTATTGCACCATTGCACTCATTTCACATGCTAGTAAAGTTATGCTTAAAATCCTACAAGCTAGACTCCAGCAGTATGTAGATCGAGAACTACCAGAAGTACAGGCAGGATTTCGAAGAGGCAGAGGAACTAGAGATCAAATTGCCAACATACGCTGGATCATGGAGAAAGCTGGGGAGTTCCAGAAAAACATCTATTTCTGCTTCATTGACTATACTAAAGCCTTTGATTGTGTGGATCACAACAAATTGTGGCAAGTTCTTAAAGAGATGGGAATACCAGACCATCTTATCTGTCTCTTGAGAAACCTATATGCGGGTCAAGAAGCAACAGTGAGAACTGGACATGGAACCACTGATTGGTTCAAAATTGGAAAAGGAGTCCGGCAAGGCTGTATACTGTCGCTAGATGAAACAAAAGTTGGAATTAAGATTGCCGGGAGAAATATCAACAACCTAAGATATGCAGATGATACCACTCTAATGGCAGAAAGTGAAGAGGAACTAAAGAGCCTCTTGATGCTGGTGAAGAAGGAGAGTGCAAAAGTTGGCTTGAAACTCAACATTAAGAAAACCAAAATCATGGCATCCGGCCCTCTCAAGTCCTGGCAAATAGATGGGGAAGAAATGGAGGTAGTGACAGATTTTATTTTTCTGGGCTCAAAGATCACCTCAGAGGGGGACTGCAGCCAAGAAATTAAAAGATGCTTGCTCCTGGGGAGGAAAGCTATGGCAAATCTAGACAGCATACTAAAAAGCAGAGACATCACCCTGCCAACAAAAGTGCATATAGTCCAGGCCATGGTTTTCCCAGTTGCAATGTATGGCTGTGAAAGTTGGACCATAAGAAAGGCTGAGCGCCAAGAATTGAGGCCTTTGAACTATGGTGCTGGAGAAGACTCCTGCGAGTCCCTTGGACTGCAAGGCGTTCAAAACGGTCAGTCCTAGAAGAGATCAACCCCGACTGCTCTTTAGAAGGCCAGATCCTGAAGTTGGAACTCAAATACTTTGGCCACCTAATGAGAAGGAAGGACTCACTGGAGAAGGGCCTAATGCTGGGAAAGATTGAGGGCAATAGAAGAAGGGGAGGACAGAGAATGAGATGGCTGGATGGAGTCACTGAAGCAGTAGGTGTGAACTTAAATGGACTCCAGAAGATGGTAGAGGACAGGAAGACCTGGAGGAACGCTGTTCATGGGGTCGCGATGGGTCGGACACGACTTCGCAATTAAGAACAACAACAAGAATGTCTGGCTTAGTTCAGTGCAACACTTGCTTTGCAGCTGTCTTTCGCAATATCCTTTTCAAACTTGGTAACTGTCCTATCTGTAAACAAATCACTAGTCTACAAGGACAAATTATTTACCTAGGGTCTGTAATCTGTGCTCTTCAGGCAGAAAGTAGGTGTCCAGTTCAGTCCCATTCCTCTACTGAGTCTCCACACTATCAGCCCCCTGTGCCACAAAGATGCTGCAGGAAAAGGACAGTGTGGACAACCGTGGGATCTGGCAGGGTGTGAGCTGTGAACCATAAACACAAAGCTTTTGCTGTGTCCCTGCACAACAGATACAGTGCCCTTGCTGATCTTAATAGGGACATTAAAGAGACAGGGAAAGGTATTTGTGATAATAACTCAAATAAGCAGGGGATCGTGGTCTGAGATGAAGAACTTGTTTTTGACAGGGAGAAGCATGAATCAGGTATTACACATCAGTCATGCAAGAACAAAAAGGCATCCAAAAAGAGAAGCCACCTTCTGGTAGGTAATTCAATTATAAGGGATGTAAATTTAGGAAAGGACACAGAGGTTTTGAAAGAGGTCAGATGTCTTCCAGGTGCTACTGCCAGTAGGGACAAGAAACATATTTCTAAAATAATCAAGAATGCCAGCAAGGACTGTGATGTGGAGGCTATTGTACATCTTGGCACTAACGATCTGTCCCAAAAAGATATACTCTCTGTACAAAACGATTTCCAGAGCTTGGAGCAGGAACTTAGCAGAACAGGCTGTAGGCTTACTTTTTCAGAAGTTTTACCAGTATACAAGGAGCAAAATGGAAAAGGCCAGTGTATAGCACAATTCAATATGTGGCTAAAGGAGTGGTGTAAAGGGGAAGGGTTTAGCTATATTAGTCACAATGTCTGTAGCTGGTCCAATGAAAACATGTACAAAAGAGATGGTTTGCATCCATCAAAGAAAGGGACTGAGTTGCTCGGCTATAAATTCACAGATTTTCTGGAGGAATATTTAAACTAAACATAATTGATACATAACATCCCTGTCCCCAGCAATCTAAAAAATATAGTGCATGTAACATAGATGTGTGTGTGGACAAGAATACCAACCTTGCTGTCAATAACAAATGCCAAATAAAAGAGGAGGCGGAGTTGCTCTATATGTAAGAAATAACTACATCTCTACAGAAATAGAGCACAACAATGATGAAAACTGTCTTGAATGCATTTGGGTCAATATAAAGGGGAAAAAACGACATTACTATAGGTGTATACTACAGGCCACCCAACCAAACAAACAGAGGAAATAGATGAACTTTTTGCTAGTCAGCTAACTAAGTTATGTAGGAAGCACATCACAATAGTAATGGGGGACTTTAACTACCCTGACATTAACTGGGAGACAAACTCTGCACCAAGTGGAAGAACAAACAGATTCCTTGCAAACCTAGCAGACAATTTTGTCTCCCAAAAAGTAGAGAAGGGAACTAGGGGATTAGCCATTTTGGATTTAATTCTCACTAACAAAGATGAAATGATAGAAGGTGCTGAAGCCACAAGAACCTTGGGAGGAAGTGATTATGCAATATTGGAATTCAACATTATAGAAGCACAAGCAATAGAACACAGTCAAACTAGAGTCTTGGACTTTAAGAGAGCTAATTTCAATAAACTTAGAGAAGGCTTGGGAAGGATTCCATGGATGAGAATCCTCAAGGGGAAAACAACTCAAGAAGCTTGGGAAATTCTGAAAAGTGAGATAATAAAAGCCCAGTCCAGCACAATACCAACAAAGAGGAAAAATAACAGCTCTCAAAAGAAACCAGCATGGCTGCATAAAGAACTCTCTGATAAATTGAAAGATAAAAAGGACAAGTATAGAAAGTGGAAAGAGGGGCACATAACTAAGTCAGAATATCAACAAATAGCCTGCAAAGATGAAGTGAGTAAAGCTAAGGCTCAAAATGAACTAAGGCTTGTGACCAAAGTCAAAAATAACAAAAAAGCTTCTAACAGAACGTCCTAACCGCGCTTCGCAAAAGCCAGGAAACAGGAACGTTGCAATATTCAACAAGCTTTATTCACTATGTTGAAACTAAGTTAGCACTGGAACGAAGCTCCATTCATTGCCCTAAATACATTCCTCCACCACACCCAGAGTACACACCCCAATTGACGGTTAATTGGTTATCTGGAATCCACCTGTCCCCCTCCCCATACCTGCCTTGTGATAGTCCTCCACCCTACCTACGCCCCGATCCAGCTAGTACTTATGTTCAAACCTTACATTGAGTCCACGCCCCGATCCAGCTAGTACTTATGTTCAAACCTTGCATTGAGTCCATGCGTTCCATTCACGCCATTCTCATCCCTAATGTCCCACTCAACCTCTTCCTATAATACCCCCTCCCGGTATCCAAGTGTTGTCAGACCCAGCGTCCCAGTTCCCATCAGTCACAGAGTCACGGTTCCAGCAACATAAGCCATAACAGTTTTAACAGCAGTCGGCTTCTCCATATTCCATTTCTATGTAGCCTCCGTCCGGTTATGTGCTGGCAACATAGGATGTTCATGTGACCCGTTCGGCCGCCGCTGTTGACGATGTAGCTCACGAAGCTACTGGACTCGGCTGGAACACAGGGTTAACTGGAACATTCTGGACTTTGGAAGGTAAGTATCACGCTGGGTCTGACATTCGGCCCCCCTCACCACAGGGCCCCCTGAAGGTGAGAAATGGAAATTGATTAATCATGCCAATGTTCACATACAATAACCTTTCTAGTCACCCCCTGGTTTGTGTGGTAGTGCTCTGTGATACCGACGGATTAGATCAGGGGCGGATATATCGTGTTTTTCTACCCAAGAGGCTTCAGACAGAGGGTATTCTTTCCACAATATCAGATAATAGAATCTACCCCCCCTTACTCGCGAATCAATTATGTCCTGTATTTCATATCGTCCTGGCGTAACAGGTCCTGGGGGTGTCTCATGGGACGGTCCTCCCATGGGTTTCAACAAACTTACATGAAAAAACTGGGTGTATCTTACCAAGTAGTTTCGGTAAGTGGAGCTTCACCATCACAGGATTGAGGATCTGGAGTATACGAAATGGTCCGATGTATTTTGGTGCTAATTTTCTGCATGGCACCTGCAACTTAATATACTTGGTTGACAAATATACCAGGTCGCCTACCCGTAATTGAAATGGCATTCTGCAACCTTTATCTGCCTGATACTTTGATGTCTGAGGTGCCCGCTGCAGAGAGTGTCGTACTGTACTCCAAACCTTACCTACTCGCGACAACCACTCATTTGGTTGACCGACCTGGGTTTCCCGGTTTCTACTTTCCGGTAGTGGAGTACTATCATGTCCATATACCACTTGGAATGGGGTTAGGCCAGTACTTTTATGTACCGCATTGTTATACGCAATCTCCGCAAATGGTACCAAATCTACCCAATTGGACTGTTGGTAACATCGGAGATATCTCTCTATAGCCGCATTGGCCCGCTCCGCCGCCCCATTAGTACAAGGGTGATATGCAGAACTCAGCCCTTGTGTGGTACCAATAAACCTCAGAAATTGCCGCCAAAAATGAGCTGTAAATTGGACACCTCGGTCCGAAATAATCCGGCGAGGCGCCCCATCCAGTCGGAACACTTGGTGTACGAACATTTTAGCCAATTTCCTCGCCGATGGTAGTCCCTTACACGGTATGAAATGGGCCTGCTTTGAAAATAAATCGACCACTGTCCATATAACTGTATATCCTTTTACATTTGGTAAATCTACTATAAAGTCCATCCCAATGTCCTGCCATGGCCGAGTTGGATTAAACACTGACTGGAGTAATCCCATTGTTTTTTTAGGAATTACCTTCGCCTGTGCACAAATATGACATCCTTTCACATAGCTTTCAATGTCCTTCTGCAAACTCGGCCACCAGAACTGCCATCCCGCCAAATGTAATGTTTTCAAAAACCTGGCCTGCTAATTTGGAATCATGGCACCGGTCGTACACTCGGTCCCGTAACTGCTGTGGAATGTATAGTCTATCACCGTGCCAGGCTAAACCATCTCGGTAGGTCAACAATCCAGGATTAGCTAGTGACCAAGAGTCATTTAACAAAGCAGACTTTACTTCATCCTCGAATGCTGTCGTTTTTTCGCAGGCATCTGCTCATATGACTTCAACACTGCCAGAAGGCATGATAGCTTGGATCACCTCTTCCTTTTTGCTGTCGTATTGTGGCAGACGTGAGAGTGCGTCCGCTAAGAAATTCTTCCCTCCTGGAACAACTTTAAAATGAAACCTAAATCGTTGGAAATATTGCGCCCAACAAACATGTTTGGGAGCTAATCTCCTCGGTGTCTGGAGGACCGTTAAATTCTTGTGGTCTGTCCACACTTCAAAGGGATGCTGTGCGCCCTCCAACAAATGGCGCCACGTGGACAGGGCCCATTTCACGGCAAACGCTTCCTTTTCCCATACCGCCCAGCGTCTTTCTGTATCAGTGAACTTCTTGGAGGTATAAGCGCAAGGTTGTAGAATACCTTGGTCATTACGCTGCAATAATACCGCTCCGACTGCCACGTCACTCGCATCGGCCTGTACAACAAACGGCCGCCCTGGATCAGGATGTACTAATACAGGTTCTTTGGCGAATAATGTCTTTAAGGACTCGAATGCTCTTTGACAAGCAACAGTCCAGTTCAAGGATTGTCCCGGGCGGGGTTTCCCTGCAATATGCTTGGTACGCAATAGCTGGGTCAATGGGAGTGCCACATCAGCAAAAGAGGGAATAAATTGCCAATAGAAATTAGCAAACCCCAAGAACCGTTGTAATTGACGGCGGGTCTTTGGGGCTTGCCACTCTAATACAGTTCGTACTTTACTGGGATCCATCTCTATACCGGCTGCTGAAACTCGGAATCCTAGGTATTCAATGCGCTCCTTGTGAAATTCGCACTTTGATAGCTTACAATATAGCCGGGCGTCTAACAATTTTTTCAGCACAGTGCGCACCAACTTCACATGCTCCTCCAATGTTTGGGAATAGATGAGTATATCGTCCAGATATACCAGCACACCCCGGTACAGATGTTCGTGCAAAACTTCGTTAATAAGCTGCATGAATACAGCTGGGGCCCCTTGCAACCTGAAAGGCATCACTTTAAATTGATAGCTGCCCAGCAGGCAATTAAACGCTGTCTTCCACTCGTCCCCTTTCTTAATTCTCACCCTATAATACGCTTCACGAAGGTCTAATTTTGTGAAGATTTTCCCAGCAACTAGATGGGCAAGGAGGTCTTTCATCAATGGCAGGGGATATGTCTGTTCTATACATACAGCGTTAAGACCCCTAAAATCCACACATAACCTTAATCCTCCATCCTTTTTCCCTTGGAATAATACCGGGGCTGCTATCCGGGAACGTGCTGGTTCTATAAAGCCTCTGGCCAAATTTTCATCTATGTATTTCCTCATTTCCTGTAGCTCCGAAGATGTCATCGGATACATCCTGGGTTTCGGCAACCTCGCACCAGGAACAATTTCTATTGCGCAATCCGTTGACCGATGGGGTGGTAAACTATTACATTCTTGCTCGCTAAAAACTGCTGCCAGATCACTATATACTGCCAGATATCCAGGATCACTCCCAGCCAGCCCTGATTTCGAGTCTTCAACCGCCCTATCCTCACTATGCACACCCGGATGGGGTGGCTGGGGACCTACTGCAAGCCTTAAATGCCGGGACCCATCTGCCCACCACATGTTCGGGGTCCATTTATCCAACCACGCTAGACCAAGGATGATGGATTCGGACATAGAAGGCACTACTATAAACCGTATTACCTCCCAGTGAATACCTATCTCCATCCTCACAGGCTCCGTCACCCAGTTGGTCGGAGCTCCCCCCAAGAGGGAGCCATCTACTTGTTTGAAACGAATTGGAGACTTTAACCGGGTCACCCTAATACTCATCTGCCGGACCACCTCCTTACTAATCAGACACCTAGTGCACCCGGTATCAAGCAATGCCTGAAATGACCCTGACTCCCCGGTAACCGGACTCGTTAATGTTATGGGGATGGTGAACGGAACTATGGGATCACTCACCATCGGATCCTCCACCGGGCCTTCTTCTTCATATTCTTCCAATGCCGGAGAAATATCACCTGGAGCTGTTTGTCCTACTTGATGGGCAACTCGTGATTTCTCCGTCATCTTCTTTGGTGTAGTACCGGGTCTGCCCACGCCTGTTGGTATGTTAGTTGATTCGGGGAATGTGCACTCTGCCGCACGGTGACCCGGCCGGTTGCAATGGAAACACCGGAACACCGGTTTAGGACGTGCATTACTACTTGGCATCTGATTGGTACTGTCCTTGGATTGATCCTGGCCCTTACGAGGCTGCAACTGTACTTCACATTCTCCAGGCAATTCCCTTAGCCCAACATCTAACTCCACCGCCGCCTTGAACCATTCGGAAAGGCGTCCTACGATCCCTCTAACCACACATACCCTGCGGAGGTCAATATCTAGTCCCGTGCGGAAATGATGGACCAGTAAATGATCTGGCCACTATCTAAGCCTTCCTGCCACTTTTTGGAAGTCCCGTATATAATCTTGTACTGGCCTGCCCCCCTGCCGCAGACCTACTAACTGTGTTTCCACCCGTTATAGTCGGGTGGGATCCTCAAATCTCGTTTTCAGGGCGTCTAAAAATAGTCCTATATCTGACAGCTCTCTGGCATGGTTGCTATACAGGTCAGCGGCCCAAGCAGCAGCTTCCCCTTGTAGGCTGGCTGTCACTACAACCACCATCGCCCAATTAGACAGATATAGGGTAGTAAAACGATCCAAGTGGCTGAGCACATGGCTTAAGAATACAGCCAAACGATCTGGATTGCCGTCAAAAGTAAGCGTAATGGGAGGTGGATTCCACATCATGGCTTGTGGCCAAGGAGCTGGTATCTGGCCTCCATATGGGATATTTTCTGGAAGTAACATGGGTCGGTCACCTGAGCCTACTGGGCCCGCCCCTTGCCTACCTGAATCCACCGGCGGAACTCCGGCCCCTCGTGCCTCCTGCCGGTATTGGAAATGCTCAGCTGTGCCCTGCCTCCCCATGGTATTCTGCAAGGTAAAGCGGCTACTTGGCTGTAATTTGAGCCTCGGACTCGCTAACTGGAAACGGGATGACTCGGATGTTATACGCGTCCCTGGGGCAGCCCTAGACTGGGGAAGGATACTAGCGGGAACTGAATAATCCCACTCCCCAAACTGGTCTCTAAGAACGTCCAAGGTGTATTGCCCCGGAGCTGTGGAATAGCTCCACACATCTTCGTCATCTCCAGGGACCCGCCATTCCCTCCATCCGCTCAAACTCGGCGCCAATCCCCTGTCTCCGCGCTCCTCCGGATGCTGCAATGCAGGACTCAGCCACCACTCTCTGTCTGAAGCTGTGGTTGTTTGCGGTTTCACTGCATGCTCCGTAGCCTCAGGAACCTGCAGCTTCTCCTTTGGTCGAACCACCATCTGAGGAGCCTCTGTATCACCGGCTATTGGCAGCTCCATCTGCTCAGCAGCTTCTAACTGCTCCTCCTCCAACGGCTCCACTCCCTGTGTCCCCTCTGCCATTATGCTGTAAGCTAGATGGCTTTGGGGTGAGTGCTAACTTACTAACAGAACGTCCTAACCGCGCTTCGCAAAAGCCAGGAAACAGGAACGTTGCAGTATTCAACAAGCTTTATTCACTATGTTGAAACTAAGTTAGAACTGGAACGAAGCTCCATTCATTGCCCTAAATACATTCCTCCACCACACCCAGAGTACACACCCCAATTGACGGTTAATTGGTCATCTGGAATCCACCTGTCCCCCTCCCCATACCTGCCTTGTGATAGTCCTCCACCCTACCTACACCCCGATCCAGCTAGTACTTATGTTCAAACCTTACATTGAGTCCACGCCCCGATCCAGCTAGTACTTATGTTCAAACCTTGCATTGAGTCCACGCCCCGATCCAGCTAGTACTTATGTTCAAACCTTGCATTGAGTCCATGCATTCCATTCACGCCATTCTCATCCCTAATGTCCCACTCAACCTCTTCCTATAATACCCCCTCCCGGTATCCAAGTGTTGTCAGACCCAGCGTCCCAGTTCCCATCATTCACAGAGTCACGGTTCCAGCAACATAAGCCATAACAGTTTTAACAGCAGTCGGCTTCTCCATCTTCCATTTCTATGTAGCCTCCATCCGGTTATGTGCTGGCAACATAGGATGTTCATGTGACCCGTTCGGCCGCCGCTGTTGGCGATGTAGCTCACGAAGCTACCGGACTCGGCTGGAACACAGGGTTAACTGGAACATTCTGGACTTTGGAAGGTAAGTATCACGCTGGGTCTGACAGCTTCTTTCAACATGTAAAAAACAAGAAAAAAGTGAAGGAAATGATTGGTTCATTAGTGGGGGAAAGTGGCAAGAAGGTGACAAGCAACAGGGAGACAAACAACTCGTTTTTTGCATCTGTCTTTACACAAAGGGAAAAAACAGACCAACCTACCAAAAATAGTGCCATAAAAAACGGAATAGAAACGCAAGTTAAGATAGGCAAGAAAATGGTAAGTGAGTACCTGTCCAGCCTAGATGAGTTCAAATCACCAGGATCAGATGGATTATACTCCAGGGTTCTCAAGGAACTGGCATATGTGATCTCAGAACCATTGAACTATATTTGTCAAAGATCCTGGAGCACTGGGGAACTACCGGAGGACTGGAAAAGAGCTGATGTAGTTCCCATCTTCAAAAAAGGAAAAAAAATGGACCCAGGAAATTACAGACCTATCAGCCTGACCTCAATACCTGGGAAGATTCTGGAAAAGATAATCAAACAATGAATCAGCGAACACCTAGAGGCAAACAAAGTCATTACTAAAAGCCAACATGGGTTTGTCAAAAACAAATTATGTCAGGCAAATCTTATTGCATTCTTTGACCAAATGACAAAATTAGTGGATCAGAGGAATGCTGTGGGTATAATTTACTTGGACTTCAGTAAGGCATTTGATAAAGTAGATCACAACCTGAGCCGAGGTGGCACAGCAGTTAGAGTGCAGTACTGCAGGCCACTTTAGCTGACTGTGTTCAGCAGGTCAGCGGTTCAAATCTCACCGGCTCAAGTTTGACTCAGCCTTCCATCCTTCCGGGGTAGGTAAAATGGAGGACCCAGATTGTTGGGGGCAATGTATGCTAATATATGATATATATATATATATATATATATATATATATATATATATATATATATGTATAGGTCTTTGGTTGTTCGGGTTTTCTCCCACATAAAATTGGAAGTGTCTTGGCGACGTTTCGACGAAGTCCCATTCATCATCTTCAGGCTGGTGCTTTCAGCTTCGTGCTTCGAGGAGCAATGTGTGGTCTTAGCTGTTTCTTCCTTTTTAACTGCCAGTGGGGGTATGAACTGGTGGGAGCTTGGCTGTGTTCTGATTGGGTGGAGGTGTGTTCTGATTGGTTAGGGGCGTGGCTGTGTTCTGATTGGCTGGGGGGGTTGGCTGTGCTCTGATTGGCTGGGGGGTTGGCTGTGCTCTGATTGGCTGGGGGAGTGTCCTGTTTGGTTGTGCTCAGGTTAGTCTGAGTTGCAGGGGAGTTTAAGATTTTGGGCTTCCTTACTCTTTTTTGGCTTCGTGTTCGTGGTCGTGCCTCATCTTCATGGAGGGTGTCAGTTTGCTTCATGTATGGATTGGAGGGGTTTAAAGTGGCTAATGATGCAGCTATGGTCTGGTTTCTGGTTTGTGGTCGTGCCTCATCATTGGTGTGGCTTTGGGTTTGCTTTTTGCGTGGATGTGTGGTGGTGACATCCTGTGTGGTTTTTGTGAGTGTGGGTCTGGTATCATTTTTTGTGTTAGGGAGTCGTTTGTCAATAAGGGCATGAAGCACGAAGCTGAAAGCACCAGCCTGAAGATGATGAATGGGATTTTGTCGAAACGTCACCAAGACACTTCCAATTTTACGCGGGAGAAAACCCGAACAACCAAAGACCTACATACAAACACCCGCGAAAACCTCAGAAAACATATATATATATATATATATATATATATCTATATATATATATATATATATATATATATATATTACTGGTGTACACCGCTTAGAGAGTGCTTGCACTTAAAGCAGTATATAAGTCTCATAAATAAATAAATAAATAAATAAACCTACTACTTGATAAGATAGAAAAAAGTGGGTTAGACAGCATCACCACCAGATGGATCCATAGCTGGCTGAAAGGTCATATTCAGCGTGTGGTCCTCAATGGAACCGCATCTACATGGAGGGAAGTGTGTAGTGGGGTGCCCCAGGGCTCTTTTCTGGGCCCAGTGCTCTTCAAAATCTTCATCAACAATTTGGACGAGGGGATAAATGAGGAAATCATCAAATTTGCAGACGACACCAAGCTGGCAGGAATAGCCAACACTCCAGAAGACAGGCTTAGGATACAGGAGGATCTGGACAGACTTGAACACTGGGTGCTATCTAACAAAATGAAATTCAATGGTGAAAAAAGTAAGGTTCTACATTTAGGCAAGAAAAACCAAATGTGCAGGTATAGTATAGGGGGTACCTTGCTCAATAGTAGTAACTGTGAGAGGGACCTCGGAGCCCTAGTGGACAATCACTTAAATATGAGCCAGCACTGTGCTGCAGCTTCCAAAAAGGCCAACACAGTGCTGGGCTGCATTAACAGAGGGATAGAATCAAGATCACGTGGAGTATTAACAACCATAACAACCACTTTACAATGCCTTGGTAAGGCCACAAATGGAATACTGCATCCAGTTTTGGTCACCACGATGTAAAAAAGATGTTGAGGCTCTAGAAAGAGTACAGAGAAAAGCAACAAAGGTGATTAGGGAACTGGAGGCTAAAGCATATAAGGAAAGGCTGCTGGAATTGGGTATGTCTAGTTTAATGAAGAGAAGGATGAGGGGGGACATGATAGCAGTATTCCAATATCTCAGGGGCTGCCACAAAGAAGAGGGAGTCAAGCTATTTTCCCAAGGCGCCTGAAGGCAGGACAAGAAGCAACGGATGGAAACTAATCAAGGAGAGAAGCAACCTAGAACTAAGGAGAAACGTCCTGACAGTTAGAACAATTAACCAGTGGAACAACCTGCCTCCAGAAGGGGTTAATGCTCCAACACTGGAAGTTTTTAAGAAGAGACTGGACAGCCATTTGTCTGAAATGGTATAGGGTTTCCTGCCTGGACTAGATGACCTCCAAGGTCCCTTCCAACATTATTATTATTATTATTATTATTATTATTATTATTATTATTATTATTATTATTATTATTATCGATCATCGCACAGTCAGCCAGATGTTCAGACTGGATTTGGCATTTTGTCTACCTATCGAGTCCGTACCCAGGACCTGGGATAGGCAGATGTGGAGGTTTGATGGTATTACAGATATCGTCGCAGGATGGAAGCAGTTCCTAGTAAGGCCGCCTTTTGCAACTTGACCAATAGAGAATTGTCAATGCCAATGGTGTTCAAGTGGCGCTCAGTGTGTGGGACTGCCCAAGGAGCCTATGACTATTGGTACTACCCTTGCTTGCTTTTGCCACAGTCTTTCTATTTCCATTTGTAGGTCTTTGTATTTTGTTATCTCCTCCAGTTCTTTCTCTTCTATTCTGCTGTCTCCAGGCACTGCCACGTCCACTATCCAGACTTTTTTGTCTTTCTTATCGACAACTGTTAAGTCTGGGGTGTTATGTTGCAGGTGCTTGTCTGTTTGAATTCTGAAGTCCCAGAGCAGTTTAATTTTATCATTTTCTATGACTTTCTCTATTTTATGATCACACCAGTTTTTGCTTACAGGCAAATGATATTTTTTGAAGATCTTCCAATGCACCATTGTTGCTACTTTGTCATGACGCTGCTTGTAATCAGTTTGTGCAATCTTCTTGCAACAGCTTACCAAGTGGTCCACTGTTTCTTAGCTTCTTTGCATAGGCAGGCACTTACTGTCTGTTGCTGTCTTCTCAATTTGGACTTTGATGCATTTGTCCTTAAGGCTTAGTTTGTGCAGCCAGAATTAGTCCCTCGTCTCTTTCTTAAATTTCCCTCGCTCTTAGCAATTGCCAGGTTTTATTGTTATCTGCCTTTCACAGCTATTTTTTTCATGTATTGGCCATGTAGGCTTTGTTTTCCCTCCTCTATTCGTCTCTTCATTTGGTCTTTCTTGTAGGCCAGTTTGGTCTCTCCAGTAGTAGTAAGCCTTCCTGATATACTAATTTCAGTGCATCTTCATCATTGTTCTTCAGATATTCTTCCAAAGCCATTTTTTCTTCTTCAACCATCTGATGTACTTGTAGCATTCCACGCCCCCCTATGTGCCTTGGTAGATAAAGTCTATCAATGTCACTGCGTGGATGAAGGGCATGATTCATTGTCATTATTTTTCTGGTCTGCCTATCCATTGCTTTTAGTTCTGCTTGAGTCCAGTCCACTATTCCAGCTGTGTACCTAATGACTGGGATTGCCCAGGTGTTGATTGCCTTTATGGTATTTCCTCCATTGAGTTTGGATTTTAAGATCTTCTTCACTCTCTTGATGTATTCACCTCTAATCTTTTTCTTGACGTCAGTGTGCTTGATGTTGTCAGCTTGAAGGATACCCAAGTATTTGTAGTACTCTTCCTCATCCAGACTCTTAATGTTATTTTCATGGGGCATCTTGATTCCTTCAGTTTTCATTATTTTCTCTTGTTGATAGTAAGTGGGGCACATTTGTCTCAAGCCAAAACTCCATTACAATATCTTGGCTAATATACGGGACAGTGTTGAGCAGCGATTCTATTCAGATGATGTTTCCATACAAGCTTCAGATCATCATATAAAGGAGGGGGATAGTCGCAGATGTTTTTGATGTTTGATAGCCATGTCCTTTCTTGAGTTATTCAGTATGTTGACAGAGGAAACAGTGCAAATAACAAATAGTAATGGTGATAATTGAATCTCCTTGAAAGATTCCTCATCTTGATATTAACCTCTCCCAGCCTCTCACCATTGATCTGCAACTGTGTCTTCCATTGTGCCATCGATCTTTGCACAAATTTTCTGATGTTTCTACTGACTCCTGTTATTTCTAGGCACTTTTTATCCAATCATGTGGCAGAGAGTCAAATGCCTTTTTGTAGTCAATCCATGCAATTCAGATTGGTCTCTTCCTTCTCTTGCAGTTTTCCAAGATCATTTTGTCTATTAGGAGTTGATCTTTTGTTCCTCTGCTATTGGGGCGGTTTCCTTTCTGCTCAGGTGGAAAGAGATTGTTTTCAACTAGATGCTGTTGCACTGCATCAGCTACTACACCAGTTAGTAATTTGAAAGTTGTTGGTAAGCAGGTAATTGGCCTGTAGTTACCTGGTGTTGCCCCTTTGCTGGATTTTTCATTATTAGGTAGGTTTTCCCAGTTGTTAGCCACTTTTCAATTTCTCCTCCTTGTAGTATATTGTTGAACTGTTTGGCAATGAGTGGGTGTATAACAGTTAGATGTTTCAACCAAAACCCATGCAGTTCATCTTCACCTGGTGCTGACCAATTTTTGATTTTCTTTGCTCTTTTTTCTATCATTTTTGTTGTTATTACTAGTTCTTTCATTTCAACTTCTGTTTTATTTGCATCCACCTCTTTTAACCAAGCTGCATCCTTGTTGTATTTCTTTGGGTTATCCCATACCTGCTTCCAGAATTGCACTGTTTCTTCCTTGTCAGGTACTGACTGATTCCTTGCAGTTTCTCCATTGATGGATTGGTAGAAACGTTTCTGATTGGATTGAAATTGGAGGTTCTGCCTATAGTTTGCAATTCGAGCTTCATATCTACTGATTTTCCTGGCTATAGCTGTTATTTGTTGCTTTATTATTTCCAGTGCTTCCTTGATCTTCCTTGTTTCTAAGTGGTATTTCTTGATTAGGTATTCTTTGGTCTTCTTGTTCTTCAGCTTCTTTTCTTTCATCTGTTCTAGCTTGCTTGCATGTGATCTTAACTTGCTGATCTTATTTTCTAGTCTAACCTTCCATTTTTCTGGTGCACTGTTTGTTTGTTTTTCTTCTTTGTTGATTTTGCATCCCAGGTATTCAGTTATAACTGCAGCTGTGCTGTACATTAGTTGTTGTTTGTTTCTTGCAGTGAATTGGTGCTTATACTTGATATTGCAGTATTTGCATCTTTAATGCTTGTGCTAGCTGTTTCTTTGGAACAAGCTTCAATGCAGGTAGCCTTATTCTGTTGTTTTTGTGCTGTTCTAGATGCTCAGTTATTCTTTGTTTCAATTCTTTTATTTCTTTAGTTAGAGGGTTTTGTTCTTCCTGAGGTAGAGGTGCCTGGTTTCCAAATGAGAACAGTTGTATATCTCTGCTAGATTCCTTCACTGGGTTACAGGACTCAGGACTGTTGGCTGAGCAACCAGGGCCAGCAGCTGCAGAACTACTGGAAGAAAAAGTGTTTACCCGTCGCAGATACACAGTGATGGAAAACAAAGAAATAATGATCTGTTACTACAGATCAAGTCCAACAGAAGAGGATATCTAAAACGAATGCACCAGTTCTGGAAAGAACAACATCCAGAATCAGAAATAACAGAACAGAGACTAGCAGATCAACGCCGATTTATAACACGAAATAAAGTATTCACAGAAACAGAATTGGACGAACTGCAAAGGTTTACCCAGGGCAAAGAAATCAAAGCCTTACCAGAAGTAATTCAGAATGTAGAGGCAAACCAGGGGGAGTTGGCATCATTATTATTATTATTATTATTATTATTATTATTATTATTATTATTATTATTATTATTATTATTATTATTATATGTTCTTCTGACTTCTGGTTACAGCAGCCATTTTACTGGCCAGTCTTTCCACTTTCGGCCCAAAGGAGCAATCTCGGGTCGTGGAAGAAGCTGCTGCTCTCCCATGGATGACAAGGACCTCCTCAATGGTAGCCGCCCCTCCAGGACGGCTTTTCGACCTGATTAATGGTCTACCGGCAGCAGAGAATCAGCTGGCAAAGAGAGTGGTCTTTTCGTACAGCTGCAAGCCCCGCAATCCGGAACTGGAAGCCTCTTCCCAACTTTTCAAAGATGTTTGCTGAGAAGATGGAAAGTTTGTAGCTACAAAAACTCTAACAGGGTTATCTGGACAATTATTGTTCTGCATTAAGGTCTTGCAGGGGATAGAACCTATATCAATCATTCTTGTGGGCGATGTTTATTGGGATTGGGAAGGGGAGTGTGACTCTTATGATCCTGATGGATCTTTCAGTGGCCTTTGGTACCATCAATCCTAGAATCCTTCTGCACTGTCTATGAGAGTTAGGAGTCAAGTGCACTTTGTTGCAGTGAGATTTGTAATTTGTAATTAACCTATCTGAAGGATTACAATACTACATTTTAATCCAATTAGTAATAATTAGAAAGACATGAGTATTTGGTCACTACAGCATATCAAAGATCTTTTCTACACTTGATTACACCTCCAATATTTATTTAAATCTTTCTGAACAGATAAAATATAAGTAATAAAATATTATTTAAGCTTGTTGCCTTTTAATGAAATCAATTTGTGCAGAATAGATAATTTAAAGTAGAGTTTTCCTTAATTTGTATGCCAAGGTCACTTTAACATTCTGACATTAGTATTTAACAAGTAAATTAAATATAGTCTACAAAATTAACCAAATGTTTCCCAGGCAAATTACAGTTACAAGTAAGTCCTTGACTTATGATCATTCGAAATTACAGCAGACTCAAAAACCTGTCCTTGAAGTTATAACTGCAGCACTCATGTGATCACATTTCACATGATTGGCCACTAGCTTCTGAACCATTTATAGGGGACAATAGGAAAGGTCACTATCTTCCTTGCATTTCACTTGCTGAGATACAAAATATGATTCCATATAGTAGAATTCAAAAATGTCATAATACAATTAGGTTATTGTATTAAATGGAATATACATTACAGACAATGATCTTGCATTTTTGGCTTATATTCAACTGAAGTAAATATATATATTTATAGATCATGCTTAGTATTATAAGGCATGTATTTTTACAAAACAGATCAATAAATGAGTCATTTCATGATGAATGTCTTGAAATTAAATAAAGACATTCATCAACCTCTGTGGCAGTTCATTAAAATTTTCAGACTCATGAATAAGTCACTAAGACTTTTAACCCTGCCATCAAATTGCTGCTTCAGTTCCACAAAGTTCCAATTTATACCTTACACTAGACATTTATCTATACAAATTCAAGTATGACACGGAAAAGAGCTACTAAAGTGATAAGCAGCTCTATATAGCTTTATTTGCTGGTGGGTCAGGAATAAATTCAGTCATAGGGAAAGCATTTTCCTTGTCTTCTGTTTACTTAAATAACTGCTATCACACATAAGTCGTGTTAATATTGTAGTCATAATTAATCAGATGAAAGATGTCACAATGCAGCAATTTAGATTATAAAAGTACGGGTTTTTTGTTTTGTTTCCTATTAGCAAAAAAAAAAAAATTAAAAGATAGGTTGAGACATAACAATTGAGACATAACTTGAGACATAACAATTCTTTGCAGTATCATCTGGAAGTCAATTTCTGTAATACGTCATTCCAGTTTCCATTCGCTAGAATAACCTGATCTGCTTATGGTTGCCCAGTAAGGTGCAAATAAAATAAGGACGGAATTCTCTTGCAATAAATATCTCATACAAGTTAGATAATATGAAGTCTTCAAATTAACTATATTGAAGAATGACCATGTTCTCTGAAAAATCAATGCAGATGTAAAGGGCAGTTAAATAAGAAGTAGCCTCTATAGCAGACATGTCAAACACAAGGCCTGGGGGCTGGATGCGGCCCGCGAAGTGGTTTCATGTGGCCCACAAAGCCATCCTGGAAAGAATGAGGTAATGGCTCCCTCTGCCTTGGCCCTGGCCCAAGCCACTGGGAGCCAATGTACAGTTTTGTGGTGGCCATCTATGCTGAAATGCATTCAGTCTTAGCTCCATAAGCCCTCCCCCCACATAGCCTGAGAGGAACAGTGAGGCTCCAGTGGACTATGCCTTGGCACTTGCCCTGGTCCCATCCCCTTCTGCCAGCGACCCTCAGATCTATCCCACTCCTGCCCAGGCCCTCACAGGCACCCTTGACTCGAACGATGTAGAGCTGGCCACACCCACCCAGTAGGCCACACCTACTCCATCCACGCCCACCCAGTAGGCTGCACCCACCCTGGCCACACCCACCCTGGCCACACCCACCCATCCCCCTGAGGGCAACTGCAATGCTGATGTGGCCCTCAATGAAATTGAGTTTGACACCCCTGCTCTATAGACATTAATTCAACTTTCTGTTTCTCAGAGTGCCCAACTAGATCTCTGTAAGAAAACATCAATAGGATATGATCATAACAGCTACTGTCAAGGTTGAATTGCTAAGATGCTTGCTAACCTCTATAGTTAACCTGAACTTACCATAGAAATGGGAAGGCAGTCTGGGAAAGAAACAGAAGTTTCAGGAAGCTGTCCATGGACTGTAAGAACCAAGGTCATACAAAGCTGGTGCCTGGCAGAGAAGTGGACCATTCCCCCTAACAAACAGAAAGAATGTGATTGGCCGACATGAACACATGGTAGGTGGGGGTTATGAAAAGCAATTGGTAACTAACCAGAACTTTGTACAGGAAACTTAAGTTGATTTTACTTCTTCAGTGCTGGGATGTGTATTCAATAAAAAAAATATTTCTTATGGCACCTCAAGGCCATAGAGTTTCTTTAATGTTGAATTCATCAGCTGGAAGGTTGACATTAAATCAAATCTCATAAGTTATGAGTGCAGCCTATTCAGAAGCTTCCAAGAGGACTGTAGCATAATGGAATCGGGAGGAGAGAAGAAGATCAAGACCGTATCCAAACCAGGGCTGGCCCTTCCTCATGAGGCACTGGCAGCAGCCCAGCTGCACTCAGTGGTGGTAATATGGTTCAAGGTGAGAGCAGAGAAGGTGGGGCAGCCACAATTGCATGAGGAGGATCCCTCTAGTACAATACAAAAGTTCCAGGAAGGAAATTCTTTTGGGCAATTAGCAGCCCAAGGCTCTACAAGGACCTGCCGGCTCCCCCTCAGCCAGCTGACAACAAAGTTACCCAAACCTGAAAGAAGCCCTGGAGGGGGATGAATGGTATAGAGCCCATAAAGATGACATCACGATGAAAGAGGGTCTGGCTTGGAAGGATTCCAAACTGTATTTGACCTAAGAACCCAAATTTTGCAAAGGTGTCACTACATGAAGCCAGCTAGTCATTTTGGGTTTTTGAAGACCCTCCATTTAGCCAGGAGGCAATTCTGGTGGCCCAAAATGAATCAGGACATAGAGAACTATGTTGCTGGGTGTCCAACCTGTGCTTCAAAGACTGCCAGGAAAGCCTCCTGGGTTTGTTGCAGCTGGTGGCTAACCCCCACAGCTCATTGGAGGACTTAATTGTGGAACCATCTGAGAGTTCTGGGAATACTGTAATCTGGACTGTGATTGACCTGTTTTTGAAAGAAGCACATTTTGTGGCATCCCCAAAGATCCCATTAGACCTTAGCCAAATTGTTTGTGCAACACATATATAGGCTGCATGGAGTCCCAAAGCGCATCATCTCTGACTGGGGGGGGGTCAGTTTACTGCAAAGTTTTGGAAGGAGTTTATCAAATTGATTGGGTCCTCACAGGGACTTAGCTCTGGGTTTCATTTGAGTACCAATGGGGGGGGGGGGACAGAGAAAGCTAATGCAATGATAGAACAATACTTGTGCTGCTATGTGAACTACCAGCAGACCAATTGGGGGGAACTTCTGCCTTTTGCAGAAGTGGCCTCCAATAACTCTGTAAATAGCAGCACCAGGTTCACCCCATTTAAGGTAGTGACAGGAGCAGATTTCATTCCTATGCCAGAACTACCACAGGGGACCCTTTCCTCATTGTCTTTAGCTGATTGGATGTATAGTTTGAAAAGTACATGGGGGGAGATGCAGAAGGTGTTAAACAAGGCCAGGGAATTGTATAAGAGGCAGGCTGGTCAGAATAGGGCACCCCAAGAGAGCTTTAGGACTGGGAACCAGGTGTATCTGTCTACTAAGTACCTTAAGCTAAGGCAGCCTTGCAAGAAATTGAGTCTTAAGTACATAGGACCTTTCCCAATTGTGCAAGTCATAAATTCAGTAACTGTGGAATTATGGTTACCAAAAGAATTGAAGTGAGTTCACCCAGTGTTCCATTACAGCTTGTTGAAACCATTCAAATAACCCAGCTTAAGACCAGAGGCAGAGAAACCTCCTCCTCCTATTCTAGTGAAGGGGGAGAAGCATTATGAAATTAAGAAAATACTAGACTCAAGGATTTCTATGAGAAAGTTACAGTACCTAGTCCTGTGGAGAGGCTATCCCTTAGCAGATGCTGAGTGGGTAAAAGCCTAGGATGATAAAACTGATTGATTGATTGATACAGAGGTTTCATGAGAAATACATCTAAGGTGATATCTGAATGTTTGAATACGTGTACTTATTGTTTCCTTATGTCTATTTTTTTCAGGGGGTCGGCATATCAAGGTTGAATTGCTAAGATGCTTGATAACCTCTATAGCTGCTCAACTTGCCATAGAAACAGAGGAGAGCAGGAGTCTGGGAAAGAAACGTGAATTTCAGGAAGCTGTCCATGGACTGTGAGAACCAAGGTCATCCAAAGCCGGCGTCTGGCAAAGAAGTAGACTGTTCTCATAACAAACAAAGAATGTGATTGGCCAACATGAACACATGGTGGGTGGGGGTTATGAAAAGCTATTGGTAACTAACCAGAACTTCGCACGGGAAACTTAAGAGTTGATTTTACTTCTTCAGTGATGGGATGTGTATTCAATAAAAATTTATCTCTTATGATACCTCAAGGCTGTAGAGTTTCTTTAATGTTGAATTTACCAGCCAGAAGGTTGACGGCTACAGAGATTTTTTTTAATTTCTTTTTTAAAGCTTGTCAACTTTGGTCTGTATTTATTAGCTATATAAATATTAATTCTTTTCTAATATATTACTTTAAAAATGTATTTGGTCATAATATTTAAAGTGTTATTAAAGACATAAATATTTAAAATGCAGCTTTAAAATATTTAAAGATAGAAAGGGAGGATTATAATTAAGGTTAGATCCCCATCAGATAAGTCAAAAGTTCTACCTGATTCAACATTCTGTTTTCCCTAGAGATTTTCAGATGGATTCCTGAAAAATTAGGACAATAATTGCAAAAACAGTGTTTTGTAACTAAGTCATAATATGAAGACAGATATATGATTGTAACTATTGCACGTGTATGTGTTTATATGTGTATATTAGTCAGGTGGGCAGGAGAAAGGGAAACACAAACCATTTTGTTTCAAAACAAAGCTGCCTGCCATGCTAATCTTCACAAACAGAAATGGATTGTACAAGGCCATTACAAAAAGCTCCCAGCAGAAGCCAACAAAAAATCAACAAGGACACTGAGCATCAGTCCTATAACTAGATTTCAGCATTCAGTATTAGAGTTTGTATTACTGAAGTTCGCTGCAGACGTTACCTTTACAGTTGGCTTCCCTGTCAGAGAAAGCCAAATGAGATGTTCCAATGTGAAAGGAAAACAATTCAAAGAGCTTTCCTGCTATCTATTTTGCCTGGTGAAATTCTGATTTTCTTGTGTTTTAGAGAAAAAAAGTAAAGACTACCTTGCATTTCCAAAAAATATAAAGTATTTTAATTTTTAAGAGATTGTAATACTCATCCCTTATAGAATTGGAGGGGCATTATAATAAAAAATAAATTGGAGTGAGGAAGTATCTCAATAATTAGATATTACAAAACAGTAGATAAAGCTAATAAAATGCAACAAACACTTTATCCTATGCAATGGACAGAAAAAAAAATTCAGGTAGGCACATCTTGGGGAAAATACAATAATAGAGAACCAGATCAGTTTTCAAATAACGTCTGCTCTCCTTCATTCTTCTTCCCTTACCTATTCGACCTAACTGAAATATGTCACAATGTTATACAATAAGAAGTAAAGATAATTCCACAATATTGCTCAAATAAAATGATACATACATCCCAAAAAGTAAACATTTAAGATCACCATTATAACACACCACTCAAAATGTTGGGAGAGTATCAAATAATTTATGATCCTATCCTACCCTATCAAATGTATAAGTAACACTGAAGTACTTTAAGGAAGAAATTAAATTTAAATGTAATAACTAAGTTATTTTTATACTACCTGCTAATGTGATGGTGGGTAAAAAGGAAAAAGAAATAAGATACAAATACTGTATTTTTTCTTTGTTTCATATATTTAACCCTGCAGAACTCACAGACAAAAAAAGGTTGAGTGGCAATGATTTGTGACCAGAATAGTAAGTATTAAGTTGCTGTAGTAATTATATTCATTCATTATTATAAGATGCAGATATGAAAGGTAACATTATAATTTCTGTGTGATAATTATAAACATACACAGCACTATGACTAAATTTGAAATGTACAGGCAGTTCTTTCACAGGCATGCCTAAATCCAGGTTGTATGTTAATATTCAAAAGTCAGCACACATCATCACATAGCTTTGTTGAGCAATCACCAAACCTAAAGAGATGTGGTGTGAATTAATCAAAAGGATTAAGGCAATACAGTAACATTAATGAATAAATAAAATGGAATTATATTTACTTTCCTCTTTATCTCTGAGCAGTTTGTTTTTCTTTCAAACATAGGTTTTGTTTTATGTTATTAAAAGGGAGGCGAAGTGTGAGGAAAGGAGAGAAAGCTATTTAATAAAACTTCATTCCCCATTAAAAAAGACAATAAGCAAAATCTAAGAATCTCCCACTACACAGCTATTTGTCACTGTAGACATTGAAGCTAACAATTTCAATGATTCAGAATGAAGCACAATTTGGAATATTGAAGCAATGTTCATATTAAAGGGCACTGAACATAGTTAGAAACAGGCTTAGTCATACTTTAACATTAAAATACTGACTAAACCTCCAGTTTTCCCCTCAGGTTTAATTCTACTAATAATGGCTAATTATTTTCCACCAAGTTGCAATAATGTCACAGGTCAAGAACTAATGACATGTGGATCATAAGGAGGAGTCATAAAATTTTAGGGTATGATCATGCCAAACATATACTTCTACAAATGATATGGAAGGAAGGAAGGAAGGAAGGAAGGAAGGAAGGAAGGAAGGAAGGAAGGAAGGAAGGAAGGAAGGAAGGAAGGAAGGAAGGAAGGAAAAAGTGTGATATAGGAAAGCAAGTTCTGAGTTACAAAGAGCAGGAAACAACCAGCTATTTCTCTACTTAACATTTCTCAAGATAAGAAAACCTTTTTTCCTAGGTAATATTTTGCTCTTGGCATGATTACAGAAATGATATTCCAAAATCTCATATTTGAAATATATTTGCCCATATGGATCTGGGAAAACCAAAACAGTCCAATATGTGTTATTTTATTATAGTACCCGATAGAAGAGAATATCTGTAGTTCATGATTGAACTGTGGAGTCCTTAGTGCTCTCTGAGCTAGGTTGTTTCATTTCTTGAACAGGTAGCATCATCAATGCTATATGAGTGTAGAATTTGCTCCCTTTTAGTGAAGATTTGCCTACATGGAAATTTCTCCCATTTGTGTGCTTTCTGAAGCATTTGATGCCCATAATAATTGTATTGTATTGTATTGTATTGTATTGTATTGTATTGTATTGTATTGTATTACATTACATTACATTACATTACATTACATTACATTATATGATACTGTGTATGGTATGTGGTATATAGTATATAGCAGACATGTCAAACACAAGGCCCAGGGGCCAGATGAGGCCCACAACATGGTTTCATATGGCTTGCGAAGCCATCCTGGAAACAGTGAGGGAACGGCCCCCACTGCCTTGGCCCTGGCCCAGACAAGTCAGGAGCCAATGTACAATTTTGTGGTGGCTATGTATTCTGAAACATATTCAGTCTTAGCTCCACAAGGCCATCTGGAAACAGCGAGGAACCAGCCCCTGCCGCG
Source organism: Crotalus tigris (assembly GCF_016545835.1). Classification (NCBI taxonomy): domain Eukaryota; kingdom Metazoa; phylum Chordata; class Lepidosauria; order Squamata; family Viperidae; genus Crotalus; species Crotalus tigris. The sequence continues at coordinate 6,973,945 of NW_024096551.1, read as the reverse complement.
TTGGCCTCAACCCCTGGGTGCATGCTGGGGAGGTGTCACCCTTTGTGAGGAATGAAGAAGTACACCATTGCCTGGAAGTGGCCAGCAAATGGCCCTTGCCTACTTCACATATCTGGCTTGATGGGCTCCAGGGGAGGGGTTTTGGCAGGCAGTGGGGCACTCCTCACAGCGCCAAGAGGCTGAGCCAGGTGGCATGAATCCAAAAAGAAGCCCACCGCTGCTCAGCCCCCAGCCTGCCCAATTTCAGCAGGCAGCAAGGTGCAAAGCTGGCGAGCTTCAGTCCACCAAGCCAGATATGTGAAGTAGGCGAGGGCCATGTGCTGGCCACTTCCAGGCGATGGTGCATTTCTTCATTCCTCACGAAGGGTGACACCTCCCCAGCTGCGTTTCTTGCCTGTTTTTCTCTCTCCCTCATCTCAAATATTTTACCACCACTCTGTTCTTAGGAAGGAAGGAAGGAAGGAAGGAAGGAAGGAAGGAAGGAAGGAAGGAAGGAAGGAAGGAAGGAAGGAAGGAAGGAGAGGGAGGGTCTGAGGGAAGTCCTGCCTTAGTCCTGCCCTGTTGCCCTTTCACCATCCCCTTGCCCCTCCTCCTGGCCTATCCTGAGGGTCTCCTATCCTATTGCTAAGGAAGCTTTGGATACAAAGCTGGGTCTCCTCTCATGGAGAGGGAGTGGGCCTCCCTCTGACTTTGTCCTCATACCCAACATGAGCAACCTGGCTAAGGAGAGCAAGCACAGCAGCAGCAGCCTTGAGGAGGAGGTAAGTGAAGCTGGGCACCCCTTTGGGGAAGTGGGGCTGGGCTTGGTGCTGCGGGTGCTTGAGGGCTGGGCTGGGCATTTGAACTCTGATGCTTAGAGCTCCGGGAAGCCCACAGCACCATCCAGCCCCCCGGAATGGCCTGAGAGGAACAGTGAGGCTCTTCCAGTGGACAATGCCTTGGTGCTTGCTCCGGTCTCACCCCGTTCTGCCAGAGACCCTCAGATCTGTCCCACTCCTGCCCAGGCCCCCACAGGCACCCTTGCCACAAACAATGAAGAGCTGACCATGCCCACCCAGTAGGCCTCACCCACTCCAGCCACACTCACCCAGTAGGAGATATCCACCCTTGCCACACCTACCCAGCCTCCCGAGGACAACCGCAATGCTGATGCGGCCCTCAATGAAATTGAGTTTGACACCCCTGGTAGCAACATTTATAAACCCTATATCTTACCCGTATTTTATCAGTACCCTGGAAAAACTAACAACTTTTATGGAATTTTATTATGTTTAATTTCAGTTGTGTACAAATTGTATTGTAGCAAAATATGAAAATGAAATCTATGCAATTTGTCTCATGATTATAACTCAGTATGCTTGCTGATCATCCTTGTGTTTTTCAATGTTTAATTTCTTTTCATGTTTGTAATAGTATTTCTGTTTCCGGACACTGGCCATTATAATGTGGCAGGAAGATAGTAGGTATGATTTAGCTACACTTAAATGATACCCATTTAAATCACTGAGTTATTTTAATGACTCTAGCCTTTAAGTGTTCATATCATAAGTGGGTTCCAAAACATTGAATGGCTAGTAAATGATAGCGAAGTTGCAGACTAATTCTGCCAACTGCCAGCAGTTTGATTCTCACTGGCTCAGGATTGACTCAGTCTTGCATTCTTCCAAGGTCAGTAAAATGAGGACCCAGACTGTTGGGGCAACCAAATACCTGCAAGCCAGACAATCCTGTAAAAAATTAAGGCAAAATACTGTTGGACCTTTCCCCATTAAAAGAATGATTAATCCAGTGACTGTTGAACTTGAGTTGCCAAAATTCCTTTGACATAATTCACCCAATTTATCACTGTAGCCTTCTTAAGCCTGAGATCCTCTCCCCACTGCGGCCAATGTCACCACCACCACCTGAACCTCTCATGATGGAAGTTAACACTTTGAAGTTAAAGACCTTCTAGATTCCCATAGGCATTAAGGAATATTACAGTACTTAGTGGCACGAGAAGACTTTCCCCCCTCAGAGACTGAATGGGTGGACTCCAAACACATTAGAGCAACCAAGCTCATAAAATGTTTCCATAACCAATATCCTGACAAACCAACATTTTATGTTGCCTTGCTTTTCCCCTCCTTCGTCTCTCTCCTCTGCAGGACTATCCCCTCTGTTAAGAAGGGCAGCATGTCAGATCCATCTTCTTCAGCTTGGCAGCATGCTGGCATCCTGCCACCAAGACTGAGGAGAAGGCATGGGGGGGGGAACCAAATGGGCAACCATAAACCTGTATATATTCTTGTGTGGGAATTTAACAAGGGTAATGACAGCTGAAGAAAAACAGAGCATTGTGGGACTGGTTTGTTTGCTCCGAGTATGGAAAGTTACCAGCCAAAAACACCTCAGAGTTCCCAAAATATCCAAGCAGCAGTGCATTGGCTGCATTTGGACTGGTCATGGGGGGAGGGATGTAACTGAGGGGAACAGTGTTTGTCTTTTTATGTGGGAACTTAGATTCCGCCTGATTTTACTGAAACCAGCATCTCTTAGTAAAAGTGCCTTTTACTTCAACCAAATGGAGTTAGGATTTTTCTTTCCTAAGGGATCAGTTGGGGCAGGTTTGACAGAGAGCTGTAAAGCACTATGAAGTGGTATATACTTCTAAGTGCTATTGCTGTTGTGTTGCTACATCTAATAATTGTTCAGAGTTTTACAACATGTGTGAAAAATTATATGACTATGTCTTTATTCTTCCCCATTATTTGTCTTGCACAATGCAACCAAGTGCAACCAATCAAGACAAGTGCTTCAGAATGTAATTTACTCCTTTCCTACTTGTAGGGAAGTTTCCACCCATATAGACAATGCACAGCAAATTATTTACTATAATTAAGAACATAGCATGTGATGAAGGAAATAGATAATGTGGTTGAATGTATATAAAAATATAAATATCTTTTGTGAAGTCATTGAATATCATCATTTTGTTAAAAGTGACAAATTTTGGTACTCTCTTATTTTAATCACTCTTGCTTGTTATCTGTTTTAGCTCTAGTACACACAATTAACCAAAGTTTTCCTGATTTCCACCCCCCCCAATCTCATTACAATTGTCTTACTATACATAGTCCTTGTTTAACATCCACTCATTCAGTGACCGATGTTATATCAGCACTAAATGAGGGATACTTATTATGGATTCACATAGTTGCTGCTCTCGAATGTCCCCATGGTCACATGATCATAATCTGTGTGCTCAGCAATTTCTCATAATTACAATGTTGCAATGTCCCACAGTCACATGTTTGCCATTTGTGACCTTCAGTGCTGGCTTCTGACAAGCAAAGTCAATGGGGATCTGGCTGGAGATCAGAAATACTGACCATGTTACTACAGAGCACTGTAACTGCATGGGATTCACCTAATGATGGCAACTGGAACTGCTATAATTTCTTTGTAAGTTGGCATGGTTATATGATTTTCAGCCTTCTGACCATATCCCTTAGCAACTGAGTTCCCAGGCTCGATTACCATTGGTAAGTGAAGACTAACTGTAAAGCCATAATTCCATAGTTCTTCAGATCTTCCTAAACACCTACCTTTTGCATTACTTTAATTTCTAGATCCTATTATAACAAAATTTCTGTTTAAGACAAATAATGCATAATTTCTGTCAGCTTCATTCTTTTTATTCTGCTTTTCTCCATATGTCAAGCTATAAGTTCTTATGCCCCATAAAGTTCCATGTTTATTGAGAATATTATTAGACATGTCCTATGGCAGCTTTTTCTTGTGCACAGAATGATTTTCCAAAATTCTGTCTCTCACTAGTGCCAATATCACTGGTCTACAGATTTTGGGAAATTATAACCTCCAAGATAAAATGTGTTAATTCTTACTTATTTTGATTAGATGAATTAGAAAACAGGTGATAAAGGTGCTGGTTAGCTAAAGTTTTCAAGATATTTCACAATAAAGATTTATATACAGGCAATATATTTGCCTACAAGGGAGGGTGTAAGGACCCACCCCACTTTGCATCTTAAGAAGACAGAACTCTTGGAATAGCTCTTCCAACAGGAATCCTTTATTAAGAGAAAATGGTTGCAGGCATGCTAGACAGGACTTGGGGTTCAAGCTCTCCCATTCAAGGTTTTAAGGGGTTCCCCAGTAGTCCCACCCAATCAACCCCCCTTCCAGTGATAGTTTCAAGTATCACAATTCCATCCCCTTTCTTCTTCCGTCTGGATGGAGACTTCAGATAACTACATGAAAGGCAATTACTCTTCTTTGATATGTTAAAGCTTAGAGGCCACAATAAACACACATTCAGTCCTTTGAAGTGTGCTGAAGGAAGTGAGGGCCATAAAGCCCCTTTGCTCTCCCCCTTTTCTCCCTCTTATGGCAGAATCCAGAGAAGGCAGAATTGGGAGTTTCTATGTTTGATAATTAAAGATGAAATATAATTGGATTCTGACATCCGGCCCCTCTTAACAATAAGAGAGATCCACCTGAAAGACAACACAAGTAAAAAATTTAGTTAGGCTTGTTAGGATACTCTGTGTGAAACTTCTTCAATAGCTTCGGGGCTCTGACGTGACGTTTATGGACCCACTCATTTTGTGAGGCAGGGAGGTGTTTCCAGGCAACTAGGTACTGAGTTGTTCCACGATATCTCCTAGAGTCAAGGATCTCTTTTATTTCGAAGTGTTGTTCCCCCTCCACCATGATTGGAGGTGGTGGGGGGGGGGATTTTTGGCCGTAGAGGTGACTGATGCTCTCTTTTCAGCAAGCTGCAATGAAAAATTGGGTGTATTTGCCTGAGGTTTTTGGGTAATTCTAATTCTACTGTTACTGGATTTATGATCCTTTTAATTGGAAAAGGTCCTATATATTTTGGTCCAAGTTTTTTACAGGGCTGTAGGGACTTTAGGTATTTTGTAGATAAGTACACCATTTCTCCTATAATGAATGGTGTAGGCTCAACCCTTTTTTTATCGGCTTGTGCTTTGTATGCCCGCCTAGCTTCATCTAGTGATTTTCTGACTATTGGCCAGGTGTTTTGTAGGTTTTCCATCCATTCTTTCAGTGAAGGGATCGTTGGTTCTTTTGGGGTTAACTCTGGCATAGGGTTGAAACTTTGGCCGTTGGCTATTTGAAAAGGAGTGTAGCCTGTGCTGGAGTGGACTGCATTATTGTAGGCAACTTCTGCAAAAGGAAGTAAGTCCGTCCAATCACTCTGTTGGAAATTTAAAAAACATCTCAAATATTGCTCAAGTACCGACTGGCAGCGTTCCGCTTGTCCATCTGTCTGAGGGTGATGGCTAGATGTCAGTCCCTGAGTGGTCCCTAAGAGGGATAAAAATTCCTTCCAAAATGTAGACGTAAATTGCACTCCCCTATCAGAGATGATGCGTTGGGGTGCCCCGTGCAATCTGTAAATGTGCTGGATAAAAAGTTTTGCTAAGGCCTTTGCAGTGGGAATTTTTTGGCAAGGGATAAAGTGCACCTGTTTGGAAAATAGGTCCGTGACTGTCCAGATAACAGTATTCCCATTGCTTTCAGGCAATTCCACTATAAAATCCATGGCTATTTCCCTCCAGGGGGCTGAGGGACTTGCCACTGGTTGTAACAGCCCTGGCGATTTCCCTTGCAACCTCTTTGCTGATGCACAGGTTGGGCAGCTGGCAACATAACTTTCTATGTCCTTTTTTATTGATGGCCACCAAAATTGCCGTTTAATTAAGTGTAAAGTTTTTACAAATCCAAAATGCCCTGCTGATTTTGTGTCATGGCAAAGTTGCATGAAAGTTAGTCTTTGAGTTGTTGGTATATATAACTTTTCCCCTACCCAAGGCAATCCGTCTCTCATTGTGCACACATGTTTGTTTTTCTGGAACCAATCATCTGTTTCCAAACTTTTTCTGAATTCAATCCCAGTTTGGCTGTCCAGTTGTGGTTTTATTTTGGCTTGGGTTCTTGTGGTTACTGGCGCTGCCAGTTGTGATTCTGCCATTATTGGTCTAGAGTCTGTGGTTCGTGCGCTGTTATATTGGGGCATGCGAGATAGAGCATCTGCCAGGAAGTTCTTTCTTCCTGGTAAATGTTTGAGCTTAAATTGGAATTGGTGAAAATGTTGGGACCAGCGGGCTTGTTTGGGATTGAGTTTCCTGGAAGTTTTCAGGGCGTCTAAATTTTTGTGATCAGTCCATACCTGGAAGGGGATTTTGTTGCCTTCCAGGAACTGTCGCCACGTGAGTAATGCCCAACGTATCCCATAAGCCTCCTTCTCCCATACGGGCCAGCGCTGTTCTGTTTCCGTGAGTTTCTTAGATGTATATGCACAGGGTTGCAATACTGCATCATCATTTTCTTGTAATAGCACAGCCCCCACTGCCACATCACTTGCATCTGCCTGTATTATGAAGGGCTTGTCCATATCTGGGTGCCTTAGTACTGGTTCGGCAGAAAAAAGTCTCTTTAGTCTCTCAAACGCTGCTTGGCACTCCATTGTCCATGTTAGTGGCTGGCTAGGTTTTACTGAGGATGTTCCCTTCGTTTTTAGTAAGTTGGTGAGGGGCAAGGCTATCTGTGCAAATGAGGGGATGAATTGGCGGTAAAAATTTGCAAAGCCCAGGAAACTTTGTAGTTGTTTTCTTGTGCGGGGTGGTGCCCATTCTAATACTGCTCTGACCTTCTCTGGGTCCATTTCAATGCCCTGTGGGGATATGCGATAGCCTAGGTAGTCTATCCTTTCCTGGTGGAATTCGCATTTTGAGAGTTTGGCATATAGGTGAGCGGCTCGCAGCTTCTTTAAAAACCGCTCTGACAAGTTTGACGTGTTCTTCTTTTGTTTCGGTAAAGATAAGAATGTCGTCCAAGTAAACAAGGACCCCCTTAAACAGGTGCTCCCTTAGAACGTCATTGATTAATTGCATAAAGACTGCAGGGCCCCCTTGTAATCCAAATGGCAAGACTTTGAATTGATAGCACCCCATGGGGCAGTTAAATGCAGTCTTCCATTCGTCCCCTTCCTTGATTCTCACGCGATAGTAAGCTTCCCTTAAGTCTAGTTTAGAAAAAATTTTCCCTTTCGATAGGTGTGACAGCATGTCTTTCATGAGGGGCAGCGGGTATAGGTTGCTTTCACTGATTGTGTTCAGGGCCCTATAATCCACGCATAAACGTAAAGAGCCATCCTTCTTCTCTCTAAAAAGGACCGGGGCAGCCACTTTAGGCTTAGCTGGTTCAATGAAACCTCTCTCCAGGTTTTTTTTTATAAATCTTTTCATTTCCTCCTTCTCCTTTGGGCTCATGGAGTATAATCTGGGTTTCGGGAGTTTTGCCCCAGGCTTGAATTCAATGGTACAGTCTGTGGGTCGGTGGGGGGGAAGCTCATTCGCCCTCTCCTCACTGAAGACTTCAGCAAGGTCCCTATATTCCTCTGGTATTTCTGTTAATCTTTTTCCCTCTCCTATGGATGCTTTTTCTATTCTTGATTCTGGTAGCCTCTCTTGGGGTTTTAAGTCCATAGGGTCCCCCTTCGGGAATTTGATTTCTGTCGTCCTCCAATTTACCCAGGGGTTCCATTTTTTCAACCATTCCATCCCTAGAATCATTGGGCATTCCATACCTGGGGTCACCACAAACGTTATGTCCTCTTCATGGTTGCCCAGGGAGAGGTGTATTGGCAGAGTGGCTAGGGTAGCTGGCACCCCCCCCTGCTATGGATCCATCTAACTGGCCAAATGAGATTGGTTGTTCCAGTCTCCTGGATGGGATGCCCAGATTCCCCACTAGTGTTGGGCTAATGAGGCAGCGGGTGCAGCCAGAGTCTATTAAGGCTTTCACCTTCACAGCTTCGGGCATGGGGGGGGATTAATATAGTCACTGTTTTGAAGATGGGTGTGATGCGTCCACTTACCAGGGGTTCGCCTTCCGAGCTGTCATCTGAGGCATCCACCGTCCCTGTGGTGTAGGCTGGAGTTCTTTCCCCTTGGTGAGCAGAGGTGGGGTTTTCTGCAATTTCCATCATTTTCATGGCTGTTTCTTTTGGCTTAGCTGAATACCCTCTGGGTTTTTTGATTGGGGATCTGTCTGGGTTGTGCTGGGGGGCCTTTGAGCGGCATTCTACAGCTCGATGCCCTTCTCTTCCGCACTTGAAACACCCCATCTGCTTCTTGGCTGTATCCGATGATTTCACCGGTTGGTGTGTCAGCTCAGGCGGGGGGCGGCTCCATTGTTTTCCTCGGCGATGCCTCTTCAATATGTCGATCTCTGCTTCCTCTGCCAAGACGTACCATTCCTCAAGTCGATGTGGGTCCCCTCGGGGCAGGCAAGCATCATATAGATCATAGTTTAGTCCGTCTTTGAAACGGCCAAGGAGGATGTCTTCTGGCCAATTCAGTTTGCTGGCAATGGCTCGGAATTCTTGTGTATACTCAGCCACTGGGCGTTTGCCCTGCCTCATCGTTGTTATTCTTTCACGGGCTTTGCGATCAGCCAGGGGGTCTTCAAATCGTCTTCTCAAAGAGGACATGAAACGGTTGAAGTTACTGAGTTCTGGGGCATTGGAGTCATGCAGGTTCACCACCCAATCTGCAGCTGGTCCATCCAGGGCAGATTGCACGATCCGGATGCGGGCTTTGTCGCTGGGGATGTCCTGCCCATATTCCTCCATGTAGCTGAGGACTTGGGTTAGGAAAAACCCCAAGCGTGTTGGCTCCCCTTTGAATTTCACCTCCAACGGTGGACGTCTTGGAATGGATCGGTGCCTCCATTGTGGGTGGTAGTGTCTTCCGTCCAGATTTCCATCTGTGGTCCGGTAGGGGGTGGGAGCTCCTGGATCAGTAAATGTCCCTGGGGTTGCAGGTTCCACGTCCCCCTCGGTGTCTCTCCCTTTGTGGCTCCAGGAACTGGGGCGGGCGTAGGGCTCAGGAATCTCCTCTCCTAGGGAGCTGAGAGTTCTCTTCATCAGGTCAATAGCTCTCTCTAGGATCCAGTCTGAGTACGGCATACAGCTTCCTCCCTCTTCACTTGCGTGCAGGGATTTCTCCATCTCCTGCTTCCATTCTGGTTGCTTGGTTCCCCGTCTCAGGGTCACTTTTCTTGATTCCTTTCCCCACTCGCTTTTCTTTCCAACGCCCATCGACCAGCGAGGCTTGTGGTCCTGTGTCTCCACCACTTCTTCTTCTGAGAAATCTGGCCTCTCGGATCCCAACATCTGGCAAGGTTCCAACTGGGTCAGCGGCTCTCTTTCCAGGGAGTTTTCTCCCTCTCTTGCTTCGTTGTCTGACATGGTAAATTTTTGCAAAATCCCCCGGCAAGGGTCTACCTTCCAGGTGGATTAATTTTGCAAGTCCTGTCTAATGTAAGGACCCACCCCACTTTGCATCTTAAGAAGACAGAACTCTTGGAATAGCTCTTCCAACAGGAATCCTTTATTAAGAGAAAATGGTTGCAGGCATGCTAGACAGGACTTGGGGTTCAAGCTCTCCCATTCAAGGTTTTAAGGGGTTCCCCAGTAGTCCCACCCAATCAACCCCCCTTCCAGTGATAGTTTCAAGTATCACAATTCCATCCCCTTTCTTCTTCCGTCTGGATGGAGACTTCAGATAACTACATGAAAGGCAATTACTCTTCTTTGATATGTTAAAGCTTAGAGGCCACAATAAACACACATTCAGTCCTTTGAAGTGTGCTGAAGGAAGTGAGGGCCATAAAGCCCCTTTGCTCTCCCCCTTTTCTCCCTCTTATGGCAGAATCCAGAGAAGGCAGAATTGGGAGTTTCTATGTTTGATAATTAAAGATGAAATATAATTGGATTCTGACAGAGGGAGGTGTCTAATGATCATGATGCCTCGTAATTTCTTGACAAAGTAAAGTAGAACAATGAAAATGGTATCACATGGAAATGTATAAATTTATCTTCACTTTGAGACTAAAGATTATTACCTAACTGTAATTTATTGTTATTTTATTGCAAGGTACATTTGTCTTGGTCAAATCTACACATCATGCAGTTACATCTGGTGGCTTGTGAAAGTGTTATCGCCTAACATTTCCAAGGAACAGTTGTGCAATATTTTCCTTCAGAAGCCAAAACTGTATAAACAATGCAGATAACTTTTGCTACATTTATGGCATGGTTACATTTGCATCTCAAAAGTGCAGTATGATGGCAGTAAAAAAAGGCATACCATCTATATTTTGGATACAAAATAGGGGATCAGAACAAGAGTTGGGCCTCTCATTATTGTTGCATTACATGTGCAACATATCTGTATCATTGGCTAAACAAAAAAAAAAAAAGTCCATGCCTTTTGCAGTTCCAAAGGTATGGATGGAATCTGCCAATGATAGAGGTGATTGCTATTTTTGCATGGTTTCCCCAATTGCAAAGGAAAGAAGAAGTGGACCATGGAATATCCAAACATTCCAGCCACACTTCATCCTGTACCCCATGGTGAGGACTTGCCAATTCCAGATCCACCATAATCCTACTCTCTAGACTGAGATGATGATGATAAACATGATGAACAGGATGCAGCTGATCTGGGGCCATTGATGTTAGTGGACCCAAACTTTAGCCCACTGTATGCTCCTCCTGAATCACATCTAATTTCACAGAGTGAACTAAATGATCTGATCAGGGATTTGGAATTGCCTAAGGGTAAGGCAAAGCTACTGGGCTCCAGATTACAACAGTGGAACTTTGTCATTTAATGTTATGTTTGAGCTTGTCAGTTTTTCATGCAAAAAGCACAAAAATGTTACATGAATCCAATAAATGAATGGAAAGTTATGTTATTGGTATCAATAAAAAGACAAATTTATAATGATTGGTGTGGCACCATTCTCATTGCTATATCACATTTTGCAGAAAAGTTATGAAGCATAATTGCACATCCCCCTTGTAATTTTGAATTATTTTGATGCAATTTTGACCTGAAGCTGTATCTTGGAAACAAGCCAATTAATATTCAGGACTTAATTTTCCTTTATTAGTGACCCAATTCTGGTAAAATTAAGTTACTTTCATCTCTGATGCTTTCTCCTCATAGACCAGTGTATGTTCCCACATAAAATTTTAGATTTTTATGGTTTGATCTTTCCCACAGTCTCCTGCAAGCTTTGCTGGTGTAATGGAACTTTGACAGAAATAAACTCCATTTGATTCAGTATAAGAAAATGTTGACAAGTATGCCATATCCATGTTGTCTCCCTCTTTCGAGTAATCCGTCATCAGTGCCATAGTCTATGTAATTAGCCTTGTCAAACCAGCCAAAACTCAAAATATGAACAGTCCAGTTTTGTATAGTTCTTGTCTTTAGTTTAGTTTTTATAATCCTCTGTATTTCCAATTGTCAAGGCTTCAGTAAAATCAATGTTTTGTAACAATTCTTTCATTCAGGGGTTAATTGTCAACCAGTCAAAATTGCAGTTCAATATATCCTTCCTGTAGATTCCCCCCTAAAAGATTAGTCATAAATCAAAGTTTTTCTTTTTCCGTAAACAATTCTTGAGTTTAGACAACAATCAGAGTATTTATTTTTCCTTCAGACATTTTCTAATCTTATAGCTGGTCCAGTATGTATTTTCTTCTTCGTTTTCTAGCAGCTATCTTTTTCTTTGTTTCTGGGTGTTGTTGGGTTTTTTTTAAAACACATTTTATTGGTTTTTTAATTCTTAGAACAAAGTGCTCAGGACACACCGTGATGTTAGGGAATCAAACATCCAAAAATAAAACCATATATAAATAAGTCAACTCAATACATTCTATGTCCCTTCTCTATTTCCCTCAAATAGCATAGTATTTTTGAGATATTCCATTTCTAATTTAGATTTCTATGACTGCGAAACCTGTTTTAAAACTTTGTAAATTTACAATTATCATAATTAAATTTAACTTTAAATTGACAGCTTATCAGTTCAGGTATCCCTTCCAGATATATTCTAATTCTTAATCTCTCATATCCCTCATTTTATCACAAGTCTCATTTATTTCTTCTTCCACTACACAATACATATCCTAATTACAATAAAATATTAATCTACCCTATACATATATAATCCATCAATCGATCAATCTCTTTAAGATAACAAAATAATATTAAACCTTAAATCATTTCAGTTCATTAAACAAAATTCAAATTTCATCAAATGAATATCATGCCTTATCACGTCTATATTATCAAACAAGAACCTCATCTTACTAAGTTAAAACACTCAATTAATGAAACAATCCAACAATTTATATACATAATAATTTTCATCAAAATAAACCTATTATTCCAAAAACTACATTCTTCTTACTTCTAACTCTGAATCTTAATCCTTAAAACAGTCCATAAATCAACAGTGCCTTTTAATCCATTACAGATAGTTTTAAATTTCTCTTTTCAGTCTTATTCTGGCCTTCTTTCTTTGCCAGACCATTTTCCATAACCAAGCCTCCCTTTCAGCTGTTGGATCTCTCTATATTGCTTACAGTGCCTTTTGGAATGATAGGAATCCCATCATCTGCATTAGGCATCTATTTCTCTCATCCTTAAAGCTTCGTTGCTTTAAAGTTTCAAGTCTCAATCTTTGATTCTTCTGATCCTCAAAGCTATAGATGGAATGTTTGTAAAGTAAAATAAATTCCTCTTTGATCTCAGTTGTTTCCTCTTCTAGTATGTTTTGATTTATAGGATGGTCAGATGTAGTCTGGAGATCAGTTTGAAGGCTTGAAGTAAAACTTCTGGTTCTTAATTCTGTAGTAAACTCTTTCATTATAGCACATATTTCTGCAGTAGCCTCATAAATCTTTCCAATATAAGTTTGCAGTTTAATTGTGAATGAGATTTCTCCATTTTAATAGTAATTGAAGAGAGTCTCTTTTTTCTTTTTTCTTTTTTCCCACAGTTGCATCAGCTTAGCTTTTCTCTTCAAAAGTAATTTGAAAGTCAAGTCTATTCCATCTCCAAAGAATAACCAGAAGTTGCAGTATTAGGTTTTTGCCACTAGATGTCCTCAATAGATTAAAAAAAAATCTTTTCCAGACACCATTTTTCCCCTTTTAAAATAGAATGTGGAAAAAGAAATAATCTTCCAGCATAAAATGATAGTACAGCTCTTAGGAAAGAGTTTTTTCTGTACCCCAAAGCAAATAAAAATAAAATACAGTCTTTAAAATTTTGTTCTTTTGTTCAACGCTTTTCTTCCCAGACATATAGAAGCTGCTTTTTCAAGGCAGGGAAATAATTCCAACAAGGCTCTTACAGGCAAAAAAAAAAAAAAAAAAAAAGCAGGATAGAGTGAAGAAAGGAGCAAGGGAAAAGTCTCACCCGGGTTCACCATGGTGGTTCTTAGTGCTTAGATGTTCTTTGACTTGCAGTTGGAGCGGCTGGGTGATCGGACATTTTACTGGCCGATCTTCTTCTCTGTCGGTCCTCAGAGTTGGCTCAGACAGCTGGAGGAGCTGTCATTCCTCCACAGCCAAGCGAAGCCTTGTCGACAGAAGTCGCACCCTCCAGGATGACTTTTGACCTGCATAAGGGTCTACCAGCGGAGAGAAACTAGCTGATGAGGAGACGAGTCTCTTCATACAACTAGAGGCGCCACGATCCGGAACTGGAAGTCTTTCTGGGTGTTGTTTTTACTGTGCTATGTTCTAATTCTTCACTAGGTGTCAGCAGTTATTTGTTTTCCAGCTCTTTCAGATAAAAAAAATCTTTTTTTTATAATTTCATCGAAATCCTTTAGAATATAATAGCAGTTTTTTTAGTTTCTAGATTTAGTCAGACTATAGTATTTTAAATTTGATTTCAGTATGTGTCTTTCCCCTTTAAAAGTTAATTCTCCACTTCCGTCTATGGGGGAATGGGGTGTAGTCCCCTCCCCTCACTTTCGGAGGTTTTCTTACTTTGAGGATCTTTCCAAGAGACTTAATTTCAAAGTAGAAGAGAGAAAATCGATATTCTCACCAATTCCAAGCATGCGATTCACAGTTGTTCTGGCTCATGCTCTTGGACTTTGGCTGCAGATAGCTTGAGCTAGATGCTGGTGTGTGACTAGCCCTTCTCCTGTTGGGTTAGAGGGCTTTTCCCAGATTAATGGAATGACTGCTGCCATTCCGTAATCAATGGGGCATCCCTCTTCCTTAGCTACCTCTCTGGGGCGACTTCAGACCCATTTAGGGTCCCATGCTAGGACACAATCAGCTGCAGGATGCAGAGCTCCACAATTCCGCAGCAATGCACTATGGTGCAAAAACTAGAAGTATCCAAAAATGGTAGAAAATCACACTAAATACCTATTCCTGAAGGACTTAACCTGAAATATCAAAGACCTCCAGAAACAACACTTCAAGATAAGACAAATACTCTCCAAGAGGAAATTTATGTAATGTTATGACAGATACAAATTACAATAACTTTACACCTCAAAGAGATTAAATACAACCTTGATAACATAAATGAACATATTTCTAATCTAAACTCACAATCAAAAAAATCTAGAGAATGATGGTAAAGAATGAACAAACAAATCAGATAGCAGAACCTAAATTAGAAAAAAAATGACCTAATCAGCGAAGCCACAAATGAAGAGAACTATAATTCAATACAAACAGGAAAAAACGTACAAGACTTGGACATAACAGTTAAAATGGAAAATTTATCTTATTCATTAGAACATCAAAATAAACCTGAGGACAAGAAAGAAGACTTAATGAAATGGACACTGCCAGGACAATCATTGTTTGTGAGACAAAAAGCATACATTTTACATACTCTTATTCTCCATTCCCAACAACAATTACAAAGATACAAGAACTGCCTGAAAAGCCAAAAATATCAATTTGGAAAGCTATTTGGCAAAAGAAGAAGGCCAGAGACAGATTCAAGTGATTTGACTCACCTTACCAGATGGAATATTATACGAGCAAACACTTATTTGAATACGGTTAAATGAGGGGAAATTATGCTTAAATAAGAACTTTGAAAAAAGGATATATAGTGATTTAACAAATCAACTTTTACAAATATAAGTGAAATATAAACCGATTAGAAAAGATGTTATAGGTAGATGTCATAACATAGATAAGCAGTATAGTATTTTTATAACATATGAAATATGAAAATATTGGGATGATGTATTTAAATGGAAAATTTGGATATTTAGATGTTAAATACTGAGAAAATTATGACTGATAAGAATTGTTTGAATATTAAGGAGAAATTGAGTTTAAACAAGATTTATGGAAATAGGATATATGGTGAATCAATAAATTGATTTTTATAAAAATAACATAAGTTGATAAGAAAAAAAGTCACATATGGACGCTATTATTGTTAGTACAAATATGGAAGAAAATGTTTATATTTAATAAAAAAAATTGTATTCAGCCTCTTTTTCTTTATTTTTTTTAATTTTTATTTTTAACCAACAAGACAAAACAGAACAAAGCAAAACATAACACACATACACACACAATATATATACTCCTATTTAATAATTTATACATTGAAAATATCAAAAATTATATTGGTTTAAGGTTGAAGAAGGAGAATACTATTGGGAGAAGAGAAGATCAAAGAAATATACTATTAATCAATATACTAATCATGGAAGTATAAAAATTATTATTGACTGTTAATTAACTATTATTGATTGTATGTTTTTTCCCAAAAAATTATGAACCAAAACAACACCTGTTCACCAGATAGTAAAGATTGTTATTGTAAAAAAAATTAATAAAATATTTTTAAAAAGAGAGAAAATATTGACAAACATTATAAAAGCCTAAAATGAAACAAATAAGAAATACACTACATTCCAGAGATATATCTAGTATTAGCCACAAAATCTTATTTCATCAGCAAAGATGGCAGCTATTTTCTGTCTATTAATATGTCCCAATAACAATACTTTTTAAATATCCCTAAAATAACTTCTAACACTATTTTTGGCAATAGTTGTTTTTCAAAGTCAAAATATCAAAATGCTGTAAACCACTGATATAGTAATGATTAATACAGATACAATTTGTAATCTTTCATTATTGCACTGAGGGGGGAAAAGCCTGTATCTTTCAAGGTTTTAGGCTGTATCTATGTAAAGAGAAATTTGACAATACTGAGAGTAAAGTTAGTAGTAAAACTGCAGCATTTCATTTGAATCAGAATCAGAATAGAACTGGAAGGGTCCTTGGAGGTCTTCTAGTCCAGTCTCCTGCTCAAGCAGGGATCCTATACCATTTCAGACAAGTGACTATACTGTTGAGGCAATGACGGCGTGAGACATTCTGTGGTTTTAGGAACTCTTTATTGGTCTTCAGTAGCCCCCGTTACAACTCTGAGCAGAATAAACCTCTCAGCCTCTCTTAAAGACGATCCCCGGGCCAAAAAGCAACATTTAGGCGCGCGAGCGCTGGCGCCAGCCAGTCTGGTCCCGGGCAGCTTGCAACTGCCCAGGACCATTGCAACGTCCCGAGCCTGCCTTTGCAGGCTCAGGACACAACATATACAGTCTCTTCTTTAAAACCTCCACAACTTCACAACAAACATCACAACTTCTGATGACAAGCTGTTCCACTGGTTGATTGTCCTCACTGTTAGGAAGTTTCTCCTTAGTTCCAAGTTGCTTCTCTCCTTAATTAGTTTCCATCCTTTTTTTTTTTTTTTTTCCTTATCCTGCCCTCTGGTGTTTTGGAAAATAAATTGACCCCCTCCTTTTTGTGGCAGCCTCTCAAATACTGGAATACTGCTATTCCCCCCTAGTATCTTCCCAGGTTTTGACGTTAGGCTGATTGGTCTGTAGTTTCCTAGGTCTGTTCCCCCCCCCCTTTCTTGAAGATGGGAACCACATCAGCTCTTTTCCAATCCTCTGGTAGTTCCCCAGTGCTCCAGGATTTTTAAAAGATATGATAAGATATGATATGGTTCTGAGATAATATCTGCCAGCACCTTCAGAACTCTGAGATGTCCCTGTGATTTATATTCGTCAAGATCAGACAGGTGTTGTCTTAACATTTTCTTGCTTATTTTAATTTTTATTTCTAATCTGTCATTTACAGTTATGTTTTTGGTAGGTTGTGCTATAATTTCTTTTTGTGTGAAGACTGATGCAAAGAATGAGTTAAGAAGTTCTGCTTTCTCTCTACTGCCTGTTACTTCCTTGCCATCTTCTCTCTTTAATGGACTGTTTCCTTGATACAGGATGCAGTATAAGAAGTTTGAATAGAATGCAGTCCTTGCATCTTTTCGTCAGTGAGGTCTGACTGCATTTACATAATAGATTTCATGGGTTAGATCCAAAATAACACAACTGTAACTTGTTTGTACAAAATAATTGTAACAGAACTATGAATGTTATGTGTAGGATTTTTTTTTCATCCTTTAGAGGATAAATAAAATGTCCTTCCTGTGATATTTTCATTATTTTCCAATTGAATTGAAGAAATACTGTATTATAGACAAAGAGAAAAGGAAATATTCTCTTGTATAGATTTTATTATTTCTATATAGAAAAGCACCATTTCTGGTATTGACAAAATTGAATAGAATGTAATGTCAGTTCTGTATAAGATCTTTCACTGTAGAAAACATTCTGATTGGGAATCTCATCATGCCATAACCAAATTTAACAGTCCTGTCCTTTATGCATAAGTAGTGACAGGATAAAGTCCCAAGCAAAGAAAGTGATAAATTAATATTATATTATTGTATACATTTTACACAGAACTATGTAACATCATACTTGGAATATTGTGTACAGAAGCAATCACCCCTCCCCAAAGAAAGAGTATCACAGAACCAGAAAATATGTAGAAAATTGTAACCAAAATTAACGAAAAGGAAAAAGAGAAAGGGAGGGAAGGGTAAGTTATGGAATTTGCTATCATATATAAGTTGTAATAGTGGCTGACAACTAGAAGAACAAATTAAATTAATTAATGGAGGAAAGCTCTATAGCTTCAAGTCAGGATAACTGTTAATTATTGCCAAATTTAAGGCAGAAAATCTCTGAGGTTTGTGAAAGAAAAGCCATAGTTCTCATGCAATTTGATATAGATATCTGGCTGGGGAGATAGAATCTAAATTAGGAATTAGGTAAATCTTTAATCTGATCCAATGAAGGTCTTTATCTAAAATCATATGATTCCTCTCAATGGTACTCCACTAAATGCTTTAAAAAGTTAAGTTTTAAAATTTATTACCATACTACAAGGTCAATACAAAATTCTGGCTCACAGGTATATTAGAAAAAAATCTAACTGTACATCATAAAACTTTGCAGTCTCTTCACTGAAACAGGATTGTTGTTGTTGTTGTTGTTAATTGCGAAGTCGTGTCCGACCCATCGCGACCCCATGGACAACGTTCCTCCAGGTCTTCCTGTCCTCTACCATTTTCTGGAGTCCATTTAAGTTCACACCTACTGCTTCAGTGACTCCATCCAGCCATCTCATTCTCTGTCGTCCCCTTCTTCTATTGCCCTCAATCTTTCCCAGCATTAGGCCCTTCTCCAGTGAGTCCTTCCTTCTCATTAGGTGGCCAAAGTATTTGAGTTTCAACTTCAGGATCTGGCCTTTTAAAGAGCAGTCAGGGTTGATCTCTTCTAGGGCTGACCGGCTTGAACGCCTTGCAGTCCAAGGGACTCGCAGGAGTCTTCTCCAGCACCATAGTTCAAAGGCCTCAATTCTTTGGTGCTCAGCCTTTCTTATGGTCCAATTTTCACAGCCATACATTGCAACTGGGAAAACTATGGCCTGGACTATACACACTTTTGTTGGCAGGGTGATGTCTCTGCTTTTTAGTATACTGTCTAGATTTGCCATAGCTTTCCTCCCCAGGAGCAAGCGTCTTTTAATTTCTTGGCTGCAGTCCTCACCTGAGGTGATCTTGGAGCCCAGAAAAATAAAATCTGTCATTACCTCCATTTCTTCCCCATCTATTTGCCAGGAATTGAGAGGGTAAAACAGGATAGAATACTGAATTATAGTTCGTGTATTTTGGGAAAAAGTGGTATGGGTTAACATTCCAAAAGCTACTTCAGCACCTTTTTTAAAAAATGGCCAACTTTACTAAATATACTATAAGG
Organism: Crotalus tigris; assembly: GCF_016545835.1. Taxonomy (NCBI): domain Eukaryota; kingdom Metazoa; phylum Chordata; class Lepidosauria; order Squamata; family Viperidae; genus Crotalus; species Crotalus tigris. The sequence continues at coordinate 6,954,871 of NW_024096551.1, read as the reverse complement.
TCTCTGTCAAATATACTAAATATACTTTATTGAGTTTATGCATCATGTCTTTTTATAGCAATTTCTAATTATTCATATTGATATTTTACAAATAGGATTAATAAGAATTTGTAGGGAAACATTTATTTAATTACTTTATTAAACTAAACATTAACAATTTATTCACATCTTGAACAGAGAAAAATAGTTTCACTTATAATCAATATATGAAGAATTTGCAAAAAAAGAGATCCATTTCCTACTATCTATTGAAACTGGATATGATATATTATAGAAAAATGCAACTATTTTTAGAGGCATTTATATCTATTTATATCTTTTTACAGTAGAATAAAATGATTTTTTTTTCAGTACCAAATCTTTCCAATACATCTTTCAAACTAAAAGTCAGAAAGTCAAAATCCACATGTTTAAACAGGTGAAATATTTAGAGCACTGGTGTTTATCATTCATATAAATTTGCTGAATATAAATCTGAAATAAACTGAAATCTTCCCACTTCAAAAAGCATTGAGAAGATCAATGTCTTTTGTTTATTGACCAAGTTTCATTAGGGCAGAGGAAATTGTCATGCAACTGTGAATGTGCAGTATGTGTAGAGGTAAGGGAAAGGGAAAAATATTAAAAGCATTCTCTTTTCAGATATTGCCACAAAGGTATTTATCTTTAATACACCGAAAAAGCTAAAAGAAGGGGGGGGGAATCAGGGCTTCACTTCTTGACCTTTAACATTTAAAGAAAGAGAAGCTTTGAGAATACAGCTTCCTGAAGAAATTGGAAAATATTATCAAGTACAAGATGCACAATTATCCTTTTTTCATATACTTCTTAAGCAAAGCCTCGAATTGATTTCAATGGGAGCCCTACTTTCAGATCAATGGCATCTGACATGACATTTCAAGAACATCATTTTGGGGCTACAAATTATGCACAACAATGTTATTCTGAATTACATTCTGTCACAGATCCTTATATTGTGACCAGTGGCATGTGCTGAGAAACAACCCAAGGCTTGTGTGGCTAGACTGAATTGTTTGGTCTACTTGTACGGTCTGTATCAAATTATAATGCCATTATCAATGTTTAAAGTGAACTTGTGCCATTGACACAATGAGCTCATTGTATGGAAATTAGGTTTGGAGAATCAACCCAAGGATCTGGTTAGCAGATACATTTCATAGTGGATTAGTAGGTGTGCCTTATTTGCCAATTTCAATACCCTCTGTGTGTCATTATGAAACCACAACCTAAACACTGCCAATTTAGATCTGTTTTTGTTTTGACTAACTGTGAATGCAGAGAATGAGAAACTGAAATAGGTATAATAGACATTTCAAAGCAAGACCCTTATTTATAGCATTAATGTACATATCTAAACTTAGAGAAGCCATGAAGAAATCATCATGACAAGACACAGTGTCTCTGTCTCATCTGTTCATTGGTTATAGGTTCAATTTGTTTGCAACTGCATTTGATTCATGATATAAAAGCATATTACCAATGTCCATATTTACCTATTGGGTAAGTAAAATAAAAGTAAAATACAGAAAATTCCAGAACGTACACACATCATACTACCCGCCTTGCCTACCCTACAAGGTTTATCTTTGTAGTTAAAAAAAAAAACCCTTCAATTTTTAGTGTATCTAAAAAAGTAGGATTTTGTTAAAGGTAAGTTAGTACTATTAATGTTACCATGCACTATGTGGCTTTAAATTACAAGAAGGCATTTTATTAATCTTTTGGGACATTTACCACTGGCATACTCATTTAGTTTAATGAGTGGAAATGTCAGCTTTCTATGTGGAATGAAATTGGCCCAATAAAACAAAATTTGGTTGCTTGTAAAAGATTGAATTATTTTTAAAATGTTATCAAACAAGTGGAAAAATTTACATTTGAAGTTTAATATGGATATTGACTTGAAACAAATTAAAGTTAAAACTTTGTCAGTGAACAGATTACTTTTAATTTACTTTTAAGTTAAACCCAATTTAATAAATAGATCTTATTAAACCTCATACTGTAGGTCTACCTTTACAGTTGACCAATACATAATTAATATATATTATTAATAATAATAATACCTCCAAATCACAAGGCATTGGCTTTATTCTTATTCTTCCCCTCTGCAGTTTGAATATAAAGTATAAAAGACTAAAAACAGATTTTCATAGATATCCCAGCCTTTGAGTTACTCAAGGAACTGAAACAGCAAAGTTTCGCTGTTGGGCAAGCTTCCACACGAGCTGTCTTTCTTTCCTCTTGCTTCGCCTCTTTTTAACCTCACACCCCACCTTCTGTAAGGGAAGGCAAAAGGCTCGTTCACCATCTCATGAAAGATGGCCTCCATGTTTATGTGTCTCCCACTGCTACCATTGGCTTCCACACTACATGGTCCGACCCAGCCAATCAAGCCACACTTTGGCTGTAGTGCTTTGGCACTTCATGGCTCCTCCTAGAGGAGGCAGATAATGCCGGAGGGGACCCTGCTCGCACCGTACCACCAGCAGGGCATTTTCAAAAACAAACGAGGATACGAAGGGAAACAATAGGAAAAGGACACAACTCTGGAAAATCTGTCAAAAAAAAAGTGCCGAAACTCCATTCCGTTGCATTCTATGACAAAAAAAAAAAAGCCCTGAGTAACAACCTACGAATCAGTTCCACTCAACTCCACTGTAATTATATGAGTTAATGGTTCTACATAACTCCACATTCTTTATTCATCAACAAGTTTCCCAGACATTCTGTCCTTTTTCTCCCACAAATATTTTGCAAATATTCAGACCAATATAACCCTGGACTGCATGAAACCCAGCAGGAAAATATTAATGCTGTACTCCATGTTACAAGTTTTTGGCTAGTAATTAGTCTTTCTTATTGAAACAAGTACAGAAATCATAGTCGTCTCTGAGTGTTCATTTTCTTCATATGAAAGGAGACAACAGAAATATGCTAACTAGCTCCCTCTGATGAATCTCCATCACCTGACTCTGGAAAGGTCATTATACACATGAAAGTTTCCTGTGTGTTACAGAACTCAAATACAGAGCTGCTGAAGCTTATGACAACTCTTCAAAGTTACAGTGAAACCCTGCCTTAAATTAGGGAACCTTTTCTTTGGGTTTAAGATTTAGAAGTATCTGGGCTGGCAGTAGAAAACAGAGCCTATTGCTTTGTAGAGTAATTACCTAAGAAGAACTAGAGGTCAGGGCTAGTGCCAGTATAGGACACTGGACTAAATAGCTTTTAACTTGATCAATAGGGAAGTTTTGATCATTGTGTTCATCTCTTAGTTCTGAGGCTAAGGGACAAGGATCTGCTGCTGCCAGCAACAATAAAATGTGAAATGTGTCTATTTGAACTGAAAACTAATTAATAGATATAGCATCATTTATTTAAATACTACTTTTAAATACTATATTGTCTAGCTGCTCTATTAATTCAGCCTGAACAGATAATATATTGTCAGAAAACCACACGGCAAATGGAATTGGTTATGTCTACTTTAATGAAGAGAAGGACAAGGGGGGAATATGATAGCAGTGTTCCAATATCTCAGGAGTTGCCACAAAGAAGAGGGAGTCAAGTTATTCTCCAAAGCACCTGAGGCAGGACAAAAAGCAATGGATGGAATAATAATAATAATAATAATAATAATAATAATAATAATAATAATAATAATAACAACAACAACAACAACAACAACAACAATAATAATAATAATAATAATAATAAAGATGTAAGGCACCTTGGAGGTCATCTAGTCCAACCCCTTGCTCAGGCAGGAAACCCTATACCATTTCAGACTAAGGGCTGTCCAGTATCTTCTTAAAAATGTCCAGTGTTGGAGCATTCACAGCTTCTGGAGGCAGGTTGTTCCACTGATTAATTGTTCTAACTGTCAGGAAATTTCTCTTTAGTTCTACTGTAGGTTGCTTCTGTCTTTGATTAGTTTCCATCCATTGCTTTTTGTCCTGCCTTCAGGTGCTTTGGAGAATAGCTTGTCTCCCTCTTCTGTGTGGCTCAACATCTTTTTTACATTGTGGTGACCAAAACTGGATGCAGTATTCCAAGTGTGGCCTTACCAAGGCATTGTAAAGTGGTATCAACAGTTCACGTGATCTTGATTCTATCTCTCTGTTAATGCAGCCTAGCATTGTGTTGGCTTTTTTGGCAGTCACAGCACAGTGCTGGCTCATATTTAAGTGATTGCCCACTAGGACTCTGAGATCCCTCTCACAGTTACTACTATTGAGCAAGGTATCACCTATACTATACATGTGCATTTGGTTTTTCTTGCCTAAATGTAGAACCTTCCTTTTTTTCACCATTGAATTTCATTTTGTTACATAGGGCCCAATGTTCAAGTCTCTCCAGATCCTCCTGTATCCTAAGCTTGTCTTCTGGAGTGTTGACTATTCCTGCCAGCTTGGTGTCATCTGCAAATTTGATGAGTTCCCCATCTATCCCCTCGTCCAAATCATTGATGAAGATGTTGAAGAGAAACTGGGCCCAAAACAGAGCCCTGGGGCACCCCACTACACACTTCCCTCCTTGTAGATGCAGTTCCATTGAGGACCAACGCTGAGTATGGCCAATCAGCCAACTATGAATCCATCTGGTGGTGATGCTGTCTAACCCACATTTTTCTGTCTTATCAAGTAGTAGGTTGTGGTCTACTTTATCAAATGCCTTACTGAAGTCCAAGTATATATATTTCAATTTCATGCATCTTTAGGTCATCCATGGTGCTTTTTACAAGATTGAAAAGCTGAACATTATTTTCAGTTAAAAAAGCATTATAGTTACTAGGAACAGGAAATAGTAATTTGTCCCTGTGTAAACAGAAGCTTCACATTTTCTTGTTCTGCTGTGAAAACTTGGTAGAATGATTCATACTTACTAAGATTTTCTTCAGTTTCTTCTTCCCAGGCTACAATATGGTGTCTTCTAAAACAGGGCTTTTCAACCTTTTCACCCATTGTGCCACTTTTAGGATATGGCAACATCTGAGTACCACCAGTCGCCTAGCAAGGTGTCAAAAACTTGATGACCCCCCCCCCAAAAAAGGAAAAAAAGTGATAAAGTATAGGTACTCCTCAACTTACAACAGTTTGCTTAGTAACTGTTCGAAGTTACAATGGCACTGAAAAAAGTGCTCCCCAAGCCCAGCCGAGCAGGACACCTGCCTGCCCACCCAGTGGCACTCTTCCTCCTGTCCGAGGTTTTCATTGTTGTGAGCATTTCTGTTGAGGATTGGCAGCAGGGTGGGGTGGGGGTGTTTGGTTTTTATTCTCCCCCCCCCCCGCCTGCAGGGTGGTTGCAGCAGGTTTTGGTCACTTCACATGACCCTGGGACACTGTGACCATCATAAATATGAATCAGTTGCCAAGCATCTGAATGTAAATCACAAGACCCTGGAGATACTGCAACATTCCAGCTGATTAGCGCTTCTTCTGGGCTCAGCAGAAGCACCAGGATCAGTGCTGAGCTCCAGCTGGAGCCTGGCGCTGATCCTGGCACTTCCACTGAGCCCTGACAGCCCCAAAGAAGCGCTGATCCTGGCACTTCCGCTGAGCCCTGACAGCTCTGCAGCTCCAGCCATCTCTCGCTCAGGCTTGTGTGGTGCTGCCACCGGTTCAGCTCATTCCCCTCCCCCACTACCACTTTTCTAGGATGGTCACGTACCATCTGCCAGGTGCCAATGTACCACAGGTGGTACCCATACCACTGGTTGAAAGCTCTGTTCACCTCTCTGTCTGGCAGCCATTTTAAAATGACACTTTTAGGGTGGCTCAACAGCCTTGGCTATATTTTACTATACAGTGACAAAATTACTTTATATTCAAAGTTGTAAATGATTTCAACAGGTGACAAGAACATCCATATAGTTGCGTTCAAGTGGAACAGTTTTCATCTCTGTTAAGCATTTCCAGATTTATGCTATAGTTGTTGCCAAATTGCCTGGGTCACTTTTTTGTTGTACAGTGCAGTGTTACAATATTTTTAAATCTCTTCTCTCTATATATTTTTATTTGATTGTAATGAAGAGTGAGCCCTCAGAGTTGTACACTTGTGATAGAATGTAGTGAGAAGATGGATCCATTTCAGAGCAGTAAGAGGCAACTCAGTGCAGATAATATATGTGAGAACGAGGATGAAAACAACCTTTCCTTCAGATGTAGATAGTAGAGTCCTCAGTCTGGCAAGAACTTGTCTATAGGTGTGAATAAAGAACTCAATTTGGAAGAACTGCCACATATCATGGGGCCTAACATTTAGTCTATTATAGACTAATCATTTCACACACAGAACTTTCCATTGTAAATCTTATGACTCAATAATTGTTTTCTTGTTCCATTCCCTTTTTAATGAACATTTTATATTGATTTTCATAATGTATTGTTATTTTATTTTGCTCATTTTTAATGTGTACATTATTTATAATTTGTTGTTTATTTTGAGATGTGATCAATAAGAGTAAATATCTGGAAATTCATTGTGAGAGTCAGGAAGACATAATTGCTACTTCATTTCATAAATGTTTTTGTTTGGATTTTCAGTTTTTACCTAATAGAATTTTTAACATTGTGTTTGGGATAAGGAAAACCCCTAGCTCCATGGTGGTGAACATATGGCACATGTGCCACAGGTGGCATGCAGAGCCCTCTCTGTGGGCACGCAAGCCGTCACCCAGTCCTAGACCTTCAGTCCCACCCATCAGCAACCTGCATCAATACCTGCGCAGGGTAAGGTTGCCGCACCCACCCCCACCTCCCCAAACAAAAAAAAAGTTCCATCAGACTTTCTAACTTCTCGCGAGATCTCCAGAAGTTAGAAAGTCTGATGGAACTTTTTTTTTTTACCAATAGTCCCACAAACACGCAGCAAAAGCTGAGAAGCAAATGGAGAAATGGAATACAGCTGAAAGACAGGTTAGTAAAAAACTGCTTGGGGGAGGTGAGGGCATGTGGGTGGGTGTGGGCGCAGTAACCTTACCCTGCATGGTGGAGGGAGGGTGAGGCGCATGCCCTTCCCATGCCAGGCCAGCCCCTGCAGCCCTGGGGCAGCCATGCTGAGCAGCAGTAGGCAGGGTATTGAGGTGGGGGCCAGCAGGCTGACCAAAGCAGCAGGTGGAGTGCTGGAGGCTCAGGGAGGTAGGACGCTGAAGTGGGCAGTCGGGTCATTGGCAAGAGCAACACGTCTGAGCAGAAAGCCGCCTCAGAAGTGGGGCAGCTAAGGAAAGAAATCCTCACTCTCCCCAGAAATTGCCTTTCTTTCCTTACCTGACTTCCAGCCCCATGCCGTTTCTCCTTTGCAATCCACCACCACTGCTGCGTACAAGGAAACAAAGGATTTTTTTTGGGGGGGGGGAAGGTCAATTAATCAATTCCAACTTCTTGTGAAAGATCATGAAGTTGGAATTGATTGATTTTTGACCATTTTTCCTCCAAAAAACTTTGTTTCCTTGCACACTGAGCCACACTGCAGCAGCATTGGGTGCAATACGCAAGGTGGCAAACAGCCACATCATGTGAAACTGGCCGTTTGCTGCCTCCTGCCCAGTGCTGCTACCATGAGGTGCCCCTCTGCCTCCTGGGAGTTGTGCTGGTATCCTTCGTGCCGGGTGTCCTTTACGGTGAGTTTCTGGAAAGATTTGTGATGGGGGTGGGTGCGACGTGCAAGGCGGCAAATGGCTGCGGCCAGCGGCAAATAGCCATGTTGCACCAAAACTGAGAGGCCGGCAGGCTGTAGCTGCTGATGGACACAGTTGGCCCACATGTGCTCGCTGTGTGCGGGGGCCAATGATGTCAGGCAGCAGCCACCCCAGCCCCTGCCTTGCCTTGCCTTGCCCTGTGGCAATGGTACCCCTGCCCTGCCCCCTGGCTCGCCTCACCTCACCCCGCAGGACGAGCCTCCTGCCAACCGTCCCACCCACCAGAGACGCCTGGATCTCCTCAACCCTGCCCAGCCCCCACAAGGCATCCCTCCCCACAAGCAACATTGAGGTGGTCATGCCCACCCCAGCCACACCCAACCAATGGACCACACCCACCCAATGGGCCATGCCCACCTGGCACCCGGTGATACATAAGTGGGTTTTGGGTTGCAGTTTGGGCACTCAGTCTCTAATAGGTTCACCATCACTGCCCTAGCTAATGAAATGCAGGGCTTTTCAAAACAAAATGCTGTTCAGAAGAACAAATCATTTCACTACATCTTCCAAGATGTTACTGACTCATTTCATAAGTAGCATAATTTTGTCAATTATTTAAACTAAAGAAATAATTAATAAGTAAATAAATCAATTGATTTGAGTATCTGTTAGTCCCTCCCAAAGTTATCAGACACAAACACCAAAATCTTAGATTTCACTTGTTTTCCATCATTTCATGGCTGAAAAATATTTTAGTTTCTTCCAGTTTCTTCCATAAGATTTTATAGTAGAGGAAATACAGACCTGAAAGTAGAGGAAATACAGTGCTGTATGATGAGTTTGAGTAGTGTGGGTACCCTCTGTGTGACTCCCTGGCTGGAGTAAGTGAAAGTGTGGGGAATGTTCCCCGTCCCAATGAATTCCTGTTGGGAACACTAGCGGAAACTTGAGATGGGCCTTCTCCGGCCTCCTCAGTGGCCAGTGACTGCTGATAATGATCCCCAAAATGCACAATATAACCTACCTCCCCCCCCCAGATCAAAGCCCGGAGCGGCAGAGGAAGAGTCCAGTCTCATACGCAGCTGATCTATGTGCCGCCGGAGAACGCAGCCATCGCCCAAGGACACCTTGTAGGACAAAGGTCTGGACACTTTGCAGACCACAGCTGGAATCCAAAGATGACCAGGCCCGTAGTTCCAAGTCCAGGCCGGAGCACCTACTTGCAAGCTCCTTGGTGCCCTAGGCTGCAAAGCCTGAGACGCCACCCGATCAGGGTGCAGTCTGTCTAGTTTAGTTATGAGCCTGCAGCCCCAACGTAGTTTAGCCGGGCTCTTCCCATTAGAAGTACAAGGTGTGGTGTGATGCGCAAGAAGAAAGTCTGCAAACCTGTGATGCCAGTTACCATAAGACAGCTTCTTGAGGGCATCCTTGGTGATGTGCACCATACGCTCAACCATTCCGTTGGTGGAGGGGTGAAAAGGAGCCGAAGTCACATGTCGGATCAGGTTGGCTTGAAGAAAAGCCTGGAACTCAGAAGAAGTGAATTGAGGTCTGTTATCTGAAACCAGAACATCTGGGAGGCCATGTGCTGCAAAAATGCCTCTCAACTCCTGGATTGTTCTGGCAGTAGTAGTGGAGGAAACAGGAACAACCTCTAGCCACTTGGAATGGCTATCAACAACAACCAAGAAGAATTGCCCCTGAAAGGACCCATTGTAATCTATATGCACCCTGGACCATGGTGCTTGAGTTTCCTCCCACCTATGAACCGGGACCAAAGGCATTTCTGGCCGTGACTGTTGGCCCAACTGACACCTATGCACCTGAGCCTCGATATCCCTATCTAGCCCAGGCCACCAAAGATGGCTGCGTGCAAGTGCTTTCATCCTGACAATGTCAGGATGTCCCTCATTCAGAGAGACCAAGATTCTAGGCCTCAATGAGGCCGGGATAACTACCCTGCTACCCCATAACAGGCAACCCTTAAAAGTGGATAACTCATGCTTCTTGAGCAAAAAGCTTTGGAACTCAGTACCTGGATTCCTGTCTGGCCAACCTGACAGCACCCATGACACATGTAAGAGTGTGGTCAGTGGCAGTTTCTGCAGCCACATCCCTGGCATTCAGACGAGATTCAGGCAACTCCTGAATAGAGAGAATATTGATGGCAGGAGCAGGAGCAGGTTCTACCAGTTTGAGAGGTAGCCTACATAGGACATCAGCGTGGCCCATTTCCTTACCCGGTTTGTGAACTTAAGTATAATCATATGCTGACAGGAAAATGGACCACCTCAGCATTCAATATGAGGGGTTTGTTTGTTGGTTGTAAACAACCCCAACAGAGGCTTATGATCAGTGTAGACCGTGAAATGGTGACCATATAAGAAACCATGAAATTTCTTAATGCCAGCCACTATGGCCAGTACTTCCCTGTCTATTTGGGCGTAATTACGCTCAGCAGAAGACAGAGTCCTAGAATGATATGCCACAGGAACCTATGTCCCATCAGCCCTCAAATGGCTAAGTACAGCTCCCACCCCATCACAGGCAATGCAGACAGGCAATTGTTCATTGAAATGTGCAAGCACAGCATTAGACGTTAGCAAGGCCTTGACCTCATTGAAGCTCTTTTCGTGAACTTTTGTCCACTGCCAAGATGCCTGCTTGTCTAAAAGCCTATGTAGTGGTTCTGCTACTGCAGCTTTGTGAGGGAGAAAAGCATTGTAAAAATTCAAGAGGCCCAGAAAAGCCTGCAGCTCACTTTTAGACTTGGGGCTTGGAGCCTGCTGTATAGCCTTCAACTTAGATTCAGCAGGGTGAATACCTTGAGCATCTATTCTGAATTCTAAGAAATCAGTAGACGTGACTCCAATCTTACACTTATCCTTCTTCAACTTAAGGCCTGCTCTTCAAAAATGGAGCAAGACAGCCCTTAACCTCTCTGCTAAGTTTTGAGATGACTCTCCAGCAATAAGGACATCATCAAAATAGGGGCAGACTCCAGGGATACCACTAAGTGTGCTTTCCATGATACTTTAAAATATGCCACGGGCCACATTTACCCCAAATTGCAGTCTCTTGACCTTGAATGCACCCCTCTGCGTTACAATGGTCTGTGCCTCAGCAGCTGCTTCATCAGCAGGTAATTGTTGATATGCCTGTGCCAGATCTAGCTTTGCAAAAACTCACCCCCCTTTGAGGGAGGCCAAGATATGGCTGACTACTGGTACTGGGTACATGTGCTGTTGCAGCACCTTGTTTAGTGTGCACTTGTAGTCTGCACATATGCCTATGTCCCCATTAGCCTTGAGAGGTGTTACAATGGGGATTTCCCATGGACTTGAATCAACAGGTTCTAAAATGCCTTGCTGGATCAATTTATCCAGCTCAGCATCAATCTTGCCCTTAAGTGTGAAGGGTACTCTTTTAGCCTTAACCCTGATGGGTGTGATGGTTGGATCTAACCTCAATGAAACTGGAGGCCCCTTGTAGGACCCAAGCTGTGGACTAAACACATCTGCAAACTCTTCACAGACTTCTGCTAGGCTCGGTGTTTGCAAATGTTGTAGCCCAGTAACCTGGATTTCCAAGGCCTCAAATCAATCGAGTCCTATAAGACTCGTTCGTTCACCCCCAACAACCAACACATCTAATGGACTCTCAAACTCCTTGTGTTGCACTGTAAGGGTGGCCTCCCCCTTTACACCACCTTGGAATTTTGAAAATCTGTTAGTATTATGTTGGATGGCCTCAGTTTGGCTTGAAAACCACTGCTGTTGCAAATCTTTCTAAATGTATGAATGGAAATAATAGAAAGTGTCCAGCTCCATGGCTACAGGAACCCCTTGCAACATAATCTTAAGTGACAGTTTTTTCTTTAGGGATTTGTGTGTACCTGTTCTGCAAATACTCCTGTGCGATGTGCAGAAACCCACCTTATTTTGGCTGGGGACCCTGGTACCTTTCAGGCGCAATTCTTCTCAAGGTTGTACCTTCTGGCGACCCAAACAGACAAATGCTATGTGGCCTTGCCTGCCACACGCTCTGCAGATGGCGGAACGGAACCTGCAGTCGGCTCTCTTATGGTGACCTCCACACCCGAAGTATTTGGGCGCTGTTGAGGCTTTTTCTTTGCCTTCCTTCTGCCTTCTTTCTACTGACTGGTAAAGCCGATCCACCTCTTCTTCAGGATCTTCCTCCAATCCTTCTTGGACGCCCTCATGGTGAACGGTGACTGCCTCCGGATTATTTATGTTGGGCCGCATGTTCTTGACTGCCCCACCTGCTGCTTCCTCTGCCATCACCTCTCTTAGAGCATCTTGGAATGAGATATCTTCCTTTGCAAAGATCCTCTGTTGTAAGTCCCTGTTCCTTAGACCGCATACAAAACGGTCTCTCAGCCTTTCTTCCAGATCCTTGAACTCACGTGGTTTGGCTGCTCTTCTCAAGGCTGTAATAAACTCTTTGGCTGCTCTCTGGTCCCTCTGTTCAAACGTGTGTCTCCATGCAATAACAGACATCTTGGGCTGGAAATGTTCTTTCAAAGCTTCTTTAAGTCTGTGTACGTTACAGACTCCAGAGGAGCAGGGGCTGCCAGATTTTCTGCAATTTCAAATGTGTCCTAACCACAGACACACAACAGAGTTGCAGCCTTCAAGCCGTCTTCTCTGACCTGGTTTACTCTGAAGTAGTTTTCTACTCTTGCAACATAAGACTCCCATCTCTCTGGGTGTGAAACATCAAATTCAGATAAGCGACCTATCTTTGCCATCCTTGCTTCTTTTCTTGGGAAGGAGTCAATCAGCCGAGCTTATCTCCAGCGACACTGTACTGGCAGGCTAGAAAGCTGAGTTTAACGCCATTTTCCCTTTTTCAGGACTCCTTGGGTAAGTCTTACAGCTTTTCTTCTTTCAAGCTAGCAAGTATCCCACCCTCATTGCCAGTGTTAAGTCCTTCCTTCGATGGCGAATGAAGATCACACATGTTAGAAGTAATAGTTCTTTATTTCTCCTTCTGCTCACTACAACAACAACAGTGAGTCTCGCAGGTCTCTTCTTTAGTATCCAGATCCCCAGGCAAAAAGACTACAGTTAATGGCGCGCTTTCACGCCTCGTGCATGCGTGCAAGGCTGGCGCCTCTCAGTCTGATCCAGGGCAGCTTGCAGCAACCCTGGGACCATAGCAATGTCCTGAGCCTACTTTTGCAGGTTCGGGACACAACACCTATCACTGTTGCTGAGGTATTCTTTATACTTATTCTGCACCCCTGAAACTACAGTTAAAAAGGGGGAGATATCATTTCCTGGGATGGACCTCTTCCAAACCATGCAGATATGTCAGAGCAGTTTTTCAATAATTAAGACATGTGGAGTTCAACTCCTGAAATTCCCCAGCCAGCATGAGAAAGTTATGGAGTTCAAGTCCAAGTCTTAAAATCGTGTATGAGAAACATAACTTTACTATGTTACAGGCCCAGTATATACACATTCAATGTACATATCCACACTGCAATGTGCTATTTTGGAGTGAGGGGATGATTTTAGTCATATAATAATTACCAGAATCACCCAAACAATATTATCCATTTAATTTGTAAATGCAGGCATACCTTTCTAGGCAAATATTTGTCCTGTAGAGCAGGGTTCTCCTACCTAGACATTACTGCCATAAACAACAAAAAGGTTAGTATTAAAAGCAAAGTTTACTATTTGTTACTATTTGGACATGGTTTACCATCATTAACTTTTTTAAAAATGGAGGGGAAATATGAGAAAAATAGCTTTTTAAAAGATCTTCCAGTGGGATTCAATCTTGTAGTTTTTTTTCTTCTACACCATGCTGCTTACTTCATTATGCTAAGCATCTGTTAATGTGCCTTTGGCTTTTTAACACACTGAATAGTGTCTTGCATCAGACATCTGGTAAGAGTCACACACATGTGATATTTGCAAAACTACTATAATGTAAGTGCCTGTTTTTATTTTCCCCTCTGGACAATCATTTCCAAAGAATAGAGAAACCAAAACTTTTTTTCCTGTTTTATTTTAAGGCACTAGCTTTCAACTCACTTTCCTTTGGTATTACTTCATTTTGTTCCATTTCCACCCACAAGGCAATCAAAATTTTGGTTCTGTGCCCAGGCCTGGGGCCCTGAATCTAAGAGGAAGCCTGTTTCTTGGCTATTGTAAGGGCTTTTTATGATTTCCCAGTTGCTGTGTTTTATTTATTTTAATATTAGTATATATTTTATTAATTTTTAACCCTATGAGTTGCCTAGAGTCATATATGTGAGAGGGGCAACCATACAGACTGAATAAATAAATAATAAAAAGTTAGTTGCTTCAGTTTTCTCTAGATGACAGCACAGTGTTCTTACAAATCTATATTTCTGCGAATTAAATAAGAAAGTTTAGCAGATGTTTCATTTACTATTCTACTTCAGGGTCCCCAAACTTCTGATTAGCAGACATACTTGGTATTTTGGGTGCATTGTGATGCTATGGCTACCAGAGAAGAATCAATCAGTTACAGAACAAGTCATGTGGGAAAAAGAAACCAATAGTTTACCAAGGGAGATGTCTGCAACTACACTGTGCCCATAAGCATCTTGTTTAAAGCAAAAATAGCAGCAGACCTAGATCTAGAAACTGATCTAGAAATCACATCAGCTAGAGATATATTAATATTCATGAAAGCTTGTTCTTTTAATGAAAGGGATTCAGCTCGAGATATGAAAGCCCAACACAAACATTTTCCTCAGCTCGGAAGGCAAAGCATATCTCTTTATAAAGCAAAAGCATCTGAAATAGTAGGATCTATATGCTCACTATCTCAAATTTTCTTAATTCATATATTAAATCCCAATTTGTGGATGAACAGAATATATGTAATTAATTGGTACAGGATCTATTTTCTTATATCTAAAATTTTCATAATCATATGTAGTGCTCTAACCACTAAAACATTATTCTACTAGTAAATTGAATGCAGCACATGACCATAAATCTCTTTCTGAATCCAAGGTAAGTTGCTTGTACTTGAATTATTTAGGCTAAAGTCCATAAAACAATTAAGAGCAGCCACACTGATTTCAATGGAGGAATCATTCAGAAATGTTGAAAACAGCCAACATAGTCTTTGAACAAGTAAGCAAATTAATGCTATATGTCAGGGGTCCCCAACCCCCAATCCTTGGATCAGTACCAGTCCACAGCATGCCATCAACCAGTCTGCACAAACAAGCAAAGCCCCATCCACAGGATGCAGGCAGCACACAAAACCATGCACCCTCCAGTCCATAGAAAAACCTCTCTCCTCAGAATCGGTCCCTAGTGCCCAAAAGGTTGGGGATCTCTGCTATATGTAAATGCTTAATTATATTAGCAGTACATACTTCAGTATCACCACATCATAAATAAAAGCTAAAAAAAACCAATAGGTTTTGCAAGAAGCTATAACCATGTCAACCAACCAATGCAAGTAAAAAAAAATTATTGATCTAAATAGTTCTTGAATTAGTGCTAGAATAAATAGCTATATACAGTAAAGATTATAGTATTTCACTTAAGTGGTGCATAGTCTCTACAACACATTGCCAATAGTGAAGATAATACAAAAGACAAAAAATAATGAAATTATTATTCTATCCTTTAATCTTGTAAGAGCCGAGGTGGCGCAGCAGTTAGGGTGCAGTACTGCAGGCCACTTTAGCTGATTGTGTTCAGCAGGTCAGCGGTTCAAATCTCACCGGCTCAAGGTTGACTCAGCCTTCCATCCTTCCGGGGTAGGTAAAATGAGGACCCAGATTGTTGGGGGCAATGTAAATATATATATATACATTGCTTACTGGTGTACACTGCTTAGAGAGTGTTCGCACTTAAAGCGGTATATAAGTCTCATAAAATAAATAAATAAATAAATAAATAAATAAATAAATAAATAAAAATAAATCTAGTGTACCAACTGATATATGCATAAATAACCAATAAATAACTTTCATTTCATATTCAATCAAGGACCAAGAAGTGTAAGTGAATATTTGGTGTATAAAGCTACTGCTATATTAATTTTACTTAACATTTGACCATGTTTAAAAGATTAAGAAGATTATGGATCATGTGTCTGACTGTGTAATTTTTAAAAGACATTTGAAATATAAACATTTCACATTCTGTGCATTTTCACACAACATGCATGCAAATGCAGCATCAGTTTCCACTGCTATTTCTGTTATCATGACAAGCTCAAAGTTTCCCAAGAGGCTTTTCAAAACACTTTCTTTGTTTGAAACAGATGTTTCTTGTTTATCATCTGCACAAATGCTTTATGACTAACTGACACCTTACTCATAGGAGTAAAGTTAATGAGATCTTTGTACCTATGGGTTCTTTTTTCTACTATGTTTATACATGAAGCCTTCACAAAATATCTGAGGTGCTTGAATCAGACAAATTGGCAGAATTTTCTCCTTTGTGTAAAATACTAATTGTTGACTATTTTAATATTGTTATTAATAAGGCATAAAGTATACTATTCTGGAAGCCTTATTCAGGAAATCATTCTTATATTTCTGCCCTACTCCTATAATAATCCTGTTGTGTCCTGAGCCTGTTGAAGCATTCAGCAGGCTCAGAAATGTTGCAAATTGTCCTGAGCACACCAAAAGCTGCCTGGGACCAGACTGGCTGTCGCCAGCCTTGCACGCATGCGCAAGGCGCGAAAACAGCCAGATTTCTATTGGCTGACACTGTCCGTGTTTTGGACACTATAAAAGGCCTGCGAGCCATTTTGTTTTTTGCTGGTTATGAGAAGAGATCAATAAAGGAAGCTTGTTCACACAATGTATCTCCGCTTAATGCCTCAACCCTGCAAACATAACACTGGTGACGAGGGTGGGATCGCTGCAGGCAAGAGGAAGATTTAGAACAGAATTTAGGACTTAAAAGGTCCAGAAGCTTGGGAAGTCGGCATCCAGCATAGCAACTCAGCCTGCCAGTACAGCATTGCTGGAGGTGAGCTCGGCAAGTGGAACCCCTCCCTACAAGACAAGGCTTGCAGCGAAGGCATTAATGAGACTGTAAGGCTTAAGATGTCTAAGATTGGCCGGTTATCTGAAACTCATAAGTGGCACGGGTGGAGAATTACTTTAGGGTTAATCAGATAAGGGAAGACGGCCTTAAAGCAGCAACCCTGCTGTGTGTCTGTGGGCAAGAAACATTCGATATAGCAGAGAATCTGGTGGCCCCAGCACTTTTGGAGTCAGTAACATGTGCTGACTTGAAGAAAATGCTTAAAGAACATTTCTAAACTTTTTGTAATTTCTTGGAGGCACACGTTCGAGCAGAGGGACCAGAGGCCGGGTGAGTCTGTTGTGGACTTTATTGCTGCCTTAAGACAAGCAGCCAGGCCTTGTGAATTCAAGGATCTGGAAGAAAGGCTGTGAGATCGTTTCGTTTGTGGCCTAAGAAGCTGGGAGCTGCAACAAAAGATCTTCGTCAAGGAAGAAGTCTCATTCCAAGATGCCTTGAAAGAGGTTGCAGCTGAAGAAGCAGCGGGCGGCACTTTGAAAGCTTTGCAGCTCGCCAGAAATCCTCCAGCCACCATGACCATCCATCAAGAGGTCGCCCAAGAAGATCCAGAACCAGATCCTGATGAGGAGGTGGACAGGCTACACCAGCCAGCAGAGAGAAGGTCGAAGGAGCATCCAGACAAGGCCTCAGCATCTCCTCAGTGCTTCGGGTACAGAGGACGCCACAAGCGAGCTGACTGCAGATTCCGCTCCGCCATTTGCCAGGCATCTGGCAGGCAAGGCCACATTGCCTCTGTCTGCTTGGGTCACCAGAAGGTCCAATCTCGGGAATAATTGCTTCAGAAAGGTACCAGGGTCCCCAGCCAACACAGTGTGGGTTTCTGCACATCACGCAGGAGTATTCTGACAACAGGGACACACAAGCCCCTTAAGAAAAAGCTTCACATTGACATGAAGTTGCAAGGGGTTCCCTTATCAATAGAGTTGGACACAGGGTCTGCTCTATTGATCATTTCACATGACACCTTCAAAAGGATTTGCAGCAGTAGTGGCCTTCGAGTCAAACTCAGGCCATCAAACTTAATTCTCACTGACTTTCAGAATTCTAGAGTCAGTGTGAAGGGGTGGCTATGCTCAAAGTACAGCATAAGGCTTTTGAAGGCCTACTAGATGTGGTGGTAGTTGGGGGTGATCGCACAAGTCTCATTGGATGTGATTGGTTCGAGGCCCTTGGAATCCAAGTGACTGGGCTGCATAACCTGCAAACTTCTATGTCTGCAAATTCTAAGTCCGCAATGAGTTTGCTGATGTGTTTAGCTCAGAGCTTGGCTCCTACAAAGGGTCTCCCATTTCTTTACATTTAGACCCACCTATCACAGGATTAAGCCTAGAAGGGTGCCTTTTGCTTTCAAAAGGGTGCCTTTTGCTCTCAAAAGCAAAATTGATGCAGAGCTGGACAAGCTGCTCCAGCAGGGCATCCTAGAACCTGTGGACTCAAGTGCTAATGGTGAAGTCCGAATTTGCGCGGACTATAAGTGTACATTGAACAAAGCGCTGCAACAGCATGCATATCTAGTGCCTGTGGTAAGCCACATTCTGGCCTCCCTCAAGGGGGGGGGGATCTTTGCGAAGCTTGATTTGGCACAGGCCTACCAACAGTTACCTGTTGATGAGGTAACAGCTGGGGCTCAAACGATTGCAATACACAGAGAAGCCTTTAAAGTCAAAAGACTACAGTTTGGGGTTAATATAGCCCCTGGTATCTTCCAAAGTGTAATGGAGCACACACTCTGTGGTATTCCTGGGGTCTGTCCCTAATTTGATGATGTCCTCATTGCTGGGGAGTCATCTGTAAACTTAGCTGAGAGACTAAGGGCTGTCTTGCTTCATTTCCGCCAAGCGGGTCTGAAACTGAAGCAAGACAAGTGTAAAATTGGAGTTACATCCACTGAATTCTTAGGATTCAGTATTGATGCTCAAGGCACCCATCCTGCTGAATCCAAGCTTCAAGCAATTCAGCAGGTCCCAAGTCCAAAAGTGAGCTGCAAGCTTTCTTGGGACTCTTAAATTTATATCACACATTTCTTCCCCACAAGGCTGCAGTGGCAGAGCCGTTACACCAGCTCTTAGATAAACACGCTCCATGGCAGTGGACTAAGGTCCATGACAGGAGTTTCAATGAGGTTAAGGCCTTGCTGTCTTCAAATGCTGTATTAGCACAATTTAATGAGCAATTGCCTGAATGCATTGCATGTGATGCATCCCCTTATGGGGTGGGAGCAGTACTTAGTCACCTGAAGGCTGATGGGACACAAGTCCCTGTGGCCTACTATTCAAGGACTCTGTAATCTGCAGAGTGTAATTACACTCAGATTGACAGAGAAGCCTTGGTCATAGTGGCTGGCATAAAGAAATTTCATGATTTCTTATATGGCCACCATTTCATGGTCTACACAGACCATAAGCTTTTGTTGGGTTTGTTTACTACAAACAAACAAACACCACACATTATTTCCCCATGTATGCTGAGATGGTCTATCTTCTTGTCAGCATATGACTACACTTTAATTCACAAACCTGGGAAAGAAATGGGCCATGCAGATAGTCTCAGCAGATTGCCTCTAAAACTGCCCCTGCTACTAACATTCTCCCAATTCAGGAGTTGCCTGAATCTCCCCTCAATGCTAGGGACGTGGCTGCAGAGATTGCCACTGATCACACACTTACATGCATGCTGACATGGGTGTTGTCAGGATGGCCTGACACATGTCAAAATACTGAGTTTCAAAGCTTCTGGCAAAGGAAGCACAAGCTTTCCACTTTCAGAGGGTGCCTATTATGGGGTAGTAGGGTAGTCATCCCAGCCTCATTGCTCTCTCTGCATGAGGGGCATCCAGGCATAGTACAGATGAAAGCGCTTGTGCGCAGCCATCTCTGGTGGCCTGGGCTTGATAAAGCCATCAAGGCCCAGGTGCACGGGTGCCATGTGTGCCAACAGTCAAGGCCTGAAATGCCTCAGGCCCCAGTGCATAGGTGGGAGGAAACACAAGCCCCTTGATCAAGAGTACATATAGATTATACTGGGCCCTTTCAGGAGCAATTCTTCCTACTCCTCATTGACAGCCATTCCAAGTGGCTAGAGGTTGTTCCTGTTTCTTCCACTACTACTGCCAAGACCATCCAGGTATTGAGAGGGATCTTCGCCTCACATGGACTTTCAGATGTCCTGGTTTCAGATAATGGCCCCCAATTTACCTCTTTTGAGTTCCAGGCTTTTCTTCAGGCCAACTTGATCCAGCATGTGACTTCTGCTCCATTCCACCCATCTTCCAATGGCCAGGCAGAGAGGATAGTGCACACTACCAAACATGTTCTCAAGAAACTCACTTATGGTAGCTGGCATCTCAGGTTAGCAGATTTCCTTCTTGCACACAGCACTACACCTTGCACAGCCACAGGAAAGAGCCCAGCAGAACTCCACTGGGGTTGCTGCCTCATCGTCAAACTAGACAGGTTGCACCCAGACTGGGTGGCTTCACAGGTGTCATAGCCGTGGGCACCTAGGAGACTACAGGTGGGCAATCTGGTTTGGGCAAGGAACTATGGTCCTGGGCATCTCTGGGTCAAAGCAGTGGTATGCAAGTTCTCTGGACCGCTGTCATACAAAGTGGCCTTCGACGATGGACATGTCATCTGACAACTCATCGACCAACTGCACTGGAGGCTTCACAGCAACACTTCCGCTCCTGGCTCTGCTCTCGGAGGGGAAGAGGACCATAATCTTCATTCTGGACCACAGTCTCCCAGCTCCATCGGGTTTTCACACGCTACTGCACATGTTCCCATGGCAGAATGGGGACATTCACAGGATTCAGTTATTGCTCCAGAATGGGGGTCATATCAGGCTTCCGCAAGTGCTCCGAACAGGGAGTCTCCAAAAAGGGGGTTTGCCATGGAGATGGTTCCTGACTCTGGCACCTCCGACCCATACACGGGGGCTATGGGGTACTGGGGCACTTCCGCCACTCAGGCCACTCAGGCCATTCCAGCTGCTGGTCTTGGGCTTTAGGGACAGTGCTCCCAAGAGGAGTCCATTGTGGATTTGGGGAATTCCACCTCTCCACTGGACTTGGGGAATTCCACACCCCCCCCCAAGGAACCCTGGTTTGGATTCAGAGGATCCAGCCAGTCAGCAGCCGGGTGGGTCACCTGGGTCCTTGGGGCATCAAAGTCCTGGTCTGCCTAGCCTGGCAGGTGAGCTAGCAGGCCAGGCATATTCACCGGCCATTAGAAGGTCACAGCGGGCCAAGGGCCCATCTAAACATCTTGAGGACTATTGAGGTTTCTGTCAATTCTAAGGGAACTTACTAGTCCTTAAACAAGATGCAGAACAAACACTCAGTGAAGGAGTGTTATCTTCAACTTATTATTTGTTGTATTTTCTTTTATAAGAATTATTAATGTAAGAGACTCTGCCTGTGCGCAGGGAATTGTGATTTCCACCAACCCCCAGTCCCTTGAACACATGTACCTGTGCTGTTACATCATAAGGTATATTTTTTATCTAGGGGGGAGGGGTGTTGTGTCCTGAGCCTGCTGAAGTATTCAGCAGGCTCAGAAATGTTGCAAATGATCCTGGGCAGACCAACCTGGCTGTCGCCAGCCTTGCGCACATGCGCAAGGCGCAAAAACAGCTGGATTTCTATTGGCTGATACTGTCCAGGTTTTGGACACTATAAAAGGCCTACAAGCCATTTTGTTTTTTGCTGGTTATGAGAAGAGATCAATAAAGGAAGCTTGTTCACACAATATGTCTCTGCTTAATGCCTCAATTCTGCAAACATAACAAATACAATTATCAAATTCTGAACATGCACATATGAACTTTATGCTCAGAAGCCCAAGATGCTTGGAAATATGTCTCCAGATTCATAGAAGATGTAGAATAGAGATGGGATTTTCCTGTGTTGCTGAATTACAACTCCCAATAGAGCCAGTTGGCATGACCAATAGTATAAGATGCTGAGAATTGTAGTTCAGCAAGAAAAGCAGGGCTAGAAGTTCCCTTGTTCGTTTATATGTCACATTTAACCTTGGGGCATTCTGAAATCCAGGCATGGATCAATTAATGCCATAAAATTATAATATACCTGCCCTTAAACGATAAATATTTAGGGGAATTCTTTACAAATCCACAAAGATCTATCCTTGACTCACATTATAATTCATGCTATAAATATTAATGCATGCATACTTTTCATAAATAATATTACTATTCAAGTGTAATGTTAAATTTTACCTTTAAAAAAATTATACAGTATGTCTTTTTTTTCTTTCCTTTTCAAGTATCTGGATAACAGCAGTCCTCCTTTCCACAGTCTGAAAAATAATAGAGAATTAACTTCCTAAAGGCTAGTGCTGACTTATATTTAATGATTTAAATAATCTTGTGCAAATCACTTACCTCGTGTATTTTAAATGTGGGCCTCTGATATGGGTCAAAATGGCCCATGGGCCAAAGTGCCAGGTGATCAAGGGACTTATTTCTTGGCATGTTTACCTTAATCATTTCAAAATTACAGCCTTAATCTTAAGTGAAATGTGACAATGATGTATCCCTTTTCCCTCTCTACTCTCCAGAGTCACTCAATGAAGTATAGCAAATGTGTCCTTACAGAAGAAAGAGCCATTTGTGTACTTTGTCCCCACACAAAGTACCCCTTATGGATACAGGGCTGCTACAGATGCCGAAACTGTCACCCACTCTAATCCATGGGGTAGCTCTAACCGTACAGCCATTTACAGCACTCCCATCTTCACTTGAGTAATAACGTGAACTTTTAGGTAATGATAGAAGCTTATGAACATGCACTTCTTCAATACAATCCCCTTGTTATAGTAAGACTTTGCACAGAGTGTGAATCTTGAATTAATATTGCCTCAGGCAATATCCTCCACAAACTTTTTTCACAGCTCAGCTACATTTGCTGAGGAAAATCTTCTTAGCATGATTCACTGACCCTCAACCTGCCCACATTTTTTTAACAGGAGGATAAAAAAAAAAAAATCTAAATACCCAAGGAGCATATTTAACCACTTCAACATAAATTTGTAGTTGCTTTTGATTTTACTGAATCTCTGGTGCATTGCTAAAAGAAAAATAATATGTATACATAGACCCTCCCCCCCAAAAAACTCAAAATATATATGAAATGACAGAGATCACAGTATCAGTTTTATTAAAGTATTAAGATAGCTCATTAAAGGGGAGAAACAAAGCACATGCTATAGCTAGGGCTTTTTTTCTCATAGAACGCCCAGAACGGAGTTCCGGCACCTTTTTTGGATGGAACCTTGTAGGGTGGGCAAGGCAGGTTGTATGATGTGTATGAGTTCCGGCACCTTTTTTTTTTTAGAAAAAAAAGCACTGGCTATAGCTATTATAGTGTCCTTATTACTGCCAGAATAACTTGACTTTTGAACAACAGTTTCAGAAAGTGCAATAAGTAATGTATTTCAGATATTAAGATTCCAGATTTTAAGGTTCTCTAAACGCAATCCCTATGCATCAACAAAAATAACCAAAAGTAGTGATAAATATAGAAATGTACCTTGGTTTGAATAAAGTCTCCTGCTCTGTTTAACATTATTAAGCATACTTAAATTCAGTCACTAATTTAACATGCCACTGAAGCCATTTCCCCAGTAGTGAGTTACAGTGTCACTCAGCCATCACTGAGGCAATTCAAAGCCCTCATTACTGTTGACACATTGATAATTGAGTGAGTCTGAAAGGTGCTTTGAGTCACTAGAGTAGATGTGGCCACACACTATGTCAGCATTCTCCAATGGGAACAAACAGATTTCCATATGACATATTTTTTAAGCTTCAAAATTCCTGTTTCATCTATAGAAACTAGAGGCTTTGTAACTATGACAAGGACTACTTTTCAGGCCTGACCACAATGAAGAATCACGTGGAATTTTCCATGAGAGAATAATACACTATGCAGCATATGATTCAATGCAAAATGTCCCTAATACTGGCCTCTCTACCCATGGAGCTGCCTTATCAAAAAGCAACACCTATCAATATCTTAAGGGGGGAAAAGGACATTTTGCTTTGCATCATCCACCACATATCATGCATATTTATTTATCTTCCTGTTTCTTCCTTTGTAAGTCCAAATCACATTTTCTTTGTCTCTTAAGCCTTAATGAGCCCTACAGAATAAAACAAGGCATTAGGAACCGAAGCTGAATATTTTTATATATATATCTTTTTCCCTAAGCATAAAATGAGGAATTAGTGACCACTAATAACCCAGGACATAACATGTTACTGAAGAAATTCAGAACCTATATCTTTCTGTTAAATAAAGGGCTGCTTTTGCTTCTGTAGGAACTGCTACTTTCCACTATGATAGCAAGTGGCTAGGAGACAGCTGGACATATCTAGAGGCAAAAATCTGATAGGCTTCTTGATGCTGCTCAGCAGTGCTTTTTTGTCATAGAACGCACCAGAAGAGACTTCCTGCATCTTTTTTCAATGGATTTTCCAAGTTTTAAAAGTAACTTTTGAAAAATTGATGTTTGGTCCACATGGACTTGAATCGCCCTGTTAAGCATAGCGTGTCGGCGGCAAAATCATTAAAACAGTGCATGTGGGCTGCTTGTGTGTTGAGTCCAATGCATGCGTACTTCATCCGCGTTGGTTGTGATGGCGCTGCTCGGCTTGTGGCATTGCTCAGCTTATGATTGGTCATGTGGTCATGTGCTGAGTGCTTACTGCGGGTGGCGACTGTTATATTTCGTTACACAACTGACATGTGTGGGTGTGTGTACAGTGATTGACTACGTGCGAAAGGTAAATAATTTCTTTATTTTAAAAAATTGTTGGTGAATTTAAAATCTTTTTAAAATTTTTAGTGTAAAAGTATGACCCCAAATTTAAAAATGAAAAAAAAAATACTAATTACTTCTCAACCACCAGTCCTGTTAAGAACTGAATATATTTTTTAAAAAATAAAAGATTAACAAGATGTGAATTCCGGCACCTTTTTTCTTACAAAAAAAAAAGTATTGCTGCTCAGTCTCTACAATAAATTGTCCATCCAGGACAATTGGCATGGAGAACAAGGTAAGATAATTTCTCAGCCAATGCTAACAGTAGAACTGCATATTAAAAAACAATGTCATCCCCTAATTATTCACCTTGTTTGGGGGAAATTTAAAAACTAATATATTGTTGGAAATATAATGAGGTGAAGAGGTAGGGCAAGATAGATACTGAATCATTGTAGCAGTGTTATTTGGGACTGTATTATTTGTGGGAGGGGAAAACAGTCACAAAATGCCAGGAATATCTTCATGGCCATATTAAAATGTTTGCTTTCTGTTCATGAATCAGAAGAACATTTTATACACATAAATTGGGTTGCTCCACAGGATTCCTTTACTGTACCTTAACAAGAAGGCCAAGGTACTGTTATTGCCACAGACAATTTTAGGAAACAATTGATAAATTCCCTACCATTCTAGTCCCTCCCACACACAATCACAATTGGTGGGAAAACTACCAATTGTTGCCCTAAATGAGTGGCACAGCAGGATGTGTGTAGATGAGCAGGCTATTTAGAAAATTTTCAGGCACCCGTGTCGTCTGCCTTTCTCATTTTCCCCAGTGTCAGCACTGCAAAGTTGGCAATAAAGCTGCAACCTTGAAACAGGTTGGGGGGAGAATGAAGGAAATGTGTGTTTTGGAACTCTGCAGCTACCAGCAAGCAGAATAAAACAGCTGAATAAAAGAAGGCATTTTTCCTTCAAAAGGATTGAACAACCCAGAGGAAAAGAAATACAGGGCACACCAAGGCAAAGAGCAGTTATAAAAGCACACCATGGAAAATGGATGCAAGTACTCTACATGTTGGCCAAAGAGAAAGAAAGCAAAAGAAATTCCAAGATAAATTAAGGCAGAACAGTGTAAGAAAACATTGCATTACTATAGAGTGTAATATTGTGATAATAATAATAATAATAATACAGTAATTGTAATGGTATAGTAATAAGAATTAATGTAGTAATATAGAAGTAATGGCAATAAGAAACTATTGAGTGGAAACAATAGGAAAAAAATCATATACTGCATAGACTTGTAGGTTTCATCTCACTTTTGTATCTTGTTTTTTTCTCCAAAATAAAACATTTCCTTAATAAGGATATATTTAAAAATACCACCTGTCAAGAGTCATCTATATATATATATAGAAACACGTATGGCTGGTTCCTTCTTGTTCTATAGTAGATTTGAAGCTGCAGAAGACCATTCAAGAGGGTTCTCTGAGCCTGAAAAAAGGTAATGTAGTGAAGTAAAACACCAGCCTCCTTATGATTAAGCCATAGCACCAAAGCATGAGTGCCTATAAACTCAATGCCTCCTAAGCATAAAGACTACTCTGAAAAAAAGGACAGGAGTAGGTGTTGGAGAACACTGAGAGATATAGCAGTCCTCAGAGGGAGACAAAGAGAAGCGTATAAAAGAAAGCAATCTTGGTTAGATATTTTATTTTGATCATTAGCTTGAGTTCTTGGTTTGGACTGCTGTTGCTCCAAAGAGTCTGTTTTTCATTTTCAACCTCTTTCTCTGGATGTTTTTTTTTTTTTTTGTAAAAATTTTTATTTTCAACTTTACAATACATAACAATCTTACAAATACTTCAGATAAAAAATAAAACAAATTGATACACACCACATTCGGTCTTGCCTGCCCATTTCCCCCCAAACCGCATCCCACCTCAAACCAACTTACTTCTTTCCCTCTTTTTCTTCACTCACCCCCTCTCCTCCTTCACCTCAACCTTCCTACTTACTTCTCACCTTCTTCTCCTCCCTCTTGATGCGGTCCAGGGGAAATGCCCGAGCAGTTCCTCTCTCAAAATTAAAACATTAATATTATATACAATAAGACTATTTCTACTTTATCTGAACTACTTAAACTTCAACCCATCCACCCCCACCCCCTCCCCCCACCCCCCGACTTCCCAGAGCAAAATACAGGATTATGCAAACATATTAAACATAATCTATTTAAGTTTACTAATTATACAATGTACAAAATCATAAAAACCCTTAACTCTCTTTTTTTTTATTAAAAAGTTGTATAAATTTTACAAAAAATACAAAACAATACAAAAACAAAAAACAACATATACAAATAAAAAACAAACATTACCCAACAAAACCCCCCTTCCCCAACCCCTACCCAGACCCTCCCCCCTTCCCCCCCCTGAGCCTCCCAGAGCAGAATATAGGCTTAGTTAAAAGAAGATTAAAAAAATTATATTTATAAAAAAAAGGAAAATATAAAATAAAAGATATATATATATATGTATATAAAAATAAAGATTATAAAAAGGCTATATAATATTTTTTTATATCCAACTTAAATTGTATAAATTTTATCCATTTATCCCAAACAGCAAGAAATTTCTCTTGCGTTTGTCCCTTTAAGAAAGCCGAAATCTTTGCCATTTCCGCCAAATAAGACACTTTAAGAAACCATTCCTGCAATGCAGGCAAAGATTCCTTCTTCCAATATTGTCCTACTAACAACCTCGCAGCTGTAATCAAATTTAACATCAATATAACCTCCTTTGTATCACAATCAGTAACTATACCTAACAAAAATAATTGCGGAGTAAATTTTACCCTCCTTTTAAAAATTCTCTGGATATTCCACCATATCTTAATCCAAAATGCTTTTATCTCTCTACACGACCACCAGAT
This sequence comes from Crotalus tigris, assembly GCF_016545835.1. Lineage (NCBI taxonomy): Eukaryota > Metazoa > Chordata > Lepidosauria > Squamata > Viperidae > Crotalus > Crotalus tigris. The sequence continues at coordinate 6,927,395 of NW_024096551.1, read as the reverse complement.
ATGATAATAAGTAGCATCCATACAACCACATCTCCAACATTTAGGTTTTAAGTCAGGGTACATAAGAGACATTTTTTGTGGATCAAGGTGCCAAAACCCTTAACTCTCTTCAAACTTTGACATCATAAGTTTAGAAACAAAATCATTACTCATAGAATAAGTGAAACTTTGTAGTTCCATATTTCTTCTGAACATATTCTATCCATCTTCTCTATACATTAAAATATCTCTCTTGTGAATGGTCCTTTAAATAAGCAGAAATTTTAGCCATTTCTGCTAAATTAGAAACCTTAAATACCCATTCTTCTAAAGAAGGCAGAAGCCAGTAATCTTGCTGCTGTTATTAAATTCAACATTAAGATAGTTTCTTTAACATTAAAGTCCACGAAAATTCCCAAAAGAAACAGTTGGGGAATAAACTTAATCTTCCTTTTAAAAACCTTTTGAATGTTCCAACAAATCATAATCCAGAAGTCTTTAATAACTTTACAGGTCCACCAAACATGAAAATAGGTTGCATCCAAGCAACCACATCTCCAACATTTAGGTTGCAGGTTCGGGTACATACAGGACAACTTTTTAGGATCCAAATGCCATCTATAAAACATTTTGTAAAAATTTTCCCTCAAATTCTGGGCCTGCGTAAATTTAACATTTCTAGTCCAAATTTCCTCCCATAAGTCTAACGAGATCGGTTCTTGAATATTCTGGGCCCATTTAATCATACAATCTTTAACTAACTCTGTTTCTGAATCCAATTTTATTAACTCATTATAAATTCTTTTAATATGGGCACATTTCTGATCCTTGATCTGAATTACCAAATTTTCATCTACTAAAGTAATTCTCACTTTCTTATCCAAAGTCCATCTCTGCACAATTTGCAAATATTGAAACCACGATTGTAAAATGTTTTCTTGCCTTAACACATCAGAAGACTTTAATTGCCAATCAGTACCCGACCAAGTAAGTAACTCTTTATCCGAAATTTGTCAAAATTCACCCCCTTAGAAACCCCCTGGATTGCTTGTCCAGGAATCCCCCAAACAGGTATTTTATAATTTAACTTATAATAATATTTTTTTCCAAACTCGAAGTAAAGCATATCTTAAAATATGTGGCTTAACGACCAAATCTACTTTCTTATCAAAAATTAAATATGCATGCCAACCGTATAATAAATCCCACCCTTCAAGAACAAGAATATCTCTATTTGTTAAATTGAGCCAGTCACTTACTAAAGTTAAAATGGCCGCATCATAATATAATTTCAAATTTGGTGCTTTAAGTCCATCTCTTTCTCGAGCATCTTGTAAAATCTTAAACTTTACCCTTGGTTTCTTCCCGCCCCAAATAAATTTATTAATACCCTTCTGCCATTCATCCAAATTAGCATCCTTCTTTAAAATGGGTATCATCTGAAACAAAAAAAGAAACTTTGGTAGAACATTCATCTTCACTACTGAAATTCTACTCAATAACGATAGTTGTAGCTTTTGCCAATCATTTAAATCTTTTTGAACTTTAACCCATAAGCGCTCATAATTATTCTTAGACAATTTTCCATTAGATGTTGTAATATAAACTCCTAAATACTTAACCTTATTAACTATTTCATAACCGGTTGTTTCAGCTATAAAATCTTTTCCCTTCCTAGACATATTTTTCAATAATATTTTAGTTTTATTCTTATTTACCTTAAAACCAGAGACCTGTTCATACTGTGCTAAAATTTCAACCAAATCTTTGACCGAATCTGTTGGATGGGATAATGTCACAACCAAATCATCAGCAAAAGCTCTCAGCCTATAATCAATTTTACTTATTTTTATTCCTTTTAATCTAGATGAATCTCGAATTTTAATAAATAAAATCTCCATTGTTAATACAAATAACAAGGGGGATAAAGGACAACCCTGTCTTGTACCTTTTCCTATTTTAAATACGTCTGTTAATCCCCCATTAATTATAATTTGTGCCGATTGTTGTTGATACATGGCCTTGAGAGCAGACAAGAATTTATCTCCAAAATTCATTTCCTCTACAACTTTCAATAGAAAATTCCAATCTAATTGATCAAAAGCTTTCTCAGCATCTATAAATATTAAAGCAGCAGGGATTTGGTTGTTCTTATCCAAATACTCTATTAAATTAACAATTTGTCTTACATTGTTTTTCATATATCTCCCCATTATAAATTCAGATTGGTCAGTATGAATCAATTGTTTCAAAATCTGCATTAATCTATTTGCCAATATCTTTGCAAAAATCTTATAATCTGTATTTAAAAGAGATATAGGCCTATAATTTCTAGGTTGGGACAGATCCTGGTCATCCTTTGGAATTAATGATATGAAGGCCGTTCTCCAAGATGGAGGTAATTCTGCTCCAGATAAAATATCATTAAAAAGTACCTTTAATGGTTCTATCATTTTTTCAGATAACATCTTGTAATAAATCGCTGTTAACCCATCAGTACCTGAAGTCTTACCAACCTTCAATTGTTTAATTGCAAAAATAAACTCTTCAGAAGTAATTAAACCATTAATCCCATCACATTGATCACTCGTAAGTCTAGGAAAATGTGCTCCCTGTAAATATTTTTCTATATCTGAAGTTTGTATACTTTCACTAGCATATAATTTAGAATAAAAATCTAAAAAAGACTTTTTAATCAAATTTTGTTGGTAGACTTCTTTACCTTTATAAATTATTTTATCTATAATCCTCGATTTCTGTTTCTCACGTAATTGATAAGCCAACCATCTACCAGGTTTATTTGCATTACAAAATGTATTATGTCTCACATACCTCAAATTAGTTGCCATTTGATCTGCTAATAACATATTAAATTGCTCCTTCAACAAAGTAATAGAAACTTTTAACTTATTGTCCATTGGATTTGATATTAAAATCTTTTCCTCACATTTAATCTTCAAGATTTTTACATTTCTGGGTCTGTTTACGTCTGTGAGCATTGTTCATAGAAATCAAAACCCCTCTCATATATGCTTTACAAGAATCCCATACCATTGGCATCAAAGTACCCTTATTCATATTCCAAGCAAAAAAATCCTTTAAATAACCTTTACATCACTGTATATTCTTTTCATATCTAAATAAATTCTCATTCAACCTCCAAGTCCTTCTAGTTCTTTCTTCCGATGAAATTTCCAACCATACCGGACTGTGGTCTGAAATTATTCTAGGAAATATCTTGATATTCTTCACCCTAGAAAGGAAATCACTAGTAACCAAGAAAAAATCAATTCTAGAATAAGATTGGTGTCTATCTGAAAAAAAAGTAAAGTCTTTTTCCTCAGTATTCCGTTCTCTCCAAATATCTCTAAGTTCCAAATCATCCTTTAAGTAAAAAAAAAAACTTTAGGAAGTCTTGCATGGTTAGAAACTTTAAAAGGACCCTTCTTATCTTTACTTGAGTCTAAAACACCATTCCAATCTCCCATCATAATAACTGATTTATAATCCAAAGAAGTTAATTTCTGGTAAATCAACATAAAAATGTTTTTGTTGTTGATTGGGAGCATATAAACCAACCAAAAGAGTTCTCTTATCATTTATTAGTAAATCAATAATAACATATCTTCCTTGTAAGTCAAAATCAATTAACCTCGGTGAAAGCTCCTTTCTCACATAGATAACTACTCCTCCTTTTTTCTGCAAAGCAGGAGCTATAAAATGTATCCCCAGCCGGGGATTAAACAAATATTTTTGATCTTTAAAAATAATATGAGTCTCTTGTAAACAAATAATATCATTTCTGTGTTGTTTCAAATAATGAAAGATTTTCTTTCTCTTCTGTGGTGAGTTGAGCCCATTAACATTCCAGGTTAGAAGCTTTGCCATCCTTGGCAGGATGAAGCCTTTGGAACAAAGCCTCTAGATTTACAGTCGATGATCTCTTTGGCCTTGCTCCTCCCACCGGCTCCAAAATAGACTGTGATAAACTTCCATCATCTGCCTTTTGTTGTTGTTGCTGTTTTTGTTGTTGTTGTTGTCTTTCTCTACGTTTATAAGCAGCACGTGTAATTCTCTGTTCCCTTGGGTCTTCTGTTATTTGCAAATTCTGTTGCATAACTTCAACCAACAATTCTTCTCCCAAAGATGGCATTGAACCTACAGACAACTGTGCTTCTGCCTTGCTCTCATCTTTCTTTGATCTTGGAGATGGTGGTGAACTTGCTTTTAAAATAGTGACATAAAAATCTCTTGCTTTTGAAACTGTATTAAGATGGTTTCATGTACCAGTGTAAGTCACCACTATCCCCAGAGATATGTCCCATCTAAATTGAATTTGTCGCTTCTTAAGTTCTTCAGCCAAAAAAACAAAGTCTTTTCTTTTTCTAAGAATTTTAGAAGGTATTTCCTTTAAAACTATCACATCCTGAGCTGCAATCTGAAATCTTTGTTTATAGAAGGCCTGTATAATTTCATGTACGAAGTGATTTTCTCACAAAATAGACCACCACATCTCTTGGTAATTTCCTCTGTTTTGAAACCCATGAATTAACTCTAAAAATCTTTTCAATATCTTTCAACATTTCTTCGGGATCAATTTCCAAAATAGAGGCCAGTTCTGGTGCAATTTCTTCTCTCAAATTCTCCTTAATATTTTCCTTCAGGCCCCTTATTCTCAAAGCATGTTCCATTTCTCTGTATTGTGACATTATAATATCACTCTGTGTGGCATCCACATTTTCTTCTATTTTTTCTAATCTATCTTGTTATATTTCAACATTACCAACCACTTCATCCACCCTGTCGTCAATCTTTTCCACAAGGCCAGCAAGCCCTTGGAGTGCCAAAACAATATCTTTCCTGAGCTCATTACTTTCTTGAGCCAAAAGCTCTGGTGTTTTTTCTAGTGATTTTTCCAAAGTCTTATCTAAGGCATCTTGTAAGTCCTGAAGTGTGAGTGCCTAAGGTGGGGGCGAAGGTGGAGAAGGTTTAGGTTTGGGTTGTTGTACAGTCTGAATTACTGGAGAGGCAGTTGAAGTTTTAGAAAGAGAAGGAAGTCCAGGACGTTTTGAAGCCATTTTAAAAAAGGGGGGAGGGGTTTCCCCCCTTCCCTTTTTCAAAAAATAATAATATAAAAACAAAGGAGAAGAAAAAAACAATTCCCCCTTAAAAAAGGGGGGGAATAAGAATTTTTCCCCTTTAAAATAAACCAAATCTATTACATTGTTAAAACTTTGTTGCCAGTTTAAAAATAGAAAGTAAAAAATAGAAAGTGAAAGTTCTCAAACAAAGAAAGTGACAAAGAAGGAGGATTCCTCCGCCATATTTCTTCACTCCAGTTAGAATAGTAACAGGAGTAGATGTTAATTCACACTGAGTTAGGTTTAAAGTAAAATCATCAATTCTTCTCTTCCTGATAGCTCTGTCTGCTTTTGAGTTAACTTACTTTTCCCATCAGATAGCAGCAGTGGAGGCAGCATCTAGCTTCATTTTCTTCGGAGAACAAAGGCATCCAAGGAAACGGAGCAACGCCCAGACTGCGTGGAAGCTCTCACTTCACCTCCCAGAAAAAAAAACTGGGAAAGCTGCGAGGCTTTACTTCTATCCAGGCAAAAGCTCACCTCCCTCCCTTCGCCCGGGAGGGAAGTTTCAAGCCGCAAAACAGCTGATCGTTGCTGTTTTGCCAGCTTTTACGATTTCCCGGGACGGGCAGCTGTCAAACAGCGGCCCTAGGCACTGACGCAACCACAGGAAGTCCTTTCTCTGGATGCCTAAGAGACTGGGGAGAATAAACTTCAGCAGATTCTCTATAACTTGGAGAGGCCAGTGTTTGATTTCTGCTATTCACTACTTTCCTCTCTGGGTACAAAGTGTCTTGCCTAATAATAAAAAAATACGCAGTTGAATGTTCTCACTGCTTTTCCCTCAAATTTGATCTTGATAATTTCTGTTAAAACGATTCCTGTCAGTTTTAAAAAGGTAACAGCACCTAAATTTCATGTGTTGGCATGGATATGGGGAAATTAGCAGTGCAAATTACTTCCCCCCTTTTGGAAAAAATGTGTAATAATCATGTGCCTATTTTACCCAGGGAAATTATTCAGGAAACTGGTGATATATCAAGGAAGCTTTCTACTGTATATCCAGTTGACACTGTTGGATATCTTGCATATTTCAGCACTTTTTTCCACTGAAGAATTAAGTTCCATATCAGAAAACAAAACAAATCTGTGATGACTTCACTTTATCTGACTAAACTTTGAAACCCAAGGTCACAATACATAATTGCTTTTTTAAAGAACAATGGCAGTTTTAAATTAGTTGTGCTCTTATACAGTAACTGTAACTTTGTTTTTTGAGTTCTATGGCTAAATTATTCCAAACTGCTATGAAATGTTAGCTGTACATAATGGGCCATATCTATAAGCAGGTAGGGTGAAAATATATTTTCAAATACAATCAACTGTAGAGAAAGAAAACATTTGATATGACAATTGGCAGTAATATTAATGGGTTGTGAGAATGACCTTGGAGGGGGGGGGAATAGAGATGTTGCCCAGGGAACAATCATATAAAAGGGGAAAACATGAAGAAAAGATCTATCCAAACTTATTCAGCAATAAAAAGAGATGGTGGGAGGTTTGGTTAATGTAGCCTTACAATAAAGTAGAATTAGCTCATATTGTTTCCTATCTGGTCTACTTGGGATGCTGACAGTAATTTATTTGTGGGACACAACCTTGAAAAGCAAACTCTGATGGGCCTTTCTGTAGTTAAGTGGATAATTATATTATAAAAGTCTCTTTAAATCCATGTATGTGTCATGGTTCCGACAGAGGAAACTCTTCAAAAGAACCTCAAGGCATTGTTTACCTTAAAAAATCTTTTATTCGACTAGCATAATATCGTCACTGCATAATTGAAGCCAAAAACTGAATTCACCTCCCCTGGGCATATAGTATCAAAGCACAATTTCCTCCTCCAATTAACAGTCATAAATTACGTTCCCCAATTAGCTTGAAGCATGGCCTTCCTCTCCAGTTCTCCAGTCCGCCAATTCTTTATCAGCTCTGTGCTCAATAACCTTGATTCTCATGCTAATTTTAGTGTTGTTATGTCTAGCTAGACTCCCTCCTTCCAACATCATCTAACTCTAAAAGTGAAAGGGAAAAAGATGGCTACATTTCCATCTGTTGTCAATGCAAAATATCCGATGTTAGCGGCATTGACATCCGGCCCCCCCTTACAAAAAGGTCAAATCCCATAATGTAAACAAAAGCACAGGTTAGGGATTGCCTCTCAGTTTATTAGGGTGTTTCTTATAGAACCTGTTAATGAGTTGGTCAGCTTTCAATCACTATACTTCACCCAAGTGGCCTCAGACAACGAATATCCCTTCCATTGTATTAAGTACTGCAATTTCCCTTTAAAAATTCTAGAATCAAGAATATGTTTTATTTCATAGTGAGTTTGTCCTGCCACCATAAAGGATCTGGGTGCCTTCTTAGGGGGAGGGATTAAAGTGGAACCCCAGTAAGGTTGCAACAGGTTGCAATGCAACACAGGGTGAACTTTTCCTAAGAGCTTAGGGAGTTTTAATTCCACTGTGACTGGGTTAATGATCTTTACAATGCAGAAAGGTTCCAAGAACTTCGGTCCTAACTTCTTACTAGGTAATCTGAGCTGTAAATATTTAGTTGACAGATAAATCTTTTCCCCAACTTGAAATGTTCTTTGAGGAGCCCTTTTTTTATCTGCCTGCTTTTTGTATGTCTTGGAAGCCTTTTTTAAAGCAGTTTTTGTAGATTTCCAAACTTCTTTCCACCCCCTCACCCATTGATCAAGTGTCTGGGAAGTGGAGGGCATCTGGGAGTATTCGAGTTTCAGGCTGAACTCTTTCCCTGTAGCCACTTTAAAAGGCATGAAGCTGGTACTGCTGTGAACTGAGTTATTGTAAGCCACCTCGGTTAGTTTGAGAAAATGTCTCCAAAACTTAGCTGTGAACTGCATCCCCCTGTCTGAAATGATTCATTTAGGCATACCATGCAGCTGGTAGATGTGTTTCAAGAACATTTTGGTCAGTTGTTGGGTGGACAGGAGTCCTTTGCAGGTGATGAAGTGAGCCTGCTTTGAGGACAGATCTATCACAGTCCAGATGTCTGTATTTCCTCTACTTTCAGGTCTGTATTTCCTCTACTATAAAATCCATAGCAATTTCTACCCATGGTTGGGAAGGGTCTGCCACTGGTTGCAATAACCCAGGGGTTTTCCCCAGAATTCTTTTCATGGTGGCACATACAGCACAACTCCAGACATAGCATTTCACATCCTGTTTCAATCCCAGCCACCAGAATTGCTGGTGGATGAGGTGTAGTGTTTTTAAATATCCAAAGTGTCCAGCCTGTTTTATGTCATGGCCATGTCAGAGAGCGTTAAGGTGGACGGTCTCTGGCAAGTATAGCTTTCCCCCCTTGTAAGCCAAACCATCCCTGTATGTTAGGGAGGTTTGATTGTCCTTGAACCATTGGTCAGTGAGGAGCTCTTTTTTATTTTCTTTGCCCCAGGGTCATCAGGGTTAGGGGCTCTTGAAGGTAGGACACTGCATGGCATGAGTTGAGAAGCTGTTTGTGGATTGGAGATAATTGCCTCATTAACCTCTTCATGCTCGCTTTTGTACTGGGGCAGTCTGGATAGAGCATCAGCTAAGAAGTTCTTTCCTCCCGGTATGTACTTTATAGTGAAGTTGAAACTATTAAAGTACTGTGCCCAGCACACCTGCTTTGGGGACAATTTGCGAGGAGTTTTCAATGCTTCCAGATTTTTGTGATCTGTCCATACTTCAAAAGGCATCTTGCTTCCTTCTAGAGCCCCGGAGAGGAAGGAGAGCTCCGGAACTGGAAGACCGGCGGAAAGGAGAGCTCCAGAGACAGAGCCAGCCAGCAGCCATTGCCGCACCGGCACCAAGAGCAAACCGCCAAGCTGGAGGACCGGCAGAAAGGAGAACCCCGGAGAGAAAGGAGAGCCCTGGAGCTGGAAGATTGGCGGAAAGGAGAGCCCCGGAGACGGAGCCAGCAAGCCGCCATTGCCGCACCGGCCGGAGCCAGCCAGCAGCCATTGCTGTGCCAGCACCCCCCAGCTGGAAGCTCGCGGGAGGATCACCGCCACCAGAGGACAAGTGTAAAGGGAGGAGGAGAAAAAGCAGGCCCTTCTGTCCCTGTGGCCTCGGGCGGGCTACACCCCTTCACCGTGTGGTCACGCTCGTCGGTTCGGCCCTGCGAGACCAGTGGGGCCTCCATGCACCACGGGGGGCCTGGCTGGTGCCATCCCATTGTCGTCACCGCCGCCGCTGCCGGGGGGGGTGGCCCTTTGTGACTTTTGGACTTCGATTCCCAGAATCTCTTAGCCAGTGTATGTTGACTGTATAATTGTTTTTTAATTTTCTTTTTAGTTTTATTGTATTAGGGTGTGTTTGGGTGTGAGAGATGGAGCTGGGAACGAGAACTGGTGCCCCCTCTGCTGAGTGTGTAAACAGAAGTGGAGGGGGGGGTGGATGTACTTCCCGGCTCGATTTGAATGTGAGATGTGGCCTGCCGGGAGGGGGGGATGGTGGGAGGGAGACCTGCGGGGTGGGTGGGGAGTTTTCAGGGGTGGAGGTGGGCCAGAACATCCCGGTTATCGTAGGGAGAGGTAGATATGGTGGGAGCCAAAGGGTGGGCCATCTTCGGGGAACAAGGACTCGCTGCATTAAAGCGATTACCTGTTCTGACCCCTTGGACTCTTCTCCAATACCTGGAGAGGGGGGTGTTCAGGACCCTGGCCTCAGGTTGCTGCTTCTTAATGCCAGGTCGGTTATTAATAAAGCCCCCCTCATCCGGGACATGATACTAGATGACGAGGCCGACCTGGCATGTATTACTGAGACCTGGCTGGGCCAAGAGTGAGGTGTTCCTCTCTCAGAGATGTGCCCAGATGGGTTTCAGATAATGCACCAACCGCGATTCCAGGGAAGGGGTGAGGGAGTGGCGATTCTTGTCCGAGAATTCTTGAGACCTCGCAGGATCCCAGCCCCAGAGGTTGTTGGTTGTGAGTCCCTTCTCTTGAGGTTGGATTCAAGGGTTCAGTCGGGCTTGTTGTTGACATACCTGCCTCCCAGCTATGTGACAACAGCCCTGCCTGAGCTGCTGGAGGGGGTAGCTGGGTTGGCGGTGGAATTCCCCAGGCTTATGGTGCTGGGGGATTTCAATCTGCCATCACTCAGCGAATCCTCTGGTGTGGCTCAGGAGTTCATGGCTTCCATGACAACCATGGACCTGACCCAGATAATTCAGGGTCCGACCCATAGGGGAGGACACACGCTCGACTTGGTATTCCTCTTGGGGCAGTGGAGACATGATTTCGATTTAAGGGGTATAGTTACTTCTCCCTTGTCATGGTTGGATCACTTCCTGTTGAGGTTAGATTTCTCGGTCCTACTCCCCCACCGCAGGGAGGCGGAACCAATTAGGTGGTTCCGCCCCAGGTGTTTAATGGACCCGGAAGGGTTCCAAATAGCGCTTGGGGGTTTTCCTGATTCCCTCCTCCACGAACCGGCTGAGTCCTTGGTCGCTGCTTGGAATAAGGCGGCATCAGGGCATTAGACCGGATCGCGCCTTTGCAACCTCTCCGTGATTATGGATCCCGGAGGGCACCTTGGTTTGCCGAGGAGCTAAGGGAGATGAAGTGTCAGAAGAGACGTCTAGAGCGATGCTGGAGGGCTAGTAACTCCAAATCCAACCGGACACTTCTAAGAGCCTATATTAAAACTTATTTAGTGGCGATACGACCGGCAAAATGTTCGTATTTTTCCGCACTTATTGCGTTTGCAGAATCTCACCCCACCGCCCTGTTTAGGGTGACCTGTTCCCTACTTAACATTCAGGAAGCCAGGGAGCCCTTACAGGGTAGAGCAGAGGAATTTGTGTAATTCCTATCAGACAAAATCTCTCGGATTCGGACAGACCTAGACTCCGATTGGGCAGGGCCTTCTGAGATGACTGGGGCAGGTCTTAGCTCAGTTTTATGGGATGAATTTGAATCTGTGACCACTGATGATGTTGACAGAGCGGTGGGAGCAATGAGCGCCTCCACTTGTTTATTGGACCCGTGTCCTTCCTGGTTGGTCTTGGCTGCCAAGGAGGTGACACGAGGCTGGCTCCAGGTGTTGATCAACGCTTCATTGAGGGAGGGGTCTTTCCCACAATCCTTGAAGGAGGCGGTTGTGAGGCCCCTTCTCAAGAAGCCTACCCTGGACCCGGCTGACTTAAATAACTTCCGTCCAGTCTCCAATCTCCCCTTTTTGGGGAAGGTTGTAGAGAGAGTGGTGGCGCTCCAGCTCCGACACTCTCTGGATGAAGCTATTATCTAGACCCTTTTCAATCTGGCTTCAGGCCCGGCTTCAGCACAGAAACCGCTTTGATCACGCTGATGGATGATCTCCGGCGGGCCCGAGACAGGGGTTATTCCTCTGTCTTGGTGCTACTTGACCTCTCAGTGGCTTTTGATACCATTGATCATGGTATCCTTTTGCGACGACTTGAAGGGGTGGGAGTGGGAGGCACCATTTTACGGTGGTTCTCCTCCTATGTCTCTGGCCGGTCGCAATCGGTATTGGTGGGAGGGCAGAGGTCAACCCTGAGGCCCCTTGAATGCGGGGTGCTGCAGGGGTCAGTCCTCTTCCCCCTCTTATTTAACATTTATATGAAGCCGCTGGGTGAGAGTATCAGACAGTATGGGGTGAGGTTTCATCGGTATGCTGATGATACCCAGTTATATATCTCCTCCCCGAGCTCTCAGTGAAGTGGCTGATGTGATGGGCCATTGCCTCGAAGCCGTGAGGGTCTGGATGGGGGTTAACAGACTCAGGCTCAATCCTGACAAGACCGAGTGGCTTTGGATGTTGCCTCCCAAGGATCATGTCGACTGTCCAGTGTTGACTCTAGCAGGGGAAAATATACCCTCTTTGGAGCGAGTTCGCAACTTGGGTGTCCTCCTTGATCCACAGCTGAATTTGGAACATCATTTGACGGCTGTGGCTGGGAGGACCTTTGCACAAGTTCGTCTGTTGCACCTGTTGCAACCTACCTGGACCGGGAGGCTCTCCTTACAGTCACTCATGCCCTTGTCACCTCACGTCTGGACTACTGCAACGCGCTCTACATGGGGCTACCCTTGAAAAGTATTCAGAGACTACAGTTGGTCCAGAATGCAGCCGTGCGAGTGATAGTGGGTGCTCCTAAATACACCCACATTACACCTATCCTCCGTGAGCTGCACTGGTTGCCTATTGGTCTCCAGGTCCAATTCAAGGTGTTGGTTATTACCTTTAAAGCCCTATATGGCTCGGGGCCAGGCTATTTGCAAGACCGCCTACTACCTCATAGTTCCCTTCGTCCGGTTAGATCCCTTCAGGTCCCATCGGCCAAGCAGTGCCATTTGGCAGGGCCGCAGAGGAGGGCTTTCTCTGTGATGGCGCCCACGTCTTGGAACCAGCTCCCCCCAGAGATTAGGACTGCTCCCACCCTGTTGGTTTTCTGTAAGCTGCTTAAGACCTGGCTTTTCCGGCAGGCCTGGGGTTTATAAAATCTGACCCCGGGATGACTGTTCTTGTACTGTTTGTTTTGTTATGTTTTATGGTGTTTTTATTGTTATCCGCCAGAGTCCTCCGGGAGTGGGGCGGCTTATAAATTTTAATAATAATAATAATAATAATAAAAATAGTGTTGCCAGTTTATTAAACTCCATCTAATCGCGAAAGCCTCCTTTTCCCATATTGCCCACCTCCTATCGCTTTCAGTAACTTTTTTTGAGGTGTAGGCACAGGGTTGCAAAGTTCCCATTTGTTTTCTTTGCAGGAATACAGCTCCAATGGCCATGTCATTGGCATCAGCTTGAATTACCAAGGCTTCCCTGGGCAGGAATGCTTTAAGACCAGTTCAACAGCAAATAGTCTTTTTACTTTTTCAAAAGCAGTCTGACAGTTCATAGTCCATGCTAGTGGTTGGCCCGGTTGTGGCTTTCCTCCCTCTTTGTCTGTTTTTAGTAATTCCATAAGGGGTAGGGCAATTTTGGCAAAGAAGGGGGTGAATTGATGGTAGAAGTTGGCAAATCCTAGGAAGCTCTGGAGCTGTTTGCGAGTCTTTGGAGGCTGCCATTCAATTACGGCTTTCACTTTGGTTGGGTCCATTTCAATGCCCTTGTTGGAAATTCTGTACCCAAAATAATCTAATCAGGTCTGGTGAAACTCACACTTCGACAGTTTGACATAAAGTTTGGCATTCAACAGTTTCTTTAACTCTTCTCTCACTAGTTTTACATGGTCAGTCATATTTGTGCTGTATATCAGGATGTCACCAGAACCCCTTTGTATAAATGGTCATGTAGAACCTGATTAATCAGTTGCATGAAGACAGCTGGGGCCCCCTGTAGTCCAAATGGCATGACTTAAAATTGATAGCTCCCCATGGAACAGTTAAAAGCAGTCTTCCACTCATCTCCCTCCTTTATCCTCACCCGGTAATATGCCTCTCTCAGGTCTAACTTAGTGAAAACACTCTCCTTTGCCAGGTGGGTTAGTAAGTCCTTTGGGAGGGGGAGGGGGTATTTATTTTCCACACTCACTGCTTTCAGACCCTTATAATCCATGCAGAGATGAAGCGACCTGTCTTTTTTTTCTTTAAACAACACCGGCGCTCCCACAGCAGACTTGGCCCGTTTGATGAATCCCCTTGCTAAGTCTTTGTCCACATAACACTGCATCTCCTCCATTTCTAGGGGGACATAGCAAACATCTTCAGTCATGGGAGTTTGGCTCCCAGTAACAGTTCGATGGAGCAATCATTGGGTTGGTGGGGAGGCAGGGCGTCACATTGTTTCTCACTAAATGCCTCTGCTAGGCCCTGGTACTTGCTTAGGATGAGTGGCTTGCCTGGTTATGATAAGGTAGCCATGTGCGCTAGCTCATTGGGTAGGCTAAAATCTCCTGTAACACATGTTGCATATGGGGATGGGCTTGGGCCCTTAGGTAATCTTACAGTTCTCATTCCCTTCTCCCACCAGATAAATGGCTTCCATTTGTCCAAGCAAGCTAGCCCTAGGATCATAGCCTCAGTAATTTTTGGAGCCACCATGAAACAAATGAACTCCCAGTGCTTACCTATTTCTAAGTGATGTTGTTGTTCGTCCATCGATTTTGATGAAGACCTTGACATTTTATGGGTTATGGGTCATCAACAATGTGTCCATAGGTGGCTAATAAGACCGATGTTAGTACAGAATGTTCTGCCACATACTGAACAAAGAAATGTAGACACTGTTACTTCAGCATTTGCAGCTCTGGCTTTGCGGAGTGCTCGCGTTTCTTGTGCCAAGATTGTCCTTCTGTGTTCATATGTCTGGCAACCCTGGTACACCAAGGTGCTCCATGTCGGTCAATCATGTGCCAGAAGTTCCCAAGAGATGGTGTTAATATCCAGGGACTTAAGAGAGGCTTTCAACGTGTCTTTGTATGGCTTCTTTTGTCCCCCGTGTGATTGCTTTCCTTGAGACAGCTCACCATAGAAGAGCTGTTTAGGGATGCGATGATCTGGCATCCTTACAACATGGCCTGCCCAGCACATCTGGGCTTTCATCAACAGAGTGTAAACTGATGATAGGCCTGCTCTGGAGAGGACATCTGTTTCTGGTATCTTATCCTGCCACCGGATCCTCAGAATTCTATGAAGGCAAGTCATGTGGAAGTAGTTCAGTTGCCTAACATGCCTCCTGTACACTGTCCAGGTCTCACTAGCATACAATAGGGTAGTTAGCACTGCTGCCTGGTAAACTTTAAGCTTGGTAGCAAGACTTATTCCACGGCGGTCCCACACGTTAGTCCGCAATCTGCCAAATGCAGAACTTGCCTTGGCAATTCTACAGTTGACCTCGATGTCAATTGTCACTGTATGGGAGAGGGTACTACCAAGATACATAAATTGGTCCACTGCTTGCAGCTTTTGTCCCTTTACTGTGATGGTAGGCTCTTGATATTGGGCTTTTGGAGCTGGCTGGTACATCACTTCAGTTTTCTTCATGTTGATGAAGAGGCCAAAGTTGTCACAAGCGGCTGCGAATTTGTCCATGCTGGCTTGCATTTCCTGCTCCGATCCTGCATTAAGGGCACAGTCATCAGCAAAGAGGAGATCTAAGTTTCTAAGTGTAGGGGTTTGGTCAATTGCATGACTAAAGTTCCTCCCATTAGGGAGCAAGCAGCTTGCTCAAATCTCATGGGTTTGGAGAGCAGCCTTGCTTGTATACCCATTTTCAGGGCAAGTGACAAGCTGATAATGTACTGGGAGCAGCCGGAGTCAACTAGTACTTTTAAATCTACGTGTGTCTCCATCTTAGGGATTATGAGCTTGGCAGCTAGTGAAAAAGGTGGGATGTGTCGACTTACCATAGGGTTGTTCTCTCCTTTGTCATCACTGTCATAGGAAGGTAGAGCAGCAGTAGGTCCGGCTTGTGTCTCGGCACTCTCCTGTGTGTGGCACGTGACTTGGCAACAGGTTCCTGTGTGATCCAGTGGTTTTCTCTTTCATTGGCTACTAGGCTAGTTTCTTCCTCACTGGTGATCCCAGTCTATTCTGCTGCTGGGGGTAAAGGACACATCTGAAATACTTGATCGGTGGCCCAGCAGGTGGTCTGGGATTCTCAGTAGCCTTAACGATTGAAGGCTTTTGGGGGTGGCTGTTATTTGGGTTGATTTGGCCTCGACTTGGCTTCCTGTAGGGGTGGCTTCTGATAGAGAGCGAGCTGAAAATCTAGTCTTACTGCTGCCTGGTACCACTCTTGCAGATGATCAGGGACTGCTTGATAGATATAAGCCCGGGAGAGGGGGTCATCTAGTCCCTCCTTGAAATGATGAACTAGGAATTGCTCAGGCCACCTCTCTATTCTGCCGGCTATCTTGCAAAACTCTTATACATATTCTAGGGCAGGCCTGCCGGCTTGTTTTATTTTGTGGACTTGCTCCTCCGCTTTGAGAGCAATGGATGGGTCCTGGAACCTTGCTCTCAGTCCTAGGAGGAAGAGGTGGGGGTCCTCTAACTCAGGTGTTTGCTCGTTATACAAATTGTTCAGCCATCGGATGCTTATCCTTCCAAGCTGGATGCAATCACGTCGACCATAGCGGCTGGGTTCAGATAGAAATAGGAATAGTGGTTCAAGTGAGAGCGCACCTGATTTAGGAAAAAGATCAACTTCTCCAGCTCATCATCACTTAGAGGTGGCTCTAAGAGGTAGTGCCATCAGTGGTTGCTGGCCTTCCCACTGTGGATGTTCCACCCCCAACTATTGCTGGCTCCCCCATAGTGGCTGCCACACCCCCAGTTGCTGTAAGCCTCCAGTGGTTGTTGCACGCCCGGGGGCTGTTGCCACCCCCACAGCTGTTGTTGCATTGCCAGTGGCTCTGGAACCTCCAATTGCTGTGCAACCCCCATCAATCTCAGTGGCTGCTGTAATGGCAGCCCCAGCTTCTGCGCGCTTCCCAGCATTGCTGCGTAGGTGGGGGCTGCTGCCATCTCCACTGCTGCTGGCCTGTGGGGGGTTATGGTGCCCCCAGTTGCTGCAGGCCCTCCTGAGGCCCCAGAGGCAGTTGTTGCTGGATCCCCATCAGTTGCAGGCCCCTCAGTGGTTGCTGAACATTCCGAGGCAGCAGCCAGACCCACAGCACCATATCACAAAAAAGATGTTGAGAGTTTGGAAAAAACATTATTCATCAAAGCATCATAGAGCAGGACAAGAAACAATGGTTGGAAACTGATCAAAGAGAGAAGCAACCTGGAATTAAGGAGTAAACTCCTGGTAGTGAGGATAATTAACCAGCGGAACAGCTTGCCTCCAGAAATCGTGGGCACTCCATCACTGGATATTTTTAAGAAGAGGCTAGACAGTCACCTGTCTGAAATGGTTTAGGTCCTCCTGCTTGAGCAGGGGGCTGGACTAGAAAACTCCAAGGTCTCTTCCAGCTCTATTTCTATTATTTCTATTTCTATTCTACTACAGAAAGAGTACAGCTGAAGTCCTTAAAAGTCAGCAGAATTGCCTGTAGCTTCCTGTACTGGACTGAGATCTAACAATGTTGACCCAGAATCATTTTTACAGGTAGTCCTCGACCTATGATTACAACTGAGTCCCAAATTTGCATTGCTAAGCAAAACAGTTGTTAAATGAGTTTTGCCCAATTTTATGACAATTTTCTTGCCACAGTTAAGTGAATCACTTCAGTTATTAAATTAGTAATATGGTTGTTAAGTGAATCTGGTTCCTCATTGACTTTGCTTCTCAAAAAGTCACAAAAGGTGATTCGCATGACTCTGGGACACTATAACCATCAGAAATATGAGCCAGTTGCCAAGCATCTGAATTACTGTATTCAGTAATACTGAAACTTGGTTGGATGAAAGTCATGACTGGAACATACTGACAGAAGGATACAAACTGTTCAAAAAAACCCATAAAAGAGGAGGTGGAGTTGCACTATATATAAAAGACCATTATATTGCTACAGAAATGCAAGAGACCAAAGACAAAAAACTCCTAGAATGTATATGGGTCAATATAAAAGAAAAAAAAGAACGACATTGCCATAGATATATACTACATACCACCCAACCAAGCAAAAAAAAAAAAAAATAGATGTACTTTTTGTTAACCAATTAACAAATATATGTAGGAAGCACATTACAATAATAATGGGAGACTTCAATTACCCTGATTCAACTGGAAAAATAATTCTGCAACACATGAGAAATCGAATAGGTTCCTGACCAAGCTAGCTGACAACTTTGTTGTCCAAAAGGTAGAGAAGGGAACTAGAGGGACAGCCATACTGGACTTAATTCTCATGAACAGAGAAGAAGTGATAGAGGGAGTTGAAACTAAAGAAGTATTAGGTGGGAGTGACCCTGTCATACTGGAATTCAATATAATGCAAATACAATCAATAGAACATAATCATACCAGAGTCTTAGATTTTAAAAGAGCTGATTTTAACAAATTCACAAAGAGCTTGGGAAAGGTTCCTTGGATGAAAATCCTAAAGGGGAAAAACAACCCAAGAAGCTTGGGAAACTCTGAAAAATATGATCATAAAAACCTAGTCCAGCATAATATCACTGAAAAAGGAAAACAAGAAATCCAAGAAGAAACAAGCATGGCTGCACAAAGATCTCTCTGATAAACTGAAAGACAAAAAGGACAATTACAAAAAATGGAAAGAGGGACACATCCCTAAGGCAGAATATCAGCAGATAGCCAGAATCTACAAAGATGAAATCAGGAAAGCAAAGGCTCAGAATGAAAAAAGACTTGAACAAAAGTCAAAGCTAATAAAAAAAAGTTTCTTTCAACATATAAATAATCAAGGAAACAGTTGGTCCACTAAAGAGAGAAGAAGGCAAAGAAGTAACAGGCAGCATAGAGAATGCAGACCTGCTTAACTCATTCTTTTCATCAGTCTTCACGCAAAAAGAAATTATAGCCCAACCTACCAAAAACATAACTGTAAAAGACAGACTAGAAATAAAATTAAAATAAGCAAAAAAAAGAATGGGAAGAGAATACTTTCTGGATCTTAACGGGACCTGATGGATTACATTCCTTAGTTCTAAAGGAGCTTGCAGATGTCATCTCAGAACCACTGTACCATATCTTTCAAAAATCCTGGAGCACCAGGGAACTACCAGAGGACTGGAAAAGAACTGATGTGAAAGGGAAAAAACAGACCCAGGAAACTACAGCCCAATCAGCCTAACATCAATACCTGGGAAGATACTGGAAAAGATAATAATAAAAAATTAATTCTGCGAACATCTAGAAACAAGCAAAGTAATAACTAAAAGTCAGCATGGGTTTGTTAAAAATTATGCCAAACCAATCTTATTTCATTCTTTGACAAAATGTCTAAATTAGTATACTGTGGACATAGTATACTTCAGCAAGGCATTCAACAAAGTAGATCATAACCTACTTTTTGGTAAGCTAGAAAAAAGTGAGATAGACAGCATCCTGACCAGATGGATTTGTAGCTGGCTGACAAACTGTACTCAAAAAGTAGTCCTTAGTGGTACTACATATACATGGAGGGAAGTAAGTAGTGGGATTCCATCTTAGGCCCAGTATTCTTCAATATCTTCTTAAATGACTTAGATGACAGAATAAAAGGGGAACTTATCAATTTGCAAATGATACTAAGCTGGCAGGAATAGCCAAGACCCTAGATGATAGGCTCAAGATCCAAATGGATCTTGACAGACTGGAACACTGGCCCTATCTAACAAAATGAAATTCAATGAAGTGAAAAGTAAAGTCCTACACTTAGGCCAGAAAAACCAAAAATACACATATAGATTGGGTGAAACCAGGCTTAATAGCAGTAACTGTGAAAGAAACCTTAGTAGACAATCAATTAAATATGAGCCAACAGTGTGCAGCGGCAGCCCAAAAAGCCAATGCAATCCTAAATTGCATTAACAGAGGGATTCAATCAAGATGTGTAAGGTATTAATACCACTCTATAAAGCCTTAGTAAGACCACACCTAGAATACTGCAACCAGTTTTGGTCACCACACTATAAAAAAGATGTTGAGACTCTAGAAAAAGTTCAAAGAAGAGCAACAAGGGGAGGCTAAAACATATGAAGAACAGTTACAGGAACTGGGCAAGGCTAGTCTAGTGAAGAGAAGGACCAGGGGAGACATGATAGCAGTGTTCCAATATTTGAGGGGCTATCACAGAGAGGAGGGGATCAATCTATTTTCCAAAGCACCTGAAGGCCAGACAAGGAATAATGGATGGAAACTGATCAAGGAGAGATTCAACCTAGAAATAAGGATAAATTTTCTGACAGTGAGAACAATCAACCAATGGAACAGATTGCCTTCAGAAGAGCCTCATTACTAAAAGCTTTCAAGACGAGACTGGACTGCTATCTGTCAGAAATGGTGTAGGGACTCCTACTTGGGCAGAGGATTAGACTATGTGACCTACAAGATCCCTTCCAAATCTGTTATTCTATTCTGTTCTGCTCTAGCATCTGAATTGTGATAATGTGATCATAGGGCTGCTGCAATGATCATAAGTGTGAAAACCAGTCATAAGTCATTTTTTCAGTGCTGTAACTTCAAATTCTCACTAAGCAAATGGTTGTAACCTGTACTAAGTTCTCATTTCCATCATGTATTTAAAAAGCTAACAGTGTTTGCTTTCTTTTGACCATTTGGTGTAAGTTAAAGTTAAGAAAAACAATTAACAACAAACTATCAAGGGAAAATAACAGGTGATTTAATATTTTTTGTATCAAAAAGGTGCTGCATTTGCAAGTGAACAGTTTACAATTGTGCTCTTTCTGAAATATCTCAATGTTTCATTGTAGTTTTTCATAGAATGATTAACCTATTACAGTGCCCATACAACAAGTTTGTAATCCAACATTTCCACAGTAATTTTTCTTGTATTCTAAGAAAGAAACCTGGTTTTGCCTTTGCAAATTCCAAGCTGGTTTCATTGAAGGCAATTCTTTCATGAAATTACCCCTATACATCCACTTGACAGAATAGAACAAAGCAGAGCTGACATGTTTCAAACTGCTGTTAGTTTCTGCACATTCATTCATATACCCTCCAGTGTTCCCCATTATGAGTGGAATATATTACTGACTTTCTACCATTATCTGGATATTCAGCCTATATGGCAAAATCAATTAAGAAACTAAATATTTTTAATATGCTTCTAATAGAAGTAATTTGGCCAGGTCATAATTCGTAATTGGGCACATTAAAAACTACACTGATTCAAAAATATCTTACAGTACAAGGCATACTTTGCTTTTTTCTTGGGAGAACGCAAATCAATTACAAAAAGTAGATTCCCCACCCCCCACTCTCAGCCTCTTTTCTGCTAAGCAGATTACATTTGGAATTTGCCTTTTAGCTTTTGGCCCTGTTATGTCTTGATTCTATAGTAGGATACCTAGTTTTGACAATTTTACTGATTTCAATTATAGTCCTTCCCCATTCCACAAAAACAAGTATTATAAAAAAAGGATTTGAATTATTTGAATTCTTTCTTGAAAATATTTTATCTTTCCTAAAATTTCATAATTTACAAAAATTAAGCACATGAAAAATAATATATTGCTGAATACACTGCAATCCAACAGGGCCAAATACACACATGTGGTTTACTCTGGAATATTTAGCTTTAAGTAGCAGCTCATTTTCCTGAAAAGCAGTTATTCCTGGATGCAGGAATATCCAGAATGTTTGAACTTAAAGCAAATCCATTCAGGAATTAAAACACAACACTGTCAGGAATACAGTAGATGCATCTGATGGGTAAGTATTTTAGAAAACATGAACATTAGGAACTGAGATAAGAGATGAGAGGTTTTTTTTCCTTCTATTAACAACTACAAAAAATGCTTATTGTTGTAGTAACAGACAGAAGTGCCACAATGAAAAATTTCCTTTTTTTATATTTTTATATATCTGTATAGAATGAAAACTTTTATGACCACAGTAATAACAAATTAAAAATTATTCTCCTTTCTAAATACAATTTTCATCAAAATCAACATTTTAAAATTGTTTCTTTTATTTCAGTTTATTGCCAATAGCTATCTTTGTAATTGCATTTAAAATTCATTGCCTTCTTTTAAAAGAATGATGTATCTCCTATATAATGAACTAATTAACTTAGGATAAAAGGTGCTTTTGTTCTACTCGATGGGTACTAGATTCTACAAATAAACCATATTTTCTTTAATGATTCTGAAAATAACTTATATTGATGATTTTAAAATCTCTAGCATTCTATGGTGTTAGCACACACATGTACATGCAAGTTAAAATGACAAGTGAGTGTGGATATACTCTTTGATTTGAACAAAATCCTCAAAACAATATTTATGGCTTTTGAAAGGCAAATAAAATGGATGCTCTTTGATCAGATAGTTCCAAAGAAAGCATCAAATTTATATAGTCTGTCAGCAGAGCTGAAAAATGGACAGCATGAGACAGAAACTTTGCAAACAAAATAAAATATAAATTTTTATTAAATATTCTATTAATTCACAGCAAAACCTCTGTTTGTTAAAAAATGATATTCTTGTTATTCCAAGTCATATCTCCACAGACACAGTGTGTCTTGTCTCTGCGTGCATAGATCTCTTCATTTGCGAGAAAGGCCTCAAGCACCAGCAGCTGTAAAATAAAAATGACAGCCCAGATTTAAATTTTACTACCACTTTGGAAAACATATTAAACCAATGATTTATATTGTAGTTACAAGTATACTTGGGAGTATACATTTTGCTTAGATTTAAAAAAAGTAATAAACAGGGTAAATGTGCAATGAAATAGAATAGCCTGTAGTGTTTCAAATACATTAAATGATTGTACCTCATTGAAAACTAGACTTTTAAATTTTTAAATAGAAATTACTGTCAGGTGACCAGGGAGGCCACAAATTATATGTCATTTCAATAACCAAAAGGTTTATGCTAGCCAAAAAGGATAAGCTTTTATTTTCTTCTCTGCAGCAGTTCCTCTTGATGACTTAGATTGCTGCTGAATGTAGATTGTTCTTCTAATTCTATTATTTTGTTGCCTGAAAATAAACAAAGGGGACTGGTAACTTTTTGTTTTTGGATAGAATAGGCCGAGTAAGTTAGAAGCCAACTGGAGATGCAGAATGGAAAAGAAGTTGGAAAGTGGACATGCAAAAAGAAGAAAGTAGGTTGAAAATATTCTCACCATGAAATGGGTAAACATTTCCTTAGTTCTTATTGAATTCCAATAGAAGGAAAGTTCTGGGAGAGAAGAATAAAAATTATGATATTTAGAATCAGCCTTCAGAGAGGAAGACAAACGGAGCAGCACCACAAGAAAGTGAAACTACATACTTAAATCCACTAAGCAAAACTACAGGATATACATAAAAGGAAGAGAGAAGGAACGAAGGAAAAATCTAATCAATCATTTAGCATACTAAATAAAATGTATTCAAGATTTCCCTGACAAAGTAACTGAACTGAATGATGAATATGGTAGCCAACCATAATACTTTTCATCACATATTGCCCTAAGCCATTAAACAGAGTGCACAGAACTCAGGGTAGTGTTTAGCAGAATGGCTAAATTCATATAAGTTAGTAATCCCAACCCATCAAACAACAGTATAGTTTGTATTATAATAAATGATCTCTATTTTTGTTTATCCTTAAGAGAGGAGTGGGTGAATATATTTGAGAAGGGACTACAAAATTCATCATTCCATATTCATGGTTTCTCCACAAAGCTGCAGAGAACTACTGTAAGTGACTTAGCTCTTGCCCACTAGTGACTGCATTTGAAATACAGAAATACTAACAAAACTAAACTATATTGAACAGAATATGAGAGAGAGAGAGAGAGAGAGAGAGAGAGAGAGAGAGAGAGAGAGAAGCAACTCTTACTCCTGATTAGCAATAGCTTTATATTGCTGAGCAATGAGCGATCAATAGCAGACTTATTTTAGCTGAGTTATCACCATTGATTTTAAACTCTCTTAATGAGATGCTTAGTCCTGGATCCAATATAAGTATAATCCATGTTGAAGCTGCTTGAAAAATAAACCAAATTTGTTATAATTTGATTTGACAGTTAGGACTGCAGTGTAAGATCATTAACACTTCATGGGTTATACCCTGAAGTAAATCTTACCAGAAGTCACATAAATATGGAGAGATTTACACAATTATAAAGTTACAGATATCACTGAATTCCTAATGATACTGAATTTTTGCTATTCATATCACTTTATTATGCATAAAGAATTTGCAATCCAACATAAAAAGTCAACCAATTTTCTTTTATTTCCGTCTTTGGTTTCAGTTCATTTATATTTCAGGTGAAGTGAACCTAGAGAGTAACATCTAAGAGAATGTTTGCTTCCAAGAGAAAGCTCTTGGAAAAGTTTGATTTGTTCCACTTAGGCATGCATTTTTGTCTATTATTTGAATGCATTGCTTTGCTACAAAAAAGGTATAAAGAAGTTCGTTTTGTCAAACACAAGTCAGAACGAAAGGCATAGCTTTAAAGAAAACAAAAGCACTGAAACTAGTCTGAAGAAAAATTCAGACAACCCCCTGGTGGCATGAGCAATGTTTTGGATTTCTTTTATAAGGTGAAAAATGCAAAGATATGAGAGCTTGTGTTTTTGTAAGAAGAAACTGGCATTAGAAATTGAACCATGTGCAGAGAAGGGAAAGGGGGAGAATATCGAACATAATAGGATCAAGCACATTAACCTATTCAAACTCTCACTTCTAAGTCTGCTCTCTGCTACTATTGTTTGAGTTTTATCTGCTGAGGTAGTAAAATACATGGAATGATTAGTTAGGAATAAACAAAAATGTTCTATATCAAATACACACTTTCCATATATATTGACATACAAATTGTTATCATTGCTAAAACTAAGATCCTACATGTGAGGGAAGGACTCCGTTTCTTCAACTTAGGAAATCCATTTTATTTCCATGGGAGCTACAGAAGAGTTGACAAGCAGCTTATATGACAATTGGCTACAATAAAACAAAGTTACTTAAGAATTATATGAAACATTTTAAACGTTCACATAGACACAGATGCATCAATTAACATTTCAACATTTCAACATACTGTATAAATAGCTGTCTTGAAAAGACTAGGTTTGATTTAGGATCATCATCTTGAAGAAATAATGAGATAGAAATATTTATTAATTGAATGATTTATAGAGACACCCATTCTGGGCACTGTAGAAAGATTAAAACTACTATAGTAGTATACTATAGTAGTAAATATAAAGTGCTGGTTAATCAACAACTCCTCAAACAAAAAGCCACATCACCCACAAAACTGAACTATCTGCTTGGCCCAAATGCCTGGGGGAAGCAGGACTTCAGAGCTTTAAGAAAGGTTAACAAGATTGGACTATCTGGATCTCTGGAGAAATGTTTAGTTCCAGATTCCAGCAAGATGGCATTGTTTAATGAAAGGGACTTGGTTGATCACTTGGAGCAGACAGAAACAATGGGGGACAAGCAGTCTCACAATAGCCTGTTCCTATGCCATGCACAGGAACAGGTTGTACTACAGTAAAACAAATAGGAGTTTGGACATGAATCATAAAGACATGAATCATAAAGAACAAGGCTTCCTAGTTCAAGAATAGGCACAACTGGTGCATAAGATGAATCTGGTGCAAAGCACACACACCCAGCTAAGGTGCCATGTGCTCTATGAGCAGGAGCCATGAGTCTAGGAGACTCCCAAACTGCATAGCCTCTCTGACTGGGAAATGGAATCCCAGGCAGAGTAAAAGACTGGCACTAGTCTCAGGAATGCTTCTGTCTCACATTCAGCATCCCTTAGCTTGGGCACCAGCTACATAACCACCCTCTTCCACACTCTCACATCAATTCATAACCCAACCCACCCAAACTTTTCCCCCTCCCACTCTCACCAAGTCTATCCTGCCACCTTATCTCTCATCTAAGAATCAGCTGAAGAACCAACCAAACACTCCTATCAAAATTCTAAAGCATATGAAGCATAAAAACTGCCAACATGGAGGAAATTGGTAGAGAAGATTTAACTAACAAGATGGAACAGGATGACACATGGCAGCAACAGGACAAAGGTTCATCCCATTCAGAAGTTCCTGCCTGTTTCTGTTGCCACCTTATGCCAAAAGCTGGTGTGGGAAGTCAGCACCACCCAGAGAAAGAAATATTTTGGGGATATTAAAAAGGCAGAATAGTATATTTCCCCAAAGAAATAATGGAGAAGATCTTTAAAAAGGCAGAAAATTTCTCCCTCCCCCCCCCCCCCAGCCAGAAACTCAGCAGAAACCAGGTCTGTAGAAATGCAGATATAATAATCCTTTCAGAAAGACTGGAGCCAGGAAGGTTGGAGCTGATGGGATTAGAAAGACAAAAGATCCCTAGAATCAACAACCCCTCACCCCCAAAAAATCCAACACAGGACATAGTCAACAGCCACAACCACAGGGAAACCGGATATGACCTTTGGGACATAATAGGATTAACCCCCACTATTAGAATACCAGAAAGGCACACTGAGCCTCAGATCTAAATTCATGCCACAGGAACAACTCCAAACACAAAAGCCCAAGAAGGTATAAAAACCCACCATTCCCTGCTACATGTGGTCAGCTTTCCTGGAGCCATATTTCTGTCTGGCTCTCCTTTTCAATAAATTACAACCTTCTTTCTAAAGCAGAGTCTATTTTGTTTATTCCCAGCTTGGATTGGACCCTGATGAAGATTTTTCTTTCAACACTGGAGATCAGCTGCCCCTCACAAGCCTGATAAGTCCTCTTCCAGCTGTTAACCCAATTCTTCTGCAAGATGTAAGTAAATATAATGTAAGTAAATATAATATTCAACATATCTCTTTGACTAAAAGGTTATATTGTTCCATTAAATTACGCCACAACAGACAACTGTATCAGACTGTACAGTTATACCAGAGATGGTGAACCTTTTAGAGACCGAGTGCCCAAACTGCAACCCAAAACCCACTTATGCATCGTTGGGTGCCGGGTGGATCATTGAGTGGGTGTGGCCCATTGGGTGGGCGTGGCTGCGGTGGTAACAGCAGACTGGGTGGGACTAAAAAGTTCAATCAATTCCAACTTTGCAAAATCTTTTTTTCCCCGCGAGAAGTTGAAATTGACTGATTGATTGAACCTATTTTTTTGTACACGGCGGCGGAGGCCTAAAGCAAAAAGGTTTTATAAAACCCAGCTGAAGGCCTAGGGCTGGGGCGACGGCGCGTGTGCCCATAGAGAGGGCTCTGAGTGCCGTCTCTGGCACCTGTGCCATAGGTTCGCCACCACTGAGTTATACCAATTGTTATGTTATGGCTATTTTCCCTCATGACCAGAGGCCAACCAGGACACAGTGAAGGCCTTTTGTTTTGTTGATTGCAATAAGTGGGAAGAGAAACTATCAAAGCTTGATTCTCTCCAAAGTTCCAACTCAAACTATTCACTTCTTTTTTTTATTAAAAGTTTTTTAAAATTTTTTACTGTATATAACCCAGATCCCTCCCACCCCTCCCCCACTTCCCAGAGCTGATTACAGGGTTACAAATAAGCAATCATAATCTAACTAACATTACCCAACTCTACCAACAATAAAATCCATAACATACTTTAACTCCTTTTCAAAGTAAATATTAACAAATTAAAAACCAAAAATAATAATATAATTAAACAATAATACTAAAAAATATAAATTCAATCATATTAAACTATTAAAAATAATCTAAAATTTACTCATAAGCTAAATAATACTTTTTAGTCTCATATTTATTCTGGATATAATCTATCCATCTTCTCCAAACCAAAATATATCTTTCTTGTGAATAATCTTTCAAATAAGCGGAAATTTTTGCCATTTCTGCTAAATTAGACACCTTAAGTATCCATTCTTCCATAGTAGGCACTGAATCTTTCTTCCAATATTGCCCCACCAATAATCTTGCAGCTGTTATAAGATTCAACATCAAATTAATTTCTTTAACATCAAAGTCTACAATAACACCTAATAAAAATAATTGTGGCGTAAACTTTATCTTTCTCTTAAAAATCTTTTGAATGTTCCACCAAATCTTAATCCAAAAAGCTTTTATATTTCTACAAGTCCACCAAATATGAAAATAAGTTGCATCTAAGCTTCCACATCTCCAACATTTGGGCTGTAAATTAGGATACATACAAGACAGCTTTTGAGGATCCAAATGCCACCTATAAAACATTTTATAAAAGTTTTCTCTTAAATTTTGAGCTTGAGTAAATTTTACATTTCTAACCCAAATTGTCTCCCATGTGTCCAATAGAATCAGCTCTTGAATATTTTGAGCCCATTTTACCATACAGTCCTTAACTAATTCCGTTTCAGAATCCAATTCTATTAAAACATTATAAATTCTCTTTATATGGGCTCGAGTTTGATCTTTAATCTGTTTTACCAAATTCATGTTCTCTAAAGTAATACCAACCTTTTGATCTAAACTCCATCTAACTAACAATTGATCATACTGAAACCAAGAGTGTACAATATTTTCTTACTTCAACTCAGCTAAAGATTTTAATTGCCAATCCTTCCCTACCAAACTAAGTAATTCCTTATAAGAAATCCTAATTCACTCCCCTAGATACCCCCTCTATCACATGTCCGGGAATCCCCCAAATTGGAATTTTATAATTTAACCTATAAGAATACTTCTTCCAGACACGTAATAAAGCATTTCTTAAAATATGAGATTTAAAAACCTGATTTACTTTTTTATTATAAATTAAATATGCATGCCATCCATATAATAAATCCCATCCCTCAAGAAGAAGTATATTTTTATTTGTTAAGTTAAGCCAATCACTAATCAGAGTTAAAGCCACCGCATCATAATACAATTTTAAAGTAGGCGCCTTAAGTCCTCCTCTTTCCCGTGCATCTTGTATAATCTTAAACTTAACTCTTGGTTTTTTCCCTGCCCAAATAAACTTATTAATATCCTTCTGCCATTCCTCCAAGTTGGCATCGATGTCAGAATCCAATTATATTTCATCTTTAATTATCAAATATAGAAACTCCCAATTCTGCCTTCTCTGCATTCTGCCATAAGAGGGAGAGAAGGGGGAGAACAAAGGGGCTTTATGGCCCTCACTTCCTTCAGTAGACTTCTAAGAAACTGAATGTGTTTATTGCACATCAAAGAAAGAATTTGAATGTAACTAGCATCAAAGAACCTTACCCTGACAAAGGGAGCTAATTACCTTTCATGTAGTTTATCTGAAGTCTCTATACAGACGGAAGAAAGAAGCAAAGGGGTGGAATTGTGATGCCTGAAACTATCACTGGAAGGGGGGGTGATTGGGTGGGACTGCTGGGGAACCCCTTAAAACCTTGAATGGGAGAGCTTGGACCCAAGTCCTGTCTAGCATGCCTGCAGCCACTTCTTCTTAATAAAGGATTCCTGTTGGAAGAATTATTCCAAGAGTTCTGTCTTCTTAAGATGCAAAGTGGGGTGGGTCCTTACAGCATCTTTTTTCAAAATAGGTATCATTTGGAACAAAAAAAGAAACTTTGGAAGAACATTCATTTTAACCGCTGAGATTCTCCCCAACAAGGATAACTGTAGTTTTTTCCAATCATTAAAATCCTTTTGCACGTTTACCCTTAATGTCTCATAATTATTTTTGTACAACTTAACATTAGAAACTGTAATGTAAACTCCCAAATATTTAACCTTTTTCACTATTTCAAAACCTGTTAATTTAGCTAACATATCCTTTTCCTTTATAGACATATTTTTCGAAAGTATTTTAGTCTTATTGTTATTTACCTTAAAACCAGAAACTTTCCCATACTGGGTTATAATTTCCACCAAATCCCTTACCGAATCTGTCGGTTGAGATAATGTCACAACCAAATCATCGGCAAAAGCTCTCAACCTATAATCATTCTGTTTTATTTTTATTCCCTTTATTGTAGTTGATTCACAAATTTTAATTAATAAAATCTCCATTGTTAAAACAAATAACAATGGAGATAGTGGACATCCTTGTCTAAACTATTCACTTCTTTATACAACTCTATCCCTGCCACCACATCTGTCCTCGTTCCCCATTGACTGAGGTACTATGAGGTTATACTCTTTTCCAACTGCCTTCTAAATATTTCCTGCTACATATTAAATCATACATCACATGTGCATTTAAATTAAGAGATAACATATAGAAGGTTGAATAGAATAGAGCTGGTTTTTTAGTTTTGCCTTTAAGCTAGCAATTTCCTCTTGCAGCTAGTTCCTCTTACAATTTTAAATTTTTCTTATAATATTAAATTTTGAAGACCATTCACTTAATCCTATCACAATGATTTATGCAATAGGAGCACAATAGTTTTACTTTTGTTAAAAACTGAAAGTTTCCTTAACAACAGAGTTGTCAATGACATGAATGTAATATCATTTCTGCCATCCTAGGCTATCCTTGAGCTTTAGAATCAGTTATTAATTGGCAGCATTCCTATGAAGTAACAGTAATAAAACGAACAGAAAGGAAAAAAGGAAAAAAATACATCACAGATGTCTCAAAACTATAATTTTCTTTTCTGGTGTTTTTACATTCGCAAGAAAGTTTTCCTGAAATGCCATCCCATCAATTTTGCTCTTTATTAAGAATATAAGATTTTTGAAGAATAAACAGACATGTCTGTCCAAAGGCTACATAATATACAATGGTTTCATTTTTCCAAGCACTTTCTCAATAGAGTAATTGCAAATGGAGCAGTAGGAACTATAATTAATGAGAAATAATGCACACTGAATAATGTGCATGTAGTGCAATCATACAGTTGTTGATTTAAAAATTCCAGTAAATTCAGTAACACTAAGGATTATTGGCTTTTGTATTTAACAATAGCACAGAAGTAAATCCTGGAATTATATAACAGTCCTTTTTATCATTAATGGAGGGCCCATTTAATTCAAGTGATATTGATGTGTGAATAAAAATATAAGTGGGTCAGTGTAACATAGTGGCTAAAGTACTGGAATAAATCAGGGTGATTTAGATTTAAGTTCAGCCTAACTGTAGAAGCCCATTGGGGGACTTTGCAAACCAATTTCCTTCTAAGAAGTTATGATAGTGAAAAAATGGGAGAAGATGCTGCTATGTCTGTTTCTTCAGTTCTTGGAAGAAAGGTGGATATAAATCTGACAATAAATAAACACAAATCATACCAGGTTGGTTCATCAGTTATCTTTTTCATTTATGCAATATCACCCATATCTATACATACATTTTGTTCATTAGTGCCCTTTCTAGTTATATAGTATACTGCATTAGTATATTCCACCCAAAATCACACACACCCCTCAGAATTCAAGAAAATGAAAAAGTCCTGATCTATCCACTTTGATCAGTGGCCCATTTGCCCACTGCAACCTTAGCCCTATGCCACTGTCCACTTCTTGGTAATTGTAAGCATTCTTGGAGTCTCTGAAAATGCTATTCAGGACCATCATTTGTCTTCCTTCACTAATTTGTTTCACAGAAATAACAGGAGAAATTATCATGGAAAGTGTTCTACTTTGTCCCTGTAACCTCTTATGTACAGAGAAAACCATTTGTGATGAACACTTTATAAAGGAAAAGATAGAAGCAGCTGCACTGTAAATACTGTTTCATGATTTTCTATAAACCATCCTCAACATCATTTTAGACTGAAAAGCAAGGCAGAACTTAAATACCAAACACATTTAATTTGGAGGATTTTAAACTGGACAAAATTTCAATGAAAATACAAATTACATTTAAAGCAGAACCGTTTTTGAAAGGACATTTAGAAATAAATACTATAGATTCTATATAGATATAGTACTTATAAAGAGAATCAGTTTTGTGTAGTGACTAAGGTGCTGGCCTAGAAATGAAAAAGGAAAATCGGCTGAGTGACTTTGCAACTAGCCCAACCTGCTTTCAGGATTGTTGTGGACAACACAGCAGGCAAGAGTATTGTTGCTTTGCCATACGTACATACACAGTGGGATAAAAATATAACATATGTAAAGTATAAAATTTAAAAAAGCAGTTGTGTAGAACACAAAATAGACAACACCCAAAATTCATATTGATGTGAAATCTTTACTGCATCAATTGAAGTTTTATATAATGAAGACTCGTGTTTTCAAGAATATTTTATGAATTGCCAACATAAATGATTTAATGAATCTACACTGAATAAATCTAAAGAACTTTTAAAAACCAAAAACATAGCAAATGTTTTGAGTACAAAAGGTAAAATATCACAACTCCTGAGTAAATGTTATGAGCCTCCTCTAAACTACCATAAGAAGGGATTTACTATAACCCTAACCCTAACTTCCAGTAATTTATTCTATTGTCTAAGCCCAAGTCAAATTGGTCATTGACTCAAAATATATTGAAGGCAGGAGAAAATTGTGAAAGTCATCCATTGATCATTCAAGAGCAAACTATAACAAGAAATGTTATAAAAAAGTGGATCTCAGCCTTGTAAAGCCTTACTACAGCGGTTCTCAACCTGTGGGTCACGACCCTTTTGGGGGTTGCACGAGCCTTTCACAAGGGTCGCCTAAGACCATCAGAAAACACATATTTCCAATGGTCTTAGGCAGGGCTTGTCAACTACCTTCTCTCCCCCCCTCCCTCCGCTCCACCTCACTTGTTTGTGGAAAAGAAGGAAGAGTCTAAGAAGGAGGTGAAGGAAAGGAAGGAAAGAAGGAAGGGACAATGGGAGAGAGGGAGGGAAGGAGGAAGAGACTAAGAAGGAGGTGAAGAAAAGGAAGGAAAGAAAGAAGGAAGGAAGGGACAATGGGAAAGGGGAAGGAGGAAGAGACTAAGAGAGGTGAAGGAAAGGAAGGAAAGAAGGAAGGGACAATGGGAGAGAGGGAGGGAAGAAGGAAGGGACTAAGAGGGAGGGGAAGGAAAGGGAGGAAAGGAAGAAGGGACAATGGAAAAGAGGAAGGGAAGGAGGAAAAGACTAAGGGAGGTGAAGGAAAGGAAGAAAAGAAGGAAGGAAGGGACAATGGGAGAGAGGGAGGGAAGGAGGAAGAGACTAAGAAGGAGGTGAAGGAAAGGAAGGAAAGAAGGAAGGGACAATGGGAGAGAGGGAGGGAAGAAGGAAGAGACTAAGACGGAGGTGAAGGAAAGGAAGAAAATAAGGAAGGAAGGGACAAGGGGAGAGAAGGGAGGGAAGGAAGGCAGGCACCGGCCCCAGTCCCATCCCAGAGACCCACAGATTCCCCCCCCACAGGCACTCTGCAACCTTAGTGATCAGCTAGCCACACCCCCTGGCCATTGATCACGGACCCTGGGACACTGTGAATGTCATAAGTATGAATCAGTTGTCAAGCATCTGATGTAAATTACATGACCCTGGGGATGCTGCAACAATCATAAGTGTGAAAAATGATCATAATTCACTTTTTCAGTGCTGTTGTAACTTCAAACAGTCACCAAGCGAATTGTTGTAAGTCGAGGACTACCTATACTTTCCCATTTTTTCCTCTCTTTTTTTGGTCAAGTTTTTGATACCCCCCGGCCAGCTGGATGGGGGGTTGGGGGTCACCACAACATGAGGAACTGTATTAAAGGGTTGCGGCATTAGGAAGGTTGAGAACCACTGCCTTACTAGAAAAGCAATTGACAACTAGTCAAGACAATGCAACACAAAAATAATACAGGATGCCAAAGAAGCACAATTAATCTGTGCTATTGATAAGTCATTTAAAATTTCTAAATATCTTCAAGGCCGTTTCCAGAAATAGGGTGTGGCAATATTCATTCCTTGATGTTATCAGAGCATCCCAAAGAGCATCTCTCCCCAGACAAGGGTATCCTTGGAATATCTGCTGTAGCTGATAAAGACTTCCTAAATGTTTTAGGGCAGTCCCAGCATTAAAGCTGGATCCAGGACTCACTCACGGCTGGAAACCTGTACACCTACAGGTAACATTAAATTTATGAAAACATCATTTTAAATCCTAATCCTAATCCTTTAGCTAATCAATGAAGTTTATTGCTTTATATGCATGTTTGCAGTCATAAGTTCAACTCTCTTTGTCAACTACTTTAGTATAGAGTGCTGCAGTGTTTTTCAAACTTGGCAGTTTTAAGATGTGTGAACTTCAATTCCCAAGCAAGGAATTCTGGGAGTTGAAGTTCACATGTTCACATGTTGAAAAATAATGGTATGGTACAATATGTATGCTTCCTTCAAGGTATATCCCATTGGGATCAACAGAGCAAATCCATAATACAATCTATTTATGATTGCAGTCTTGGATATTATTATGGATATTATGCTAAATCCTTTAACCATTACATAAAATGACAACTACATTTCCCTTTTGTTTGACTGTGGTTAAGACAGAACTTGCAAAATATTATATTAAATTTAATGTTAAACAGATATTATAAAGACAGGGTGACGACAGGGCCAGTACCAACATATCCACTGACAGCACTAAGTTTTTTTTACACAGTTAAAAAAATAACCTTAAATATGGAAAAACATTTTACAAATCTTTAATTATTTGAATGGATGGTACTCTGAAATGTTTGAACTTGTCACTTTTAATACTAAAGAGTTTTGCAAAATGCTTTAGAAAATAACTGCTCAAATATATTAAATCTGAAAACCTGAGTTAATCCATCCTTTATAAACAATTATTGCTTTGCACATCAATATAAAAGTATTTCCTGGGCAAAACTCCTCTTCTATTGTCAGATGATTAGCACTAGTGATAAATCCCTTGACGGATTATAAAATACACTTGACTGGTGTATACTTTATTGCGCCTTATTCAGGCATGGTATACCTACATATAGTTGGATTGTTTATTAATGAAAGCAGCATTAAGACTTGTTCCTTGTTAATTATATTAAAATGTTTTCCACAAATGTCCCCAACAATGTTCCACATTATATGATGCTGGCTTAAAGGAGTATCAGGCAGGCAAATTTACATATTTGGCACCAACTGACATACTACATGCAACTCTTTAAATAATCCTTGCAACTTTTGAGAGCCTTTTGTTTTACCAGTCTCCTGTGTTGCTTCCCTCTGCAATTTACTGAAGGGTAGTAATTATTAGAACATGTGGTAGGCAGTTATCACAAGTACGACTACGCTTCCTGCTCTATGATCAAGATACAATAGGGCAAATGGTACAATTAAAGGCACATTCTTTGGTGCATAACAATAGAAGCCTTGTGACATGGCAGGATAAGGAAAAGGCTCAAGCATATTTAAAACTACTCATTATCACCAGACAAAATGTGCTTGTCTGACCTTTATGATAATCAGAAGTATTCTGCTTGTGCAGCTCTCTTGCTAAATAAGCTTTCTTTTAGACACACAGATGTTTTGAAAGATGACCTGTAGTTAACTTGGCTGATCTCAAGCAGATGCAGCCAATGAATCAACCCATCAGGAGTCATAATGATAGGCCATCATCTTTATCATCCAGTTTATGGTGGCAGCCTAGGAAGACTATAACAATTTTCCTGCAGTGAAGCAGTATTTAACTGTTGACTGCTACACAGATCAGATTAACAAGGTTACAAGCTTCCTAAAGGACTCCTTATCCTGTGGTGCAGATTCACCCTGTGCTGTGATTGCATTGTAAGTTATATATAATATAATTGCTTTATAATCTTGTTGTCTTAAACAGTAGTCCCTAACTGAAATTCAGAAGTCCATTGATCTCTTTCTTATTTCCTTATGAATCAGCTATTAGCCCCATTCATTTTAATTATAATGTGATTGTGAAAATGTAGACTTCCCGCCCACCCCACAAAATAGGTATCTCCAAATAACCAGTGGCTCATTGTCACTGAAAGAAAAAGTGGGAAATGGAAGACACAAAAGAGTCAACTGAATGTTATTACACTATAAAAAGTACCTTAAATGGCTACTTTCAACAGAAAATATTTTCTCCCTAGTTAGTTCAAAACCTACACAGATCATTTTCTTTTCTTAATGATTAAAAAATGTAAACATTTCAATACAGCTTGTGAAGAAAGGAAATGTAAGCCATGAAAAGGAGTATCATTAATTTATAATATATACACACATGCATATTCCAAATTATGCAACTTTGAACATTTTCTGTTTTTAACAAATTGGAAATATTTTGCTTTTGCTATTATTACATTGTATATGTATAAGTATGTATAATTACATTGTATGTGTATAAGTATGTATAATTAGTCTTGCTGAAAACATTTGCACATATTTGTAAATTAATATATCAGGCTAATTTGCCAGTATAATTTGTAAACCCATTTCATGCTATTTTCAAAATTAGTCTGATTTTAATATGCATTAAAATTGATACAGATTTAATATGCAATTTATAATTATATAATTCATTATGAAATGATAAGACTGTGAGCAGTTAACTACAACTTTTGATATTTTAAGTTTTCTATTTTATTTTCCGGCCTGTGTTCATAAAATAATGCATACTTGCAGTACTATACCGAAAAAATACCGCACAAAAGAAATCCTTAAACCCTCTATATACAATCAAGAGTTCATGGCCACAGCCCTAGTCTATATGATTCTCTTGTTCTTTTCTTGCCACTGCAAAAATTTGAATATGAATGTAGATGTAGTACCATTAAGGACTACTTGTTGAGTAAGGTTTATCAGCCAGTTACAAATCCATCTGGTGATGAGGCTATCTATTCCACTTTTTTTCTAGCTTACCAAGAGTTGGTTTGTGGTCTACTTTGTTGAATGCCTTGCTGAAGTCTAAATATACTGCATCCACAGCATTTTGCTGGTCTAGTAATTTAGTCACTTTATGGAAGAATGAAATAAAATTGGTTTGGCATGATCTGTTTTTAACAAACCCACGCTGGCTTCTAGTTATAACTTTATTTGTTTCTAGATGTTTGCAGATCTGTTTTTTTTTCTAGTATCTTTCCAGGTATTAATATTAGGCTAATTAGTCTGTAGTTTCCAGGGTCTGATTCCCCCCCCCTTTTTTTTTTAAGATGGCAACCATATCAGCTCTTTTCCAATCCTCATGTAGTACCTCGGGCTCCAGGATTTTTGAAAGATATGGTACAATGGTTCTGAGATAACATCTGCCAGCTCTTTCAGAACTCTGAGGTGTAATCCGTCAGGCCCCGTGATTTATATTCATCAAGATCACATAGGTCTTACCATTTTCTTGCTTATCTTAATTTTTATTTCTAGTCTGTCTTTTCTAGTTATGTAAAAAAGATATTGAAACTCTAGAAAGAGTACAGAGAAGAACAACAAAGATGATTAGGGGACTGGAAACTAAAACATATAAGGAATGGTTGCTGGAATTGGGTATGTCAAGTTTAATGAAGGGAAGGATGAGGGGTGACATGATAGCAGTGTTCCAATATCTCAGGGTTGCCACAAGAAGAGGGAGTCAAGCTATTCTCCAAAGTATTTGAAGGCAGGACAAAATAACTATGGATGGAAACTAAAGAGAAAAGTAACCTAGAACTAAAGAGAAATTTCCTGACAGTTAGAACAGTTAATCAATGGAACAACCTGCCCCCAAAAGTTGTGAATAATCCAACACTGGAAGTTTTTAAGAAGAGACTGGTCAACCATTTGTCTGAAATGATATAGGGTTTCCTGCCTGAGCAGAGGGTTGGACTACAAGACCTCCAAGATCCCTTCCAACTCTATTATTATTATTAAATATCAGTACAAACCTAATATCTAGTGCAAGGATATGTCTCAGCAGGATGACATTATCAAGAATGGCCTATTATTTATGATGATTATATTTATTATGATGATCATGATTTATCTCTTGTTGCTTAATATGTGCACTGAGACAAATTCCTTGTGTCCAATCACACTTGGCCAATAAAGAATTCTATTCTATTCTATTCTATTCTGTTCTGTTCTGTTCTGTTCTGTTCTGCTCTGCTCTGCTCTGCTCTGCTCTACTCTACTCTACTCATTCTTCGATAAAGTGACTAAACTAATAGACCAGCAAAATACTGTGGTTGTAGTATACTAGACTTCAGTAAGGCATTTGATAAAATAGACCACACCCTACTTGTTGGTAAGCTAGAAAAAGGTGGGATAGACAACATCACTACCAGATGGATCTGGAGCTGGCTGGCAAACCGTACTCAACGAGTAATCTTCAATGGCACTACATCCACATGGAGAGAAGTAAGCAGTGGGGTACCACAAGGTTCCATCTAAGGCCCAGTACTCTTCAATATCTTCATCAATGACTTAGATGAGGGAATTGAAGGGGAACTCATCTAATTTGCAGATAACACTAAACTGGCAGGAGTAGCCAACACTCCAGAAGATAAACTCAGGATCCAAAAATATCTTGACAAACTTGAAAAACGGGCCCTGTCCAACAAAACGAGTTTCAGTGTAGAGAAAAGCAAAATTTTACATTTAGGCAGGAAAAATCAAAGCTACAAGTACAGACTGGGTGAGACCTGGCTTAAAAACAGTAACTGTGAGAGGGACCTTGGAGTCCTAGTGGACGATCACTTGACTATGAGCCAGCAGTGTGCAGCAGCAGCCAAAAAAGCTAATACTGTCCTGGGTTGTATAAACAGGCATAGAATCAAGATCACACAAAATATAAGTACCGCTTTATAAAACCCTAGTAAGACCACATCTGGAATACTGCAGCCAATTTTGGTCACCATATCACAAGAAAGATGTTGAGAGTTTGGAAAAAATTCAGAGAAGAGCAACTAAGATGATCAAAGGCCTGGAGATGAAAACATACAAAGAACGGCTGCAGGACTTGGCCTGGATAATCTAAAAGAAAAGAAGAAATAGGGGAGACATGATAGCAGTACTCCAATACTTGAGGGGCTGCCACAAAGAAGACAGTATTGCGTTATTCACCAAAGCACCAGAGGGCAACACAAGAAACAATGGTTGGAAACTGAACAAAGAGAGAAGCAACTTAGAATTAAGGAGAGACTTCCTGACAGTGAGGACAATTAACCAGTGGAACAGCTTGCCTCCAGAAATTGTGGGCGCTCCATCACTGGAGATTTTTAAGAAGAGACTAGACAGTTAATTGTCTGAGATGGTATAGGTTCTCCTGCTTGAGCAAAGGGCTGGACTAGAAGACCTCCAAGTTTCTATTCTATTCTATTCTATTCTATTCTATTCTATTCTATTCTATTCTATTCTATCCCCCATCCCATCCCATCCCATCCCATCCCATCCCATCCCATTCTATTCTATTCTATTCTATTCTATTCTATTCTATTCTATTCTATTCTATTCTATTCTATTCTATTCTATTCTAGGTTTTGTTTGATGATGATATAATCAAAAGGCAAACTCCACCACTTCCTAAGTCACAGGAAAGAGAATGATATTTCTTTAAATAACCAAAGCTTAAATTGTTTAGATAGTTCTATATTAAAACCAGATATTGAATGGGCTTGACGACAAATAGATGGACTAGTTAGTGAAAAGAATGTAGAATGTCCAATTAAAACTATATCAGTTATGAAGCAGATTAGAAATAATATATTATTTGAAATAAAACATTTTATTTAAAATAGTTTTCTAATCACATTGGGACTTTTTAGTGCAAATATAGGTATACATATTTAGATAAAAATATAAAACTACAGAAAGGGTCATTAGGAGTTTAATCAATGGAAAACACAACAATTCTCTACATTACTGGTAAAAAATAATCATTATGCTAAATGCATTTATTTCTAATAGGTATATGTAGAATAGTGTATTTCAGTAACTAATCATTGTTCTTGGAAGTTCACAATGCTCCTGTAATAATTCATGTATTTGGGTGGCCTATTCAGCACTTTATACCTCCTACAGCCATTGTGGCGAACCTATAGTACGTGTGCCACAGGTGGCACACAGAGCCCTCTCTGTGGGCACGTGCGACGTCACCCCAGTCCTAGGCCTTCAGCTGGGTTTTATAAAACCTTTTCACTTTAGGCCTCCACCACCATGTGCAAAAAAAAGGTTCAATCAATCAATCTATTTCAATATCTCATGGGAAAAAAAAAAAGATCTGGCAAAGTTGGAATTGATTGATTGAACTTTTTAGTCCCATCCAGTCTAGCATCCAAAAAGAGAAGCCACCTTCTGGTTGGTGATTCAATTATAAGGGATGTAAATTTAGGAAAGGACACAGAGGTTTCAAAAGAGGTCAGATGTCTCCCAGATGCTACTGCCAGTAGGGACAACAAGCGTATTTCTAAAATATTCAAGAATGCCAGCAAGGATTGTGATGTGGAGGCTATTGTACATCTTGGCACTAACGATCTGTCCCAAAAAGATGTACTCTTTGTGCAGAATGATTTCCAGAGCTTGGGGCAGGAACTTAGCAAAATATGCTATAGGCTAACTTTTTCAGAGGTTTTACCAGTGTATAAAGAGCAAAATGGAAAAGGCCAGCGTATAGCACAATTCAATATGTGGCTAAAGGAGTGGTGTAAAGGGGAAGGCTTTGGGTGTATTAGTCATGATGTCAGTAGCTGGTCCAATGAAAAAAATGTACAAAAGAGATGGTTTGCATCCATCAAAGAAGGGGACTAAGTTACTCAGCTATAAATTCAAAGATTTTCTGGAGGAATATTTAAACTAAACAGCAGGAACAGTGAATTAATTGATACAGAACATTCCTGTCCCCGGCAATCTAAAAACTATAGGGCTATCAGTGCATGTAACATAGATGTGTGTGTGGACAAGAATACCAACCTTGCTGTCAAGCAAAATCAAGCTTTCAATAATGAGTGCCACATAAAGTGCACTAATCAAATAGGTGATGAGACAATAGGGGAACTCAGGCACCATACAGGTTGTGTAGAAAATAAACACAGGGTTGGTCATAAAGGACTCAAATGTATATAAACCAATGCACAGAGTAGCAAACAGGGTGAACTAGAAATTCAAGTTAATGAGGGCAGATATGATATTATTGCCATCACGGAAACATAGTGGGATGAAACACACAGCTAGAGGAATTTAAATTATTTAAAAGAAACAGACCAAATAAAAGAGGAGGTGGAGTTGCTCTCTATATAAGAAATAACTACATCTCTACAGAAATAGAGCACAACAATGATGAAAACTGTCTTGAATGCATTTGGGTCAATATAAAAGGGAGAAAAAAATGACATTGCCATAGGTGTATACTATAAGCCACCCAACCAAACAGAGGAAATA
This sequence comes from Crotalus tigris, assembly GCF_016545835.1. NCBI lineage: Eukaryota > Metazoa > Chordata > Lepidosauria > Squamata > Viperidae > Crotalus > Crotalus tigris. The sequence goes on along the minus strand of NW_024096551.1, from coordinate 6,886,548 downwards.
GATGAACTTTTTGCTAGTCAGCTAACTAAGGTATGTAGGAAGCAAATCACAATAGTAATAGGGGACTTTAACTACCCTGACATCAACTGGGAGACAAAATCTGCACCAAGTGGAAGATCAAACAGATTCCTGACAAACCTAGCAGACAACTTTGTCTCCCAAAAAGTAGAGAAAGGAACTAGGGGATTAGCCATTTTGGATCTAATTCTCACTAACAGAGATGAAATGATAGAAGGTGTTGAAGCCACAGGAACCTTGGGAGGTGTGATCATGCAATATTGGAATTCAACATTATGGAAGCACAAGCAATAGAACATAGTCAAACTAGAGTCTTGGACTTCAAGAGAGCTAATTTCAATGGTATGGGACGCAAGTAAAGCTTATATGCATGGGGTTTTGATACAAATGAATAAGACTTATAGACAGAAACAGGTGCAGAAACGTAAGGAGTTGGAAGATGAGATTAAATTAAAAGAATAAGACTAAAATATTGCCTAAGAACATGATCAACTTGGATAAGGAGACCCTGGTTAGATTGACAGGCTTTGAGGTCGTTAATAAGGTAAAATATTTGGGTGTTATTCTATCTGCTTCCAATGCAAAATTGTATAAAAATAATTATGATACGCTGTGGGTTAGAATACAAAAGGATTTGGATAATTGGAAAAAGCTGCAATTGTCCCTTTTGGGGAGAATAGCAGCGATTAAAATGAATGTTCTGCCAAAATTTCTTTTTTTATTTCAAATGATGCCTATTTTAAAGAAAGAAGCAAATTTAGATGAGTGGCAGAAAGGTATCAATAAATTTATCTGGGCAGGGAAAAAACCAAGAGTAAAACTTAAAATTTTACAAGAGAGGTGGACTTAAGGTACCGAATTTGAAATTGTATTATGATGCTGTGGTCTTAACATCAATTAGTGATTGGGTTAATCCAGGGGTCAGCAACCTGCAACAGTGAAAGAGCCACTTGGATCCATTTCCCTCACAAAAAAAAAATCCTGGGAGCCGCAAAATGTGCGCGCGCACAGGCGCGCGCACGCGCATACGCACAGAACACAGGGCTTGATTGAAGAGAGGAGCTTAAGGCGAAACGTGCGCCTGCCCTGCCCCCCATCCAGCTCTGGTATGAACGGCTCTGCAGTCCTGGCTTCTCTTCCCTTCGGAAAAGACTGCTCTCCCCTCACCCCGCGCTCTCCCTCTCTGGGACTTTCTTCTTGCTGCCTTTTGGCGCGAAGGTTCCCAGGGAGCGGAGGAGGAAGCCGACGGAGAGAAAGAGCTGCTGCAGTGAATGTTCTGAGGCAGCAGAAGACGGTCGCTCGGGCTCGCCTATCTCAGCCTGCTGCAGGAGGCTGGAGTTGAGGCTTCTGGTTTGCTCTGGGAGGGGTGCTTGGAAAAGGGAGGATGGGAAGCGGAAAGTGGGAGAAAGGACGCCTTCCAGCTCTCTGGGGTTCTTTCGCTGGGAGGTGAGGAAGCAGCAGTTCTGCTCCGTGGGAGGTGGGAGCAGGCAGCCTCTCCTTCAAACTTTGCCAAGTGACTCCAGGAGCGAAGCGAGCTACGAGTCCTAGGAATGTCAACTTTGCGAAAGAGGGAGGCGATGGTGGGATTAAAATAAAACGGGGGGGGAGGTTGAGGAAACCCAGCAGATGCTTACATCAGAGGGCCAGCAAGAAAGGCAGGGAGAGGAAGAAAGCTTTCGGGGCTTGTGCACAGACATAGCGGACTCTTTCTCGTCTCCTGCCCTTGCTGCATCTCCTGTGGAGATCATTTGCAGCTCTCTGTGTCTCTGCAGCTTGCTTCTTGAAGCGATTTCAATCAGCCCCATTCATTGCCAAGAATCCCCATGGAAGTCAATGGAGGTCTGCGGCGAATCAAAAAGCCAGCTGCAGTACCTCCACGTCCGTTGATTTGACCGGCTCAGTGGCCCGGGGACGAGCAGGAACCGATGCCCCCACTGCCCGCCGGGCTTGCTGCCTGGCCTGGGGAAACACAAGGCAGGCTCAGCGCCCCGGGGACGGCCAAAACCCAATGCCCCGGTCGGCCGCACTGCCGCCCAGCCCGGGGAGACGCGAGGCAGGCTCAGCGCCCCGGGGACGGCCAAAATCCAATGCCCCTGCCGGCCGCCACTGCCGCCCAGCCCGGGGAGACGCGAGGCAGGCTCAGCACCCCGGGGACGGCTACAAACAAATGTCCCCGCCACTTGCTGCCTGGCCCGGGAAAAAACAAGGCTGGCTCAGCGGCCCGGGGACGGCTACAAACCAATGCCCCCGCCGCCTGCCGCACGGCCCGGGAAGATGCAAGGCTGGCTCAGTGGCCCGGGGACGGCCAAAACCCAATGCCCCTGCCGGCCGCCACTGCCGCCCAGCCCGGGAAGATGCGAGGCTTGCTCAGCGGCCTGGGGATGGCTACAAACCAATGCCCCCGCCGCCTGCCGCACGGCCGGGGAAGATGCGAGGCTGGCTCAGCGCCCTGGGGACGGCCAAAAACCAATGCCCCTGCCGGCTACCACTGCCGCCCAGCCCGGGGAGGCGCGAGGCAGGCTCAGCGCCCCGGGGACGGCCAGAAACCAATATCCCCGCCATCTGCCGCCCGGGGAGACACGAGGCCGGCTCAGCGGCCCGGGGACGGCTACAAACCAATGCCCCCGCCGCCTGCCGCACGGCCCGGGAAGATGCGAGGCTGGCTCAGCGCCCCGGGGACAGCCAAAAACCAATGCCCCTGCCAGCCGCCACTGCCGCCCAGCCCAGGGAGGCGCGAGGCAGGCTCAGCGCCCCGGGGACGGCCAGAAACCAATATCCCCGCCGTCTGCCGCCCGGGGAGACACGAGGCCGGCTCAGCGGCCCGGGGACGGCTACAAACCAATGCCCCTGCCGCCCAGCTCGGGACGATGGGAGGTCAGCTCAGCGGCCCGGGGACGGCCAAAAACCAATGCCTCTGCCGGCCGCCACTGCCGCCCAGCCCGGGAAGACGCGAGGCTGGCTCAGCAGCCCGGGGAGGGGCAGGAACCGATGCCCCCGCCGGCTGCTGCCCCCGCTGGGCCTACCGCCTGGCCCGGGGAAGGGCAGGAACCAATGCCCCTGCCGGCCGCTGGCCCCGCCAGGCCTGCTGCCCAGCCCGGGGAGACACGAGGCCGGCTCGGCTGCCCCTCCGCCTGGTGCAGGTAAGCCCCCTCCCTCCTCCCCACTCCCCCTCCATCTCCGGGTCTGCTCCTGCTTGGCCCACTAGGGCCGCAGCTTGCGGGAGGGCTGGCCCTTTCAACGGAGGCTCTGCTGGGCCGCTCCCAGCATCGATCATGGGGCTTCCCCGCGCGGCTCTCTGGCCACATGCACCTCGGACTGGGCCAGCCCCGGAAAGGCCCTTCCTGGCCACCAGGGGGCAGGGCATCCGGCTGCAGGGCCAATCGGGAGCAAGGGGCAAATCTGCATGTGTGTGTGAGAGAGAGAGATAGAGAGAAGGGAAGCACAAGTGCCTCTCTGTCTCTGTCTGTCTCTCTCTCTATGAAAATGGTGGAGAAGGCTCCGGAGCCGCAGGAGGTGGCTCAAAGAGCCGCATGCGGCTCCGGAGCCGCGGGTTGCCGACCCGTGGGTTAATCTAACAAATGTAGATATACTCCTTTTGGAAGGATGGGATTTACTTTTTGGATGGCATGCCTATTTAATTTATAATAAAAAGGTTGATAGGGTTTTTAGATCTCATATTTTAAGAATTTCTTTACTTCAGGTTTGGAAGAAATATTATAGAAGTGATTCAAGAATTCCATTATGGGCTATTCCATGGAATGCAATAGAAGGAATAAGGAGAGGAGTTAAGATGGATACTATTTCTTATATACAATTACTTAAGTGGGATGGTAAAAATTGGCAATTAAAATCTATGGATGAATTAGCACAAGAAAATATTATTTATTCATGGTTTCAGTATAGACAACTTTTGGAAAGGTGGAAGATAGATTATAAGGTAGGCTTGTTTAGAGAGGATGAGAACTTGTTAAAACAAATTAGAGATCAAAGTCGAACCCATATTAAAAGAATTTATGGTGTCTTGGTGGAATTGGATTCAGAAGCAGAGCTAGTTAAAGACTGTATGGTTAAGTGGGCACAAAATTTTGATGAACCGATTTTATTAGATACATGGGAGATTATTTGGGTGAGGAATGTTAAATTCACGCAAGCTCAAAACTTACGGGAAAATTTTTATAAAATGTTTTATAGATAGCACCTTGATCCACAAAAAATGTCTCGTATGTATCCAAACCTGCAGCCTAAATGTTGGAGATGTGGTTGCTTGGATGCTACTTATTATCATATTTGGTGGTCATGTAAAAGTATAAAAGCTTTTTGGATTAAGATATGGTGGAATATTCAAAGAATTTTTAAAAGAAGGATAAAATTTACTCCACAATTGTTCTTATTGGATATTGTTTCGGATTGTGATGACAAAGAGATTATTTTAATGTTAAATTTAATTACTGCGGCTAGGTTGTTAATAGGGCAATATTGGAAGAAGGAATCTTTGCCTACTTTGCAAGAATGGTTTTTTAAAGTTTCTTACTTAGCGGAAATGGCAAAAATTTCGGCTTTCTTGAAAGATCAATCACAAGAGAAGTATCTCTTAGTGTGGAAAAGATGGATAAATTTTATACAATATAAGTATGATATAAGAAAATATTATTTAGCTTTTGAATAATTTATATTTAAAGTTTAAGATATTATCTAGAAGTGTAATTATTATTATTTTTTAATTTTTTATTTTTTTTTATTTTTTTTATTTTCTCTTTTTTTCCCCTCTTTTTGTTTTTTATATATAATGGAGTTAAAGTATTTTACAATTTCTTTATTGAGTGTAATTATATTTGCTTAAGGTTTATTTGGATTTAAAACTTTTTTTCTTTTAAGTTCTAGTTAAGCCTGTACTCAGCTCTGGGAAGAATGGGGGAGGGTTTTGGGGTGGGTTGGGAGGGATTGGGGAAGGGGCTTTTACTGTAAAATTTTTAAAAAAATTTAATAAAAAAAAGAGAGAGCTAATTTCAATAAACTTAGAGAGGGCTTGGGAAGAATTCCATGGATGAGAATCCTCAAGAGGAAAACAACTCAAGAAGCTTGGGAAATTCTGAAAAGCGAGATAATAGAAGCCCAATCTAGCACAATACCAACAAAGAGGAAAAATAACAGCTCTCAAAAGAAACCAGCATGGCTGCATAAAGAACTCTCTGATAAATTGAAAGATAAAAAGGACAAGTATAGAAAGTATAAAGAGGGGCACATAACTAAATCAGAATATCAACAAATAGCCCAAGCCTGCAAAGATGAAGTGAGGAAAGCTAAGGCTCATAATGAACTAAGGCTTGCGACCAAAGTCAAAAATAACAAAAAAAAGCTTCTTTCAACATGTAAAAAACAAGAAAAACCGTGAAGGAAATAATTGGTCCATTAGTGGGCGAAAGTGGCAAAAAGGTAACAAGCAATAGGGAGAAAGCAGAAGTATTTAACTTGTCTTTTTGCATCTGTCTTTACACAAAGGGAAAAAACAGACCAACCTATCAAAAATAGTGCCATAAAAAACAGAATAGAAACACAAGTTAAAATAGGCAAGAAAATGATAAGTGAGCACCTGTCCAGCCTAGATGAGTTCAAATCACCAGGATTACATCCCAAGGTTCTCAGGGAACTGGCAGATGTGATCTCAGAACCACTGAACTATATTTTTCAAAGATCTTGGAGCTGTAACTGTAAAAGACAGACTAGAAATAAAATTAAAATAAGCAAAAAGAAAGAATAGGAAGAGAATACCTTTTGGATCTTGATGGGACCTGACGGATTACATTCCTTAGTTCTAAAGGAGCTTGCAGATGTCATCTCAGAACCACTATACCATATCTTTCAAAAATCCTGAAGTACCAGGAACTACCAGAGGACTGGAAAAGTTCCCATCTTCAAAAAAGGAAAAAAAATGGACCCAGGAAATTACAGACCTATCAGCCTGACCTCAATACCTGGGAGTACCCTGGAAAAGACAATCAAACAATGAATCAGTGAACACCTAGAGACAAACAAAGTCATTACTAAAAGCCAACATGGGTTTGTCAAAAATAGATCATGCCAGACAAACCTTACTGCATTCTTTGACTAAGTGACAAAATTAGTGGATCAGAGGAAAACTGCGGATATAATTTACTTGGACTTCAGTAAGGCATTTGATAAAGTAGATCACAACCTACTACTTGATAAGATAGAAAAATGTGGGTTAGACAGCATCACCACCAAATGGATTCTTAGCTGGCTGACCGGCCGTACGCAGCGTGTGGTCCTCAATGGAACTGCATCTACATGGAGGGAAGTGTGTAATGGGGTGCCCCAGGGCTCTGTTCTAGGCCCAGTGCTCTTCAACATCTTCATCAACGATTTGGACGAGGGGATAGATGGGGAACTCATCAAATTTGTGGATGACACCAAGCTGGCAGGAATAGCCAACACTCCAGAAGACAGGCTCAAGATACAGGAGAACCTGGACAGACTTGAACACTATCTAACAAAATGAAATTCAATGGTGAAAAAAGCAAGGTTCTACATTTAGGCAAGAAAAACCAAATGCACAGGTATAGTATGGGGGGTACCTTGCTCAATAGTAGTAACTGTGAGTGGGATCTCGGAGTCCTAGTGGACAATCACTTAAATATGAGCAAGCAGTGTGCTGCAGCTGCCAAAAAAAGCCAACTCAGTGCTGGGCTGCATTAACAGAGGGATAGAATCAAATTCACATGAAGTATTAATACCACTTTACAATGCCTTGATAAGGCCACACTTGGAATACTGCATCCAGTTTTAGTCACCACAATGTAAAAAAGATGCTGATACTCTAGAAAGAGTACAGAGAAGAGCAATAAAGATGATTAGGGGAGGCTAAAACATATGAAGAATGGTTGCTGGAATTGGGTATGTCTAGTTTAACGAAGAGAAGGATGAGGGGGGAATATGATAGCAGTGTTCCAATATCTCAGGGGCTGCCACAAAGAAGAGGGAGTCAAGCTATTCTCCAAAGTGCCTGAGGGCAGGACAAGAAGCAACGGATAGAAACTGATCAAGGAGAGAAGCAACCTAGAACTAAGGAGAAACTTCCTGACAGTTAGAACAATTAACCAGTGGAACAATCTGCCTCCAGAAGTGGTGAATGCTCCAACACTGGAAGTTTTTAAGAAGAGACTGGACAGCCATCTGTCCAAAATGACATAGGGTTTCCTGCCTGAGCAGGAGGTTGGATTCAATGACCTCCAAGTTCCTTTCCAACATCATCATCATCATCATCATCATCATCATTATTATTATTATTACCACCACAGCCATTCCCACCCAATTGGCCACACCCACCCAATGGGCCACGCCCACCCAGCATCTGATGATACATAAGTGGGTTTTGGGTTGCAGTTTGGGCACGGTCTCTAAAAGGTTTGCTATCACTGTCTTACAGTATTGCAGATATCCTAAGATGCTTCAATTTGGTTCATATCTTAATTATTTACTTAGTTAGTATATCAAGTCAGGCATGATTCCTAGTGACTGCATAGGCTAATACTCCTTATTTCAACCTGCCCTGGAAGGCCGTCTTCAGCTATTTGATCAATATTAAAGTGGTATACATGATGCAATACGTCCATCCATTGACTCCCTTCTATTTTCTTCATACCATGTTAATTTTTTCTGTTCTATCATCTGCCTGTATCGCATGTCTATATAAATTTCTGGTTGCTATCACTACTCAAAAGAACATCCTTTTGTCAACCAACAGATTGACTGATTGGATCATCTCTTTGTCCTAATACTATTACTAACCATCTTTGGATTCATAATTTCAAGATGTATACCTTCTTTGTCTTGTTCTTTCTCAATATTCAGCCATATATTGCCACTAGGAAAAAACATTGATTTGAATATTCCATTCTTTAATAATACCTAAGAGTCTACATTTCTATTAGCAAATTATGAAGTTGGGCATGAATGCCAAATAACCAGCCAGTGCAAATAAGTAGTATTTGTCTCTCCATATAAAAATGCTTCATAGAATAAATGTAGTCTTCCTACCAAGTCCCCAAATCACTTGTTAATAATTATGATATTTCATCAGGGATGTTTTTCTGTGTTTTTATGTGAGGTTCATTTCATTACCAGATCTAACAATCACTTTCTTTGTGAAATCCATTGAAAAGGATTGCCACAAAGCAGTGGCAATAGAAAATATTGGTCTTCCTATATTTGATTTATGCATGCATTAAGCATTTTCTGAGAAACATGTCATGGAGGTTTGCCAGTGAATCATTAGTTATTTACTGCTCTAACAGATTGGTCTAAGGTATATGGTTAAGGCACCAGGCTGGAAACCAGGAAATGGTGAGTTCTGATCCTGCCTTAGACACATAAGATGGCTGTGTGATTTTAGGTCAGCCATTCTCTCTCAGCTCGCAGGGTTGTTGTGGGGAAAAGAGGAAGTGGAAGGAGACTGGTATGTTCTCTACTTGAGTTATTTATAAAAATAATAATAGCAGGGTAAAACAAATCTTAAGAAACCAAGATGTCTGTTTTTCTACATCATTCTAAGAATGCTTTAGAATTTTTCTTAAAGATGGATTGGACTTTAAAGTAGGGAGGTGACAAAGGATGAAGAAGTTCCTTTTTCTTTTCTTGTTAACACTCCATTACTCCACAGGCACTTGGGCTGCTTCTACATCCTCATTTGAAACAGTCCTATGGAAGAGGTTTCCTCATGTGGTTTTCCCTTGGGACTGAGCTGAAGTCCCCAGAAGCAGCAGACTGCTAGAGCAATTATTATGCAGCGAAAAGTAGCTTTTTTACATCTATCACCCAATTAAAGTAACAGAACCCTGCACTTGATCTATTTAAATTAAACCAAATATTAATATCCTTTGGGGGGGAAACTAAAGGAATTTTTCTCCATCAAATAGAGTGAGAGAGAGAGAGAGAATGCCTCAGAAAAAAACCCTTTGGGTCTAATGAAAAACCATTTCAAAAGACTACCTATCCTATGATTATTTTTCTTCTGGATTATTGTACAATATGAACTGGCTTTATAGCCTCTCAATTTGTTTCTACTGATTATAACAAAGCAATGTGGTTCTATCACATTCAGTAGGAAGCAACTAATGCAAAAAGACACAAACCAAGCTTGGCAATGAGAAGCTAATTTTGTGATCTTCTTTGGGAAAATAATTTCTTCCCTTTCCCTGACCACATATATATCTCAGTTTCTGGACTTGCAATATTTAAATTCTCCTCTAGTTTACTTCATGAATTATGTGACTCTGTTATATTCAGTACGTAGAAGAAATAAACTTCAAAAATAGTAATGCTGGTACAATATGTAAAAAAATTGCCAGCTTCCAATATCACCCTTTTCATATATTTCTCTATGCTCAAACCCACATACAATGTCACAGTATACATTGTTGAACTATAAATAATAATATCTATAGGAATATTATATATTACCCTGTTATGGCTACTCTTTTATCAGCAATAAAGCAGTATCCATCACTTGCAAACCACAAGTAAGACAATTTTAACCTTTATCAGCAGACTACTTCTTCCAAGGATTTCCCATTAAGGATAATTACAGTAAGCTGCTACTACCAGGCTGACTCTTCTGATTATCCAGTATTCTATAAAACTCAGCTCTAGGAAAATTAGAAGGTATTTTGCCATTCTCTGCCCTTTTCCTTTACAAACTTTGTTCCAATTCCAAAGTACGAGAAATAATTATGTAATATCTCTTGCCTATGGAGAAAGATTTAAGGAGAATTTTTTTTATAAGACCAAATAAGCAAATCTATTAATATAAAAATGAGTTTACTAGGGAAAGGAACACATAGAAAGATAAGCAAGTCAACAATTCTCTTTTTTTCTTCTTCAGACGTTTTAAGCATCTTCCTCAATTTTATAGAATGAGGTTATAAGCAAAAGCCAGACTCTTTGGGAAAATCTGTAGCAAGGATAATGTTCCATCTACAATCCCCTGAATCAATCTAGCAAATCACTAATTATCTAAGGACTGATCCATATTCCTAATAACCCTTGGTAGAATTATGATGGTGCACTTTCGTTTTCACCATTTGTGTACAAAAGCAGAATTCTGTTTATTCAATTTTATCAGCATGAGAACAATTTATAAATTGTTTTAGAAGACATTATTGTGTCACAGCAAAATCAGGGTTTCATCACAATTTCATATTCAAATAATTACAAATTAAAGACATGTCTTAAGATAAAGCCAATTACGCTGTGGGGGAAAAAGAAATGGGACTGATGATAATTTAGAAAGGGCTTAAGTGACCTATACTGTGTCTATTAATCCAACTGAGAAAGTTTGGAAGGAGCCCTTTTCATTCCCATCAATCACAATGTTTTTTCTCTGTCCCTTATATTCAAATTAGTTTTTTCCTTCTTTAGAAATAGATATGGAAATGACTAATGAAATCTATTCATTATGAACAACTAATGTTTTCTTCCTCCACAGCTCCCAGTCTGGTCTGAGAAAATGGAGTAACATATATCTCTTGTGATGAGATGCATGCTCTCTCGATACTAAGAGGATGAAGGAAGTATATGTGTTTATGCTAAAGAAAATGACAGTTCCAGAGAGATGAAGTTTGATTTATGCAGTTTCATCATTGCTTTTGAATCTTATGCAGATGGGTATCAGAATGTAATAACCATCATGTTTGAAGTTGGAAAGCAATCTCTTCTCAGTGTGACTGGTAGTTACACGGTTCCTTTCTATATTATTCTTTCCCCTAAGGATGTAAAAGAAATCTTCCATGGATCCCCCTGGCCAGCTGCAGAGTTTATAGTAGCAACATGCTTCTTAGAGAGCTATATATCTTCTAAAGAAGAGTCCTCCAGAGGGTATGACATGACACAGGGGGCTCTTCTGATCTTAGAGAACAGGCAAATTGGGATTGGGCATGGATAATACTACTTTTCAACTGAAATGAATGAAACATACAAGTAAAGGTATGACAACAAAAACAACAAGAGTCTCAGCAATATACTATCTTAATCTTGACAATTTTCAAATTCCTTTTGACTTGTGTTTTTCAGCCAATGTCCATATCCTTCTGCCCCCATTCTGCCTAGGAAAAGACTTGAAAATAAAGAGAGTTGTGAATTCAGTTTATGACATGTTTCAGGTTATTGCAAGAAAAAGGAGGGGGGAATGTCAAAAATCCATTTTATGAACTCAAGCCCTTGGGCTAGCCTGAAGTAGCTCTGTGGAGGTCAGCTTTTTTGTTTTCTATAATTTTCATGACATAAATGCAGGCCCTTACACAAACTTCTGGTAGACCAACCACCAAAGTTCTAATAAAACTACTGGGTAAGATTAAAGCTCATTAAAGCTATTTTTTTTATAAAACTGACTTAGAGTTTAAAGTTAAAGAGTTAAGCAAAAAACTTCCATGAGTCATTCAAATAGAGGAGGAGGAGGAGGAGGAGGAGGAGGAAACAAAACTGAAAAATTATTTATATTTATATAGGAATGAGGAATGACAAATAGAAATTTCCCATCCCTGCAATTAAGGGATAAGAAGATGGCCTTTAGAAAGTTATGGTTGAATCTATTAAAACTATTGTTAGAAAAATATATTGTTTTGAAATAATACTTTGTAACCTAACAAGATCTACAAAGAATAATCACTGTGTCTATAGTGTAATTACCTACATAATTCATTATGGTTTCAACCTGTTCGAAGAATTGGCACTTAAATTAAACCTGTTAAAATTATAGCAATTTTATGTTAGTAGAATTCATGTTAGTACATTTTTAATGTAATGTAAACATTTTCATATGAAAGTTCATGGGTTTTACTAGGAACAGTCTTGGAGATGCATACCATTATAATTTGGCATCCATTCATAATCCTGAACACAGAGACCTATTTGGTAACAATAGCAGATGGAATGGAACATAGTGAATATCTGTGCTTATTGAAGTCAATAATAGAGAAAGCTGAGTCAGCTTGTTTTCTTTGGGCCAGCACTGGGTTTGCAACTCCTTTTTATTTAAAGCTTGCAGTATTATCTTGAACACTTCAGTAGTTATTTCCTCTCTCACAGAGTTACACCGCCAATTATGAAAAATTATTATCTATATGGCTTCTTTGTTTTACAGTTAACAATAACTAAGTACCTCAGGTACTTAAAAACAATTCTAATCATTATTTAAATTCCTATAAATCACCCCCTGTACCCTCCTATGTTCACAAGGTTGAATTTTGGGTGGTTATGTAAATTTAATGAATAAACAAATGATAATCCTGTTATCAATGGAGCAGCATTGAAAAAATTATAATAGAACCTTAGAATGATACACTGGTACACCATCGTAAGCTAAGCAAGGGGTGTTCTGTGACACTGCTTTCAAGTGCTAAGCTAAAAATATTAGACCTTTTACTATTTCTGGGAAAAAAATGTTCCACCCAGAAGTTGAACTCCTATTCCAGAATTTTTGTGCTTCCTCAACTAGGAGTATGTCTATCTTCTCTTGATTATGTCTTAATTTGTTAACAAGCATCCAGCCTATCACTGTCATCAGAGACTGATATACTACCAGAGAAGTTTAACAACTTCTCTAAGAGTAGATAAAAAAGAATAACATCACTGGAAATCATGAAGGAGGTCAAAGGAAGGGAAATAAGTGTTTCTTGGAATTCTATGGCTTTTAGATATGACTCAATTTACCAATTTACTTTGGTAGATGTACAAAGTATGTCATCCTGTCCATAATCAAGTTGGAATATTAACATCAGCAGATGTTCTCATGCTCCCATAAGAAAATGTTGAACTCTTTCAATGCACGTTATTTTCTTCATAGAAAATGAGGGTAATTTGCTAAATCCTAGATCCTAGTCTTAAAGAGTAGCTTTTAAATTCAACCAAACCATTGCAGCTTGAAAATAAACATAAATAAGAGCACCACAATATTGTCAAAATCTACTGTACTTAAATTTACAGCACTCAGAATCAGAATAGAGCTGGAAGGGACCTTGGAGGTCTTCTACTCCAGCCCCTTGTTCAAGCAGGAGATCCTATAACATTTAAAACAAGTGACTGTCCAATCTCTTCTTAAAAAGCTCCAGTGAGGAAGCACCCACAACGTATGAAGGCAAGCTGTTCCACTTGTTAATTGTTCTCACTGTTAGGAAATCTCCGGACAGCCTTTTCCCGTCCTTTCTGAACGCCCTGATGGTCTCCTGTGATGGGCGAGGGGGCGCCACCTGCTACAGGGGCTTCGATTTGTACTTCATCTTGGACAAGTAAGTGGCCGGGCGTTGCGGTGGCTGTGCGGGATGAGGCTGGGCTGCATGGGGCGCTTTGTTTTGGGAAGGGGCGCAGCAGCACTGGCAGTTTTTCAAAACTCAACCGCAGCTTTTTCCCTTTGCTTTAGGTGCCAATTTGGAGAAAAAGTGCCTGGTGCATGTCGCGTTCCTCTTTCCTCTAGAGAAAGTTGAAGGAAAACGTTTGGCTCCTTCACTGGTTTCTCTTTTTGCAACGTTGCTTTTTTTGGGGAGTGGGGTAGCAAAGAGCAGCTGTCAGCTTTAGCCTATTTGGTTAGACTTACAAACACCTGTTTCCAAAGCCTTAGTAAATCCCTCGCTCAGCTTCCTTCACGGGATGCAATTCTCGCGGAGCAGCAGTTTAAGACAGGGGCGGGGAAACTTGGCTCTTTTATGACTTGTGGACTTCAATTCCCAGAATTTCTGAGTCAGACATGCTGAGGGGAAAGGGAGAGGTTTCCAAGCTGAGCCATGCTGGCTCAGGAATTCTGGGAGTTGAAGTCCACAAGTCATAAAAGAGCCAAGATTCCCCACCCCTGGTTTAAGATCTCTGAACTCTGAGTCAATTCGAAACTTGGTCCATAGCAGTGATGGATTATTGATTCAATCAATAATTAGAAGTTAGCATCTACATACCCATGAAAAAGAAATATCTTTGAGAAATATTAAACAGGCAGGAACAATAGGAAAAGAGGTAAAAAACTTAGCCCGAGAAACCAACTATTACAAATATGAAAGGCTGCTCCAAAAGAAATATCCATTTCCCTTCTCTTAGAAAAGTCAAGCCGAAAAATAAAAGTACCAGGAAGATAGCACCCCCCCCTCTCTCTCTCTCCCTCCCTCCCTCTCCCACCTCGCTCGTTAATAGCCTCATACAGACCGCCAAGAAACATGAAGCAAAAGAAACAATGTTTCTTGAACAACCAAAAAAAGCTGTCAGGTTTGCCGTAGAAACCAATAACAGGATTAACCCCAGACACACCAGCACCTATGACAAGATTAACCTAGACACACAAAAACTTCATCAACGAGTTATTTCCTTCCCTGAGTGATAGGATTAATCAATCCTGCTGAAAGGGGAAAAAAAACAAGCTAGGAAATTAAGAAGAACAAACTTCTTACAAATCTCATCAAAACTTAAAATAGGAAAAAGAGTATACATTGTACCATGCATTTAGGTGATTTTTACTAGCTAGTCCAGAAATCATTGCTGAATCACTTCTCTGTCTGGCTTCTGTAATAGAATCCACTTTCTGGCAGCTTGCTTTGCTCAGTGTCAACTATTTTTATTTTTATTTATTTTTAGCCTATTTTTTCCTCTTAAGTCTGAGTTACTCACTGTTCCTTTGTTCTCTATTAATGAAATGCACATTCTCTCTTTTTTCTATTTTTGCTACTTTTCCTGCTCTTTTGTATTGAGGGAGGAAATAAAATGCTTCCTCATGTTATTTGTCCTACAACTGACATGATGCATTGTGTTTGCATCAGAGATTTGGGGCTGTATTCTTAAATATTGGCTGTATTCTTAAATATTGTAACTTCGAACAGTCACTAAGTGAACTGTTGTAAGTCTAGGATTACCTGTACTTTATCACTTTTTTCTTTTTTCTTTTTTTTTTGGTCAAGTTTTTGACACCTTGCTAGGCAACTGGTGGTACTCGGATATTGCCACATCCTAAAAGTGGTACAATGAGTGAAAAGGTTGAAAAGCCCTGCACTAGGACTTCAAGGTCCCTCTCGTAATTACTGTTTTTTAGCCAGGTTTTACCTAATCTGTACTTGTACCTTTGGTTTTTCCTGCCCAGATGTACAACCTTGCTTTTCTTCACATTAAATTTCATTTTGTTGGATAGGGCCCATTGTTCAAGTCTGTTAAGATCTTTTTGGATCCGGAGCTTATCTTCTGGGTGTTGGACATTCCTGCCAGCTTAGTGTCATCTGCAAATTTGACGCATTCCCCTTCTATTCCCTTATCTAGGTCATTTATGAAAAAATTGAAGAGTACTGGCCTAAGACAGAACCTTGTGATAATCCACTGCTTACTGCCCTCCATGTAACTGTAGTACCATTAAGGATTTCTTGTTGAGTACAGTTTGTCAGCCAATTACAAATCCATCTGGTGGTGATGCTGTCTATCCCATGTTTTTCTAGCTTACCAAGCAGTTGTGGTCTATTTTGTCAAATGTCTTGCTGAAGTCTAAGTATACTATGTCCATAGCATTTCGCTGGTCTATTAATGTAGTTACTTTGTCAAAGAATGAAATAAGATTGGTTTGGCATGATCTGTTTTTAACAAACCCATGCTGGCTTCTAGTTATAACTTTGTTTCTAGATGTTTGCAGATCTGGGTTTTTTTAATTTTTTTCTAGTATCTTCCCAGGTATTGATGTTAGGTTAATTGGTCTGTAGTTTCCAGAGTCTGATTCCCCCCCCCCTTTTTTTTTTTTTTGAAGATGGAGACCACATCAGCTCTTTTCCAATCCTCAGGTACTTCCCTGGTGCTTCAAGATTTTTGAAAGATATGGTACAATGGTTTGAGATGACATTGGTCGGATCCTTCAGAATTCTGGGGTGTAATCTGTCAGGCTCTATGATTTATATTCATCAAGATCAGACAGGTCTTATCATTTTCTTGCTTATCTTATTTTTTATTTCTAATCTGTCTTTTATAGTTATGTTTTTGGTAGGTTGAGCTATAGTTTCTTTTTGTATGAAGACTGATGCAAAGAATGAGTTAAGCAGCTCTGCTTTCTTTCTACTGCCTGTTACTTTCTTGCCATCTTCTCTCTTAAGTGGACCAACTGTTTCCTTGACTTTTTTCTTGTTATTTATATACTGAAACTTATTTTTTAATTATCTTTGACTTTTGTTGCAAGTCTTTGTTCATTTTGAGCCTTTGCTCTCCTGACTTCATCTTTGCAGATTCTAGCTTAGTTGTGTGTTTTTTTTGTCTTTCAGTTTATCAGAGAGATTTTTGTGCAATCATGCTGGTTTCTTCTTGGATTTCTTGTTTTTCTTTTTTAGTGGTATTATGTTGGATTGGGCTTGTATAGTCATATTTTTCAGTGTCTCCCATGCTTCTTGAGTTGTTTTCCCCTTTAGGATTTTTATCCATGAAATTATATTTAGGCTCTGAGTTTGTTAAAATCTGCTCTTTTAAAGTTTAAGACACTTGTTGGATTATATTTTATTGCTTCTGTTTGCATTATATTGAATTCCAGTATGACATGTTCACTCTTGCCCAAGGTTCCTGCAACTTCAATTCCCTCTCACAATTCTTCTCTATTAGTAAGAATTAGGTCCAGTATAGTGTTTCATCTAGTTGCTTCCTCTAGGTTTTTTTTTTTTTTTGTAATTTTTTTTTATTTTCAGTTTTACATTACATCATAAAAAATACTTCAGATAAAGAGTAAAATAAATTTATACACACAACTTTAGGTATTGCTCACCCATTTCCCCCCAAACTGCATCCACCCTTTCTTCTCTCACTTCCCTCTTTCCCTCTTCTTCTTCACTCTTCCCCTCTCCTCCTTCTCCTCAACCTTCCTATTTACTTCTCCCCTTCCTCCTATCTTCTCATTCCAGATGCAGTCCAGGAGAAATGCCTGAGCAATTCCTCTTTCCAAAATAAAACATAATATTATATACAATGAAACTATTTCTACTTATCTGAGCTATTTAACCTTCAACCCATCCTCCCCCCACCCCCCTCTCCCCCCCCCACTTCCCAGAGCCAAGTACAGGGTTATATAAACATATTAAACATAATCTATTTAAGTTTACTAATTATACAATAACCAAAATCATACTAACCCTTAACTCTCTTCAAACTTTAACATCATAATTTTATAAACAAATCCATTACTCATAAAATAAATGAAACTTTGTAGTTCCATATTTCTTCTGAACATATTCTATCCATCTTCTCCATACAATAACATATCTCTCTTGTGAATGGTCCTTTAAATAAGCAGAAATTTTAGCCATTTCTGCTAAATTAGAAACCTTAAATACCCATTCTTCTAAAGAAGGCAGAGAGTCCTTCTTCCAATATTGACCCACCAATAATCTTGCTGCTGTTATTAAATTCAGCATTAAAATAGTTTCTTTAGCATCAAAATCCACCAAAATACCCAAAATAAATAACTGGGGAGTAAACTTAATCTTCCTTTTAAAAACCTTTTGAATGTTCCACCAAATCATAATCCAAAAAGCTTTAATATTTTTACAAGCCCACCAAACATGAAAATAGGTTGCATCCAAGCAACCACATCTCCAACATTTAGTTTGCAGGTTCGGGTACATACAAGACAACTTTTTAGGATCCAGATGCCATCTATAAAACATTTTATAAAAATTGTCCCTCAAATTTTGAGCCTGCATAAATTTAACATTTCTAATCCAAATTACCTCCCATAAATCCAATAAAATCAGTTCCTGAATATTCTGGGCCCATTTAATCATACAATCTTTTACTAACTCTGTTTCCGAATCCAATTTTATTAACTCATTGTAAATTCTTTTAATATGAGCATATTTCTGATCTTTAATCTGAATTACCAAATTTTCATCTGCTAAAGTAATTCCCACTTTCTTATCTAATATTTGCAAATATTGAAACCATGATTGTAAAATATTTTCTTGCCTTAGAAAATCTGAAGACTTTAGCTGCCAATCAGTACCCGACCAAATAAGTAACTCTTTATATGAAATATTATCAAAATATTATCAAAACCCTCTTAGAAACCCCATGAATTGCTTGTCCAGGAATCTCCCAAATAGGTATTTTATAATTTAACTTACAATAATACTTCTTCCAAACTCGAAGTAAAGCAATTCTTAAAATGTGTGACTTAAAAACCCAATCTACTTTCTTATCAAAAATTAAATATGCATGCCAACCATATAATAAATCCCAACCTTCAAGAGCAAGAATATTTTTATTTGTTAAATTAAGCCAGTCACTTACTAAAGTTAAATTGGCCGCATCATAATATAATTTCATATTTGGTGCTTTAAGTCCACCTCTTTCTCTAGTGTCTTATAAAATCTTAAACTTTACCCTTGGTTTCTTCCCACCCCAGATAAATTTATTGATACCCTTCTGCCACTCATCCAAATTAGCATCCTTTTTTAAAATAGGTATCATCTGAAACAAAAAGAGAAACTTTGGTAGAACATTCATCTTTACTACTGAGATTCTCCCCAGTAATGATAGTTGTACTTTTTGCCAATCATTTAAATCTTTTTGTACTTTTACCCATAAGCGTTCATAATTATTCTTTTACAATTTTCCATTAGATGTTGTAATATATATTCCCAAATACTTAACCTTATTAACTACTTCATAACCTGTTGCTTCAACTATAATATCTTTTCCCTTCATAGACATATTTTTCAATAATATTTTAGTTTTATTCTTATTCACCTTAAAACCAGAGACCTGTCCATACTGTGCTAAAATTTCAACCAAATCTTTGACCGAATCTGTTGGATAGGATAACGTCACAACCAAATCATCAGCAAAAGCTCTCAGCCTATAATCAATCTTACTTATTTTTATTCCTTTTAATCTAGATGAATCTCGAATTTTAACAAGTAAAATCTCCATTGTTAATACAAATAGCAAGGGGGATAAGGGACAACCCTGTCTCATACCTTTTTCTATTTTAAATACATCTGTTAATCCCCCATTAATTATAATTTGTGCCGATTGTTGCTGATATATGGCCTTGAGAGCACACAAAAATTTGTCTCCAAAATTCATTTCCTCTACGACTTTCAATAAAAATTTCCAATCTAATTGATCAAAAGCTTTCTCAGCATCTATAAATATTAAAGCAGCAGGGATTTGATTGTTCTGATCCAAATACTCTATTAAGTTAACAATTTGTCTTACATTATTTTTCATATATCTTCCCATTATAAATCCAGATTGGTCAGTATGAATCAATGCCTCCTCTAGTTTTTGGATGATAAAGTTGTCAGCTAAGTTGTTAGGAATCTGTTCGATCTCCCATTTGCTGCAACTTTGTCTCCTGGTTGATATCTGGGTAGTTAAAGTCTCCCATAACTACTGTGGTATGTTTCCTACATGCCTTTGTTAATTGATCAACAAAAAGTTTATCTATTTCTTCTGCTTGGTTGGATGGCCTGTAATATACTCCTATAGCAATGTCATTCTTTTTTCCTTTTATATTGAGCCATATGGATTCTAGGAGGTTTTTATCCTCAGTTTTGTGTATTTCTGTAGAGATGTAGTGATCTTTATGTATAGTGCAACTCCACCCCCTGCTTCTTTTGAATAGTTTGTATCCTTCCATTAGTACATTCCAGTCATGAGTTTCATCCCACTAAGTTTCAGTAATGGCAACTATATGATATCTGATTTCATGTACTAATACTTCAAGTTCACCTTGTTTGTTCCCTAAATTTTGAGCATTAGTGTATAATCATTTTAGCCCTTTATTGGTCTTGGATATATTTCTTATATCTCACACTTTATAACTGGGATTTATGTTTTTCTTTTTTTATTTCTTTTTTCTCTTTACAGTAAGTTACAATAAATCTGATTGTTCTCTAGTGCTATATTTAAAGAAAAAGAGCTTTCAGTTATTTTTTCCTCTAGTGTAGAATTAATAGAAAAGAAACAATTACTTACTGTTTACTTGCTTTGTGGAGTTGTGGAATAAAAGGTGCTAATAATGCCAGAGGATGATCCCTTTTCACTATATCCCCCAGCTCTCAAAAGCTAACTTAATGATTCTGGTAAACTTGATTATTATCATCAATTCCAAGTAGGAACCTTGACATTTTATCAATACTGCAGCATTTTCAAGACACATAACAGGAACTTGCACAGTGCCACCTTCAAACATGTTTAATAAACACAAAATTAAATAGACAATTAAAAGACCAGTAATTTAAGCAGATGTTCATTTCATGCAGAGTCTTGTCAAACTATTCTGCTTGAGTGCCAGGAATCACTCATTTTGAATTATAGAACATACATTATGCCAAATGATTTTTAAAGTGACATTATATACTCTTAATGTGCTGAAACCTTATTGCAGAGTTTTTAGTATATGCAAATGAATGTGATCTGATTAGGTCCTCAGGCAGTTTCACCTAAATGTTCATAGGAATAGTAATGGAAATGGCATAACAATATTTTATCTTTGAAGTATGCTTTTCTGTAAGGGACATCTCCATTTAATTCTGGCATTTATTTATCCTGGCTGTAAAGGACAAAACTACAATTATATTTTTTTATCCTGTTGTACAGTGAACATATTTTTTTCAAAACACAAAGAACAAAAGATAACATTCAAATACCAAAACCAAATTCACAATCCATATTGTTAAAAATCGTATTGTGTTAGAACTTTCCATTTGATAAAGAATGTATTGGATAATGTAATATACGTTGTTCATTTTTTGAAATAATTTGGAAAAAGATCAATACACTTTAAGTAACACAGACTCTCTTAGCTTTTAAACAGAGAATCAGAGGCAGAGAACTAGCACAGTACTACAAACAAAAGGTAATACGGATAATGTTAATCAAAAGAACCCTTGGTCTATATTTACTTAATAGTTAAACTGGACTATGAGATCCATATTATATTATGCATTCTGATCAGACCATCTTCTATTTATAGTGTATGTATAACTGTATAGTCTACGATCCTTTACTATGAAACAATTTTTACTCATATAAACAAACTTATTCACCTTTAAATGAAGAACATCCTCAAATTGGTAGGAGAGAAATGACTGATGATCCAGAATCCAATTTTTTTAATTCATGGGTCTTTAACCTGCACATAATTTCTTTAACCTTACCTTATGTGTCTGAAAAAAATTAGAGGGAAAAATATATGGGTAGTGAACCCATTTAAAGGATGTAAATTTTCATTTTCAGGATGATACTAATGAAAGCTTCTACAAAAGGAGAAAGAACAGCATTATATGTAAAGATTGTGCACATATGAGAATATCCATGAAAATTGATTTATGTTTATTTTATTTGAATATACATAACAAATAAAAGACAAGGAATTGAATTTTGGAAATTGCATATTATCATCAAATGTTCAAAAAAAATATTGAACTGAAAAATGAAGTAATGGAGAGTTTGGGTAAAAGCCATAAGATCATCTAGAAATTAATAATACTAAAAAAGGATATTTGAATATAACCTACCTTGGACTTTAGAAAAGATGAAATCAGCAAGAGTTAAAAATACTGTCAAAATTCAATTGTAGAAATATTTGAGAAAAATGGAAAGGAGGAACGTGACATTATAAGATGGGAAAGAGAACGCAGAAAGAACAATTTCTTGCTCAACTACTGAACACAAAAACAGTAATTACAAAGAAGTTGTGGTTTATTTCTTCCTAACAAACAGTACTTCAGAATTTTTACAGTATTTCTGTAAAATCTTATTTTTCAAGTCTTGTAAAACAAAAGAGAAAAAAAAGAAAAATACATATTTGTACTTTAAAACATAATGATGTTGTAATAATAAATTAAAACCATTAGGTCTTTTAAAAGACTGGTATTTTAATGTAATAAAACCTTTAGTGATTCCCAGCATGTCTTGTTAAATCTTAACTTCTTCATTTGCATTTCTGATGCTCCCCCAGAGACAGACATGCTTCAAGTTAATTATCCATGTCGCTATAAGAACTCTTGTTGCTTTCCCAAGAACTCTCTAAAAAGAAAACTAACAGTTATTAAATATTACTTTGAGTCACTAAAAGTAATCAAAATGCACTACAAGAGGCACTAAACAGCCCTTAAATTAAGCTAAATATTACTCCTTTTTGCAGTCTAAATAAAATATCTATCATTTATAACTCTTACAGCAATCTTCAAAGAAAACAATCAGTTTTAATTAAATGAACACATATTTCATGTAATTCCCTACTGCACCTGCCTTCTTGGCATGATTTACATTTATGCAAAGAAGGCCTGAAAGCTGGTGTTCTGATTGGTTTGTCCTGCTTGGAATAGGGAAATAGGTTGGGAACCATTTTATTAAGAGGTCATCTTCAGGGTTTCTTCCATTTGTAATCATGACTTCGATATTTCCGCTATAATTTTTTGTTCTCTCCCAGATCTTATTCCATTTATCCCTATTTTTTAAAAAAATGCAAAGTGTGGGAGGAACCCAGAAAAAGAAATATTTTGGGAAATATTAATAAGGCAGAATATATTTCCCCAAAGGATTTTAAAGGCAAAAACCACCCCCCAAGTCTCTCTGCCACAAACAGAAACCAGGTCTGCAGAAGTGCAGATGTGATAATCTTGTCAGAAAGATTGGAGTCAGGAAGCTGGTATTAGAAGGAAAGATCCCTAGAGTCAACAATCCACACCAAAAAATCCAACAGTCATCAGCCACAGCCCCAGGGAAGCAGGATATCATCTTTGGGACATAATAAGATTAACCACCACCATCAGAATACCAGAAAGTCACACTCAGACTCAGGTCAAAGTTCATGCCACAGGAACAACTCCAAACAAAAGCCCACCCTGCTACATGTGGTCAGCTTTTTTTCCAGAGCCATGTTTCTGTCTGGCTCTTCTCTTTAATAAACTACAACCTTCTGTCTAAAGCAGTCTCCATGTTGTTTATCCCTGGCTTGGACTGGATCCTGATGAAGATTTTTTCTTCAACAATTTGGCACCCAGGATGGGACTCCAAGCTAACCTCTACAATGGACTGAGACTGGTAAGCCCCATCTTGCCGGCAGCAGACCCCTTGTGTCTGTGGATGGGTTTCCCAGGCCCTGCCCATATGAAGCAAGGTAGTAAAGGGAATTTTGAGTTTGAGCTCAAGGACTGCTTTGGAAAGAAGATAAAGGTGAGTACCTCTAAATGTTAACTTTAAAGCCCAGGAGAGCGAGAGAAATGTGTGTAGGTCAGTGTCTGTGAGTGAGAAGATCCTTTTCCCAATTATAGTTGGATTTTGCTCCCTCTGTCCTTTCCTAACCCCAGAAAGGATCTGTTCAAGTGACAGACCCTGGAAAGCATGGACCAGAGTGCAGGACCTTTTGTTAGAGAAAAGGGAGAGGCTGTGTGAAAATGGAATGGAAAAATGAGTGAGAGAATGGGCAATCAGCTGGTAAAGCCCTGTAAGCAAAGCCCTGGAAAAAAAGGAAGGGTCCGTACCTCTGGGAAGCAAGCAGAGGTCCTCCCAGACTTTAGTGAGTCCAAAAGCTGTAAGTGGGAAAAGGAAAAGGCCAGGGAAGGAGCTGCCAATACTCACTGCGGGGAGCAGCTGGAGTCCTCCTGGACCCCTTTTTTGTGTGAAAATTGATGGCAGAGTTCCCTTGGATGAGGGGTCCATACTCTGTAAAGAGAAGCAGAGTCCTCACAGATCTTTTTTGGTCTGAAAACTGTAGACGAGGTAAGGGGCCCAAGGAAGCCCAAAATTCACTGAGGCCTGGCAGAGACATCAGGAATAGGGAAACATGAGAAGAACTAGCTCAAGGGTCATGGTAGGCTCCCCACTAGAAGACTAGCTTGATGTCTGGGACAGGAGGCAATTGCCTGTACAGGCAGGTATACAAAAGAAAAAGGTGAAAGATTTGTGTAAAAAAAATTGGTCTTTGCTCAGGGCTTTGCTGGGAAATCAATTTAGCTAAATAAAAGTACTTAAAAGGAAAATAAAATACAGGAATAGTGATTCTCTCTCTTTCTGTGCACGTAATATATTTAAGATTTGTGACTTCTCTAATTTGAGCTAACTGAGATTAATAGTGAGAATGACCAGGGTGTGAAAACTGAGTTTCTGTTCCGGTGGTGTTCTGCTGCGCTGATGGCGGCTTTTTTCTTAGCCGCCCATCTCAGGATCGTGTAAGAGCCAGCAGACAGCGACGATCAGCTGTTTTGCGGCTCGGAACTTTCCTCCCAGGCAAAGGGAGGAAAGTCAGTTTTTTTTCCAGATAGAAGTTGAGCTCCTCTTGTCTCCCAGAGATTTTTTGCGGGAGACAAAGGGTGAGAGCTCTTTCGGAGTCTGGATCAATTCCGCATCCCCAAGACGCCTTTGTTCTCCGAAGGAGAACGAAGCCAGATGCTGCTTCCACATCTGCTACATAAGAAGGACTGTAAGTAAATTTTAAAGCAGACAGAGCTGTTCAGGAGGATCAGAATTGGATTGAATTTTAACTTTAACTCATGAAGAAATATTGTCTTCTTCAGTTACTATTTTAATGATTGGAGTGAAAGGAAAAATGGCGGAGGAATTTTGCTTCTTTGTTTGAGGACTTTTACTTTTACTTGGCAACAAAGTTTCCAAAATAATTGACTCTGCTTCTTTTTTATGGGGGAGTTGTTTTTATTACTCCTTTATTTTATCTTGCTATAAGAACTGGCTTTTTTCTTTTCTTTTTTCTTTATCTCTTTTTTTTTCTTTTTCTTAAAATGGCTTCAAAACGCCCTGGAATTTCTTCTCTGCCTAAAGTTTCAATTTCCTCTCCAGTAACACAGACTACACAGCAAACTAAGCCAAAGTCGCCACCACCCTCCCCACCTCCAGCATTCACACTTAAAGATATATAGAATGTGGTTCAGGATTCTTTGGAGAAAGCTGTACAAAAGATCAGATCTGAGACAGAAGAGCTTTTGGAGGAGAAAAATCATGAGATGAGGGAAGATATTCTGTTGGCTCTTAAGGGGCTTGCAGCCCATGTAGAAAGGCTGGATGATAGGGTGGATGAGGTGGCTGGAAATGTTGAAAGATTGGAAGGAAGAGCTGAAAGAGTTGAAAATAATGTGGATGCAGCACAGAATGAAATTGTAATGTCACAATATAGAGACATGGAGTTTGCTTTGAGAATAAGAGGGTTGAAGAAGAATGTGAAAGAGAATTTGAAGGAAGAGATTGCTGCAGAACTGGCATCCATTTTGGGTTGTGGAATTGAAGAAATGTTGAGAGATATTGAAAAAATCTTTAGAGTTAATTCGTGGATTGCGAAGCAGAGAAATTTACCAAGAGATGTGGTTATTTACTTTTCTAGAAGATCACTTCGCAATGAAATTATACAGGCTTTTTACAATCAAAGATTTCAAATTGCAGCACAAGATGTTATAATTTTAAAAGAAATACTTTCAAAAATTTTGAGAAGAAGAAAAGATTTTGCTTTTTTGGCTGAGGAGCTTAAGAAGCGTCAGATTCAATTTAGATGGGATGTACCTGTTGATATAGTGGTGAACTATCTCGGAACACGTTATAGATTAAACACAATTTTAAAAGCAAGAAATTTTTACGTTTCTGTTCTGAAGGCAGGTGCACCACCATCTCCAAGATGTAGAAGAAATGAAGGTCAGTTGTCTGCAGGAGCAATATCACTAACAGGAGAAGAGTTGTTGGTTGAATCAATGCAACAGTGTTTGGAGATAAGAGAAGAACCAAGGGAACAGAGAATGACTCGTGCAGCCCATAAACGTAGAGAAAAAGAACAACAAAAGGTAGATGCTGGAGTTACTATACAGGTTGCTACCTCTGAGCCAGTGGGAGGAACAAGACCAAAGAAGTCTTCAACTGCGGACTTAGATGCAGTGTTCCAAAGGCTTCAAGCCTTTAGATATGGCAAAGTTCCTGACATGGAATGTTAATGGTTTGAATTCACCACAGAAAAGAAAGGAAGTATTTTACTATTTGAAACAACATAAGAATGATGTTATATGTTTGCAAGAGACTCATATTGCTTTAAAGGATGAAAAATATTTGATTAACTCCTGGCTGGGAGTACATTTCACAGCCTCTGCTCCGCAGAAAAAAGCAGGAGTAGTTATTTATGTGAGCAAAGACTTATCACTGAAGTTAATTGATTCTGATCCACAAGGAAGATATGTTATTATCGACTTAATATTAAATGGCAAGAGAAGTCTTGTCATTGGATTATATGCTCCTAATCAGCAACAAAAATATTTTTATAAGATGATATTTCAGAAAATAACTCAATTGGATTACAAATCAGTAATTATGATGGGAGATTGGAACGGTGTTTTAGACTTAATTAAGGATAAGAAGGGTTCATACACTTACGGTGGATCAAGCAGCTACGATGGCTGCTTTTCACAAAGCAGCCCATTCCTGGGTTGTGTAAAAGCCACGGGACTTTGACAATCAGCTGTCCCGCGGCTTGAATCTCTTCCCTGGGAGAAAGGGAAGAGAAGAGCTGCTCAGGTAGAGGTAAGAGCTCCCCTGGATCCTCATAGTTTCGGGGATCGGAGGGTAGAGCTCCCTCGGAGCCTGAGCCAACTCTGCACTCCAGGACGTCTTTGTCCCGAAGTTCTGGGATGAAGCAAGGCGCCGCTCCCACATCTGCTTTTTTTGGAGGCTTGTGAGTATTCAAATGCAGACGGAGCAGATCAGGAGAAAGTGGATTTAAGATTGATTGTGACTTTAACTCCTGCAAGCATCTCTCCCCCCTTTTTTGTTTACTTTCCCTTTTGAAGAAAGGGAAAGTGAAAGGCAAAATGGCGACTGTCTTTCTTGTTTGACTTTGTAACAAAGTTAAAAGTTCATGTTTTAAATATAGAGGCAAGAATTTTGTTCCTCTTTCTTTTTTTCCCCTTCTTTCTTTCTTTTTATTATTATTTAAAGAACTGTGATATTATAGAGGAAAGAATTTTGCTCCTTTGAACTTAACAGAATGGCTTCAAAACGTTTGGTCTTTGTCCCTAAAGCTTCCATCTCCTCCCCAATGACTCAGTCTGTTTCTCAGTCTAAACCAAAATCACCCCCACCCTCTCCTCCTCCTGCAATCTCTCTCAAAAACTTACAAGAGGCTTTAAAATGACTGCTTTGGATATTAAAGAGGAGGTAGAAGATCTTATAATTGCAGAAAGGGCTATTACAGAAGAATTATTGGAGAAAAAGAACAAGCAAGTCAGAGAAGACATACTATTTGCGTTTTCTGGTCTTGCCCTGCATATTGAAAGGATTAATGATAAAATGAAAGAGATTACTGAAAATGCAGCAAAACTGGAATTTAGAATGGAGGAAGTGGAGAATAAGATAGAAGTTATACAGGATGAACAAACTATTTCACAATACAGAGAAATGGAGTTCGCATTGCGTATCCGAGGATTGAAAGAAAATTCCCAGGAAGATTTGAAGATGCTTATTGTTAGAGATATTGCTTTTAATCTTGGATGGAGACCAGAAGAAGTTGGGAATGAGATAGAAAAAATCTTCAGAGTCAACTCACGGGTTGCCAGACAGAGAAATTTACCAAGAGATGTGGTTATTTACTTTTCCAGAAGATCTATTCGTAATGAAATTATACAGGCTTTTTATAAATATAATGTTAGACAAATTATTAACTTAATTGAGTATTTGGATAAGAACAACCAGATTCCTGTGGCTTTTATATTTTTGGATGCTGAAAAAGCCTTTGATCAATTAGATTGGCAATTCTTATTCTCACTGGTAGAGAAAATGAATTTTGGGGATAATTTTTTACATGCACTTAAAGCTATATATCAGCAACAATCTGCTCAAATTGTTGTTAATGGGGATTGACTGAGACTTTTAATATTGAAAAAGGGACAAGACAAGGGTGTCCATGATCTCCATAGTTATTTGTTTTAACACTGGAGATTTTGTTGATCCAGATTCAAGAATCAACGGTAATCAAGGGCATAAAGATAAGAAAAAATGAGTATAAATTACGGGCTTTTGCGGATGATTTGGTTTTGATTTTGGAACAACCGATTAGAGTGGTTGATTGTCTATTAGAACTTATAACACAGTATGGAAAAGTTTCTGGTTTTAAAGTCAATAACCATAAGACTAAGATATTATCTAAGAATATGTTAGCCAATGACAAGGAAAGTTTGGTTAAAGCCACAGGTTTTCAGATGGTGAAAACGGTTAAATATCTGGGAGTATATTTAACTGCCTCAAATGGAAAATTGTATAAAAATAATTATGAATTACTATGGGCAAAAGTGCAAAAGGATTTAAATGACTGGAAAAAACTGCAATTGTCACTGTTGGGGAGAATTTCAGCTGCAAAAATGAATGTTCTACCAAAGTTTCTTATCTTGTTTCAGATGATACCTATTTTAAAAAAAGATGTAAATTTGAAGGAATGGCAGAAGGGTATCAATAAATTCATTTGGGCTGGGAAGAAACCAAGGGTTAAGTTTAAGATTTTGCAAAATGCCCGAGAAAGAGGAGGACTTAAAGCATTTAACTTGAAATTATATTATGATGCAGCTGCCTTAACTTGGATAAGTGATTGGCTTAATTTAACAAATAAGGATATTCTTGTTCTTGAAGGGTGGGATTTAATGTATGGTTGGCATGCATATTTAATTTTTAATAAGAAAGTGGACCGGGCTTTCAAATCACATATTTTGAGGAGTGCCTTACTTCGAGTTTGGAAAAAGTATTATTATAGGTTAAACTATAAAATACTTATCTGGGGGATTCCTAGACATGCAACTGAGGGAATTTCTAAAGGGATGAACTTTGATAAAATTTCGTATAACAAATTATTAATTTGGTCAGGTTCAGATTGGCATTTAAAATCTCTAGATGTATTAAGGCAAGAAAATATTCTACAGTCATGGTTCCAATATTTACAAATAGTGGACAGGTGGACTGTAGATAAGAAAGAAGGAATAACACTAGAAGATGGAAATCTGGTTATTCAGATTAAAGATCAGAGTCAGGCCCATATAAAAAGCATTTACAATGCTTTAATAGAATTAGACTCTGAAACAGAATTGGTTAAAGACTGTATGATTAAATGGGCTCAGAATATCCAGGATCCGATCCCATTGGACCTATAGGAGACAATTTGGATTAGAAATGTTAAATTTACACAAGCTCAAAATTTGAGGGAAAATTTTTATAAAATGTTTTACAAATGGCATTTAGATCCTAAAAAATTATCTTGTATGCATCCAAATTTACAACCCAAATGTTGGAGATGTGGTAATATGGATGCGACATATTTTCATGTTTGGTGGAATTGTAAAAAGGTAAAGGCTTTTTGGATTATGATTTGGTGGAACATTCAAAAGATTTTTAAAAGGAAGATAAAGTTCACCCCTCAATTATTCCTATTGGGTATCTTTGTGGATTTAAATGACAAAGAAACTACTTTAATGTTGAATTTATTAACTGCAGCAAGGTTATTAGGAGGCTCATATTGGAAGAAGGACTCGTTGTCTACTTTAGAAGAATGGATATTTAAAGTTTCTAACTTTGCAGAAATGGCAAAAATTTCTGCTTATTTGAAGGATCATACACGAGAAAGATATATTATTGTATGGAGAAGATGGATAGATTATAGTCAGAAAAAATATGGGACTATAAAGTTTCATTTATTTTATGAGTAAATTTTATAGTAACTGTCGTAGAGATTTGTTTATATGACTTAATTTAAGGGGAGTTAAAGGTTAAGTATGATTTTTTTTCTTTTTTTTTCTTTTTTCTTTCTTTTTTTTCTTTTTTTTTATTCTTGTTAACTTTCTTATTAATAACCCTGTACTCTGCTCTGGGAAGCGAGGGGGGGAGGGTTGAGGGTGGGTGGGTGGGTAATGATAATATAGTCATGGTAAATGCTTGGGCATTTCCCCTATGCTGCGTTCATGTGTGTGAGAAGGATGAGAGGGGAGGAAGGAGTAGGGAGGAAGTAGGATGGTTAGAGGAGAAGGGGAGGGGAAGAGAGTAGGAGGGGAGGAGAGAAAGAGGAGGGAAGTAAGGAAGGTTTAGAGAGGGTGGATGCGGCCTGGGGGGAATGGGCAGGCGGTACCAATGGTTAGGAATTGTATTTTGTATGAATAAATGGAAAATAAAAACTTTTTAATAGAAAAAGGGTTCTTTTAAATCTCCTAATCATGCAAAATTACCTAAAGCTTTTTTTTGATTTGAAGGAGGATTTGGAACTTAGAGACATTTGGCGTGAACGGAATATGGAAGAAAGAGACTTCACTTTTTTGTCGGACAGGCATCAGTCATACTCCAGAATCGACTTTTTTTTAATTACTAATGATCTCTTTTCTAGGGTGAAGAATGTCAAGATATTCCCAAGAATATTATCAGACCATAGTCCTGTATGGATGGAGTTATCTATTGAAGATGGGAACAGAAGGATTTGGAGATTGAATGAAAATTTATTTAGATATGAGGGGAATTTACAGAGATGTAGAGATTATTTAAAGGACTTTTTTCTTTTGAATATGCATAAGGGTACTTTGATGCCAATGGTATGGGATGCTAGTAAAGCTTATATGAGAGGGTCTTGATTTATGTGAACAATATGCACAGACGTAAACAGATGCAGAAACGTAAAGAGTTGGAAGCAGAGATTAAATCTAAGGAGAAGGCTCTTATATTAAATCCATTGGACAATAATTTAAAGGCTTCTATTAGTTTGCTTAAGGAGCAATTTAACATGTTAATAGCTGATCAGATTGCAATTAATTTGAGGTATATGCAACATAATACATTTTGTAATGCAAATAAACCTGGTAGGTGGTTGGCTTACCAACTACGAAAGAAACAGAAATCTAGGATTATAGAAAAAATAAATTATAAAGGTAAAGAAGTTTATCAACAAAATTTGATTCAAAAGAGTTTTTTAGATTTTTATTCAAAGTTATATGCTAGTGAAAACAAACAAGTTTCAGATATAGAAAAGTATTTACAGAAATCACATTTTCCTAAACTTACTACTGATCAAAGAGATGAGATTAATGGTTTAATTACTTCTGATGAGATTATTTGGGCAATTAAACAACTGAAAGTTGGTAAGGCTTCAGGTACAGATGGATTAACAGCAATTTATTATAAAATGTTATCTGAAGAAATTATAGAACCATTGAAGGAACTTTTTAATAATATTCTGTCAGGAGCAGAGGTACCTCCATCATGGAGAAGGGCTTTTATATCATTGATTCCGAAGGAGGATCAAGATTTGACCCAACCCCAAAATTATAGACCTATATCTCTTTTGAATACAGATTATAATTTTTTTTCAAAAATATTGGCAAATAGACTAATGCAAGTTTTGAAGCAATTGGTTCATGGTGACCAGTCTGGATTTATATCAGGAAGATATATGAAATACAATGTTAGACAAATTGTTAACCTAATTGAGTATTTGGACAAGAACAATCAAATTCCTGCTGCTTTGATTTTTTTAGATGCTGAAAAAGCTTTTGATCAATTAGACTGGCAATTTTTATTCAGAGTAGTAGAGGAAATGAATTTTGGGGATAAATTTTTACTTGCTCTTAAGGCAATATATCAACAACAATCTGCACAAATTATAGTTAATGGAGGTTTAACAGAAGCGTTTAAAATTGAAAAGGGTACAATACAGGGATGTCCTTTATCCCCATTGTTATTTGTTTTAACAATGGAGATTTTACTTATTAAAATTCGGGAGTCACCCAGAATAAATGGAATAAAAATAAATAAGAGTGATTATAGATTGAGAGCTTTTGCTGATGATTTGGTTGTGACATTATCTCAACCGACAGATTCTGTTAGAGATCTGGTTGAAATTTTAACTCAGTATGGGAAGGTTTCAGGTTTTAAGGTAAATAATAATAAGACTAAAATATTATCGAAAAATATGTCTATGAAGGAAAAGGACATCATGGTTAGATTAACAGGTTTTGAAATAGTAAAAAAGGTTAAATATTTAGGAGTTTATTTAACAGCTTCTAATGCTAAATTGTATAAAAATAATTATGAGACATTATGGATAAAAGTGCAAAAAGATTTAAATAATTGGAAAAAAATTACAATTATCTTTGTTGGGAAGAATTTCGGCAGTTAAAATGAATATACTTCCAAAGTTTCTTTTTTTATTTCAAATGATACCTATTTTGAAAAAAAGATGCTAATCTGGAGGAATGGCAGAAGGGGATTAATAAGTTTATTTGGGCAGGGAAAAAGCTGAGAGTTAAATTCAAAATTATACAGGATATACGGGAAAGAGGTGGATTGAAGGCACCTAATTTAAAATTGTACTATGATGCGGTGGCCTTAACGTTGATTAGTGATTGGCTCAACTTAACAAATAAAAATATTCTT
Organism: Crotalus tigris; assembly: GCF_016545835.1. Taxonomy (NCBI): domain Eukaryota; kingdom Metazoa; phylum Chordata; class Lepidosauria; order Squamata; family Viperidae; genus Crotalus; species Crotalus tigris. The sequence continues at coordinate 6,854,136 of NW_024096551.1, read as the reverse complement.
TCTCTTGAGGGATGGGATTTATTATATGGATGGCATGTGTATTTAATTTATGAAAAAAAGGTTGATCAGGTTTTTAAAACCCATATTTTGAGAAGTGCCTTGTTGCGTGTCTGGAAGAAATATTATTATAGGTTAAATTATAAAATCCCAATTTGGGGGATTCCAGGACATATGATCAAGGGAGTATGTAGGGGAGTAAATTTGGATAAGATTTCTTATAAGGAATTACTTAGTTTGGTTGGGCAGCATTTGCAATTAAAGCCTTTAACTGAGTTGAAGCAAGAAAATATTGTATATTCTTGGTTTTATTATAACCAATTGTTATTGAGGTGGAGTATAGATCAAAAGGTTGGAATTACTTTAGAGGATGTGAATTTGGTAAAACAGATTAAAGATCAAAGTCGAGCTCATATAAAAAGAATTTATAATGTTTTAATAGAATTGGATTCTGAAACAGAGTTGGTTAAAGATTGTATGATCAAATGGGCGCAAAATATTCAAGAGCCGATTGTATTGGCTACATGGGAGACAATTTGGGTTAGAAATGTAAAATTTACTCAAGCCCAAAATTTGAGAGAAAATTTTTATAAAATGTTTTATAGATAGCATTTGGATCCCCAAAAGTTGTCCCGCATGTATCCGAATTTACAGCCCAAATGTTGGAGATGTGGAAACCTAGATGCAACCTATTTTCACATTTGATGGACTTGTAAAGATATTAAAGCTTTTTGGATTAAGATTTGGTGGAATATTCAAAACATTTTTAAGAAAAAGATTAAGTTTACTCCGCAATTATTTTTGTTGGCTATCACTGTAGATTTTGATGTTAAAGAAACTAATTTGATGTTGAACCTTATAACAGCTGCAAGATTATTGGTGGGGCAATATTTGAAGAAAAATTTGTTGCCTACTTTGGAAGAATGGATACTTAAAGTGTCTAATTTAGCAGATATGGCGAAGATCTCCGCCTATTTGAAGGATCATTCACAAGAAAGATATATTATGGTTTGGAGAAGATGGATTGATTATATTCAGAAGAAATATGAAGTTGAAAAGTATTATCTTGCTTTTGAGTAGATTTTAGATAATTATTAATAGTTTTAATTATATTATTTTTGACTTAATTTGTTAATATTTGTATTGAGAAGGAGTTAAAGTGTCTTATGGTTTTGATTGATAGTATAGTTGGTTTATGTTAGTTGGATTATATTTGTTTATTATTTTGTTTTACCCTGTAATCAGCTCTGGGAAGTGGGGGAGAGAGGGAAGGGGTGGGGGGTTTATATTGTAATAAATTTATAAAACTTTTAATAAAAAAAACTGAGTTTCTGTTTTCCTCCCCTTTTCTCTTTGTCTTTGTCTTGTATGTGTGTCATAGTCTTTGTGTGTCCTTGAGGTAAATTTAACTGTTAATTGTCTCTAATCCAAAGAGAAAAGAATTTTAAAATTCTGCTAGAAATTCTGCTTAAAAAAAGCCACCAAAGGATAAACTCTCACCTTGTTTGTTTGGCCAGCAAACAGGGTGAAGAGAAATGTGTTCTTTTTTTCCCTTTCTCTTTCTGTACTTTTAAGAACAGCCAAAAGTTGAGAGCTTCCGCTGGGGAGCGACATTGATGGCGGCTACTTTGTAGCCGTCCTCCTGGGACGGCGTTAGATCTGCGGAGCGCAGCAAACATCAGCTGGCCCGTGGCTCGGAATCCCCTTCCCGGGCGAAGGGAAGGGGTAGAGATTGCAAGAATAGAGGTAGAACCTCTTAGCCCCCTCTGGATTTTTCTTTTGAGGGGGCAGAAGGAGCGTTCCCTTGGAGTTACTGCTTTCTCCGCCTCCCAGCTGCTTTTGTCTCTTCGGAGACAAAAGGAAACGCCGCTTCCATCTCCGCATTTAAAGTGTTCTGGTGAGTAATTTTTAAAGCGGACAGAGCAGTTTAAAGGATTTTTTTTTTAGTTTAGTATTTTATTTTAATTTTTTTCTAGTTGACTTTGATTCTTTTCCCTTGTTTCTTTTTTGTCGGCACGGAGAGTGAAAGTAAGATGGCGTTCTGAAAGTACTTTGTTCTTTTGTTTTTTACTTTTTTTTCCGGAAAGAAAATATGGACTTAAATGAATACATCTATTGCTTTTAACTTTCTCCTTTATTTTCTGATCATGTTTTGGGCACTTTTCTTGGCTTTTTTTTTAAACTTTAAGAATTTTAGTACTTTTTTTTCTTTTTCCTTTTTCCTTTTAAGAGGAAAGAGAGAGAGAATAATACTTTGAAAAATGGCTTCAAAGAGGCAACCGGCCTCTATACTTTCTAAGGTGGTTTCCTCTCCTACAACTCTAACTGTACAACAACAACTTAAAGCTACACCATCAGTACTGCCTCCACCTTCTCCTCCTTTGCCAGGCTTATCTGCACAAGAGATTAAAGATATAATGGGAAATGTTGTGTCCCAAATTAGAGATGAAATGAAGCAACTTCTTGAACAGAGCAAATCTGAAAGCAAAGAGGAAATGAAGGATCTTCTTAAACAGATCAAATCTGAAACTAAGGAGGAGATGAAAGACCTCCTTAAACAGAATAAATCTGAAAGTAAAGAGGACTGTGGTTGTGAAATTGGATTCTAGAGTGGAGGAGGTCGCAGATAAAGTTGACTTTATTGAAGATAAATTCCAGGATATGGAAAGAAAGGTGGAAATTTCACAAGAGGATATTCTTATGTCCCAGTACAGGGAAATGGAGCATGCTTTGAGAATCAGGGGTTTGAAAGAAGATATGAATCAAGATTTGACAGAGATGGTGCTTAATGATCTAGCTCTTGTTTTGAATATGGATAAAGATGAATTACGCAGAGAAGTGGAAAAAGTTTACAGAGTTAATTCTTGGATTGCGAAACAAAAGAATTTGCCAAGAGATGTGGTGATTTATTTTACAAAGAGGCCTCTGCGTAATGAAATCATACAAGCTTATTACAATAAGAGATTTCAGATTGCTGCCCAAGATGTCATTATTTTAAAGGAAATTCCATCAAGAATTTTAAGAAACAGGAAAGACTTTGCTTTTTTAGCTAATGAACTTAAAGCAAGATCGATGTCATTCAGATGGGAGATTCCGACGGGTATTGTTTTGAGCCATGCGGGGATGCGTTATAGGCTTAACACAGTTGCTAAAGCCAAAGAGTTTTATAATACGGTCCTGGGAGCAGGCTCATCTTTATCTATGATCCAGAAATCTTCGGGCGGCAAAGAGGTGGAACAGCAATCTGAAGGATTAGGTCTGATTTCTGCTGGGAAGTCACAAGTGGAATGGCAACATCAAACAGAGGTTAAAGAGCAGAGGATGACCCGTGCAGCACACAGATGCAAGGAAAAGGAACAACAGAAGAAAGAAGCCAAAGAATCTTCTTATGAAAGTGCTTCATTGCCGGTGGGCAGAGCAAGACCCAAGAGTTCTGCAACACATTCATCAATGGCAGATCTTCAGGCAGTCTTCTCCAGGCTCCTGGTTAAGGGAGATGGCAAAGTTCCTGACCTGGAATGTTAACGGCCTTAACTCCCCTCAGAAAAGAAAGAAAATCTTTCATTATTTAAAGCAACATAACAATGATATTATCTGTTTGCAGGAAACTCATATTTTACTTAAAGATCAAAAATATTTAGCTAATGTTCGTTTGGGATCTCATTTTGTATCTCCTGCCCCTGGGAAAAAAGGGGGAGTGGTTATTTATGTTAAGCAAAATCTACCAGTTTGTCTGGTAGAATCAGATCCTCAAGGAAGATATGTAATGATTGAACTTGGTTTATATGGTAAGAAAATACTTGTAGTGGGATTGTATGCACCAAATCAGCAACAAGAACAATTTTATAAACTGTTACATCAGAAAATAATTTCGCTGGACTATAGATCTGTGATATTAATGGGGGATTGGAATGGTGTTTTAGATACACAAAGGGAGGTCATTGACAGATCATAATCCAGTTTGGATGGAGCTGATTTATGAAAAAGAGGAGAGGAGATCCTGGAGGGTGAATGAGAACTTATTTAGACAAGAAAAGAATGTTCAAAAGTTAAAGGAGTGTTTAAAGGATTATTTTGTTTTGAATATGTATCAATCTGCAACTAATTTTTTGTTTATGAAACAAAATACATTTTGTAATGCCAATAAACCAGGGAGATGGTTGGCCTATCAATTAAGAAAGAAACAGAGACAGAGAATAATAGATAAAATAAATTATAATGGTAAATTAGTGTATCAGAAGGAATTGATTAAGAAATCTTTTTTAGATTATTATCAAAAATTATATAAGACTACTAATGTACAAATTTTAGATATAAATAAATATTTAAGGGAGGCTAACTTTCCTAAATTGACAGAAGATCAGAAGCAAGAAATTAATGGTCCAATTACTAATGAGGAAATTGTGACAGTTATTAAGCAATTAAAATTAGGTAAAGCGCCAGGTACGATGGTTTGACACCTATTTATTATAAAACTTTAGTAGAAGAGATGATTCAACCTTTAGGTGAGCTTTTTAATAACATATTGCAGGGTTCAGAGATTCCTCCGTCATGGCGCAGTGCTTTCATATCCTTGATTCCAAAAGAGGATCAAGATCTTACTTTACCAAAGAATTATAGACCTATATCTCTTTTAAATATAGATTATAAGATTTTCGCAAAAATTTTAGCTAATAGGCTTATGACGGTTGTGCATCAGCTTATACATAAGGACCAATCGGGTTTTATAACTGGCAGGTACATGAAAAATAATGTTAGACAAATTATTAATATATTAGAATATTTAGATAAGAACAACCGAGTCCCTGCAGGAATGATATTTTTAGATGCTGAAAAAGCTTTTGATCAATTGAACTGGCATTTTATGTTAAGAGAAATTGAGGAGATGAATTTTGGAGAAAAAATATTACAAGCTCTTACTGCTATATATCAAAAACAAACGGCACAACTTATTGTCACCGTTGCTGTTTGTTTTAACATTGGAAATTTTGTTGATTAAAATCCGAGAGTCGCAGGAAATAAGAGGAATAGAAGTTAACAAAAAAGAATATAAGTTAAGAGCTTTTGCAGATGACTTGGTGGTTACTTTGTCTCAACCTACTTATTCTGTAGTGAAGTTATTACAGTTGATATATCAATATGGATTAGTTTTGGGTTTCAAAATTAATAATAATAAGACTAAAATATTATCTAAAAATATGACTACTTGTGATAAACAGATTTTGGCTAATTTGACTGGTTTTGAAATTGTTGATAAGATAAAATATCTGGGGGTTATTTTATCTGTTTCTAATGTAAAATTGTTTAAGAATAACTATGAAAGGTTGTGGGTCAGGGTACAAAAAGACTTGAAAAATTGGGAGAACTTACAGTTATCTCTCATGGGAAGAATTGCAGTGATTAAAATGAATGTCCTGCCAAAATTTCTCTTTTTATTTCAAATGTTACCGATTTTAAAGAATGAGGTTAATTTAAATGAATGGCAGAAAGGCATTAATAAATTTATTTGGGCAGGGAAAAAACCAAGGGTAAAGTTTAAAATTATGCAGGACTTCCGTGAGAGAGGTGGACTCAAGGTACCGAATTTGAAATTATATTATGATGCTGTGGTCTTAACATTAATTAGTGATTGGGTAAATTTAACAAATTCAGAGATACTCCATTTGGAGGGATGGGATTTACTTTTTGGTTGGCATGCCTATTTAATATTTAATAAAAAAGTGGATTGGGCCTTTAAATCTCATATTATAAGGATTTCTTTACTTAGGGTTTGGAGGAAATATTATAAAAGTGATTTTAAAGTACCATTATGGGCTATACCTTGGCATGCGATAGAGGGGATAAAGAGAGGTGTTAAAATGGATACGGTGTCTTATACACAATTACTTAGATGGGATGGTCAAAACTGGCAGTTAAAATCTTTGGAAGATCTAGTACATGAAAATATTACCTATTCTTGGTTTCAATATAGACAATTAGTAGATAGAGGGAAGATGGACCGTAATCTAGGCCTGCTTAGAGAAGATGAAAATCTTTTTAAGCAAGTAAAGGAAACTATCTGGGTGAGAAATGTTAAGTTTACACAAGCCCAGAATTTAAGGGAGAATTTTTATAAAATGTTTTACAGATGGCACCTTGATCCACAAAAGATGTCTCTCATGTATCCTGACTTACAGCCTAAATGTTGGAGATGTGGCTGCCTGGATGCCACTTATTATCATATTTGGTGGTCGTGTAAAAATATAAAAGCTTTTTGGATTAAGATATGGTGGAACATTCAGAGAATTTTTAGATGGGAAAAATGGATAAATTTTATACAATTTAAATTGGATATGAAAAAATATCATTTAGCTTTTTTATAACTTGTATAAAAACTCTACTTTTTCTTTTTCTTTTCTTTGCTTTTCTTTTTAAAATACTTTTTCTTTTTAAGGTTTATAATCCTTTTTTCATATATATTTTATTCTTAATTATCTTATAATTTTGTTAATTTCTTTTAATTAAGCCTATATTCTGCTCTGGGAAGCTCCGGGGGGGAGGGAGGGGGTGGTTTGGGAGGGGTTGGGGGAGGGTTGTATTGTTTTGTTTTTTGTTGTTGTTGTTGTTGTTGTTTTTTCTGTCTTTGTAAAAGTTTTTAAAAATTTTCAATAAAAAAAGAACAGCCAAAAGTTATCAGGATGGAATGTTTTAAATTCATCTGCTGGAAAAGTTTCACTCTGCATTTTCTATATGTGTTGTAAATGGGTTTTATCTGTCTATCCTTTCCCTGAAACATGAGGTGTGTCTATCTACATGAACTCAAGTTTGTTTGTGTAAGGAAATAATCTTCTTAAGTTTCTTTTCTTATCCTATCACTAATCGGTGAAACTTCTGTGAAACTAATCCTAGAACATATAAGCATTTTTCAATCTCTAAAATAATGTGGTCTATTTTAGAATGAATATTAAAGGTAGATTCTCCTGCCCCTGGCAAATTGCACACCTTAAAATATTAGGCTTTTAAAATTATTTGGAGCTTTCAGGATTTTCAAGTTGTCCAGCATTTTCAAGTTGAAAGTCCTTAAGTCCTTTTTAACGTGTTGCAAATGTTCAATTTCAGAAGTGAGACCTTTCATTTTTTGTTCTCTTACCCAAATCCAGCCTCTCTTTTGTCCTCATCTGCGGTGTCCCTATTTTCTCTGCTTATCTGTTTCCTTAACAACTGCAGTAATGTCTCTTCAAACTCTGCTTGCAAGCGACCCCCCCCCCCCCATCTACTTCTCCATTTCTTATCTTCTGTTCTCCATGCCTTTGTCTGATCAGCAAAGCCTCTCCTGGAAAGAGTCCACCCAGAAAGGGGGGAGGAGATCCTGTTCTCATGTCTTTCAGCCCTGTATAGATGACCCCCACAATCTTTGGAAGCAGAGCACACTGACCTAGATGCTGCCTCTATTCATTTGAGCCATGGAATTGAGTTTGAATCCAGCCATTCACTAAAAAGCCACCATGCAACCAGAGTGGAACAGATCTTCCCAAGTCCTACCATTCCCCCAGATGCCTGTGAAAGCTGCAGAGAAAGGAGGGAGTCCTGGAGCCATTGGTCTCCATGTAACGCTTCAGAAGAAAACTAGGAAGATTATGGGGGGAGGGTAAAAACTCAGTGTAAGATTTTCTTTCTTGCCTCATTTATATTGTAATAAGCCAGTTGAATGTATTTATGGAGAGATGGCATTTGGGAATGGTGGGCACAGCATTGGACTTCTCTTCTGCTGGGAGGGAAAATTTGTCCAGAATGTTTGTGTTGCCTGTTTTGTATGAGTAGCTACATGCGCACACACACACACACATACACCATTCAGTCTATCCCCTTCACCTACCTTCAGTAGACCTCCCCAGGCTGATTTTTGCTCTGTGGCACCAAAGCTTTGCATGCACAACTTGCTGCAAATTCCAAGGGGACGATACCAGGCCCCTTCAGGTGATTTGCAACTCATATGCTCTCACTGAGGAGGGAGCAGAAAAGAGATCTCCAAACTTAAGCCCTGAATATGTTGCACTGGTGGACTCAGATTGAGAGTCCTAGGGCTCACTGTGTGCAATTTAATAGACTGGCTTGCACACTGGCATCACAAACCTGCACTGAACTAAGAGCTAAGGCAGGCTAAGGAAGCAACCCTTGAAAATGGGCAGCCAGTGGTTATGTACTGAGGCAAACCATGGCTGTGAAGAATTTTGGAGGCATGTGCAAACCTGACTGGAAGCTCAAAGTGATATCCAATATCTAAAATAATTGGCACAGAATATTGGACACTATAAATTTCTTTTCTACCTGATAGAACTTTTGCCCTGACTTTTAGAGCTTTATGGGTTGAAAAGCTCCCCTTTTGGGAGCCAATGCAGGGATCTTTTTCTGCTGCCTCTATCTTTTTCTGCTGCCCCTTCCTGCACTAATAGTTTAAAAGCTTGTTTATCAAGTCTCCCTGACCAGATCAATTTTAAACTTGTGCCAGTAAAAGTGTGTCACCCACACTAGAGGGAGTCAAGCCATTTTCCAAAGCACCTGTAGGCAAGACAAGAAGCAACAGGTAGAAACTAATCCAGGAGAGAAGCAACCTAGAACTAAGGAGAAACTTCCTGACAGTTAGAACAATTAACCAGTTGAACAACCTGCCTCCAGAAGCGGTGAATGCTCCAACACTGGAAGTTTTTAAGAAGAGACTGTACAGCCATTTGTCCAAAATGGTATAGGGTTTCCTGCCTGAGCAGGCGGTTGGACTAGATGACCTCCAAGGTCCCTTCCAACTTTACTACTACTAGTAGTATTATGGATCATCACACAGTCAGCCAGATGTTCAGACTAGATTTGGCATTTTGTCTATCTATCGAGTCCTTACCCAGGACCTAGGATAGGCAGATGTGGATGTTTGATGGTATTACAGATATCATTGCAGGATGGAAGCAGTTCCTAGTAAGGCCGCCTTTTGCAATTGACTAATAGCGAATTTGTCAATGCCAATAGTGTTCAAGTGGTGCTCCGGTTGCTTAGGATTGCACCCAAGGAGCCTATTACTATTGGTACTACCCTTGCTTGCTTTGCCACAGTCTTTTTATTTCTATTTGTAGGTCTTTGTATTTTGTTATCTTCTCCAGTTCTTTCTCGTCTATTCTGCTGTCTCCAGGCACTGCCACATCTGCTATCCAGACTTTTTTGTCTTTCTTATCGACAATTGTTAAGTCTGGGGTGTTATGTTGCAGGTGCTTGTCTGTTTGAATTCTGAAGTCCCAGAGCAGTTTAATTTTATCATTTTCTATGACTTTCTCTATTTTATGATCCCACCAGTTTTTGCTTACAGGCAAATGATATTTTTTGCAGATCTTCCAATGCACCATTGTTGCTACTTTGTCATGCCGCTGCTTGTAGTCAGTCTGTGCAATCTTCTTGCAACTGCTTACCAGGTGGTCCACTGTTTCTTCAGCTTCTTTGCATAGGCACTTTGCACTTACTGTCTGTTGCTATCTTCTCAATTTTGACTTTATATGCATTTGTCCTTAAGGCTTGGTCTTGTGCAGCCAGAATTAGTCCCTCGGTCTCTTTCTTCAATTTTCCTACTCTTAGCCATTGCCAGGTTTGTTATTATCTGCTTTCCCAGTTATTTTTTTCATGTATTGGCCATGTAGTGCTTTGTCTTCCCATGCCTCTATTCTGTTCTTCATTGGTCTTTCTTGTAGGCCAGTTTGGTCTCTCCAGTAGTCAGTAAGCCTTCCTGATATACTAATTTCAGTGCATCTTCATCATTGTTCTTCAGATATTCTTCCAAAGCCATTTTTTCTTCTTCAACCATCTGATGTACTTGCAGCATTCCACACCCACCTATTTGCCTTGGTAGATAAAGTCACTGCGTGGATGAAGGGCATGATTCATTGTCATTATTTTTCTGGTCTTCCTATCCATTGCTTTTAGTTCTGCTTGAGTCCAGTCCACTATTCCAGCTGTGTACCTAATGACTGAAATTGCAGGTGTTGATTGCCTTTATGGTATTTCCTCCATTGAGTTTAGACTTTAAGATCTTCTTCACTCTCTTGATGTATTAACCTCTAATCTTTTTCTTGACTTCAGCGTGCTTGATGTTGTCAGCTTGAAGGATACCCAAGTATTTGTAGTAATCTTCCTCATCCAGACTCTTAATGCTATTTTCGTGGGGCATCTTGATTCCTTCAGTTTGTTGTATTATTATTATTATTATTGATCATCGCACAGTCAGCCAAACGTTCAGACTGGATTTGGCATTTTGTCTACCTATCGAGTCCTTACTCAGGACCTGGGATAGGCAGATGTGGATGTTTGATGGTATTACAGATATCGTCGCAGGATGGAAGCAGTTCCTAATAAGGCCGCCTTTTGCAATTGACTAATAGCGAATTTGTCAATGCCAATGGTGTTCAAGTGGTGCTCCAGTTGTTTTGGGATTGCACCCAAGGAGCCTATTACTATTGGTACTACCCTTGCTTGCTTTTGCCACAGTCTTTCTATTTCTATTTCTAGGTCTTTGTATTTTGTTATCTTCTCCAGTTCTTTCTCTTCTCTTCTGCTATCTCCAGGCACTGCCACGTCCACTATCCAGACTTTTTTGTCTTTCTTATCGACAATTGTTAAGTCTGGGGTGTTATGTTGCATGTGCTTGTCTGTTTGAATTCTGAAGTCCCAGAGCAGTTTAATTTTATCATTTTCTATGACTTTCTCTATTTTATGATCCCACCAGTTTTTGCTTACAGGCAAATGATATTTTTTGCAGATCTTCCAATGCACCATTGTTGCTACTTTGTCATGCCGCTGCTTGTAATCAGTTTGTGCAATCTTCTTGCAACAGCTTACCAAGTGGTCCACTGTTTCTTCAGCTTCTTTGCACAGGCAGCACTTACTGTCTGTTTCTGTCTTCTCAATTTTGACTTTGTATGCATTTGTCTTTAAGGCTTGGTCTTGTGCAGCCAGAATTAGTCCCTCGGTCTCTTTCTTCTTCTTCTTCTTCTTCTTCTTCTTCTTCTTCTTCTTCTTCTTCTTCTTCTTCTTCTTCTTCTTCTTCTTCTTCTTCTTCTTCTTCTTCTTCTTCTTCTTCTTCTTCTTCTTCTTCTTCTTCTTCTTCTTCTTCTCTTCTTCTTCTTCTTCTTCTTCTTATTCTTCTTCTTCTTCTTCTTCTTCTTCTTCTTCTTCTTCTTCTTCTTCTTCTTCTTCTTATTATTATTATTATTATTATTATTATTATTATTATTATTATTATGGCATAAATGGGGGATTGTGGGAAAAATCCAGAGAAGGGAATATTTTGGAAAATATTAAAAAGGCAGAATATATTTCCCCAAAGGATTTTTAAAGGCAGAAACCAACCCCCCCCCCCAGTCTCTCTGCCACAGACAGAAACCAGGTCTGCAGAAATGCAGATGTGATAATCTTATCAGAAAGATTGGAGTCAGGAAGCTGGGATTAGAAAGAAAGATCCCTAGAGTCAACAATCCACACCAAAAAATCAGTCATCAGCCACAGCCCCAGGGAAGCAGGATTTGATCTTTGGGGCATAATAGGATTAACCACTACCATCAGAATACTAGAAAGTCACATTCAGATTCAGGTCAAAGTTCATGCCACAAGAACAACTTCAAACAAAAGCCCAAGAAGGTATAAAAACCCACTCCCTGCTACATGTTGTCAGTTTTTTTTCAGAGCCATGTTTTTGTCTGGCTCTCCTCTTCAATAAACTACAACCTTCTTTCTAAAACAGTGTCCATGTTGTTTATCCCCGGCTTAGACTGGATCCTGATGAAGATTTTTCCTTCAACAAAAGGTAAAAGAAATATTATTTTTTTAAAAAACTACTATGTAGGCAAATGCTTTATTCTATTATGTTTTCATTCCTTAAAGTAAGCAGATATCAAGGAAGGGTTATAGCATGCTCTTTGGGATAAAAAGGATCTTGAAAATGAATTTCAATCACTGAAATGGCCAGCATAGCATACACGTTGGTGGAACTTGAAAATGTGCAAATAACGGTCATGAACTAAAATAATTACTTGTGCATTTTATAGAAAAATAAAATTGTGCCATCTATTTCATAAGCACTTATTGCAGTGAGGTAAAGCAACTTGTTTGATGAAAGATTACTGATTACTTTTCATTTATTATAGGCATCCAATAATTATATAACAATGGAGTTGGAATGAAATAACACTATCTTCAAGGCAGACAACAGATTCATTCCATATGATTTTGGGGGTCATTCACAAAGCAATTAAATCTTCCTTCAGGGGATTGAGACATTAAACACACAGCGGAAAGCATGCTGGAGCAGGCTTCCGATTTGTGATCGCGGCAGTGGCGGATGTGTGGGGCGATCGCTCTCTCCGCTGTCTGGTTTTCTCCCGCTGGAAGAAAAAAGGGTCGGAAGTCACCCTGGAGGGGCGACAAGTATGAAGAGGACCTCCGTGTAATCGCAGAAGTGTGGCAGCCCTCCTGTTTGATCCCAGGCAGCTCTTCAAACTGATGGGGAAAAGATCGGCCATTAACATGGCCCATCACTAAGCCACTACCAGTTGAGGCCAAAATTACTAACAAGCACTTCAAAAGCACTGTGGAGGACCTGGTGAGATCTTACCTTCTTTGTACCCCAAGTATTTTCCTGTAAAAAGCTTCTTGAAATTTCTTCCCCCTGTGAGGAGAGAGGGAAGGGAACGTTCTCTTTCTACCCTCTGACTACCTAAGGGAGATAAAGCCTTGAAAAGAACAACTAAATAATTGGATTTACATCTTTTTGATATTTGGGGACCCAAAAAGTTCCTACTCTCACAGGGACTTGCTACTTTATCTACTCATAAAAAAGATGAAAAAGAACTTAAATTGGATAAAAACCTAGCAAAATACTTTAAATGCTATTGAGGACATCTTGTGGTGAAACCTGGTACAGCAAGTAAATATTCCTGACAAAGAGACCTGCTCATAGCCCAGATCTGTCCTTGGTATTATTTAAAAGAGATTAAAAGCTGAGAGAACAGTTGGGCAGTGAAATTGCTTTTTAAGAACTGTGGAGGTGAACACTTACTGACTTGCTTAATAAACAGCCTTTACTAAAGGACCATCTATAACCATGCCAGAAATGGAGGAGGACCAGCAACAAATTTTGGCTAATTATAAACTTGAAAAAATACTTGAAAAAAATTATTGAAGCTACTAAGATAATTAAAACTATACTGAAAGACAAAAGTGCCAGCTTAAATCTTAAAGCGAAACTCTGATTGCAACTAAAGAATTTACAATCCCAAAAACAACATAAGTGGAAGAAATTAACACCAAGACAGAGGACTCTAAAGATCAACAAGTACATTGTATTGAAATTTTAGACAATCAAACCCTGATTGCAGTTAAAGAACCTACAACTCAAAAAACATCAGAAGCGGAAGAAAGTAATACCAAGACAGAGGGTGTTAAAGATCAACAAGTACAGCCTACTGAAAACTTAGACAATCAAACAACAACTACAAAATTGGACATGACTTTCTACTTAAACCAGATGAAACCTGAGGAAGAAGAAGATCAGATCTAATGGAAGACAAATATTCTTGAGCAAATACGGGGATCTGTGCCACCAGGGTGACAATTTAATGATTATAAATGGGTCAGTTTCTCTAGAAAATTGACAATTAGATGGTCTCCTTTAATTCAAGTAACATGCACAAGAAAGAAGGGAGATCTATCTGATGATCTAAAAGCATTGGTATGGAAGCCTGGTTGGCATTAAAAGAAAACCAGAGTTAGATTTAAAAAATGGGGTCTTTTGATTTATTAGAGAGGATCCTGAAGTTTCAACTAATGGGCTAAAGGGAGACTTTGAGATGAAGGGAAATTTGATTATTAGATTTAAATATTGTTGGAAAATAATAAAAAACAAGGAATTAATTGGCTTAATATTGAGGACTTAAACTTATAAGGGAAATGAAAATTAACTATTAGGAAATAGCTCTGAATTATTGTTTAGCCCAGATAATGCAGATGATGGATTTGAGATAATAAAGGATACTCATTATTATGGTGATGTATTAGGATGAGAAATAGAAAATGTTTATGAAATAAAATAAGAATATATTTACGTAAGCAATATGTGTATTTTAGATAGTATAACTTTTATGTAGTGAAATAAATGAAATTTGGGCTACCCGAAAATTTAATATTATGGATATTAAAGGTTAAATTGTAATATTGCAATTATACATTAAAATAAGGTAAAACTTAAAAACAGGATATGGATATGTATAAGCAAAAACATATTGATAAATGTTTTAACTGAGTTTGATATAATTAGAAATTTACTAGCTTAAATATGATATAGCAAATGTTAAGGGAAATAGAGAAGGAATTTTTGATGATGTAACCTGAGATATGTACTAAAGATGTTGTTGTTGAACTATTGATGAACCCAATCACCACATTGCTTTCCAAATACTCAATTGTAAAACTGGAAAACTAATTAAAAATGTTTTAAAAAATCCTGGAGCACAGGGGAAGTACCTGAGGATTGGAAAAGGGTTGATGTTGTTCCCATCTTCAAGAAAGGGAAAAAAAACAGACCAAGGAAACAACAGACCAATCAGTTTAACATCAATACCTGGGAAGATCCTAGAAAAGATAATCAAAGAATAGATCTGCGAAGAACTATAATAATAATAATAATAATAGTAAAGTTGGAAGGGACCTTGGAGGTCATCTAGTCCAACCCCCTGCTCGGGCAGGAAACCCTACAACATTTCGGACAAATGGCTGTCCAGTCTCTTCTTAAAAACTTCCAGTGTTGGAGCATTTACTGCTTCTGGAGGCAAGCTGTTCCACTGATTAATTGTTCTCACTGTCAGGAAGTTTCTCCTTAGTTCTAGGTTGCTTCTCTCCTTGATTAGTTTCCACCCGTTGCTTCTTGTCCTGCCTTCAGGTGCTTTGGAAAATAGCTTAATTCCCTCTTCTTTATGGCAGCCCCTGAGATATTGGAAGCAAACTAGAAGCAAACAAAGTTATAACTAGCTGCCAGCATGGGTTTGTTAAAACAAATCATGCCAAATCATGCTGTTAATATAGGATATTATTGCTTTGACACCAATCTTATTTCATTCTTCGATAAAGTGACTAAATTAATAGACCAGCAAAATACTATGGATGTAGTACACTTAGACTTCAGTAAAGCATTTGATAAAGTAGACCACAACCTACTCCTTCGTTAGCTAGAAAAAGGTGGAATAGACAATATCACCACCAGATGGATCTGTAGCTGGCTGGCAAACTGAACTCAACAAGTAGTCCTCAATGACACTACATCCACACGGAGAGAAGTAAGTAGTGGGGTACCACAAGGTTCCGTCTTAGGCCCAGTACTCTTCAACATCTTCATCAACGACTTGGATGAGGGAATTGAAGGGGAACAATGGGCCCTATCTAACAAAATGAGTTTCAATGTGGAGAAAAGCAAAGTTTTACATTTAGGCAGAAAAAATCAAAGGTACAAGTACAGATTGGGCAAGACCTGGCTTAAAAACAGTAACTGTGAAAGGGACCTTGGATTCCTACTGGACGATCACTTAACCACGAACCAGCAGTGTGCAGTAGCAGCCAAAAAAAGCTAATACAATCCTGGGTTGTATAAACAGAGGCATAGAATCAAGATCACGTGAGGTATTAGTACCACTTTATAAAACCCTAGAAAGACCACACGTGGAATACTGCAGCCAATTTTGGTCATCATATCACAAAAAAGATGTTGAGAGTTTGGAAAAAAATCAGAGAAGAGCAACTAAGATGATCAAAGGCCTGGAGGCTAAAACATATGAAGAACGGTTGCAGGACTTGAGTTTGGCTAGTCTAAAGAAAAGAAGAAATAGGGGAGACATGATAGCAGTATTCTAGTATTTAAAGGGCTGCCAAAAGAAGAGGGGATCACATTATTCACCAAAGCACCAGAGAGCAGGACAAGAAACAATGGTTGGAAACTGAACAAGGGGAGAAGCAACCTGGAGTTAGGGAGAGACTTCCTGACAGTGAGGACAATTAACCAGTGGAATAGCTTGCCCCCAGAAATCGTGGGCACTCTATCACTGGAGATTTTTAAAAAGAGGCTAGACAGTTACTTGTCTGAGATGGTATAGGTTTTCCTGCTTTTCCTATTCTATTCTATTCTATTCTATTCTATTCTATTCTATTCTATTCTATTCTATTCTATTCTATTCTATTCTATTCTATTCTACTCTACTCTACTCTACTCTACTCTACTCTACTCTACTCTATTCTATTCTATTCTACAGTGTCATCTACACCCGAAACTACATCCTTTCCTAAAATGCAGAGCCTTAAGAAAGAAGCCCATGGAAGACCATAAAGTTTTCCTGAAACAAACAGCATTTAGTCCCTCACATTGCTAAGGGCTGCAAGGTCATTGTAAAATGAACAGAATGTGGCAGCACAGGCCACAACACAAGTTTACACCCAGGGCTAGCTCCATGGATTTTACAACACACTTACAGTACAAGTGAGCACGGCATGGAGAAAGAATACATGGCTACAACCACAACAGAAATCAATGCAAAATGCACAGAAGTCTGCAAAGGGACCGTAGGTGGCAGGTCCTGTTCCAAAATCTGTTTAGTCCGAGCCTATCCGGCAGGTCAAAGGATCAAAGCCATTAAGCTTTATGCTATTCTAGATGACCAAGGTAACAGGTCTTAACCTGTTTTGATATCTTTGGCATTAAAGGCCCTAGCACTCCCTATTCCTTAAAAACGTGTGCAGGAATTGTGGAAATGGTGAAGAGAAGAGCACCTGATTTCCAGGTTGAGTCAGTAGATGGGAAAACATGCCTGACCTTACCAACTCTTAGGGAATGCAACCAGATCCCTGATCACAGATCTGAAATCCTTACACCAGATGCAGCAATTTATCACTCACATTTGAACTGCATAGCACAGTGATTCTCAACCTGTGGGTCGGGACCCCATTTGGGGTCGAACGACCATTTCACGGGGGTCGCCAAACAACTTTTCTATTGAAAGCCAATAGAATAGACTCTCTTGAATAGAGTCTAATTCTATTGGCTTTCAAAAGCCAATAGGAATTGTCCAGGCTGTCTCTGCCCTGCTGAGCCCGCCAAAAGTCCCATTCTGTAAACAGTGCTGCACCAGTTGAGTAGTCCTCGACTTATGACCGGTTGAGTAGTCCTCAACTTACGACCGGTTGGGGGTCACGGCATTAAAAAGGTTGAGAACCACTGGCATAGCACATCTGATGCCAGAGTTCAGAGTTCAATCCTCAGGCCCAGATAGTCTTGCCCCTAGGGAGAGATATTGTACAAGTCCACAAAGCAAGAGCTCAGATCAATGGTCTTCACAATGCCCCATATGCTCAAAAATTAGACCTAGGGTGGGTCATTATAGGAGATGTCTGTCTAGGCAGGCACAAACCAACCTGTCAACAGCATGCTTACAAGCACATTAGAGAATAGACATGCTTTTATTTTTAGCCATACCACAACCATTTCCTCCTAAAGGAATTGCCATACATTACCCATTTGCCTTGTCCCTTCATAGGCTCCTTTAGTGACAGCCTCGCCTGTGTCAGTGACCAAGGTCATTTAGGGTGCACTGTCTTCCAAAAAACAAAAGATGACAATGGTGTGGCAATGTCTACTGAGCACAAACTCCTTTTAGAAATGGCAGAGTAGGGAGTAGTCAAAGAAGATACAGACAACTGGGATGCCCCTCTTCCCTTCAAATCAGAGGCAACACTTAACAATGAAAAACAAGCTAAAGCATGTTCCATGCCACAGTCTCCAGAATCTATCTATGCTATTCATACCAGAGAACCTGTGAAGAATACCACAGCTTAAATGGTACAGCAGCCTATAATGACACCACAAACACTAACAAAGGTGAAAGAGCAATTGAACCAGTCTTCTGCAGTGTCTTCCATAGTATTTGTTCAACAGGAACTTCCATTCAGTCAGCCATGGGAGGATCCTAGCACAAGGTGGGAAACAAATACATCAGAGATTGTTGCATCCTCAGAACAAATTGGTTTCCTTGTTTCAGTTGGGCCTCCCCAGCAAATGCGCCAAAGATCCAGTCTCATCCATCTAAACCAAATGCAGAGAAAGAAAGAGCAGTTCACAGAAGGGTAAATCTCCCGATTTACATTTGCTAGTGGACATGGCTTGCAAGCAAGAGCATTTTTCAAAAGAAGAATGTTCAACATCTCACAGATCTCTGATGAGTGGAAATCCTCCAGCCAACGCAGAATCTCAGGGCAGCCTTACAGTAGCAGAAGCAGTGACGTGCCAGCCTCAAAGCCAAGTCACTGCCCAGATACCTTCAGACTTGACTCGTTTCTCATTGTTATAGAATGGTGTTGGATATACATCAGATCATCTCAGCAATTCTAAGGGAGAAACTAGCAATGGAATGTTATATTCCGGACTTAGATCACTGTCAAATTCCTAGAAGCCTCCTCAGAAACTGCAGCCACACTACTCTATTGACAGCTGTATAGCAAAAAAGCAATGGTAACTCACCTAATGCTACCATTTTAGAACTCAAATAATGATATCAGTTGATATGAGGCAGGGAGAGTCATGCATCAGTATATAATTTGTGTATACAGTATACTGTTGTTGCTTTCTAGCCCCATTTAGTGGCTGGGGGCCAAATACCAATCTGTATTGTTTGGAAGCTGACCCAACCCTTTTATCCATCAACCCTTACTCCCAAAACAAGTGCATGCTGGAAAGCCAGACTCCATTTCTTTTAGCATTTGGAAGGAAGCAGAAGCACCAGGAAGAATCCAATCTAATCTGTGGCACGAGTTTAGCTGAGGACAAAACCCATATTCCATACACACAGCATTGCTGGTGAGATTTAGATTTATCTGTATTTGTTAATTGTTATGTTCATGAGCAACTCCATACTGCTTATTTTGGGTTCTTACTGTATGTATTTCTATTTTTCTCAGCTTTACCCATCCTGTTCTTTTAATAAAGCATCCAGATCTACATACATGGTCTGTTTTATTGGAGGATAGATGGGTTTAGCTGCATTTCAAGCTGCACACCAAGTAACATGTAGTGAGGACAAAACAATGCTCAATTCAGGTAGTACTCAACTTATGACCACAATTGAGCCCAAAATTTCTGTTGTTAAGTGTGACATTTGTTAAGTGAGTTTTGCCCCATTTTACAACTTTTCTTGCCACAGTTGTTAAGTGAGTCACTGCAGTGGTTAACCTAGTAACAGATTGTAAAGCAAATCTGGCTTCCCCATTGACTTTGCTTGTCAAAAGGGGATCACATGATCTTGGGACACAGCAATGGTCTTAACTATGAACCAGTTGGCAAGCATCTTAATTTTGATCACATGAATATAGGGACGCTGAAAAGGTTGTACTGTGAAAAATCCTATGTCATTTTTTTCTGTGTTTGAAACAAGATTTAAGAAGCATAATTATGAATCACAACTGCTCCTTACCACTGCCTGATCCATCACTAAAAGAGTACAGAATATCTCTGACTCCATGAAGAATGAAGTTATATGGCTGCTGACATTCAGAAGCAGAGCTGTACGAGCTAAATTTGTGGGGTAAGGTTCAGGATGGAAGAATCAGACTTAATGTAATTGCTCAAAATAGAACAAGCAGGAATAGAAAATGGGCAAGAGAAACATTGTTATTCATATACCTCAAGAACTTAGCTACGTGGCAACACTTCTGGTAGAAACATGGCATGTCAGTTGTAGCATTTCTTTTGGTCTGCTACAGATTCTCCACAGTTTTGTACTTACAATGTCAAAAGAAGCTTACCTGTGAAATGGGAAGCTCTGGAAATCAACCCTTTTGCTCCCCTGGTTGGCTAGATGCTCTCAGAGAACTTCTTGAAGAAGAAATATTCGGGTGAGACTCTGGCTGGGGGGTAGGGCAGCCAAGAAGCAAGTTCACTGTGGAAGAACCAGCTGTTTAAAATGGACAATGAAGTCTGCCACTACTTTTTAGACACTAGCTTTTTGCATATTTACCTTTACTTTTAAAAGAGGCTTCCTCTTGCTTCAGCTTGCTTTCTCATTTTTGTTGAAAGATCATCATTTCTGTAGCTCCGTGACTTTCAGATGGCAAGGAGGCAAGGAGTTGATGTATCTGAGCCAAAATAAAGAAGTTGGAAATCACTGTGGAAACTACTTTGAAGCTTCTGGACTTAAATCTGTTAGAAGATTGTATATCTTTAATTAACTCTGCTGAAATTTTTTGCTTCTAAAACACAGGTGCCAAACTTGCCGCGTCATGAGACATGTTAGATTAAAGCCTTGGCTTGGTTAATTAACTGGAAAGCAAAGATCCTTGATCTTGAAATAGACAAAGTATATAGAGTAAACTCCAGATTTGCTACTACAACCAAGGGATGTATTAGTTCATTTTGTAAGATCATGTTTTGCATTGCCACTTCAAAGCCAAACTAAGAATGAAAAATGTGGATTTAATTGTTTTGAAGTAAATTCCTATTAGAATTTTGAGAAAAAGGAAAACCTATTCTTTCTTTACTGATATTCTGAAGAAGAGAAAAATTCCATTCCAGTGGGAAATTAGAGGTAGATCAATCTCAAAAAGTTGATACCAAAGAAGATGTGGCTAAGATGTTCATACACAAATTTGCTATTTCATCTAAAGATGGAGATTAACATGGAATATTAATGGGGCAAATGGCCCATCTAAATGTAAAAAACTATTTCATTACCTGAGGAAACTCAGTGTTGATATAATTTCCTTCAAGAAACAGGTTAAAAAACAAGACAAGAAATAATAAATAAATGATTAGGGGATGAATTTATATCTGCTGATTTTAAAAAAGATCAATGGAGTCCTATTATATATAAAACCCCAGTTTAAACCTAAGTTACTTTTATTAGATGAATATGGTAGATTAGTGGAAATTGAACTTAACAGAATAAAATTAATAGTAGTTTGGCTCTATGTGCCAAATGATGATAAAAGTAATTTTTTTGAATATCTTATGGCTCAATTACTAAGGGGCATATGAAATTCATATGAAAATTGGTTTATGCTATGGGACTGGAATGGTGTGACTTCCCCAATTTTGGACAGAACATCTATCAAAGAGATTAAATCCTCCCAGGGTAAATTACCAAAGTCTTTTTTTTAGATGATGGACAATTTAGCATTAATAGATTTGTGGAGGCAAAGAAATAGCTCTGCTAGAGAATGAAATCAGGTAAAGCTCCGGGTCCAGATGGCTTTACAAGCCAATATTATAAATGCTTCAAAGATGAACTTCTTCAGCCACTAAAGGATGTAATGAATGATATATTATATGGGGGAAAGATATCTCATATGTGAAAAGAAGCCAATATTGTGCTACTAGCGAAGGAAGGTCAAGGTATTATGAAGATAAAGTATTACAGACCAATCTCATTATTAAACAGAGTATAAACTTTTTGCTGCAGTTTTAGCAGAAACATTAAAGAAGGTTTTACAGGGATATATTCACAAAGATCAATCTGGCTTTCTGCCAAAAAGATAGGTAAGGGACAATCTGAGGACTGTTTTGATTATTATTAAATATCTACAATACCATAATGAGAAACAGGCAACTTTAATATTTTTAGATGCAGAGAAGGCCTTTGACAACCTAATTTGAGCTTTATGTTTAAAGATCTAGAAGAAATAGTTTGGAGAGAATTGTATCCAAGGGGTTAAAGCTGTTTACATGTCACCACGATTTAACCAATTCATATGAAATTCAAAAGGGTACGAGACAAGAATATCCCTTGTCTTCCTTGTCATTTATTTTGATGTTGGAAGTTTTGAATAGATATATAAGGCAAGATGAGAAAATAACAGGTATAAGCATCAAGAAGGAAGTTTATATACTGAAGGCATTTGCTGTTGATTTGGTTATATTCTTGCAAGACCCAAAAATAATATACAATATTTGATGAGGAAATTAAATGAATCTGGGGGTTTTGCAGGTTTAAAATAATCAGAAAACAATACTTACTAAGAATATGAACCCACAGGACTGCGATATATTCAGTGGTGGGATTCAGCCAGTTTGCACCACTTTGGCAGAACTGGTAGCTAATTTTTTGTTGCCCAGGCCCAGAATGGACTTCCGGAAGTGGTATCCACACAGAGAACCGGTTGTTCACATATTTGAATCCCGCCACTGGATATATTGACTAAAAAGTCTGGTTTTAGGGTTGAGAAAAAGGTGAAATACTTGGAGGTCATATTGACAAATACAAACACAAAACTGTTTTGAAATAACTATGTGCCTTTCTGAAATTATATTAAAAAGGACTTATTAAGATGGGATAAATTGTATTTATCACTATTGGGTATCATTTCTGTAATTAAGATAAATGTATTACCAAAGATACTTTTTTTTGTTTCAGACATTATCAATACTTGCAAAGGACACTCCATTTAAACAAAGGCAGAGGGATATTTCTATGTTTATATAGCAAGGGAAAAAACCAAGAATTAGATATAAACTAGTGCAATATGCTAAGGAAAGAGGGGGTTTGGGTTTACCAAATTTGAAACTATATTTTGATGCTCATTTTTTGGTCTGGCTAAAAGAGTGGATGAATCTCCAGAATAAGATGCTACTTGATTTGGAGGGTCATGAATTAAGATTTGGATGGCACAGTTATTTATGACATTATAAGGTTAAAGTAAATGTTGATTTGTTAGATGTACCTTTCTAAGAATTTGGAATAAATATAAAATAAGGTTTATTTTACTGCACCAAAGAGAGTCAGAAGTCAATGCCTTTTCTTTCTTTTTCCCTACTTTTCTACATTCTTTCCTTCCCTTTCCCCTCCCCTATTTTTCCTATTATTTGTGTCAACCTTCCAGCTGGCAAATTCAACACTGAGGTGCCATAAGAGATAAATTTTTATTGAATACACATCCTGGCACTGAAGAAGTAAAATCAACACTAAGTTTCCTGCACAAAGTTCTGGTTAGTTATCAATAGCTTTTCATAACCTCCACCCACCATGTGTTCACGTTGGCCAATCACATTCTTTCTGTTTGTTACGGGAATGGTCCATTTCACTGCCAGACACATTGCTTTGGATGACCTTGGTTCTCACAGTCCATGGACGGCTTCCTGAATCTCCTGTTTCTTTCCCAGACTTCCCCTCCACCCTATTTCTATGGCAAGTTGAGCAGCTACAGAGGTTAGCAAGCATCTTAGCAATTCAACCTTGACAATTTGTTTTTGTGTTTTTTGTATTTTATACTATAAACTAATAAAAAAGAACTTAGCTACATGCTTGGAAATCAAGTACTGAATTCTTGTTCTTAATATCATATTATGATAAGAACCTCAATATGTATTCTCCACTGGCTAACTTATTTATCTATTTATTTATTTCATAGCATTTTTAATTTTCCCCATTCCCAAAGGACAGTTGGGTGCTGAGATGTCTTGGTTCTTATTTTCCTTTGGTCCCAACGTGTGATCTCCTGGCTTTCGGCCTCAGGCTGTTTTCTGATATCCATGTATATTCCTACTGTTTTCTGAATATTAAAACTCTGGCAAAGGTTCAGGCAGGGCAAAACCTTATTCCAATTTTCTAGAGATATTGAGAGAAGTTGCAACATAAATACCATGAGACAGTGAAATCTACCAGTACTATTTCTGAAAGCCTGTAGATATGAATCACTGGAAAAAGTATACCACTATCACAAATTATATATAAAAAACTATTAAGAGAGCAAGGAGAATCAACAGGTCATAGGCTTCTATCTCTACAAACTGTAAGAACTAATCTGAGCAACTCAAATTCTTTCAGTATCAAAATGAAAAACATTGTACCTAAAATAACCAAGACTTACAAAGCTGTTTCTTTTTCATTTAATTTTAAAATTATGTATCTGTAAGATCCTGTCTCAACTATCCTATCAGGAAAGCATGACTCTTGAAACGGGCATCATTTCAAAAGAATCTTTTACTGAGAGAAAGTGATTGCAGAGAAATAAGGCAGAATCTGAAGTTCCCATGGAAAAGCATTAAGCTAAAAGTCCCATCTCTCCAGCCCCACTCTAATGTCCCAGTCCATCAGGAGCCAATATGCTGGCATGAAGATGTGAGAACTTTGAACCCAAAAGGTAATATCCACCCATTCTCTGGCACCTTGTTCTTGCTAGCTGGCAGGAGTTAAAACAGTTGGCCCTGATGGCTTCCCCCCCTCCCAGTTTCCCATGCAGATACATCAAAACGAAAGTAGAAACAATCCAGGAACATCCTCAATCCACAATAGCGTGTGCTCCTCCTCCCTTTTGGAATGGCAGTGTTCTGATAGGACCTGACATGCTGCCCCCCTTAAAAAAGGAAAGCTCTACCTGGAAAAAAGAAAATAATAAAGAGGGAATAAGAAATAGCAATTAAGCATTCATTTTTGTTTATCAGGGTAGCAGTCATGAAAACGTTTAAGTAATCTAGGAGCTTTTACATGATTTTTTTTGCATCCACTCAGCTTGAGCCCTGGGGAAATTTTCCATGTAGTACTACCTAGTAGTACTGAATGGCTCCCTGATGCATGCATGAGTCCAGGATTTCCTTAATCTCAAAATACTGTTTTCCCTCCATCATAGTTGATTCAGATATTGGAGGGGGTGCTGGCCTGAGGGGCAAGACCACCTCCAGTTTTAGGAGGCTGCAATGGAACACAAGGTGAACTTTTCTCAATGACTTTGATAATTCTAGCTCCACTGTAACTGGGTTAATAATTCTCTTTATGGGAAAGGACCCTATATATTTTGGTCCTAATTTCTTTGAGCATTGCAGGGATTGCAGGAACTGAGTGGACAAATATATGCGGTTTCCAATGTGGAATGGTTTAGACTCTATTCTCTTCTTGTCAGCTTGGGTTTTATAAGCTCCCCTAGCATCTACAAGGGCTTTGCATACAACAGGCCATGTGTTTTTCAATTGGTTGATCCACTTTTTTAAAGAGGGGATCGTGGGCTCTTGGACTGGTAGTTCAGGCATTGGGTTAAATTCTTGTCCAGTTGCCACTTGAAATAGCATGAAGCCTATGCTGGTATGTACAGTATTATAGTCCATTTAAGTGATTGGCTGGGTTTGGGTTTCCCTTCCCCTTTTGTCTTTAGCAAGTTGGTGATGAGGAAGGCTATCTGGGCAAATGAGGAAATGAACTGACAGTAAAATTTTGCAAATCTAAGGATGCTTTGTAGTTGCTACCAGGTGTGGGGAGGAGCCCACTCTAGCACTTCCCACACCTTTTTGGGATCCATCTCTATCCCTTCATGGGAGATACAGTAGCCCAGATAATAGATTTTACTCTGGTGGAATTTACATTTGGACAGCTTGGCATATAGTTTGGCCGCTTAAAGCTTCTTGAGCACAGTTCTGACTAGTTTTACGTGTTCTGCCATTGCCTCAGTATAGGTTAAAATGTTATCTAGGTAAACTAACACTCCCTTGTACAGGTATTCATGCAGCACTTTGTTTATTAGCTGCATAAACACAGGAGGTGCCCCTTGCAGCCTAAAAGGGAGTACCCAGAACTGGAAGCATCCTAAGAAGTAATTGAAAGTTGTTTTTCACTCAATCCCTGCTTTGATCCTCACTGGGTAGTACGCTTCCCACAAATCCAACTTGATGAAGACATTTCCTTTGGTCATGAGGGGGAGTGGGTAAACATTTTTCACATACACAGTACTAAGCCCATGATAGTCAACACATCCTTGGTCTGGTGGGTTGGATGAATCCATACTTCAGGTTTTTGTGTATAAAAGTCTGCAATTCCTACCATGGTTGCATTTTGATATTTTAAATCTCTACCTGCATACTGGAAAAATCTGTGACAAAAAAAGAGAAGGAAATAAACTCTGAATAATTTAGATCCAGGCACATTGTGAAAAGGTGAAAATAAAACCCATAGAACTAAATCAAATATGATGTTCACAGATCCCATCAAAGGATGACTTCATAGCACAAAAGGAACATTAAATGCTGAGGACATTGGATATAGGTTTTGTCACACTGTGTTTAAAACCAGTCTGAAAACACCTTATTTCAAGTTTTCTTGAATGTTCAGCTAGAATGATATTTAAGAACTTTCTCTCTGATCTATGAGGTATTCAAAGTAATTCTATTTTTTCTTTTTGCTTTCTTGTAATTTTAATAGTCACCCAAATCTATCCTTAATTGGATGAGCTGCATCTTCCATTGTCAGATTTTCGGTTCCAAATAGCACATCTTACAATTTTGAATAGTAATTCTATATAGTAGATTACACAGGGCAATGTTCCTAATTATCAATCTGAAACTAAAGCAGTAATTACATTTAGAAGCATAGATAGATAATGCTACAATATTTAAAAGAGGCTTGTATCTGGCAAACAAGGAGTGGTTTCTGAAGGACATCATAGTATCCCTGTTTTCATGGCCTTCTTCTCATGAGTTCACAAACTCTGATTTTGGGCCAAGGATTATTTTTGTACCAAGGCCTTATTAATCCAAAGGTACTTTTCCAAAATGCAACTGGACTTTCTTGTTTATTTTCCCTTTTGGGATAACCATGATCTGGATGATTGAGATTCTCCAGAAACAAAACCTTATTAAATTTCCACATGCTATTTTTCTCCATTTTTTATAGAGCTAGCTTGTGTTCATTGCAGTAACTAGCATTTTGCAATTCCCCCTCCATTAATTCAGCTCTCTTTAAAATATATTTCATTCCCATAACCTTATGAAACATTGAATTTCTTTCATTCTCCATTCCAAATATAGGCAATTGATTAATGGTTGTAATGTTTATTTTATATTATTAACCAGCATCATCTGGAGAAGGAGGATGGTGTTCAGATAAATGAACCTGACTAAAACAGATCCATAAAACTGTAAATGCAGAGTTTGCCTATATTTGGTAAACTTCTCCGGTAGCTACTTAGTCTTTATCTTGTTTTTGAATCAAATTAGATAACAATAATAACAACAGTAAATTTGCACTTTATATAATATATAAATACTGATTGAAATATAAGGGAGATTGAGAACTAAAAGGAAAATCTATGAAGCATTCCTGAATGAAAATATAGCTACAAATATGTACCTCTTCCATGGTCCTTTTCTTAGACATAATTGCTTTTTATTTATTTATAAGAGAAGGTTTTATACTACATTAATTTAATAAAGGAAATATTGAGAAATAAAAACAGCAGTAGGTTACAGAATAGATGTAATTACTTGGTGCTTTTAAAGTAAGACATAAGGTCTTCATTGCATTTTGGGAATATAAATAAAACTAACCTGATTTCTAACTATGGAAAGATAATTGGTTACCACCAGCACACCCCAATGTACTGTTAATTTAATCTAATAAAAGATCCATTCATTTCAATGGATTCATATTGATGAAAGCACTTTATTTAAGAATGAATGAATTATGTGACTTGCCTGCTTGTAATATACAATTAGGTTACACAGTGAATAAAGATATCTAAGCACTTGATAAGGTAGTCTTTTCTTTAAGCTCTCCTTCAAAAAAGTCAAAAAATTATGATCTGTTTCAAATTTTAACCAAGAACTGAAATTTCATTTTATATTTAAAAATGGCAACAATTGTATATATATATATATATATATATATATATATATATATATATATATATATATATAGCTTTCAAGAAAACTATACATAGTTTCATATTTTAGCAAATGTCTTCAGTTGTACACCATTAAAAAAACATCTGACACTTGTCAAAATCTTACCAGTCAGAATAAGCAATATTAAACTACATTGACAAATAGTTTGAGTTGATAGAATGCAATTTCGTAAGGTTCTCTCATAGTGTAAGTTTATAAACCTCTATTCAGATACTGTCCCATCATCAATTGAACTATTTATTCATTCATTTATTATTAAGCTATCACACTTCTACTTGGTTCCAGGCAGTATGCAATAAAACATACAATAAAATATATCTAAAACAGTAAACTTCATGCAACTCCTGACAACAGATTGAATATAAAAAGCTACTCTAAATATCTGTTTTCACTACCTAGCTGAATACTATAAAGGAGGGTGCTTTCTAGATCTTGGAGAGCAAACTATTTCAGATATAAGGGTCACCCCAGAGAAAAAGTGATTTCTCCCCAATCTCTTGCCTCAACACTCTTGTAGACAATCAGGAAAAGGATCTTGAGACAAATAGGAAAGAACTGTTACATAAGCAACAGTTTACTCATAGAAAACAAAATCATATTTGGAAGAAGCTCAGGCAGGCTCCTCCCTGATTTGATGGGATACAAGGGAGGTACAACGCAAACAGACTTCAAGACCCAATAAAGCACAGCTCTAATTCCCTGTGGCCTCTACTTGAAGGATTGACACCCTCACACATTATATGTAAATTAGATGGGTGGTTATAATTTCTGCACACAATTCTACAGGAACCTGGACAATGAACCACATAAGGCTTTATATGCCAAGACTTGGAATTGTATCCAGAAGCCCACTGGTAATCTATGAAGAGGTTGCAACACTGGCATTATACAGGTGGACTATTCTTTGTTGTAGAAATTATATTTTCCATGCTATGTTTAAAAGAAAACTTATATACCATGTTTTGCAGGATTTATACAGAGATAAAACTGAAGTGGGTCATCATTGCCCACATCTAGACAAAGGCCCTTCTAATCATTTCTTCCACCTTCCTATCTAGGAGTAAATGTGAGGTCACTATTTTTTTAGAGTTATCACTGGAACAGAAATGTTTAGTATTTGTTGTTTTCAGGACAAATAGCAACTACTTTTGTTAAGATTAAACTTCAATTTGTTTCTCCCATCCAGATCCTTATGGTCTCCAAAAACTAGATAGGTTTTCATTAGCTTTCACTGTCATTACTGGTTTGGTGTGGAGATAAGATAGTCCTCAACTTATGACCATAATCAGTCTAGAGTTACAATCATAAGTTGTGGTCATTAAGTAGGTCACCACATAACCAGACCCAAATTTGCAACATTATTTGTGGTGGTCGTTAAGTAAATTTCATGGTCAATAAACAAATTCATTTTACTAAATGGACGTTTTTTGCCAGAAACAGGAAGTAAACAGTGGACATTGGCAAAAAAAAATCTAAAGTCATGGTCACATGAATACAGGATACTGCAAACAGTTGTAAAGGTGAGTCAGTTCCAAGTACCCAAAATGTGATCATGTGACTACAGGGGCAGCATTGTAATTTCAAAATCAGATCATAAGTAAACGTTGGAAGGCTGTGTCAATTGTAACATTGAATGGTTGCTAAGTAAGTTGAAAGTTGTGGACTATCTGTACATATATCTATATTTGTATCTACAGATATATATATGTTTTCTGAGGTTTTCGCGGGTGTTTGTATGTAGGTCTTTGGTTGTTTGGGTTTTCTCCCGCGTAAAATTGGAAGTGTCTTGGCGACGTTTCGACGAAGTCCCATTCGTCATCTTCAGGCTGGTGTTTTCAGCTTCGTGCTTCGAGCAGCAATGTGTGGTCTTAGCTGTTTCTTCCTTTTAACTGCCAGTGGGGGTATGAACTGATTGGGTGGGAGCTTGGCTGTGTTCTGATTGGGTGGAGGTGTGTTCTGATTGGTTAGCGGCTTGGCTGTGCTCTGATTGGCTGGGGGGTTGGCTGTGCTCTGATTGGCTGGGGGGTTGGCTGTGCTCTGATTGGCTGGGGGAGTGTTCTGTTTGGTTGTGCTCAGGTTAGTCTGAGTTGCAGAGGGGTTTAAGATTTTGGGCTGCCTTGCTATTTTTGGCTTCGCGTTCGTGGTCGTGCTCCTCTTCATGGAGGGTGTCAGTTTGCTTCATGTATGGATTGGAGGGGTTTAAAGTGGCTAATGATGCAGCTGTGGTCTGGCTTCTGGTTTGTGGTCGTGCCTCGTCATCGGTGTGGCTTTGGGTTTGTTTTTTGCGTGGATGTGTGGTGGTGACATCCTGTGTGGTTTTTGTGAGTGTGGGTCTGGTATCATTTTTTGTGTTAGGGAGTCGTTTGTCAATAAGGGCGGGTTTCCAAATGGCTGGTAGGCGGGAGGTATCATCTCGCTTGTTCATGCTGTGTGGGCGTTTTTCTATCTCGATGGCTTCTCTGATTATTCTGTTATTAAAATGTTCACTTTTGGCAATGGTTCTGGTATTTTTAAAGTCAATTTCATGTCCTGTGGCTTTGAGGTGTTGGACCAGGGAAGATGTTGGTTCCTCTTTTTTGACTGAGTTCTTATGTTCTTCAATGCGTGCACTTATTCTTCTGTTGGTTTGTCCGATGTATGTGGTGGGACAAGTGGTGCATGGGATTTCGTATACTCCTTGATTTTCTAATTCAATTTTATCTTTGGGGTTTCTAAGGATGGTGGATATTTTTCTGTTTGTGCAGAATGCTATTTTGATGTTGTGCTTATGGAGGATCTTACTGATTCTGTCTGTGGTGCCTTTTATGTATGGGAGGAGGGCTTTGCCGTTTTCTTGTTCTTTGTCTTGGATTTTAGTGGGGGTTTCTTTTTGGATTAGGTTTGTAATCTTATTTCTTTGGAATCCATTGGATGTTAGTACATTGGTGAGAGTGTGTAGTTCAGTTTTTAGGTGTTGTTCGTCAGCTAAACGTTTTGTTCTGGAGATGAGTGTCTTGGCTACAGAGTTGATCTGTGCTGGATGGTGGTGTGAGAGAGCGTGCAGATAGCGGTTTGTGTGTGTTTTCTTCTGGTAGATGGTGTGTCCTAGGGAGCTATTGGATTTCTTGTAGACTAAGACATCGAGGAAGGGAAGTTGGTTGTTAGCTTCTGTTTCCATGGTGAACTGTATTTTGGGGTGTAGGCTGTTGAGGTGTGTGAGGAAGTTGTCCAGTTTTTCCTTCCCATGAGGCCAGATTATGAAGGTGTCGTCTACGTATCTGAGCCAGAGTTTGGGTTTGTGATCCGATTTTTCTAGAGCTTGGGTTTCAAAGTGTTTCATGTAGAGGTTGGCAATGACAGGTGAGAGGGGTGATCCCATGGGTGCTCCTTCTGTTTGTTTGTATTTTTGTCCATTATAGATGAAGTATGTGTTGGATAGGCAGTGATTGGTCAGATCTAAGATGTGTTTGGGGGGGTTATATTTGTTTTGGATATATATATATATATCCAACATCAACATACTGGTAGTACCTTACCCCAAACCAATGGATGATTTCTCCTGGTGCTCCAGGCAAATATTTAAAAGCAGAGAGAGAGACATGAGTCCTGCATTACCTCACAATGGAACAGCTAATGAATTTACCTCTCTTCCTCCTTCTACTGACTGAATTTGTCCACTTATGCCTTCCATTCCTAATCTTAGCAGGCAATCATGAAGGGTACAGCCATTAATGCTATTGAATGCTACTGTGAGTTCCAAAAGACCAGGAAGGGTACCAAATCCAAATGTATTAACTACTGTGGCAATATAAATACTGAACCTATTTCAGTTAAATATCTGTAAGAATGGAAAAAAATCCTCTTAAATGTATATTTGTCTTCACTGGCATCCTCAAACCATACTACTAATGTAAGATTTAAGTAGCTTTGGTTTTGGGCTTGGACTATGGTATATGTGAAGGATGATACTTCTAGATGTTGGCCAAATTTAGTGAGAATTATAATTCACCAATATTTTGAAGAGCCACATAATTCCCACCAAGGCTAGAAAAAATAAAATAAAACATTTATTTTTTATAATGACAGTCTACTTAGTGTATTTCAGTTTTGCCATACAAAGAGACATTGGATACATTCAGAGTCATACAGTCATAAAACAGAATTGCAGCCAGCCTTAATATGCATTGAGTTCAATTGATATGAAATATTGAGTTTCTATTGAGAAAAGACTGATGATCATTGAAGTGCCAAAAAGCATTAAGTGCCTTTACTTTACAAATAGGGACTTCTAGAAAACTAAAACTCTCCAAAAGTACCATTTAATAAAAGCATGTGAAAATATGTCAATGGATTTGACAAAGTTTCAACTGTGTTGCTTCCCAGTGTACTTATCAATAGGAAGCTGATAATTGCATTATTGCTATTTACATATTGGTTCTGTGCTGGCAAGAATTTGCATAATGTATTGTGGCTCTAGACTCTAGGGATTTGCATTGTAGCATATTGGTGCTTAATGAACTCTGAAAAAATTGATTTTCCACAGAGTAAATTAAGGAATGCATTATAGCTGTTAAAGCAATCTTAAGGGAAATCTGAGGCTTCCACTGCAGCACCATGCTTAGTAAGTAATAAATTACATGTTATACTTATTTGCCTTAATTCATGCTAATTTTGTCCAATTAATGTATCACAGTAAATCAGAAGCCTGTCACAGGAGAGCTAATTATTTATTGGATTTTTTGTATTTGGCTCCCTAGGAGTCTGCTAGCAAACAAACTTATCAACATGTTTCCATTTGGGCCATGGTGACATTCTTATATCTTATTAGGAAGAAAAGTTCTGTTCTTTAAAAAGTGAGCCATTATTCACTTAACATACCATCTTTTTGTTGTTCAATTGTAATAGCAAGAAGATTCTCCTGTTCTACAAAGAATATGATGAAATGTGTTCCTTTCCCATCTAATTCTTTCCTTTATGCATTAAATCACAAGGTACAAGTTAGTATCTAATTTGCTGTATTTGACAGTCTTGGAAGGAGTGGTTAACAACAAAATCATAGTTCATTGGTTGTATGCATGCTTTCTACCAAGATGGACCCTCATTCAACTTCTACCATCTCCATTTACCTGGGACCTCAGGTAGCAGCTGATATGAACATGTGTTCATATGTTCTGTGTTCTTGTGTTTTTGTTCTGGTAAAAAACACAGAGTGAAAAATTCCTCTAATCCATCTTCTTTTCATTGTCCCTCATATATGGGTCTTTACATATTTCTTTACATATTATTAGCTGCAGGAAATTAAAAGAAAACCCTCACAAACAATATATATTAGCTTGACAGAAAGAGATTCTTAACTGTGGCAGCATTTTAATTTGAAAGAAAAAAGGGAAAGGGATGAATTATTTATGAGATTAATTTGTGTAGTTCATACCTATAAATAAGACAGCAGCTGCTAAATAATTTGCACCGAGTGATAATATGCAGATATCAGAATGAAAGCAGTGAATGATTTGCCAGCTGTAAGGGGCTCCACTATTTGTTTCCAGCTTTTAATGCACAATGTTTACATAAACTCATGACTATCCATAACATATCTTACTGTTGCTTTTTCCATAGAGAGCAGAAGCCTTGTCAGATGATTAGCACTTTGAGCTCCTATTTGATAAAAGAACCCACATTTGTTTAAATCTATAATGCAATATGATGTTACCAGCAAGCTACAGAACTCCTATGATTCAGCTTGACACAATGTGAAGGGTGTAATAGTGACACAAATGTAAAACAAGTAACTATAAGAAATAGAGTTCAGGAAAAAGCTTTCTAAATGATACACTCACAGGCAACTGTGCTTACACACACTTACCATTTTCCCATCAATGGGCAATGATCTGTTCTTGCCTAGAGCGAAATAAATACTTGAAAGTTCAACAAATAGCTGTGAGCAATTTAGTACCTTTATATTTACAACATCTCTCATAGTCTCATTGTAAAAGAAATGGTCAAATACTTCAGTGTTTAGGGTGTTGTTTAATAGTTTCCATTTTTTGAAATGTTCTTAAACCCTGGAAAGATTTCTCTCATTTTTGGCAAATGTTTGTCATATATTTAGTGATTTTTCTTCCATTTCTGCTTATGTCAATGTTTCAAAGTATGCAGGGGCAGCAGCTCAAGACTTAAAATGCTGATTACTCCATGCAAGCTCAAACTGAAACCATGGAAATTTAACTAAACAATGGCATTCCATCTTTTCATCTAGAATTAGAGAGATGTTGTAAATATAAAGGTACATTTGTTACTCAGTTCTTTGATCTGCAAATCACATTTTCATTTGGATGGCCCAAAAATATCTGTGTATACAAGGAAGGAAATAAGCAAGATGTTAGCCATGTTATCTCAAATTTGGGGCAATGGAGTCCAAACCCTGCTGCAAGAAGTTAGGGTATTCTAGGTAAGCCACTGCAAGCTTGGGATTTCCACTGGGTGTGATAAGAGAGGGTTGGACAGTACACTGTCTGGAAGCACTTTCTTTATAATAAAAGAATAAATAAATCTTGGTTGTCATGAATGTTTTTTATGTTTTATGTGACAATACAGGGATTTCTCTGAACAAGAGAACTAGTTGTTTAAATATGCATGATGATGCCATCATACAAATACCTATCAGGTCCCCAAATCCTTATTGTCTACCTTGTATATATACTCTTGTGCTTTTGTTTTGGGGCTTGCCAATCTACTGGGGGATCTCTCTTTTTTTTTTACCGATAGTCCCATAAATATGCGGCGAAGGCTGAGAAGCAAACGGAGAAATGGAATGCAGCTGAAATGCAGGTTAGTAAAAAAAAAAATGCTTGGGGGAGGCAAGGGCATCTGGATGGGGTGGGTGTGGCAACCTTATCCTGCATGGTGGCAGGAGGGTGGGGCGTGTACCCTTCCCGTGCAGGACCAGCCCCTGCAGCCCCGGGGTGGCTATGCTGGGCGGCAGTGGGCAGGGCATTGAGGTGGAGGCCGGCAGGCTGACCAAAGCAGCAGATGGAGCTCTGGAGGCTTGGGGAGGGAGGGAAGATGCTGAAGTGGGCGATCAGGCCATTGGCAAGAGCAACACAGCTCAGCCGAAAGCAGCCTCAGAACATGTGGGGCAAGTAAGGAAAGAAATCCTCACTCCCCCCCAGAAATTTCCTTTCTTTCCTTACCTGACTCCCAACGTTGAGAAGGTCCAGGCAGTTACCCAAGCTTTGGAAGGTGGAATCACTGACTGTACAATTGCAACGCACCTGAATTGAGGAATTTCAACCATTTTATCGCTGCTCTCCACAGACATTTTGAAGACCGGCTGGCAGACAAGAAAGCCCGGGAGCACATAAAAACAGGGAAGCAGGGAAGGAGACCAGTCGCTGAATACACTGAAGAATTCAGAGAATTGGCCAGTCGCCTTCGCTGGCCAGAAGACATCCTGGTAAGCTGTTTCCAGGATGGACTCAATGAAGAGCGATATAATGCCTGTATAGCTTGCAGAGCCCCAGGACAGCTGTACCACTGGTGCCTACTAGCTGAGGAAGTAGAGATCGATCAATGCAAGCACCTACATCGCCTGGTGAGACCAAGCTTCAAACTGTAGTCAGAGAAGCAAGGGGAGACTGCACAAGGTTTGCCTGCCCCATCTCGCAGTACTGCCTGCTTTAAATGTGGTAAAGAGGGACATTGAGCCATGGATTGCCACAGCAAGACACCTGCCAAGAGAGGGGACCGTGTACAGGCAGGGATACCTCCAAGAGCCTCACCACACTTCAGGGAGATTGTGATGAGGTCTGAAGAAGACGTAGAGTTCCCCTGAGACCACAATCAAAAGAGTTGAGCTCCAACTCCACGCTACAATGACCCAGAAGCAATGGAAGATGACTACAAGAATGACCCATTGGTGAGTGGGCCAATTGACCCCATAACAGTGCCCCTAGAACTTTCTATATCTGGCACTGGGAAGACAGTAAAATTAACTACCTTGCTGGACTTGGGGTGTACCTGATGCATGATTAGCCCAGAACTAGTGGGGAAAATGAGGATACCCCTCAGGAGGCTAAAAACCCCAATTACTTTCTGTCAATTAGATGGCTCAGTTGCAGGGGTGGTATCCACCAGCTTTGCCACCAGACCTTTACATATTGACCTGGGGGACCATGCAGAGACTCTAGCTTTTATTGTGGCCCCAGGGATATGGCCTCATTAGTTCTGGGACTGGCTTGGCTAAAGAAGTGAAACCCTATGATCAATTGCAGGGAAGGACAGTTAAAATTCCCATGGTGGGAGCCCTGCCTGCTTCTAAAGAAAATGTTGGGAGATGTGGATTACACTGCAATTTTGCCTCCACCCTCACTGAGTCAGACTTGAAAAACTTCCCAATGGAATACCGAGATTTGGCTGAGGTGTGCAGAGAGCAGACGAACTCCCCCCTCATCGACCCACAGACTGTGCTATTGAAATCATTCCAGGGGCAAAACTGCCAAAACCAAAAATGTACTCTATGACTCCTAGGGAATTAGACAAACTGGGAAAGTTCATCAAAAAGAATTTAGAATGGGGTTTTATAGAGCCAGCTAGACTCCGGGTAGCAGCCCCTGTATTACTCAGAAAAAAGGAAGATGGCTCTCTTCGTCTGTGCATGGATTATAGGAGACTGAACACTGTGTGCGTGGAAAACATGTATCCACTACCTTTAATGAAAAACATGTTAGTGCACTTATCTAAAGGGAAAAAATTTTCCAAGTTAGACTTGAGAGATGAATGGAAAACTGCCTTCAATTGCCCAATTGGTTGCTACCAATTTAAAGTTCTCCCTTTTGGACTACAAGGAGCTCCTGCAGTATTCATGCAATTGATTATTGAGGTCCTACATGATCACCTGTATAGAGGAGTTTTGGTTTACCTAGATGATATCCTTATTTACACAGAACCAAGATGAGCACATTAAATTAGTCAGAGCGGTACTAAAAAGCTATGCTCTGCTAAACTGTACACTAAACTGTCAAAGTGTGAGTTCCACAAAGATTGCATTGATTACTTGGGCTATTGTATATCCAATGAGGGAATAAAGATGGACTTAGAGAAAGTGAGAGCAGTCTTGGATTGGGCTCCTCCAAAAACCAGGAAACAGCTTCTGGTGGTGACATCAGGGCGGTGCGGAGGTAAGGAGACAATCTCTGTCACCTACCTCCGATTTTTCCACGTTTGGAGACACTTTGGGGGTGCGGGGAAGTCTGTAGGACAATGCGTGAGAAAGGGGGTTGCCGGAGGAATAATGAGGTGAAAGGCTATCGCCCGTTAGGATGAAGGAAACCTCCTAAATTCAACGTGGAAACTTCTGCCATCAGCTAATGGCAGATCTGAGGCCCTGATAAAGCCACAGATGATGCGGAAGCAAGTAGAATTCTAACAGATGATGCTAAGTAGTAAGCTGTAATAGCCTTTAATATTTCTAATAGTAAAGAATATGAGGAGAGTCTAACAAGATTTAAGTGTCTATTAGGACAGGCATTGAAAGGAAGCTCAATTGGTGAGGGATTCCTCAATGCAAGCAGCGACCCGGCAGGTGAACTGTGAGTTGACAGATCTAAAGAACCAGGAGATTAAATAATAGAAGGAAGACACAAAGAAAGATAGTGTATTAAATCTGTGAGCACAGAAGACAGAGAGGTTTGAGGAAGAAGCTGGGAGCTGAGAGATCATGATAAAGTTGAAGCTAGTAGAGCCTGTGGATCGAGAGAACTGGATAGAGAAGATTGTGAGTTGAAAGAAAATGGCGGTTTAGAAAGAATGAAGCAACAATCAAAAAGCGGTTGGAGAAAAGCTTGAGACAAACCTGAAGGCTCTGAAGATTGGAAAACTCAAGTAAGGTGCTGCCAGTTATGGAAAAGTGTGGTCTGCTGTAAAAATCCGAAGGTGGAAAGAGAGATCGAGAGGACACGATACTGAAGGAAAGTGAAAGAACGGACTGAGGTTGGAAGGAAAACCTGGAGCTTGAGAGATCCCACTCAAAAGAAACAAGGAAGGAGACAAGAGTGAAGGAGTGGAGTGACGATTGGAGAAAAGTGACAGGAGACGAAGCTGAAAAAGACGGGCTGATGCTGAGAAAGACAAGGCTGGAAGATTTATAGCTTGACAGGGACGGTGCTTTTAATTAAGACGAGCATGAACAGAAGGGAAGGAGACAACGGAAGACGACGTTGGGAGTATCAAGAGAGTAGACAAGGTTTGAGAAGAGATAAAAACGGATTATATAACTGTGAAAAATTGTTGGTTAAATAATAAGAAAGTGAGGAAAGTTTGAAAAGGTAGAGAGAGGTTGGAGTAATTGGGGTAGTGGAGGAAAGTTCAGAGAAGTTGAGGAAAGAGAAGTTTAAAATTAAAATAAAGTTAATTAAGCTTTTGGTTAATTAAAGGAATATTTAGAACTCTAGAGAAGTAGGAGATAATTATGGCAACATTGAGGACAGGAAAAAAAATGGTATCCAGTTTAACATTGACACCTTCATCCCCACCTGGCCAAAGATCAATAGAAGGAATATTTGGCACAGATAAAAAAAATGCAATAGCTAATATACAAACTATGCAATCTACACTCCTCAGTATCCAAGAAACAATGTTAAAAATACAAGAGACTATATCGAAAAATCATGTGGAAATGAGAGGTGATATAAATAAATTGGTCAATTGAGTTGAAATGATACAACAAACGATGGAAAAAAATGAAGCAAGAATTCAATCAGTAGAAGTGGGATTAGATAATGTTGTGAAAAAAGTTGACATATTACATATTACATACATAGTACATATTAAACAGCTACATAGGAAATATTTAGAGTTTCCCAAACTAGGATCACTATATACAACATTAGTTGAACAAAAGCAAAGAGAATAGCAGTTTATATTAAAAAAGAGATAAATGCAAATTTAAAATATCAAGATACAGATGGAAGGGTATTGATAATAGAAATACAAAGTGAACAGAAAACCTGGTTGTTAGTAGTAATATATGCACCGAATGAGAACCAATATGATTTTTATTATAAGTTACATGAGAAATTGATAGAATTGGGTCATTTAAATATTTGTATTGTGGGTGATTATAATGCGGTGATGGATGCAAAAAAAGATTACATTAGTGATAAGAAAAATAAAAAGAAAAGGAAAATATTACCAAAGACCTTCTTTGATCTGGCACACGAACTTAATCTATCGGATCAGGGGAGAAAGAGAAATCAAGGGAAAAAAAGGATATACATTCTTTTCAAACCCACATAAGTCATGCTCTCGAATAGATATGGTATGGGTAAATGAAGAATTGGGACAAGACATAGAGATTATAGAAATAAAACCAAATGTATGGGCAGATCCTAATCCACTGGAAATAGTCTAGCAAGGTTGTAAAAAAATAAGAAAAAGATGGGTAATGAATTCTTATATTTTGAAGGAAAAAGAATTTATTGTACAGACTAAAAGGGAAATGGATTATTTCTTTAAAGAAAACACAAAAGAACAAACATCGGTACAAATTATTTGGGACACAGCTAAGGCATATTTAAGGGGGCTAGCAATAGCGTATATAGCAAGGAAAAATAGGAAGAAAAGACAAAGGCAAAACATACTACAGGAAGAGATTAAAAAAATTGAATCCAAACTACAAAAAGAGCCCCAGGATGAATCGATTAAAGTGGGAATGGCATTAGCCAAACATAAATTAAATGTGATGGAGCAAGAAGAAAGAGTTAAAGAATTGAAATTGGTGAAACAAAATTTTTTTGAACATGCAAATAAACCTGGGAGATGGCTCTCTTACAAATTAAAAAAAGAGAAAGAGGGAAAAATAATTCAGGAACTTTATGATAGAAATGGAGAGTTACAATATAAAATGGTAAAAAAGAAAGAAATAATCCAAACCTACTTTGAGTCATTATATAGAAAAGATGAAATAGATGAGGAAAAGATTAAACAATATTTGAAAGTTAATGGTCTGCCAGAATTAAAAGAAGGACAAAGAGACATATTGAATAGGAAAATAACAGCTATGGAATTAAAAATAATATGGTGCAAAAATAAAAAAAATAATAAGACCCCGGGACCAGATGGCCTTCCGGGGGAGCTATTACTAGAGGTGTATAATGATGTGTTGGAGAAATCTAATCTACCAGACTCCTGGATAGATACCATCATAACTCTTATGCCAAAAGAAGACACAGACCCCAAACAGATTAAAAACTATAGACCAATCTCGCTGTTAAATACGGATTATAAATTTTTTACTAATATAATGGCTGAAAGATTAAAGTTAATTTTACAAATATAATACATCCAGACCAAAATGGTTTTTTACCTCAAAGACAAATCAAAAACAATATTAGAACGGTGTTAAATGTCCTAGAGTATTATGAAATACATTTAGGAAAACAGGCAGCTTTGATTTTTTTAGACGTGCAGAAAGCATTTGATAGCTTCAATTGGCAATTTATGTTCCAACAGATTGAGGATATGAAATTTGGTGAGAAATTTAGTAACATAATAAAGGCAATATATAGAACATAGAGAGCTAGTGTGATAATCATTGGAGAGAATACAAAAAGTTTTGAAATAAACAAAGGGGTAAGACAGGGATGCCCAGTTTCACCTTTACTTTTTATTTTGATGCTTGAAGTATTATTAGTTCAAATTAGAGCAAATAAAGAAATAAAAGGGGTACAGGTCAAAGCAGAGGAATATAAGTTACAGGCATTCGCTTATGACCTGGTTTTCTTTGTTGAGGAACCTATAGAGAGAGGAAATATTCTTATGGGTGAAATAGAAAAAATTGGAATAGTGGCAGGATTAAAAATTAACAGAGAAAAGACTAAAATGTTAGCAAAACATTTAACCGATAAACAAAAAAGGAAATTGAAAGAGAATTTGGGATTGCAAGTAGCAAAAAAGATGAAATATTTAGGAATTTGGATAACCTCAAGGTGTTCCTCAATAAAAGAAGACAATTATACAAAATTGATATTAAAAATGAAACAAGATCTTGAGACTTGGGGGAATCTCCAATTATCATTATTAGGCAGAATCGTATTGACTAAAATGAATATTCTACCAAGATTATTGTATTTATTTCAAACAATTCCAATAAAATTAGAGAAAACTTTTTTTAAAGAATTGGATAAAATAATAAATAAATTTATTTGGGCCGGCAAAAAAGCTAGGATAAATACCAAAACATTACAAGACAGTAAGAGTAGAGGTGGTCTTGGACTCCCTAAATGGGAAATCTATTATTATGCGGCAGGATTATTATGGATTAAAAACTGGATAAACTTGGATAATGAAAGGATATTAATGATTGAAGGACATGATCTACAGCTGGGTTGGCATGCATTTCTATGGGGGAAACAGAAGAAAACATCAACATATTTCAAGCAACATCAGATAAAAGGAGCATTGATCGGGATATGGGAAAAAATAAAAAAAAAGACACTATGGGAAAATTCCAAATTGGTTCTTGCCAATGGAGGCAGTGATTCATCCTAATACATTAGAGAAAAAAAAAGATGATTAGGTATAAAGAATTACTGGATAACTGAGGAAATCTCAAGTCAAGAGAAGAGTTGGAGGAACAAAGAATACCCATAGACTGGTGGCCGTATTTACAAATTCAATCTAGATATAATAGGGATAGGCAAGAACATGGAATTAGTCAGACCCCACACCAACTTGATAAAATTCTAATAAGTAAGGAAGGAAAACTATTACAAGACACCAAGCTGGCAGGAATAGCCAACACTCCAGAAGATAGGCTTAAGATACAGAAGGATCTGGACAGACTTGAACACTGGGCACTAGCTAACAAAATGAAATTCAATGGTGAAAAAAGCAAGGTTCTACATTTAGGCAAGAAAAACCAAATGCACAAGTACAGCATAGGTGGCACCATGCTCAATAGTAGTAACTGTGAGAGGGACCTCGGAGTCCTAGTAGACAATCACCTAAATATGAGCCAGCAGTGTGCTGCAGCTGCCAAAAAGGCCAACACAGTGCTAGGCTGCATTAACAGAGGGATAGAATCAAGATCACGTGAAGTATTAATACCACTCTTCAATGCCTTGGTAAGGCCACACTTGGAATACTGCATCCAGTTTTGGTCACCACGATGTAAAAAAGATGTTGAGACTCTAGAAAGAGTACAGAGAAGAGCAACAAAGATGATTAGGGGACTGGAGGCTAAAACATATAAGGAACGGTTGCTAGAATTGGGTATGTCTAGTTTAACGAAGAGAAGGACAAGGGGGGACATGATAGCAGTATTCCAATATCTCAGGGGCTGCCATAAAGAAGAGGGAATTAAGCTATTTTCCAAAGCACCTGAAGGCAGGACAAGAAGCAACGGGTAGAAACTAATCAAGGAGAGAAGCAACCTAGAACTAAGGAGAAACTTCCTGACAGTGAGAACAATCAGTGGAACAGCCTGCCTCCAGAAGCAGTAAATGCTCCAACACTGGAAGTTTTTAAGAAGAGACTGGACAGCCATTTGTCCGAAATGGTGTAGGGTTTCCTGCCTGAGCAGGGGGTTGGACTAGATGACCTCCAAGGTCCCTTCCAACTTTACTACTATTACTATTATCAAAAATTTATAAATACTTATTAGAGATAGAGTTAGAGGAAGAAATAGTGAAGGGGCCAATGATAGCATGGGCATGAAATGTGGGGCGAAATATAAATTTAGAGAAATGGGAATGATTATGGAACATAAATTGCAAATTGATGCTATCAACTGCATACAGAGAGAATCAATATAAAATGATTTACAGATGGCATTTAACACCGGCGAGATTGGCTAAAATGTATAAAAACATAGACCCGAAGTGTTGGAAATGTAAAATCAGAAAAGGAGCATTTTATCACATGTGGTGGCTGTGCCCCAAAGCAAAAAATTATTGGGAACAAATAAGAGATTGGATACAGGAGATAACTGAGATACAAATGGATTTCAAACCAGAATTATTTCTTTTGGGCATAATAAATTTAAAGATAGAAAAACAACTCCAACACATCATTATACACATATTGACTGCAGCTCGTATAGCATATGCTCAATGTTGAAAGAGTGAAAATATTCCCACAAATGATATGATTGTGTACAAAATCTTGAAATGCGCAGAAATGAACAAACTTACATTAGAATTAAAAGACAAGGAGGCGACAGAATTTTATGAAATTTGGAATAAATGTTATAATTGGCTAGAACAGAGAAAGGAAAAGACATAACTATTGATCTACATAAAATGTAAATAAGATGTAAAGAATGCTTAAAATGTACAGTACTGTTCTGTTAAAAGAAAAGATTTATGTTTATGTATTTTAAGTTTGTTTTGGTGTATGGTGAAAAATAATAAAAAAAATTTAAAAAAATTAGTCGGAGCGGTACTAAAAAAGCTATGCTCTGCTAAACTGTACACTCAACTGTCAAAGTGTGAGTTCCACAAAGATTGCATTGATTACTTGGGCTATCATATATCCAGTGAGGGAATAAAGATGGACTTAGAGAAAGTGAGAGCAGTCTTGGATTGGGCTCCTCCAAAAACCAGGAAACAGCTCCAAAGTTATCTAGGATTTGCGAACTTTTACAGACAATTCATCCCATCTTTTGCACAGATTGTCCTCCCAATCACAAACTTGTTAAAAACTAAGCCAAAGCCCAGTCAACTTTAAAATGGACAGCAGAGTGTCAAGTAGCCTTTGAGAAACTTAAGAGACTTTTTTCTATGGAGCCAGTTTTGAAACATCTGGACTCAGAACAGCCATTTATAATTCAAGCAGATGCCAGTGATGTGCTGTGGGAGTGGTTTTATTGCAGAGAAATAAAGAAGGACAATTGAAACCTTGTGCTTACACCTCTAGGAAATTATCAGACTGAGCAGAAGTGAGCAGCTTGGGAGAAGGAGGCCAGTGCTGTACGCTGGGCCCTCCTCACTTGGAGGCATTTACTAGAAGGGAGTAAAATACCGTTTCAAGTATGGACTGATCATAAGAATCTTGAACCCATGAAAACCCCCAGGAAACTCTCCCCTAAACAAGCAAGATGGTCCCAACATTTCCATCGTTTTGATTTCACTATTCATTATCTCCTTGGGGGAAAGAATTTTTTGGCTGATGTATTATCCAGATTACTACAATATAACAGTAAGAAACCAGAGGTGGCTAAACCATTTTTATATCCTCGTCAATTAGCAGCCCCGTCAAAACCTGTGGATCCTGTGAGAAAGACTTTGTTACAGGATTTTAAAACTGCATTAGAGACCGATGAGTGGTTTCAAACCCACAATAACCTGTGTGTGTTAAAAGATGGATTAGCATGGATTGGAGAAAAACTTTATGTCCCAGCAGCCTTAAGGCTTAAAGTAATGCAAGCAGGGCATGACTTGAAAACTGCTGGGTATTCTGGATTTGTAAAGACCTTACATCTCATTAAAAGGTAATTTTGGTGGCCTGCATTGAAAAGGGACATAGAAAGCTATGCACAGTGGCTAAATGGCAGCAAAGGAAATTCCCAGGACTGCTTAACTGGTAGCCAGTCCATCAGCACCCTGGAGAAAGATCTCTATGGATTTTACTGTGGAATTGCTTAAAAGTGCTGGAAACACTGTGATTTGGGTCGTAGCAGATTTGTTGTCTAGACAAGTTCATT
Organism: Crotalus tigris; assembly: GCF_016545835.1. Classification (NCBI taxonomy): domain Eukaryota; kingdom Metazoa; phylum Chordata; class Lepidosauria; order Squamata; family Viperidae; genus Crotalus; species Crotalus tigris. The sequence continues at coordinate 6,809,764 of NW_024096551.1, read as the reverse complement.
TCATTCCATGCCCCAAGATCCCAACTGCAAAAACTTTAACTAAATTCTTTGTGCAAAACATATATCACTTTCATGGGGCCCCACAACATTTAATTTCAGACAGAGAGGTTCAATTCACCTCTAAGTTCTGGAAAGCTTTTCTGGACTTGATGGGTTCTAATCAAGGGCTATCATCTTCACATCATCCTCAAATAAATGGGGGGACAGAGAGACTGAACAATACCTAAGATGTTTCATTAATTATCAGCAGGACAATTGGTCTGACCTGGTACCATTTGCTGAGGTGCTTATAATAATGCTGTGCACTCCGGTAGAGGTTCCACTCCCTTTCAAGTAGCTAATGATCAAACATTTGTGACCATGCCTGAACTCCCTCGCAAGGAGCCTGAAATCCTTTCCTTCTAAGAAATTAGGCCCTAAATTTGTAGGATCTTTCCCTATCAAATGCATCATCAATCCTATGACGGTTGAATTGGACTTGCCAAAGAATTTACAGAAAATTTACCCTGTTTTCCACTGCAGTTTGCTCAAACCAGAGGTCACTTCTAACCTTACACCTCCTGCACCTCAGACACCCACACCTATCATGGTTGAAGGTGAAAAACATTTTGAGGTTAAGGAATTTTGGACTGTCAAATACGTCATGGGGTGACACAATACTTAGTAGCTTGGAAGAATCTCCTTTCTCCCCAGAATGAGTGGGTGTGCAAGAAACATGTTAGAGCCCCTAAACTTCTAAGACACTTCCATTCTCAATATCCTGATAAACCTAATTGATATGCCTATATTGTTTGTTCCCCTTCCCTTTTTATCTTTTAGGTGGATTTTCCATTCTTCTAGGTTGAGGCTGTATGTCAGGTCCCCAAATCCTTATTGCATATATACTCTTGTGCTTTTGTTTTGGGGCCTGCCATTCCACTGGGGGGAGGGGGGTATTTGCTTTTGCTTGGGATAACTTTTGCTTTCTACTTTTCCTCTCCCACTTCTATCCATTTGAGAAAGGAACTTGTCTCCCTTATCAGGGAGACGGCTACAGAGAAACAAAACTGGAGAAGACCTTGAGATATACACCAACTATGCCAGTTACTCACACATCATGCCACCTGTGGATTGGCTGGATTTCAAATGGGCATTATGACTCTAGTGTGAGGAGGAATATTGCTGGTTTAACTATACCGTTTGAGCAGGATTTTCCCCAGATCTCGCCTTGACTTCCCTACTGTCACTAACCCCTAATAAAAGTTTCCTTTTGAAACAATGCTTGTTTCAAGAGTTCTGCTTTCTTGGGTGGTTAGCTGAGGTAGGTCCTCACAATACCACTATTTATGTATTTGCATCAGATGTCAAGATATAAGTGTGTAATTCTGGCACTTACTGTACATGATAATATACCATGAATAGCAATAGCATTTAGATTTATATACCACTTCAAAGTGCTTTACAACCCTTTCTAAATGCTTTATAGAGTCAGCATACTGCTCCCAGTAATGTGGGTCCTCATTTTATTTGGAAGGATGAAAGGCTGAGTCAATCTTACTGTTATTTTAGCTCTGTCTTAGTTTACTATGTAGGCTGCCATATGAAAGCATCTTGCACTGTACTGTATGATGGACCTGGCAACAATCAGTAACTTGACCACAATGCTAACTTGACCACAATGCTACAGTGAAAAGGTTGGTTAAATGCTAAAGGAAAACTTAGAGAGGAAACTCCTTCCAGGGTCCCTTTTCAGACCAGGAAGCATCTGGGTGACCATAAAGCAATAAAGAGGCATGTGAAGAGCGGCATAATAAAAGAATAAATAAATAAATCTTGGTCCCACAAAAACTTTGAAGTACAGTCTTAAGCACCCAAAGATCACTCCCCTCCCCCCCAAACCCAACATTTTCTACCATCTTGTACCATAGGAACCATGCTTCCTAATGTGTATTACAAAAATTTGCTGGATGGCTGCTATATGACAGATTCAAGGAGATATACAAAATATTAATTCTTGGTTCCACTGCAGGTATCGTCTTGAATTTTGCAGCCCAGATCTTCTAACCCTAAGGCTTCCATTTCAGGACATAGCACAGAAGGTAAATCTGCTTTCCATTATGTTAAGTATGAAAGAAATTAGCATATTATTTTATGCATTTTTTTCTGATTCCAAAATTATTGTCACTATACCTTCAAGTCAATCTTGACTCAAGGTGACTGCCTGGACAAGTCCCTGAAGTTTTATTTGCAAAATTTTTCAGAAGTGGTTTACCTTTGCTTCCTTCCTAGGGCTGAGGGAGAGGGATTGACCCAAGGTCACTCAGTTGTCTTTGTGTCTAAGCTAGGATTAGAACTCACATTCTCCCAGTTTCTAGCCTGATGCCTTAATCACTATACCAAATTCCAAAGACACATACAGAATGACATGAATATTATACATGCCAACATACATGCTCATCACATTGTTCACTTATGCAGTGTGGGGAAGTAGTAAGACATATTAAGCTCCCCAAACCAACTTTTTATTTCCATCAAAGGGACCTTTATTTTCCTTTCTTTTTTAATCTTAATAGTTCTATGTTCTCTTCAATTCCACTCTTAGAATTGAGTGGAATTTGAGGAATTATCTTTTCTGGAAGCATATGCATTGCTACTTATTGTTACTTACTTGCTTAGTGTTTAGGTTTTGTTTCATCATTGTATTAATTTTAAAATTTGTAAGCCCAGAAACTTGATTTATAGTTCCAGAGTGTGTAAGCTAGGGGTATCTTCCTAAATGTAATAGATAAATAAAAAAAATATTTAGATGGATGAAGTAATATATTTCTTTCAACCTCAGTTTTGCAGCAATTAATGTCTTACTTTCATTTTACTTTCTAAACATTCTTTTCCTTGAGTTATTTTATTTCACCTTTTTTCCTTTTATTCCATATAAATACCCTCTCTTAACACTTCCAAATGGTGTTCAAATCCACAATTTCTCATCCTTGTATCTTTCAATAATAATCTCAAACTTTTATAATGAATAATTAGAATATGCTTTTATATTTATATTCCAGTGTTTGTCCCTGAATCATGTTGATTGTCAAAAACATTAATAGTGTTGATTGTCAAAGACAAACCAAAAGCAAACAAATATTTTTCTAAGCAGATACTCACCCCAAAGTTACTGTATCACTCTCACTCATTCTTGGGTCACTAAACTTTTCCTGAACTCAAGTTGTTCTCACTTATCTCTTCATATTGCCTAACATATTTCCCTCTCTCTTGGATTCCATTAATTGATAATATTGCCAGTTTTCCTAATTCATCCCTGGTTCTTCTTTACCATCATTTACTAGAGCAATGGTTCTGAGAATTCTGGGAGTTGAAGTCCACATGTCTTAAAGTTGCCCAAGTTGAGAAACACTGCAGTATAGCATAGCATGTAATTCTCCCCCTCCATCTTCTTTCACAGATATCCACAACAATGTAGGTAGCACCCATTCATTCAGAGATATATTATAGCATTTTTTTCATTCATACTGTAATTAAACACAGACCCTCGCATTTCTGCATATATTAATTAACTCTGTTCTACTAGATTAGGTCACCTTATCTCATATACTTTTGTTTTAATTTCTTAAATATCTATTGTTTTTTCATTCATTTATTTCTTTATTTATGCTCTTTACCTCCCTTATCTTATATGTCAACTCACAATTTTCTATATGCTTTGGTCTTTACTTGATAGGCCTATAGATATTGACTTCCATCATTTATCATAGTTTTGGTCATCCAAAACTTTCACATTAATACTAATGTATTATTGGTTAACATAGTTAACTTATTACACAGTGTACAATTAAGTATGTGGAATATTAATTAATAAATGAGTACTTTTAATTAACAAAGTGGATACTATAAGTTAATAAAATAGCAATGAACATTCTTGTGACAGGAAAAAACTGTATCAGTGTGGTAATAGTGTTGGATCATGGACAAAAAAAAATTCAAAATATACTATACACCAACAAAAAAAAGTGCAATTAACCTCTATCACCTGACAAACACTTAGCACTATAAAATACACAAAAAGCTCCCAGTATCCTTTTTCTGTGCTGAAAATTCTGTTTGAGCTATATTCTAAGTCATCAAAGACACTAATCAAAAAGAATGAATTATGAAAGGCGTGCATTGTCAAGTCAACAGAGTATTGCTGTACAGAATAAGAAATAAATCTAAAAACAAGACTTAGAATTCCTGGCTGAATTCTATATTCTAAAGTGTCCATGTTTATTTCAATGTTAAACTGATATATTGTCTTCTGCTAGGTCTAGCAGAAATCCTTAAACTGACTTCAGTGTCACCTTGCCCGATATAGACATATTGACAAATATCTTGGGTACAGACAGCTTGGTTAACAGATTATGGTTACAATTTGACAGTTCTTTTTTGCAGGCATGGCAAGGAGTTGCAAGTGCACTAGAAACTGGAGGTTTTCCCCTCAAGAACAGTACAGTTTACATCAGGCCAGAAATACAGACAGCATGCTTAATTTCCCTGCTTCCTTTCTTATAAACTTCCTGGGTGTTACTAATTGTGCATGGTGTCACAGACCCACTTCCAATCTATTCCTGGTACAGCAGAGTCATCCTTTGTTTTCATATTGGTTCACTCTGTGTTGCAATGGGAAACTTCCTGTGGAAGAGCAGGCTAGTCAGATAAATGGCAGCACCTGTGCTGCCTACTTTCCTCCCATAATCTATGCCAGGGCTCTTCAAACTTGGCCCTTTTATGACTTGTGGACTTCAACTCCCAGAATTCCTCAGCCAGGCATGTTGGCTGAGGAATTCTGAGAGATGAAATCCATAAGTCATAAAAGGGCCATGTTTGAAGACCCCTGACCTAAGCCTTCCCTGCCCCTCCCCACATCTGTTCTAGTATGTTAGAGTTGCCAATAAAGCTACAAATTTGAGACAGATGTGAGAGCAGTATTATGTTTTGGAAGCTCTGCAGCAACAGGCAAAGTACAACTGCAAAACAAAAGATGTTTTTTTCTTCAGAAAAAAGTGGATGATCCCAAGGAGAGGAAATGAAGTATAGATACCCAGCAAGACAAAGCACAAAATGAAAAGGGCACAAAAGCTTTACATGCTGGCAATTAACAGGAAAAAAATAAATCTGAAAGTGAAGTGATTTAAGACAGAATAGGCTTAAGAGAAAAATGTTGATGCACACTAGTAATCAATAGAGTATAGTATATAGTAATTGTAATAGGTAATAGTAAGAGTATACTATATTTAATACTAACAATATAACACTGTCATGATAATTGAATAATAATATTACTATATAGTAATTACATAGCAATACTATAGAGATAGTATTATACCATAGAGATAGTACTATAAAGATATCAATAGAACAGAATATAGAAAACACTCGTATATCACTTTTACATGTTTGTTTTTAAAAAACAAAGCACTTCCCCAACCCTTATAGGAAGATATAAATAAACCACCTTCCAGGTCCAGTGCTTTGGTATCTCTCTTGACTTGGGTCAATCCAATTGGGCATGGTTTAAAAAAGAACCCATGACATTCTTGACTTTGGGACCTGAGGGCAGTTACTAGCTTTGCACGTCTTTTTTTAAAAAAGTTTTTTATTTATAATACAGTTAAAAAAGAAAATATTGGACATGACGTAACAATCCAGTATAAACATTTCTATCAAATTGTTTCTCTTCTTACATTTAGTTCTTTATCTCTGTATATACATATGAGTTTTTTATACAATGCTTAATTCATTTCTCTATTTGCTAACCTAATATTATATACATTTCCATCTTAATGCTAATCTATAACCCCAACAGTCCTCCTCGATTCCCACCAATAGTAAAATTTATCCCAGATTTCAAAGTATTCTGATCCACTTTTATCCTTCAGTTCCATCATAAGCCAGTCCATTTCAGCACAAGATAAAATTTTATATAATATCTTTTCCTCTGTGGGAGTTTTTTTATTCTTCCATTTCTGTGCAAACGCCAGTCTAGCAGCAGTCAAGATGTGCAATATCAAATAGACTATCCCCTTGTCATATTTCTCTGTAGTTATACCCAGTAAAAAAAGTTCAGGTTTCAGCTCTATCTCCAGCATTAATATTTCTTTCAACCATTTTCTAATCCTATTCCAATCACCACAAGCTTTAGGACATTCCCACCGCATATGGTAATAGGTCCCTATTGCTATTTTGCATTTACAACATATGGCTGAGAGATTTGGGCCCATTTTGGCTAACCTTGTGGGTGGGAAATGCCATCTATAAAACATCTTGTAGAGATGTTCCTAATAAGAAGTAGCTAAGGTGAGTTTCCTGTTTCTTTCTCACAATTCTTGCCAGATACGCAGATCAATATTAAAGCCAAAATCCCTACTCCACATTAACATAGTTTCCTTGACCTGCTCTTCATACATTGCCTGATCTAGAAGGTAGTGGTATAATCTTTTAATCATTTTGTCCTCAGTTCCTAATAATATTTTATCTAGCTCTATCGACTCTGTTTTTATACCCCACTCTTTATCTTTCCTGTATCTTGATTGCAGTTGGAGATATGCCCACCATTCCAATTCTATCCCTTCATCTTGAAGATTTTTCCTTGATTTCAGTTCTCCTCTCTCATCTAATAGGTTTTTATACATTATTACTTCCCCTAATTGTATAAACATTGGGTGTATGTGCATTTCCAACGTTGAAATCCAATTGGGAACTTGCATATAATTTTGTTGCCTAATTTTAACCCATACATCTATTAATGCTCGTCTGATATAATGCCTCCGGAAGTACTGGTGGACCTTGTATTTCTCATCCCATAGCATAGCGTGCCACCCAATCTGCATATCATGACCTTCCAGTCTTAATAATCTCCTATTTTTCAATTGTATCCAGTCCCGCACCCATATTAATATTGTAGCTTGATAGTATCTTTCCAGATCTGGGAGACCGAATCCACCCCTTTCCTTGGAATCTTGCAATAATTTTAATTTAATTCTTGCTTTTTTCCCTTGCAATGCGGCAATGGAGCTTGGCTGAAAGCAGCCATGGAACAAGTGGGACAAGTTCCCCCCTCACCTGCCCATTCAGCTACAGCAGGGGTCCTCAAACTTTTTAAACAGGGGGCCAGTTCATTGCCCCTGACTGTTGGGGGGGCGGACTATAGTTTGAAAAAAATAATGATTATAGAACAATGTAAAATCAAGTATAAAATGAAAAAAAGAAAAATGAATTGGTTAATTATTTGAATGAGTTTTTAAGTGAAGAAAATATATAACATTTCCAGTGAATCCACTCATGTAACTGCTAGTTTTTCCACAAATAGTTTTTGAGTTGTGGGAAGATGGCAGAAGTTTTCCTCCCTCACTTGTTTAATGAATATGTCCAATTTTACTTCAAATGTTTTCACATGTGAACGCATATCACAGATATCACATATCCTGGACCCTAAAGGACAATGAAGTTTCTCTCAACCACCAGCACCAGCACTCCCGGTTCCTCCAAGCTGCTCCACCACCTCCAGCTTTGCCTACCTCTTGGGGCTTCACCTGGATGCGGCACCACCATCCCCATTCATGGATCAGGATGCTCCTCCAAAGACCAACCACATCCTCCCTCTCAGTGGCTCCCCCAACCTTTCATTGCCTCAGCTCCACACAACCTCTCATAACCCTGAAATAACCTTCCAGGAGCAAATTCTCCTCCTTTTTTCTTGCTCACCCCGGCTGCCCCTCACAAATACTTCACCCTTTGTCAACTCCCCTCAGACCATAACTGGCACCCCACTCCAGCAGCCCCACTCCAACCGCTGGTGGGGCTGGGTCCCTTGGCGATGGTGGGGATGATGTTGAGAGCTGGCGGCACCAGTTTCCTTTTGGCTGGCATGGCGGCAAAGGCAGCAGTGGTGGAGGCTAGCAAGGGACCCACCTCAGAAGCAGCAGTAGCAGTGGCATCGTCATCACCAGGCTTGGCTGCCCTAAGCAAGGCTGAGGCTGAAAGAGAGGCCTAAACCTCTCAGCCTGGCCCTGAGGCAAAAACTTGAATAGGCAAGAGGAGGAGAGGAAGGGGGCATGGCCAAAGCCCTTGGGCGCATAAGGGAGAAACTGGGGAAAAAACATCTTCTCCCACCAACTCACTGTCTTGCCATTGGCTGGGGCTCTTGTCACCATCCAGCCACACTCTCCTCGTGATTGGATGGCTTGCTGGGAGGTTGAGCAGGCCAGATAAAAAGACAGGTCGGGCCGTCTGTGGCCCATGGGCTGTAGTTTGAGGACTCCTGAGCTACAGCTTTGGTGGCTCTGTAGGCAGAGCTGCAAAGTTCTCTTCTTTGACAGAGAAGAGAATTTCGCAGCTCTGCCTATAGAGCCTCCAAAGCAGCAGGTGGAATGTCGGAGGCTTGGGGAGGGATCTTTCATGAGGAGTTGGAATTGATTGATTAACCTTTTTTCCCCAAAAAAAACTTCCTTTGTTTTCTTGCACATGGTGGCGGCGGATCACAAAGGAGAAACGGCACAGGGCTGGGAGTCAGGTAAGGAAAGAAAAGCAAGTTCTCAGGGGATCAAAGATTTCTTTCCTTACCTGTCCCACTTGTTCTGAGGCTACTTTCTGCTCAACCCCATTGCTCTTGCCAATGGCCTGACTGCCCACTTCAGCACCCTCCCTCCCCGAGCCTCCGGTGCTCCACCTGCTGCTTTGGTCGGCCTGCCAGCCCCCACCTCAATGCCCTGCCCACTGCCACCCAGCACGGCCACCCCGGGGCTGCAGGGGCTGGCCTGGCATGGGAAGAGCATGAGCCCCACCCTCCTGCCACCATGCAGGGTAAGGTTGCCACCCCACCCCTGCACCTGCCCAGATGCCCTCGCCTCCCTCAAGCATTTTTTTTTTACTAACCTGCCTTTCAGTTGCATTTTGTTTCTCTGTTCACTTCTCAGCCTTGGCCATGTGTTTGTGGGACTATCGGTAAAAAAAAAAGTTTCATCAGACATTCTAACTTCTTGAGATCTTGTGAGAAGTTAGAAAATCTGATGAAACTTCGGCAGGTATCTGGTAGGGGGAGAGAAGCAACTGGTCTACCACCATGCTAGTGCCACTGCATTGCACAGGCCCCACCCCATCCTTCGCACGGAGCGCCCTGATCCCACCGCCCCAACCCCACATGGAGCACCCTGCTACCACCCAATCTCCCCGCATGAAGCGCCCTGCTACTGCCGCCCAACCTCCGCACATTAAGTAGCCTGTTCCTGCTGTTCCCCCCACCCCCACTTTCTTTTCAGCTCCGATGTGTCACTTCCTCCACTGCTGTGTGGGACTAAAAATAAAGTTCAATCAATCAATTCCAACTTTGCGAGATCTTTTTTTTCTCACAAATTGAAATTGATTGATTGGACTTTTTTTTTTTTTTTTTTTTTTGCACACGGCAGTGGAGGCCTAAGGCAAAAAGGTTTTATAAAACCCAGCTTAAAAAGCCACTTGCCCAGGGAGATTTTGATGCAGGTTGCTCATGGATGGGACTGAAGGCCTAGACCTGGGGTTACAGCGCATGTGCCCACAGAGAGGACTGTGCATGCCACCTGTGGCATGCGTGCCATAGGTTTGCCACCACGGTTATAGGCTGCTAGTTGTAATTTCTGACTTCCAGGGGAAAGGAACCCTATGTCAAATCCACCAGCTTCAGTTTGGCACCTTGACATTCTGTCATCAATTCAGGAAGGGAGGGGATAACTAATCGGTAATAAAGCTGTATACCTTTATGGTGGGAAATTGGGAAGGGAGATTTGACAGTTGAGAAAGAACAGAGCATTTTGGAATCCAGTTCATCCTGGTGCACTGGCACCTTCAAGGCCATTTGCCCTGAGTGTAGAATTTCACCAGCCCAAACATCTCAATAGTTTCTCATAACATCTCAGTGATACTGGATCAGTTATGCACGGATGGAGTATGGGGGGAGGGCTAGGGGAAACCAAGGATTTAGTTCTATATTAGCACATAGGAATTTTAGATTCCACTTGACTCTTCTGCAATCAGCATCTCTTAGTAAAAGTGCCTTTTCACTTCAAATGGAGTTGAGAGTTTTACTTCCCTAAGGGATCAGACTGGGCAGGTCTAACACCCTGCCTGACTCAGTCTGAGTTGAGGACAGTTAGGTCAGAAGAATTGCAGACTGCTCCTAACTTGCTTGTGAAGATGAGCAGCAATAGTGAATGGGAATGCTACAATGTAAAAAAGCCAACCAAAGGCTACTCTGGAGTGACTATTGGTCTCATACCAAGAGGCTTTTCCTAAACCTTTATGAAGCCTTAAGAAAGTACAGGAATCTTAGCCTATTCCCAGTTCCTAGTAAATTACTGGCTAACACAGATTTCACAGGAATGGTTAAACTGCATGCAGCTCCTCTTTTTTGGCAAATATTGCTGACCTAACTTTTACTATCTGAAACAAGTGTTTCTCCTTGCATGATGATATGGCCAGCCTGGAAGACTGACTTAATAAAATGAAATATAGGATGGGGAAGAGAGAGATGCTGGCTGGCCATATCTTTTCTCCTTTTCCTGAACTATTTGCACCAACTGCTTCCAAAATGATCACATTGAAAAGAAAAAAGGACAAACTATAGTTTCTATTTTATTCCATTATATTGGCAGTTTGACCATGCTTGTTCTTTTAATATTATTTTTCTTGCTTTAGTATTATTTATAATTTAATGGAAGTGAGCAATACACATACAAACACACACACACACACACACACACACACACACACACAGCTTAGACATATATTTTAAAGAAATAAGCACAAAGTTTTAAAATGCTTTCATGTCAAAAGGAAAAATGGCACAAGCACTACAAAAGGTAAATATTAATTTTGGAACAAAGACTGGAATATTCTTTACTAGGTCTGGCAACAATCGTGGAAGACATTTTTTACTCCTAAGGTTGTTCTTATTTTCTTGATTAACATAGTTTAATTTATCCCAGAATTAACAGGACAAAAGGAAATTATAGGATCAATAGGCAACATTTCCTTACATCTACCACCACCATGTCCTTATAAACTACAGTAGGCCACTTGGGAGACAGATCAATATAATGTATGCTATAGTTACATCAAAAAGAATAGATATACCACAGGAAAAACTCAATCTATTAAAAAATTTAAAGCATTATCCTAACAATTGTTTTTCAAAGCCTTCCTGCACAATTGTATTCTTTCTTGATAATAATGAAACTATAGGCTTGATTCTACAGCCTTTAAACAAAAACATTCAGCTTTGAGTCTCTAAATCAGTGGTTCTCAACCTGTGGGTCGGGACCCCATTTGGGGTCGAACGACCATTTCATGGAGGTCGCCAAACAACGCAGTCCGCCATTTTTCCCCCTTTTCCTTAGCTGTGCTACTCCCTTTTATTCTATTAGCTTTTGAAAGCCAATAGAATAGATTCTCTTGAATAGAGTCTAATTCTATTGGCTTTCAAAAGCCAATAGGAATTGTCCAGGTTGTCTCTGCCCTGCTGAGCCCGCCAAAAGTCCCATTCTGCAAATGGTGTTGCACCAGTTGAGTAGTCCTCAACTTACTACCGGTTGAGTAGTCCTCGATATGACCAGTTGGGGGTCGCGGCATTAAAAAGGTTGAGAACCACTGCTCTAAATGATTATTTTATAAATCTTCAAGGAAGAATATTTAGAAAATCCATTAACCTAATATGCAGAAATTCAGGAAACTTTTCAAAATCTTCATTTCTAGATGAAAGTGTGGGGGAGGAGGATATTGAGATCTGCCATAGTTTATAATAGTAGGAAATTTTACCAAACAAAGGCAAGATCAGGCAGGAAAAAAATTCTGAATAAAGTTAAGACAATAGGCAGGCTCAGCCCAAGCAGTAGAACTAAGACAAAGCAAGATGATACCTATCCCATTTCATGTATAATAGTAAATTACATTGGCAAATTAATCTTTCTGCAATATAAGCTGCAAAACAGAATTCTCCACTGAAAGTGATATAGCCTGGCTAACACAGATTTCACAGGAATGGTTAAACTGCATGCAGCTCCTCCTTTTTGGCAAATATTGCTGACCTAACTTTTACTATCTGAAACATGATGATATGGCCAGCCTGGAAGACTGACTTAATAAAATGAAATATAGGATGGGGAAGAGAGAGATGCTGGCTGGCTGAGTTGTCTATTGCTCAGCTTCATTTGTCTTTTAGGGAGAAAACAATGCAGGGAATTTTTTTTGGTGGGGCGGTCTTTTCTTATTAAAAAAAAAAGAGTAAGGGAAAGTTTTCTTAAACTATATGCTTTTGCTCCAAGTTGCTGGGAAACATTACTGAAACGGCACTATTGCTCTCACATTCTGTTCATTGATACACTAGAGGCAGCTCCATGCCTGCCATGGGAAAAGACCACTGGATTCATCTAGAAGGGCTCCACTTAACATTCCCAAAGCTTTGAAAGATAGAGAGCAAGGAGCTGGGGAGCTAAATAGTTATCTGAATTGGAATGTACAGTATGTTCTAGGCCAGGAGAGGGTTTTTTTCCATGAGGGAAAGGAGGTAGCCGCTATGCTCTCAAAACAAACCTACACATTAATTTTTAAAAGATTCTTAATATGTTTGGGCTTCTCTAAGAGACAAAATCAAACAGGATAACATGGTTAATTTTCCCTAAGAAAAGCAGACGGAGATGGAGGAAGTAAATAAATCCACACAAAATGATGGGTTTGTAAGCTCATCTGTTAGTTCTATTAAGCCAAGTTCTATTATGATGGGTTTGTAAGCTCATCTGTTAGTTCTATTAAGCCAGGGGTGTCAAACTGCCGGCCTGCAGGCCAGTTGCATCATGAGGAAGCTGCACTCATCCCAGCTCTGGCAATGCAAAAAGAGTCACCATACGTTGCAACACGTTACATGATGCAGTGAGTTTGATGCTCGTGTATTAAGCCAAGTCAAAGCACAGATCAGAAAGGAGAGCACACCTGAATCAGTTCTTAACTTGTTCATTCTTTAAACTAAGCTCAGTTTGGCTTTTCCTTAGAGTGAGAAGTTCCCTGAGGATGGGCTTCGGAAGATGAAGTGCCAACAGACCTACTTGAGAAATATGTACTACTCCAATTCAAAGTTCCAATTTCAAGCACTCAGCAATCAATTATTTATGGCCATTTGCAGTGTCTCATGGTTATGTGATCATGTTTTATTATGATTTTGCCCAAACCCGGCATTTACTTGATTTTCAGCCAAACCGTACCCTTGGCATTGGTTTGCTTACTGTAATGGCTGCAGCATTCACTTAACCATGGTGATTTGCTTAGTGACTGCTACTAAAAGTCATAAAATTGGTCACTTTATGACCGTCACGAGTTATGAGCATGACGGGCAAGCTCCATTATGGTTGTAACTGGAGGATTACTTACATACTCCAGAAAAGAACAGTAAACCAACTCAAAATTGTTTCCAATAAAATTACATGCCTCTATCCATCAGATCATCAAGCATATATGTTCTAATGCACGGGTGTCAAACTTGCCACATCACATGATGTGTCGTGATGTATCACAACTTTTTTTGTATTGCTGGAGCTGGGGTGGGCATGGCTTCCGTATGACGCAATCAGCCCGCGGTTCGGCAGTTTGACACCTCTGTTCTAATGAATACTTTGTTTTTGAAACTTAATTTTAATTATGATACATATGGACATTTTACAATCTATAATTTATAGATCTATAGATATAGCAAAATAGACCTCAATGTATATATTTACACTTGAATTTTTCCTACATGACTATAAGTAGGTATTTTTAATTAATTGCATGAGATGGCTGACATAGCAAACTTTCATTTTTTAAAAGAAAAGTTTGAAATCATTTGAAATGATAAAAGGTAATTTACATTACCTATTACCTGAGATAGGTAAACAAAAGACTAATCAAACTGAATATTGCTGCTTAAAAGTATAGTAAGTGGATACTGCTTAAAAGTATAGTAAGTGGATACTGATAATTTCTAATATTTTATTTTATTTTATTCTTATAATTAATATTGGTCATTGACTGATATTTTTTTCTGACCTAAAGTAAATCTGAACCTTTATAATTAGGCAGAAAGAAAAGGGAAGGATGAAAAATTGTTCCATATATGGAAAAACAGCTGAATGGGGAAAGGGAAAGAAGTGGATCCATGATGTTTCCTAGAGTCTAAAATGTCTTTAATCTCAAAATGCTGCTCCCCTTCTACCATGATTGGAGGAGGAGGTGGGGCTGCCACTGGCCTTAAGGGCGAGTTCAGTTCATGCTTTTAAAGGCTGATATGAAATACAGGGTGAATCTGTCTAAATGTCTTAGGGAGCTCTAGTTCGACTGTCACTGGATTGATTGTCCTTTTTATAGGGAAAGGTCCCACAAATCTTTGAGGATTGTAGGGACTTTAAATATTTTGTAGATAAGTATACTTTGTCTCCCACTTGAAATGGTTTGAGCTCAATTCGTTTTTTAGCAGCTTGGAATTCATATGCCTCCCTAACCTCTTCTAAAGCTTTTCTTACAACCAGCCAGGTGTTTTGGAGTTATGCAATCCACTCTTTCAAGGAGGGGATGGTTGGTTCAGTGGAGGGTAGTTCAGGCATTGGATTAAAACTCTGTCCTGTTGCTACTTGGAATGGAGTGTAGCCTGTGCTTGAAGGTATTATGTTGTTATAGGCGACTTTTGCGAATGGAAGCAGGTCGGTCCAGTTATCTTGTTGGTAGTTTATAAAGCATCTTAAGTATTGCTTCAGTACTGAGTTCAAACGTTCCATCCCACCATTTGGCTGAGGATGATGACTAGATGACAGCCCCTGGTGGTCCACAAAAGTCCTAGAAACTGTCAATGTCTTTTTTATTGATGGCCACCAAAATTGCCATTTTATCAAATGGAGCATTTTAACGAACTCAAAATGTCCTGCGGATTTGGAGTCATGAAAAGCTGCATGAATGTTAGTCTTTGGAATGTAGAGTTTCCCTCTCACCATGGAAGTCCATCATTCAAGGTGCACAGATTTTTATGGCTCAGGAACCATTCATCTTTCTCTAACGCCTTCCTGAATTCTGCCTCAGCTTGGCTCATTGGGGTTTTTGGTGTTTTGGTTTGTGCTCGAGTGATGACTGTTGCAGCTAATTGTTTTGATGGCATGAGTAGATCTGTTATCTCTGATTTGTTGCTGCTGTATTGCAGTAATTCAGTGTCTGCTAGGAAGTTTTTTTCCCCTCTGGTAGATGTTTTATAGTGAAATTGAACCGATGGAAATGCTGGGACCACCTCTCCTGTTTGGGAGATAACTTTCTAGGTGTTTTTAGGGCTTCCAGTTTTTGTGGTCAGTCCATACTTGGAAAGGGATTTTATTCCTTTCCAAGAAATGTCACCAGGTTAAGAGAGCCCACCAGACAGGGTAAGCTTCCTTTTCCCAAACCGCCCACCTTTGTTCTGTCTCTGTAAGCTTTCTCAATGTGTAAGTACAAGGTTGTAATTTTCCTTCATTATTCACCTGAAGCAGCACTGCTCCCACTGCTATGTCACTAGCATCCGCTTGAATTACAAAAGGTTTCTCAGTATCCAGGTGTTTTAATACTGGTTTGGCTGAGAACAATCTTTTTAATTTCTCAAAAGTGGCCTGGCATTCTACAGTCCATTTCAATGGTAGACTGGGCTTTCCCTCCCCTTTTGTCTTTAATAAGTTTGCAATGGGCAACACAATTTGTGCAAAAGAAGGGATAAACTGGCAGTAAAAGTTTGCAAATCTGAGGAAACTTTGCAATTATCTCCTGGTGCAGGGTGGAGCCCATTCTAGCATGGCCTGTACTTTCCCAGGGTCCATCTCTATGCCGTTTGATGAGATGTGATACTCAAGGTAGTCAATTCTAACTTTGTGGAATTCACACTTGGATAATTTGGCATACAAATGGGCCGCTCGCAGCTTGTTTAGCACAGCTCTGACCAATTTCACATGTTCCTCCTTAGTCTCAATGAATATCAGGATGACAAGTCCAGGTAGACAAGTACTCCCTTATAGAAGTGTTCCTGGAGCATCTTGTTTATCAATTACATAAACACTGCGGGTGCTCTCTAAAGCCCAAATGGCAGAACTCCGAATTGAAACAGCCTAAGGGACAATTGAAGGCAGTTTTCCATTCATCCCCCTTTTTAATTCTGACTCTGTAGTAAGCCTCTCTCAAGTCCAACTTTGAAAAAATCTTCCCCTTAGACAGATGTGCCAGCATGTCCTTCATTAAAGGGAGAGGGTAGAGGTTACTTTCACTCACTATGTTGAGAGATGTATAATCTACACAGAGACGAAGAGACCCATCCTTCTTTTCAAGGAATAACATGGGGGCCGCTGTTATTTTCATAGAATAATATGGGGGCTTTGCCAGTTAGATGAAACCCCTTGTTAAACACTTTTCTACATTTTTTTTCATTTCTTCTAACTTCTGCGGGGTCATGGAATATAGTTTTGGTTTAGGCAACTTGGCCCCCAGGAGTATTTCAATGGCACAGTCTGTGGGTCAGTGTGTGTGTGACCTCTGACCTCTCTTTGCTGAAGACTTCAGCTAAATCTCGGTATTCCTCTGGTATGCCTTCCAATTCCCCCTTGCTTTCTGCAGCAGCACTTTCCAGAGACTTCATCCCCCCTTTGGTATGGATTACCTTCTGGGCATTAAGATTTCCTTTCGGGGATCTCAGTTCTCCAGTCCTCCAATCCACCCTGGGATTCCATTTTGTTAGTCATGCCATGCCTAATATAAGTGGGCATTCCATTCCAGGGGTCACCACGAACGTTAAAGTCTCTACATAGTTCCCTATGGTCAACTGAATGGGTAGCATGGCGAGGGTGATCAGGACTCCCCCTACAATGGACCCATCCAGTTGGCCAAAAGAAATCGCTTCTTCAGCCTCCTCACTGGGATTCCTAAGTTCCTCACCAGGGTTGGCTTATGAGGCAATGAGTGCAGCCGGAATCTATTAAGGTTCTTAGTGTGACTTTTTCCAGTAGTCCTGGGCTAAACAGTTCAACGGTTCTGGTGAGGGGTGCGATGGGTCCACTTACCAGGGGTTCATCTTCCAAACTGTCTTCTGAGGGTTCTCTGGTCTGGGTTGGAGTTTCTCCCCCCTTCTTGGATGGGGTTAGGACCTCGACAACCTCCACGCTTTTCAACGGTTTCAGCGGGGTTTTCCTGGGCTTCCCTCCCTGTGGCTCGATCAGGTTTCCAGGCAGGGGTTTTCAAGTGAACACTCGCTGACACGGTGCCTGTCCTTCCCACATTTGAAACAGCCCATTGCCCTTGAGATGGTAGGGGTCTGCTTCACTGGTTCTTGAGGTGGCTCTGCTGGCGATCTTTCCCAGGATCTCCCTGTGCATTGTTGTCTTCTGGCATGATCGATTTCGGCTTCCTCGGCCAGGATGTACCAGTATTGGAGCCAGTCAGGATTTCCCTGAGGAATGCAGGCATAATGCAGGTCATCATTTAGGCCATCTTTGAAATGTCAGATCAGGACGTCCTCTGACCAGTTCAGCTTTAAAGGAGGTTTAAAAGTTAAAGGAGCAAAAAGCAAACTCCACCCCAACAGTTCATCCTGTCAGTTCAAACGGCCCAATCCCCAGGTGTTAAGTCCACTGTGGGAACGAGGCTGATAAGACTCGGTTCCCAAGGCTGTGAAAACATTGTTGGGTCGTTGCACCTTCCTTTCCACAGTGAGAGATAAACCAGATGGCCGAAGGCACATTCCTTTCTCACCCCAGGTTGACATCAAGGGGAGAACAGTTCAAAGAGCAAGCAGATAGAGGAAGCAGAGAGGTTACATTGTAGCATTAAAGCAAAAGGCCATTACATGGAGGCAAATGCATCTAACAAATTTTTCTTAAGCTCTGAGTTTGTTAAAATAGCTCTTTTAAATTTTAGGAGACTTGCTGAATTATGTTCTATTGCTTATGTTTGCATTATATTAAATGACAAAATGACATGGTTACTCTCACCCAAAGTTCCAGCAACTTCAACTCCCTCTATCACTTCTTCTCTTTTAGTAAGAATTAGGTCTAATATAGCTTTTTTATCTAATTCCCTCCTCTACCTTTTGGATGACAAAGTTGTCAGGTAGGTTGGTTAGGAATTTGTTTGATCTCCCACTTGCTGCAGAGTTTGTGTCCCAACTGATATCAGTCTCCCATTATTTACTATGGAATCATATCAGTTAAAGACCCTGAGCTTGTCAGCTGGAAAATTGGCAGCCTTGATTCAAGACCTGAGTGCCGCTTGATGGGGGTGAGCTCCTGTTACTTGCCCCAGCTCCTGCTCACTTAGCAGTTTGAAAGCATGCAAATGCGACTAGATAAATAATCACACTTCAGCGGGGAGGTGACAGAATTCCATGCACCTCACTAATCACATGACCATGGAAATGTCTTCAGACATGCTGGCTACCTTGGCTAAGAAATGGAGATGAACACCGCCTCCTAGAGTCAGAAATGACTGGACAGGGGAAACCTTTACCTTTTTTAATTTTCAGGACAAACTTGAAAAAGCAACAAAGCAAAGAGATTTACAAGGATAAAAAAATATTTTTTTTGTTTGTAATTCTGCTTGACAAAGGAAAATTCAAGACCAAAATCAAGAAAAGTTTTTCAAAAGGCATATTCTAATTAAAATATCTAAAATAAAGGACCGCTCTTACAATAAAGGATGTATTATCACTGTACTTAGAGAATAAGAATATAATTCATTGCCTGATGCAAAATATATAATGTAGGCATCTCGTTAAGGTGTACCATAGTTCTTTTTCAGCTTTTCGCCTTCCAACTGGACAAAGGCAACATAGAAAGTTAAGCAATCCCCAACTTCTCCCTCAGTTCTCTGAATTGGAAAGCAGAAGCTCTCATCTTCAGCAATTCAGGCTTTTTGCTAGTTTTATATTCACACTGGCCATATTAAAGTCTGCTAGCTGTATACAGTAATCAGACGCATGGCTTGTTAACTACAGTGTGACCAAATATAAAAATACCATCTTAGTTATCACTTGCTATATGAAAATTAAGGACATCAAGAAAAGCAGTAGAAAATGACTTGAAGACTGAACCTCCTCCCCACCCTGCTGTGTATCTGTCACATTTTGGCAGATAAGAAAGGCATATTCAACCATCCTGCACACACTGAAATCACTGAACCTTTGTTTCAAGAAGGAATAACATGAACAACTCCAGAAGATATATCCATGCAGACATAAAGATTTAAAAAAGAAAAATAAGCCCATTGTTCTGAAAAGTTATAAGAAACATTTGAAATCTCCTGAATATTTTATGCAAAATTATGTGACTTTTCTTGATTTGGTCAGAATTACAATAGTAATGATTTCAGTCTAAAAAATGTTGTTTATACAAAATGACAAGGACCAGAAACACTATGTAAAAAAAAAAAACTTACTAACCTGGGGCTAAGGAGAATAAATCTTGGCTTTCTCTTGGCTATATCTCTTATCTATTAATTAGAGGAAGATAATAAATTGTAATAGAGTAAGTAAGACCATCAATCCATCAATATTGTCAATATTGTCGACAGAAGCTGGCATCTTCTCTCTGAGGAAACAGAACGTTCCCCTGCCTTAACTAGAGATGTCAAATATTGAATTTATTATTTTCTGCATCCATTGCATGTGCAGTGAATTTGATGTGTCTCTCTTATTAGCATTAGCAAAACATATATAGTTCAAGTATAAAAAATATCACCTACACAAGGTGCCTCAAAGCAGACTATATCTAAATTCAAAGTATGAAATTATCAGGCAAAACATCTGTTGGCCTCTGAGTCTTGACGGTCAGCAAGCATATTTCTGAGTTGACAGAACACCTTCCATATAAAATATAGAATGAACTGAGCTATAAATTTGGCTAAGCCAACAACTGTCAAACAACACTTAATAAACCTCAATTTGATAGGTTTACAGAGCATGCCAAATCATAAACCATGATTTATTAAAGTTTAGCATATGAACCCACTGCTGTTAAGCTCTTCATAGCTATAGAAATGTATTGGAGAACATACCATTAAAAAGACAGTATGCCTAGAAGTAAAGGGGAAATCAAAAGCCACTTGTGTTTATAGATATCTATCCCTAGAATAAAATTCATTGGCATAGCTATCCAGATACCATTAAGAATCCAACTATTACTACCAACCTTTGCATCCCGAGTAGATATTGTCTAGGTTCACATGACACAGCTAATCATGGTTTATTGAATCAAATTCTCAATATTTACAATTTCATTGGGCTGTACTGCCATTTTTCATTTAAACCCAGTAAATGAATTGTACTGCTCAAGTAAATCATGGCAGATATGATATTGTTGCCGTTACAGAACCTCGTGAATGGAATATACAGCTAGAGAAATTTAAATTATTTAAAAGAAACATGCCAAATAAAAGAAGAGGTGGCATTGCACTAAATATAAGAAATAATTATATCTCTACAGAAATAGAACAGAACAATGATGAAAATCAACTTGAATGCATTTAAAAGGGGGAAAATGGCATTGCCATAGGTGTGTATTATAGGCCACCCAACCAAACAGGAAATAGATGAAATTTTTGTTAGTCAGTTAACTAATGTATGTAGGAAACACATCACAATACTAATGGGTGACTAACTAATCCAACATCAACTGAGAGACAAACTCTGCACCAAGTGGAAGATCAAACAGGTTCCTGACAAACCTAGCAGACAACTTTGTGTCCCCCAAAGTAGTGAAAGGAACTAGAGGGTCAGCCATATCAGACTTAACTCTCAGAGTTAAGAGATGAAATTAGAAGGTGTTGAAGTTACAGGAATCGTGGGGAGGGGGGTTTGATCATGCAATATTGGAATTCAACAATATGCAAGCACAAGCAGTAGAACAAAGTCAAACTAGAGTCTTGGATTTTAAGAGAGCTGATTTCAATAAATTTAGAGAGTTTAGGAAGGATTACATGGATGAAAATCCACAAGGGGAAATTTTAAAAAGCAAGATTATAAAAGCCCAATGGAGAAGAAAAATAACAGCTCTTAAAAGAAACCAGCATGGTTGCATAAAGAACTCTCTGATAAATTCAAAGACAAAAAGGACACGTATAAAAAGTGGGGGAAAAGGGGCACATAACTAAGGCAGAATATCAGCAAATAGTCTGAGCCTGCAAAAATGAAGTCAGGAAAACTAACGCTCAAAATGAACTAGGTA
This sequence comes from Crotalus tigris, assembly GCF_016545835.1. NCBI lineage: Eukaryota > Metazoa > Chordata > Lepidosauria > Squamata > Viperidae > Crotalus > Crotalus tigris. The sequence continues at coordinate 6,788,525 of NW_024096551.1, read as the reverse complement.
AAAGTAAAAAAAGACAAAAGTAAAAAATGATTAAAAACAGCTTATTTTAACACAGACATGTCAAACACAAGGCCCAAGGGCCAGATGTGGCCCACAACGTGGTTTCATGTGGCCCATGAAGCCATCCAGGAAACAGTGAGGGAACGGCCCCTGCTGCCTTGGCCCTGGCCCAGGCCAGCTGGGAGCCAATGTACAATTTTGTGGTGGCCATCTATGCTGAAATGTATTCAGTCTTAGCTCCACAAGGCTGTCTGGAAACAGTGAGGAACCAGCCCCTGCCGCATTGGCCCTGACCCCTGGGCACTTGCTGGGGAGGTGTCACTATTGTGAGGAATGAAGAAGTGCACCATTGCCTGGAAGTGGCCAGCAAATGGTCCTCGCCCATATCTGGCTTGATGGGCTCCAGGGGAGAGGTTTCGTCAGGCAGCGGGGTGCTCCCCTCACAGTGCCAAGAGGCTGAGCCAGGTGGCATGAATCCAAAAAGAAGCTTGCCGCTGCTCAGCCCCCAGCCTGTCCAATTTCAGCAGGCAGCAAGGTGCAAAGCTGGAGATGTTCAGGCTACCTGGCTCAGGCTCTCGGCGCTATGAGGAGACCACCTCGCTGCCTACTGAAACCAGGCAGGCTGGGGGCTGGGTGGTATTGTGCAGGTAATGTCAACTCTCATGGTGTACCCTCCCCAAAGCCCACCAAGCCAGATATGTGAAGTAGGCAAGGGCCATGTACTGGCTACTTCCAGGTGATGGTGCATTTCTTCATTCCTCACAAAGGGTGACACCTCCCCAGCTGCGTTTCTTGCCTGTTTTTCTCCCTCCCTCATCTCAAATATTTTACCACCACTCTGTTCTAAGGAAGGAAGGAAGGAAGGAAGGAAGGAAGGAAGGAAGGAAGGAAGGAAGGAAGGAAGGAAGGAAGGAAGGAAGGAAGGAAGGAGAGGGAGGGTCTGAGGGAAGTCCTGCCTTAGTCCTGCCCTTCTTCCCTTTCACCATCCCCTTGCCCCTCCTCCTGGCCTATCCTGGGGGTCTCCCATCCTATCGCTTTGAATACAAAGCCGGGGCTCCTCCCATGGAGAGGGAGTGGGCCTCCTTCTGACTTTGCCCTCACATCCATCATGAGCAACCTGGCTAAGGAGAGCAAGCACAGCAGCAGCAGCCTTCAGGAGGAGGTAAGTGCAGCTGGGCACCCCTTTGAGGAAGTGGGGCTGGGCTTGGTCCTGCGGGTGCTTGAGGGCCGGACTGGGTGTTTGACCTCTGCTGCCCAGGGCTCTGGGAAGCCCATGACACCATCCAGCCCCCCCCCACATGGCCTGAGAGGAACAGTGAAAAACCCCAGCATAATTTTTTCTTCTTCTTGGTATTCCAAAAATTGCCAACCCCTCCCCTCCTCAGAAATATTTTGGAGTCACAATTAAAAAAAACAAGAACACTATCTCATCTTGTAAATTGAACTTTTCCCTTGTAATAAAAGCTATTAAATTGAAAATCAGAAAATGATATAATATCAAATTATTATTGCTCGGGAGAAACACCACCATTAAGATGGCTTTACTTCCTAAATTGCTATTTTTATTTCAAATTTTATCAATTTGTTTTTGTTGGTGCTTATACAATAGCAAAAATTATTAAATATACTTTCTGGGAAAAGATTGGGGTGTAAAAATAAAAATTATATACAGTACTTATAAACAGACTTTATCTTTTTATAATGAGGCTTCTGTTCTAAGTGTAAAACTTTGGCAGAAAATACAATTCCAGAGGTTAAAAGCAGCTGCTGATGTGTTTATGCAGGTGACACAAACTGGCCTTTTGTAGTCAACTAGTGTGCCCAATAAAAGATCCAAGTACTGTCTGGAAATTGAACCTGGTAACAGGACCTATATCATTGAATAGAGACCCACCAACAGTAAGATGTGAGATTCTGTTTTTATGTTACTGTTTTGTCTTCCTTTGTATTGTTTTATTCTCTAGCTCGCTGACAAGATTTCTGCTTTTTAAACAAAGTATTTTTTATTCTTAGCCATATTTTATTTGACTGTCAACTAGAAGTGGCATAGTTCTTTCAATGGATTTTTTTCAATTTAAGATATATCTTGCTCTAACATGATGCTTTAATAATGTTGCCAATCCTCTGATATGTTGTTCACAGCTGATATTTAGCCCCGGTACCTAAAGCTTGAGAATCCACATTGATTCCCTTCAAGTTCAGCCAGATCCATGAATATTAAGTTCTGCTTGCCCCAGAGCAATAGTATATTCACTAAGATACTTGCTGAGATCATGAGTCTCCATGCCCCATTTTTAAGACAAAGGCATTAATAAGGAAGCAGAGGAAAAAGTAAGACATTCAAAAACAAAGAAAATGAAAATTCAGTATTTTTATATTGTTGTTAATAATGAGAAGTCATGCTTCAAAGAAATCTGTTCTGAATTACCTGAATAATGCAAAAAGAGCAGTATTTACAAGGCCAATAAAGAATTAGCACTTCCTAGATACATTTTGTAATGAAACTGAAAGCTACAGTAACAACTCAAGAAATATTTGTAAAGTGGTAAAAATCTTCACATAATGCTAGCTACAATATGAATATATCTACCATCAATGGATAAGGGATAAATCTTTAGGTCAGAAAACTGTACCACATTACAAAGACAAGAAATAAGTGAATTAAACCTTTTTATTTGTGATTTTTCTTGTGCTACCATAAATATAATAGTAAGATCAAATAACATGTAACATAAGGACTAGCTTCACACCCTTTGCTAAGCCACCAGTTCTTTTCATCATGATTTAAATAGAGACTTGATTTACATATAAGGCTATGATATAAATATGGTATATTAGGTGGATAGTATATTAAGTGGACACACACATACTAAGCTAAAGTTCATTATTATATGTCTGTCTGTCTCCAGTCTGCTACAGAAAATTCTAGAAACAAAGAAATCAACCAGCAGTTGTAATCAATGGGTTTGTGCATGTATTTTCTCACACAACATTATCTCTGAACAATATTCTTCAGCTAATATTGTGTACCAATTAAGATGCTGGTTTAGATACAGGAAGATCCAGATTCCAGTCTACCTTTAACCACAAAAACTCACTGAGTGACTTTGAGCTTGTCACCTACCTCATAGGTTGTCATTCTCGGGAAAATTCTCAGAGTTGAAGTCCACACATCTTGCTGAGGTTGGAAACACTGGTTTATTAGATTCCTGGTGTTGATCCATTCCTTGTCTAAGTCAACCAAGAACAGATAATCAAATCCATGTTTTGTTGAAAGCTTTGCTTAAGTCAAGATATCTTGTGCTCACCACATTTCTATGCTTAACTAAATAGGTCCATGTGTCAAAAAAGACAGTTTGTCATGAGTTATTTTTTGATAAACTCATACTAGCTAGCTGATTCTAGGAAATATTTTTTTTTCTAAAAGTTTATGAGCTTAATCATCTGTTCCACAGTTTCAGCCAGTATTGGCCTTAAAGGTATTTACCAGATAAAGGTATTTACCAGATTCAGCTGGATGTTCAGAGGTTAAGAGAAAGCCAAGGAAATATTGCTCCAAGGAGTATGTATTAAATTATGGATGGTCTTGTGGTTGCCAACTTCTTTGTAAAGAGTTAAATACATTTATGGAGGATCCATTTCTCAAAAAGCTATAGTCATAATGTCTGTATGCAGGATTGTAGTTGCCACATTTCTAGAAAGAGTGTATTTGTGAATTTCTGATCCAGATTCCATGGTTATTGTACATCCATGCTCATAAAGAGTTCTGTGGTCTATAAATGATAATTAGGGCCCAATAATAATTGGCAAAATAATCTGCTCTTGAAAATCTTGATTTCTCTAGCAAGATGTGCTAGCAGCTATTCCAGCTGTTCTGCAACCCCTCCAAATGAAATCCATTTCTTCCTGTGCACCATATTTGAGAGATGCAAAGAATTAATGTCACATGCAGGTTCATAAAGAGGTCTGTGTCATAGTTCCACAGCTATTTGTTGATATTTATGATAAATGGGGAACATGTAGAAATAAATACAGCTTTATTATTCACTTAAAACTTTTTCTTCATTCACACACAGTATATATAATACAACTCTGTGTCTAGTTGGCCAGACTAGTTTGATTTCCAGAAGAAAGGAGATAGAAAGCCATCCTGCATGAATCTCATTTTGCATAATGTCTGTTAAGTACTACAGTTTTCATCTCCATTCATAACTTCCCATAAAGCTTCCCCAATCCTAGTATGGCATGGCCCCATAACTTTTAGTACTTTTCTACTTGAATCCTATAGCTGCAACCAGTTTACTCAAGAATAATTGCTTATTTAAGCACTATTTCTTGTTGAATTTTCAGAGAGTTCTTTATTCTGTTGTTTTTATGAATGCTGTATAAATTGAAATTTACCAGAACAAATTTGTAATTGAATCAGCAAGGGCTGAAGGTTCATTGGAATACAAATTTTAATTGCTTACAAAATATTAGGTGTGTTGAGGCTGAATGAACCTAATGTGGGAAGAACATTGCAGATATCAGGGACTACTAAAGAAAAATCCTGACATCTGGATAATCCCCCCTTCACTTTTTGAAGTGAGGAGAAGAGAATTCTTAGAAGGGTTAAGGCAAATTGTATTTTGCATTTGTATTTATTAGATTTATATCCTGCTTTTCAACCAAGAGCTTAAGGCAGTTTGCAAAGAGTGTCTTTCTCCTATTTTTCCTCAGAATTCTGGGACTTGAAATCCTCAAGTGTTAAACCTTGCTAAGAGAAACCCTGCAATAAATAAGCAACAACTCCAAAGCAAAAGAGAAAAGATACAGTAAGTGTTCAAAGCATAGCACAAAGAAAACATGTCAGAGTTGAGACTGCAAAAGTTGTTCTCAATATTTTCTCTCAGATAGGAAAGTCAATATATCATCCATGCTGAGCCAGATGCCCAGCTGAAGTAAATTACTCATTAGAGTCTATTTTCCTGCCAGTCCGACCTGTATCTGACTTGCAGAGTTTAGCCCTCTGCTGTTGCAACTTTAAAACACACTTCTGCTTGAGACAGGGTGGGGCCTGAAGGGCTATTAGTGGATGTAGGTGGGGAGTTTCTGGGGACTTACTGAATCTGCCTCAGCTGGAGTTACTAATTTCAATACTGTTGGGATAACCCCCTCCCCAATATTATTACCCCAGAAGCACTTGGTTCTACTTCCTCTTCCTCCTCAGAAGATGAGTGCAGCAGGAACATATTATCATCAGATAGATACATAGCTTGAACAATATACCCAACAGATGTATTCCCAAGGAAAGTGTAGAGTGAATTTTCAATTTTTTTATTTATTAAATTTATATGGCATCCAGCTCACTGTTAAAGTGACTCTATATCTCGAGACTCTTTGTCTTCTAAAATTAGGGGACAAGAGGGAATTTCTTGAGGTTAAAAATTATTTGACAAACTGGAGGAACTGGCAGAAACCAGCAAAATAAATGTCAACAGGTAGAGATATAAGATCTTGATAGGAAAAGTCAAAGGGATGATGAGGGAATTTATATTGGGTAGCAATACATTCAAAATGAATATGTGTATCTTTAGATCAGAAGATGAACATGAGCCAACAGTGCAAGCAAAAATAATCCTAGTCTGCATCAATAGTGGCAGAATAAAACCAGTAATTATTCCTCTTATTCTGCTTTCGTTAGATCACACATGGACACTGCATTTAACTCGGGGAATTGCATTTTAGGGATGAGATTGACAAACAAAACAGGTGTCATGGTTTCAGTAGATGAGACCAATTAAAAGAACTTCAAGGCAAGGAATTCTTCCTCAAAGAACATTTTTATTTGGCTACAAAATAACAGCACATACAAAGGTGAACCCAAGACTAAATTCACCTCCCCCTGGTTACAAAGTTGCAAGTTGCAATTCCCACCCCAATTAGATATCATAAATCACATTCATCAATTGTTATTAAATGCGGGCACTCCTCTCAGATCTCCAGTCTGCCAAAATGTTATCAGTAATGACCTTGGTTCCCATACATGAGAATTGTTATGGCTAACTTAAAACTACACTTCCCCCCTCCTTCCTTTTTAAATATGTGGCAACCAAAAGCAAAGTGAAAATGGCTTCAGTTCAGGTCGTTGCAGTGTTGACATTCGGCTCCCTTTAAAGAAAGGAAAAATCCTGCAATTCAAACAAGAATAAAAGTTAAGAATCCCCTCTCGGTTTATTAGGATGCTTGTCATAGAATTTGCGTATCAATGTATTAGCTTTCACATCAGTACTTTTCACCCAGGTGGCCTCTGATAATGGATATCCCTTCCATTGCACCAAATATTGCAATTTACCTTTGTATAATCTAGCATCAAGAATGTGTTTTACTTTGTAGTGAGTCTCTCCGGCCACCAAAGCAGGCCAGGTGCTTTCTTGGGAGAGGATCTCAAAGTTGACTCCCTTAAAGGCTTTAACAGACTGCTATGAAACACTGGGTAGATCTTTCCTAGGAGACAGGGTGTAAGGACCCACCCCACTTTGCATCTTAAGAAGACAGAACTCTTGGAATAGCTCTTCCAACAGGAATCCTTTATTAAGAGAAAATGGTTGCAGGCATGCTAGACAGGACTTGGGGTTCAAGCTCTCCCATTCAAGGTTTTAAGGGGTTCCCCAGTAGTCCCACCCAATCAACCCCCCTTCCAGTGATAGTTTCAAGTATCACAATTCCATCCCCTTTCTTCTTCCGTCTGGATGGAGACTTCAGATAACTACATGAAAGGCAATTACTCTTCTTTGATATGTTAAAGCTTAGAGGCCACAATAAACACACATTCAGTCCTTTGAAGTGTGCTGAAGGAAGTGAGGGCCATAAAGCCCCTTTGCTCTCCCCCTTTTCTCCCTCTTATGGCAGAATCCAGAGAAGGCAGAATTGGGAGTTTCTATGTTTGATAATTAAAGATGAAATATAATTGGATTCTGACATCCGGCCCCTCTTAACAATAAGAGAGATCCACCTGAAAGAAAACACAAGTAAAAAATTTAGTTAGGCTTGTTAGGATACTCTGTGTGAAACTTCTTCAATAGCTTCGGGGCTCTGACGTGACGTTTATGGACCCACTCATTTTGTGAGGCAGGGAGGTGTTTCCAGGCAACTAGGTACTGAGTTGTTCCACGATATCTCCTAGAGTCAAGGATCTCTTTTATTTCGAAGTGTTGTTCCCCCTCCACCATGATTGGAGGTGGTGGGGGGGGGATTTTTGGCCGTAGAGGTGACTGATGCTCTCTTTTCAGCAAGCTGCAATGAAAAATTGGGTGTATTTGCCTGAGGTTTTTGGGTAATTCTAATTCTACTGTTACTGGATTTATGATCCTTTTAATTGGAAAAGGTCCTATATATTTTGGTCCAAGTTTTTTACAGGGCTGTAGGGACTTTAGGTATTTTGTAGATAAGTACACCATTTCTCCTATAATGAATGGTGTAGGCTCAACCCTTTTTTTATCGGCTTGTGCTTTGTATGCCCGCCTAGCTTCATCTAGTGATTTTCTGACTATTGGCCAGGTGTTTTGTAGGTTTTCCATCCATTCTTTCAGTGAAGGGATCGTTGGTTCTTTTGGGGTTAACTCTGGCATAGGGTTGAAACTTTGGCCGTTGGCTATTTGAAAAGGAGTGTAGCCTGTGCTGGAGTGGACTGCATTATTGTAGGCAACTTCTGCAAAAGGAAGTAAGTCCGTCCAATCACTCTGTTGGAAATTTAAAAAACATCTCAAATATTGCTCAAGTACCGACTGGCAGCGTTCCGCTTGTCCATCTGTCTGAGGGTGATGGCTAGATGTCAGTCCCTGAGTGGTCCCTAAGAGGGATAAAAATTCCTTCCAAAATGTAGACGTAAATTGCACTCCCCTATCAGAGATGATGCGTTGGGGTGCCCCGTGCAATCTGTAAATGTGCTGGATAAAAAGTTTTGCTAAGGCCTTTGCAGTGGGAATTTTTTGGCAAGGGATAAAGTGCACCTGTTTGGAAAATAGGTCCGTGACTGTCCAGATAACAGTATTCCCATTGCTTTCAGGCAATTCCACTATAAAATCCATGGCTATTTCCCTCCAGGGGGCTGAGGGACTTGCCACTGGTTGTAACAGCCCTGGCGATTTCCCTTGCAACCTCTTTGCTGATGCACAGGTTGGGCAGCTGGCAACATAACTTTCTATGTCCTTTTTTATTGATGGCCACCAAAATTGCCGTTTAATTAAGTGTAAAGTTTTTACAAATCCAAAATGCCCTGCTGATTTTGTGTCATGGCAAAGTTGCATGAAAGTTAGTCTTTGAGTTGTTGGTATATATAACTTTTCCCCTACCCAAGGCAATCCGTCTCTCATTGTGCACACATGTTTGTTTTTCTGGAACCAATCATCTGTTTCCAAACTTTTTCTGAATTCAATCCCAGTTTGGCTGTCCAGTTGTGGTTTTATTTTGGCTGGGTTCTTGTGGTTACTGGCGCTGCCAGTTGTGATTCTGCCATTATTGGTCTAGAGTCTGTGGTTCGTGCGCTGTTATATTGGGGCATGCGAGATAGTGCATCTGCCAGGAAGTTCTTTCTTCCTGGTAAATGTTTGAGCTTAAATTGGAATTGGTGAAAATGCTGGGACCAGCGGGCTTGTTTGGGATTGAGTTTCCTGGAAGTTTTCAGGGCTTCTAAATTTTTGTGATCAGTCCATACCTGGAAGGGGATTTTGTTGCCTTCCAGGAACTGTCGCCACGTGAGTAATGCCCAACGTATCCCATAAGCCTCCTTCTCCCATACGGGCCAGCGCTGTTCTGTTTCCGTGAGTTTCTTAGATGTATATGCACAGGGTTGCAATACTGCATCATCATTTTCTTGTAATAGCACAGCCCCCACTGCCACATCACTTGCATCTGCCTGTATTATGAAGGGCTTGTCCATATCTGGGTGCCTTAGTACTGGTTCGGCAGAAAAAAGTCTCTTTAGTCTCTCAAACGCTGCTTGGCACTCCATTGTCCATGTTAGTGGCTGGCTAGGTTTTACTGAGGATGTTCCCTTCGTTTTTAGTAAGTTGGTGAGGGGCAAGGCTATCTGTGCAAATGAGGGGATGAATTGGCGGTAAAAATTTGCAAAGCCCAGGAAACTTTGTAGTTGCTTTCTTGTGCGGGGTGGTGCCCATTCTAATACTGCTCTGACCTTCTCTGGGTCCATTTCAATGCCCTGTGGGGATATGCGATAGCCTAGGTAGTCTATCCTTTCCTGGTGGAATTCGCATTTTGAGAGTTTGGCATATAGGTGAGCGGCTCGCAGCTTCTTTAAAACCGCTCTGACAAGTTTGACGTGTTCTTCTTTTGTTTCGGTAAAGATAAGAATGTCGTCCAAGTAAACAAGGACCCCCTTAAACAGGTGCTCCCTTAGAACGTCATTGATTAATTGCATAAAGACTGCAGGGCCCCCTTGTAATCCAAATGGCAAGACTTTGAATTGATAGCACCCCATGGGGCAGTTAAATGCAGTCTTCCATTCGTCCCCTTCCTTGATTCTCACGCGATAGTAAGCTTCCCTTAGGTCTAGTTTAGAAAAATTTTTCCCTTTCGATAGGTGTGACAGCATGTCTTTCATGAGGGGCAGCGGGTATAGGTTGCTTTCACTGATTGTGTTCAGGGCCCTATAATCCACGCATAAACGTAAAGAGCCATCCTTCTTCTCTCTAAAAAGGACCGGGGCAGCCACTTTAGGCTTAGCTGGTTCAATGAAACCTCTCTCCAGGTTTTTTTTATAAATCTTTCCATTTCCTCCTTCTCCTTTGGGCTCATGGAGTATAATCTGGGTTCGGGAGTTTTGCCCCAGGCTTGAATTCAATGGTACAGTCTGTGGGTCGGTGGGGGGGAAGCTCATTCGCCCTCTCCTCACTGAAGACTTCAGCAAGGTCCCTATATTCCTCTGGTATTTCTGTTAATCTTTTTTCCTCTCCTATGGATGCTTTTTCTATTCTTGATTCTGGTAGCCTCCCTTGGGGTTTTAAGTCCATAGGGTCCCCCTTCGGGAATTTGATTTCTGTCGTCCTCCAATTTACCCAGGGGTTCCATTTTTTCAACCATTCCATCCCTAGAATCATTGGGCATTCCATACCTGGGGTCACCACAAACGTTAAGTCCTCTTCATGGTTGCCCAGGGAGAGGTGTATTGGCAGAGTGGCTAGGGTAGCTGGCACCCCCCCTGCTATGGATCCATCTAGCTGGCCAAATGAGATTGGTTGTTCCAGTCTCCTGGATGGGATGCCCAGATTCCCCACTAGTGTTGGGCTAATGAGGCAGCGGGTGCAGCCAGAGTCTATTAAGGCTTTCACCTTCACAGCTTCGGGCATGGGGGGGATTAATATAGTCACTGTTTTGAAGATGGGTGTGATGCGTCCACTTACCAGGGGTTCGCCTTCCGAGCTGTCATCTGAGGCATCCACCGTCCCTGTGGTGTAGGCTGGAGTTCTTTCCCCTTGGTGAGCAGAGGTGGGGTTTTCTGCAATTTCCATCATTTTCATGGCTGTTTCTTTTGGCTTAGCTGAATACCCTCTGGGTTTGTTGATTGGGGATCTGTCTGGGTTGTGCTGGGGGGCCTTTGAGCGGCATTCTACAGCTCGATGCCCTTCTCTTCCGCACTTGAAACACCCCATCTGCTTCTTGGCTGTATCCGATGATTTCACCGGTTGGTGTGTCAGCTCAGGCGGGGGGCGGCTCCATTGTTTTCCTCGGCGATGCCTCTTCAATATGTCGATCTCTGCTTCCTCTGCCAAGACGTACCATTCCTCAAGTCGATGTGGGTCTCCTCGGGGCAGGCAAGCATCATATAGATCATAGTTTAGTCCGTCTTTGAAACGGCCAAGGAGGATGTCTTCTGGCCAATTCAGTTTGCTGGCAATGGCTCGGAATTCTTGTGTATACTCAGCCACTGGGCGTTTGCCCTGCCTCATCGTTGTTATTCTTTCACGGGCTTTGCGATCAGCCAGGGGGTCTTCAAATCGTCTTCTCAACGAGGACATGAAACGGTTGAAGTTACTGAGTTCTGGGGCATTGGAGTCATGCAGGTTCACCACCCAATCTGCAGCTGGTCCATCCAGGGCAGATTGCACGATCCGGATGCGGGCTTTGTCGCTGGGGATGTCCTGCCCATATTCCTCCATGTAGCTGAGGACTTGGGTTAGGAAAAACCCCAAGCGTGTTGGCTCCCCTTTGAATTTCACCTCCAACGGTGGACGTCTTGGAATGGATCGGTGCCTCCCTTGTGGGTGGTAGTGTCTTCCGTCCAGATTTCCATCTGTGGTCCGGTAGGGGGTGGGAGCTCCTGGATCAGTAAATGTCCCTGGGGTTGCAGGTTCCACGTCCCCCTCGGTGTCTCTCCCTTTGTGGCTCCAGGAACTGGGGCGGGCGTAGGGCTCAGGAATCTCCTCTCCTAGGGAGCTGAGAGTTCTCTTCATCAGGTCAATAGCTCTCTCTAGGATCCAGTCTGAGTACGGCATACAGCTTCCTCCCTCTTCACTTGCGTGCAGGGATTTCTCCATCTCCTGCTTCCATTCTGGTTGCTTGGTCCCCCGTCTCAGGGTCACTTTTCTTGATTCCTTTCCCCACTCGCTTTTCTTTCCAACGCCCATCGACCAGCGAGGCTTGTGGTCCTGTGTCTCCACCACTTCTTCTTCTGAGAAATCTGGCCTCTCGGATCCCAACATCTGGCAAGGTTCCAACTGGGTCAGCGGCTCTCTTTCCAGGGAGTTTTCTCCCTCTCTTGCTTCGTTGTCTGACATGGTAAATTTTTGCAAAATCCCCCGGCAAGGGTCTACCTTCCAGGTGGATTAATTTTGCAAGTCCTGTCTAATGTAAGGACCCACCCCACTTTGCATCTTAAGAAGACAGAACTCTTGGAATAGCTCTTCCAACAGGAATCCTTTATTAAGAGAAAATGGTTGCAGGCATGCTAGACAGGACTTGGGGTTCAAGCTCTCCCATTCAAGGTTTTAAGGGGTTCCCCAGTAGTCCCACCCAATCAACCCCCCTTCCAGTGATAGTTTCAAGTATCACAATTCCATCCCCTTTTCTTCTTCCGTCTGGATGGAGACTTCAGATAACTACATGAAAGGCAATTACTCTTCTTTGATATGTTAAAGCTTAGAGGCCACAATAAACACACATTCAGTCCTTTGAAGTGTGCTGAAGGAAGTGAGGGCCATAAAGCCCCTTTGCTCTCCCCCTTTTCTCCCTCTTATGGCAGAATCCAGAGAAGGCAGAATTGGGAGTTTCTATGTTTGATAATTAAAGATGAAATATAATTGGATTCTGACACAGGGAAATGGTCCTAAATATTTTGGTTCCAATTTTTTGCTAGGTAACTTAAGTCTTAGATACTTCATAGAAAGATAAACTTTCCCCCCCACACAGAATGATTTCTGAGGTGCTCTTTTCTTATCAGCTTGTTTTTTGTAAACCTCTGAGGCTTTTGTTAAAGCTTTCTTTGTATTGTCCCAAACACCCCTCCAAGCAGACACCCACTGACCTAGTGTTTGAGAGAGAGGGGGTCCTGGGGGTATTCAGGCATCGGAATAAAATCCTTCCCTGTGACTATTTTAAACGGCATAAGTCCAGTGGTGCTATGTACTGTATTGTTGTAAGCCACTTCAGCAAGAGGGAGGGGATCAGTCCAATTTGTCTGTTGGTAATCCACATAGTATCTAAGATACTGCACCACCATTGTGTTCGCTTTTTCAGCTGCTCCATTCATAGAAGGATGAAAACCCAATGACAGTCCTTGCAAGGAACCAATCAGTTTAAGAAAATCCTTCCAAAATCTGGTTGAAAATTGAACTCCCTTGTCCGAAATTATCCGTTTTGGTGAACCGTGCAGCCAGTAAATATGCTTAAGGAATAGCTTGGCTAGCTTCTGGACAGATGGGAGGCCAGAGCATGCAGTAAAGTGACCTTGCTTTGAAAAAAGGTCAATTACAGTCCATATTACTGCATTTTCTCTACTTTCTGGCAATTCAACAATAAAGTCCATAGTGATCTCCTCCCATGGCTGAGAAGGATCTGTGACAGGCTGTAACAGTCCAGGTGGCTTTTCCTGGGATTCTTTTCATGGTAGCACAGACTGCACAACTTTTTACATAGTTCTCCACATCTTTATTTAAGCCTGGCCATCAAAATTGCCTCCAAATTAAACATTGTGTCTTTAAATATCCAAAGTGATCAACTTGCTTAACATCTTGGCTAGGTTGGAGTGGTTGGAGTCTGAGCAATTCAGGCAAATACAATTTCCTCCCTTTCCAAGCTAACCCAATCATCCATACTTCAAAAGGAACCTTGCTCCCCTCTAGGAAATGATGCCAAATTAATAAGGCCCATCTGATTGCAAAGGCTTCCTTCATCCAAACAGTGCACCTCTGCTCCTTGTCAGTGAGTTTTTTCGAAGTGTAAGTGCAGGGTTGTAATTCTCCCTTATGGTTCTTTTTGTAATAGAACTGCCCCCAAAGCCACATCACTGACATCAGCTTGAATAACAAATTGCTCCTCAGGATGAGGGTGTTTGAGAATTGGTTCTGCAGCAGTCTTTTTTAAATTCTCAAAAGCGGCTTGGCATTCTAACAACCAGTATAGGGGTTGACCTGGTCATGGCTTACCCCCATCCTTGCCAGTTTTTAATAGTTCTGTAAGGGACAAAGCAATTTCAGCAAATGAGGGGATAAATTGGTGATAGAAATTAGCAAATCCCAAAAAAAGTCTGGAGCTGATTCCGATTGAATGGGGGCTGCCATTCAATCATGGCTTTTACTTTAGCAGGATCCATTTCAATGCCTTCCCTGGAGATTCTGTAACCCAGATAATTCAAATATGTCTGATAAAACTTGCACTTTGAGAGTTTTGCATAGAGTTTAGCGTTCAGCAGCTTTTTAAGTACTTCTTGTACTAAAATTGTATGTTCTGCCATAGTCCTGTATAGATTAAGATGTCATCAAGATAAACCAAAAACCCTTTACATAAATGATCGTGCAGCACTTGGTTGATCAGCTGCATGAACACAGCAGGAGCTCCTTGTAATCCAAAAGGCATGACTTTAAACTGAAAACTACCCAGGGGGCTGTTGAAAGCAGTTTTCCATTCATCACCTTTTCTTATTCTCACCCGATAATACACCTCTCTTAGGTTTAACTTGGTAAAAATTCATCCTTTCACCAGGTGGGCTAACATGTCTTTCATTAAAGGGAGAGGGTACATATTCTCCATGCTAACTGTGCTTAATCCTTTAAAATCCATGCAGAGCCTCAGTGATCTTTTTTTCCCTTAAAAAGTACGGGGGTAGTCACTTTGGTTCAATAAAACCTCTCACTAAATTCTTATCAATGTATTCTCTCAATTCCTTCACTTCGAGCGATATCATTGCATGCATCTTTGGCTTAAAAATTTGGCTCCTGGTAGAATCTCAATGGCACAGTCAGTGATTCTATGGGGGGGGGGGGTAGGATGTCACATTCCGTCTCACTGAACACTTCATCCAAGTCTCGGTATTCACTAGGAATGAGAGGCACTCCTGATAGGAGATTTGCTGCTGCCTTTAGGGTTTCAGAAGGCTGATCTGGGATCCTGCTGGTGTCACTACAGCGGATGGGGGGTGATGACCCTCCGGCTAATCTCAGAGTTCTCATTCTGTTCTCCCACCATACTAAAGGTTTCCATTGTCCAACCAGGCTAATCCCAAGATCACCTCAGTCATTTTTTTAGACCAGCACAAACCAGATAAATTCCCAATATTCCCCCACCTATAGTTGTACTGGCTCTGTTAGGCGGGTGACTAGAGCTCCACCCAGTAAGGACCCATCTGCCTGTTCAAATCTCATGGAGAAGGAAAGCTTTTTAGCTCTGAAACCTAACTTGAGAACAGTAGGAAGGTTGATTAGACATTGTGAACACACAGAATCTATCAGTATATGTAAGTCCATCTGTGCTCCTATCTTAGAGACCAAGAGCTTGGCAGAGAGGCCGACTCACCATCGGGACAGGCTGACTCACCATCGGGTCATTTGCTCCTTCATCATCGCTGTTATACGGAGTGGGTGAAAGAACGGCTTCAGTTGGGGCCTCGGCTTTCTCTTGAGTAGGGCAGGTAGTAGTGGCTTGCTCTTGGTTAATCTAACTTGATTTTTCTCTGGTGGGCTGCAAACTCCCTTTTGGTTTTGCTCGTGTGGTCAAACCACTTCTTGGCTGAGGGAAAGGAACTAGACAGACAGCTGCTCGGTGACCTGGCTGGTCACATCTAAAACATTTGATTGGGGGTCCAGCTGATGCTTTTGGAGCTCCAGTGGTCCCAGCTGGTGGGGCTCATCAGGAAATCTAATGCCTCGCTGGATCTGATTTCGGTCTAGGTCCAGGGATCAGTGGCTTCCTGTAGCAGTTTAACTCGATGTTTAAATTCACGGCCAAGCAACCACTTGATCATGGATCCCCCTGTAAATGCATGCCTGGAATAGATCTGGGTCCAATCCGGACTTGAAATGATGAACTGGCGATCACTCAGGCCACTGCACAATTCTGCTAGACACTCTCTGGAGTTCACGCATGTATTCCTTTGCTGGCCGATCCCTCTGTTTCACCTCATGAATCTCTTTTTCAGCTTGCAGGGCTAGGGAACCATCTTCAAACTTGGTCTTAGTCCTTGGATAAACAGATTGAAGTTCCATAGCTCAGGTGATTGCTCATTATGCAAGCCATTGAACCACTGCTGCCTCCCCCAAGTTTGTCGCTACCACATCCACCATGTTGGCAGGGTCTGGATAGGCACTGGCATTCCGGTTCATGTGGGAGTGCACTTGATTCAAGATGAAAGTTAACTTCTCGCAGTCGCCATCAAATGTGGGCTTGAAAGGAGGGGCTTCCATGGGTTGCTGCTGATCTAAGAGAGCTGCAGTAATCCATACTGTTGCCATTGATCTCGTGAGAGCCCTGCTGCTTGGTGAGCTCTTAGTAGGGGCTCTGGACTGGTGTGGCATCAGTGAGGTTTGGGACTAATTCACCAGGGGTACCAATCTGGATTCGGTGTATAATGATAATGGTCTGGACTAGCATGATGCTCATATTAATCCAGACTGGCCTGATGTGGATATCAATCAGGACTTTCTGTGGATTGGCAACGATCAGGGCTTGCTCTATGCTGATAACGTTCAGGGCTGATCTCGCATGGGTACCGGTCAGGACTCGCATAGTGATTGTATCCATAGGGGCTAACATATCGTTGCCAATGGTCAGGGTTGGCATAATGTCGATGGCGATCAGGTCTGACAGGCTGCTGACGCCAGTCGGGGCTATCATGATGCTGATGCCAGTTTGGGTTTTGCCTCCGCATTGGGCTCAAAGTCAAAGCTGGTGGCTTTTGTTGTGGGGATGCGGCTTGGGCCCCAGCTATTGGACTTGGACTTCCCCTGGATTGGGGATGGTCTTGGGGGCGTCTGTCATCCTGTTCACTGGAAAGGAACTGACAGGTGACCTGCTCCTTTCCTCCTACCTCCTACCTTCAAACTACTCTCTTAACAACTCAACAGATTGGCTCCAAATTGCAGTCAGATATTTCCACTCACTCGACTCATCCCAAGGTGCTAGTTGTTTGGCACCTCTCCAGTTAGGAGAGCATGATTCATGAGAAGCAGTTAGTGGGAATTCAGCATCAGCAGCCTTTACTGAACTCTTTTTCAGTTGGTTTGTTTCTGAATGCCAAGTGTCTCTGATGGATAGCACCCCCTCTGATAGCAATAAGGGCTCCACCTGAATCTCCTTTTTCTTTGGCCTCGCACCCTCTGCCAGAGCCACTGAAGTCGCACTCTCTTTGGGGTGATGTTCTGCACCCCATCCACTGATGTTATTGCTATAACTTCGAGGAGAGAAACAGGCTCTTCCATTTTCTCCATCATGGAATCTTTCCTGAGTCTTTGGGTAGTCAACTGGAGCTCAGGATTTTGTGGTATTAAAATAGTTTTCAGACTTGGGTTAATGTCATGTTCTGGTAGATGAGACCAATTAAAAGAACTTCAAGGCAAGAAATTCTTCCTCAAAGAACATTTTTATTTGGCTACAAAATAACAGCACATACAAAGGTGAACCCAAGACTAAATTTCCCTCCCCCTGGTTATAAAGTTGCAAGTTGCAATTCCTACTTCAATTAGATGTCGTAAATCACATTCACCAATTGTTAGTAAATGCAGGCACTCCCCCCAGCTCTCCAGCCTGCCAAAATGTTATCAGTAATGATCTTGGTTCCCATACATGAGAATTGTTATGGCTAACTTAAAACTATACTTCCCCCCTCCTTTCTTTCTAAATATATAGCAACTGAAAATGAAATAAAAACAGCTTCAGTTCAGTTCATTGCAGTGTTGACAATAGGTCTACATCAGAGCTATCAAGATGATAAAGTGCCCGTAAGGAAAAATGCTAAAGAAATTGTTAGAGTTGTTGGTTATAATCAAACTAGGAAAAAAAGGGAATTCAATGGCTGTCTTTGAATATTGTTTATTTTTTGTTTCTTATTCTGAAGACTTATTTATTTTAAAACATTTAAGGAACAACATACATGACTATTTGAAGAACTGTTCTATAGAAAAGAAGGAACACTATCACTGAAAGTTGTTGCTGAAGACAAAACAAATAAAATGGATTTAAATTACAAGAAAACAGATTTCATGTGAACATTAGAAATAGTTCCTAACTCAAGAGCTACTCAGAAATGGCACCTACTGACTCATGGATCTTCCTTTGTTGAACACGTTTAAGTAGATGCTGAGATGATATCATCATGGATGCTTGGCTGAGCAGGAGTTTGATCTATTAGTTCCACCCAACCCTTGATTTCTATGAAAATGTTCTTCATAAGGGATCATATGGCTTTTCTTTTCAACATCTTTTCTACAATATTGTTTTTAAGAAGAAGCATCCAAGCCATGTCTGGTGATCTTCCTCCCCATCATTGTTGAGGTGTGGTCGGTATATGTTCCATTCAACACTGCTTTAAGATTGCTAGAAGGCATATGAGGATGTCCAGCCCTGCATGCAAGTCAAGGCCCTTGATTTACTACATTAAGGAGCTGTGCTGGTGCAGTGGTTAGAATGCAGTATTGCAGGCTAACTCTGCCCACTGCTAGGAATTCAAACCTGACCAGCTCAAGGTTGACTCAGCCTTCCATCCTTCAGAGGTCCCAGATTATTGGGGGCAATATGCTGAGTCTAAGTGCTATTGCTATCAGATCTTCAAACCTCAGCCTTGAAAACTAATTGAGGACAGCATAATCACCACCAAATTATGCATCAGTAGGATCGTGAGACAAAGAGGAACCTCGTTAATTCTTTCTCTTCTGGGTAGTACCTTGCACTTCAATAACTGCCAAAGTCAAGCAGCTAAATTTTTGGAAGATAAATTATATATTCATTTTGGGTAGGATCCCAAAATGACCCTTCCCTTTTCCAGCAGCCCTATGTGCTCTATCCTTACTGGTCAAAAAAATGTCCTAATGCCCTGAAGGGGCATTCGGGGAGGGGGCAGGATGGCATACTATTGTATGCTGACAGCTCTGTGTTCATAAATGAATGGTCTGAAATCATTATGGGGAAAAAAAAGAATCATGTGTGACTAGCACAATAACAACTTAGCAAAATAAGATGCCTGGCAATTAAGGAGGAAATCAGTCCAATAGGAAAACTGTTGTACATATTTCGTACTCCATTAATTATAGGGAAATTATATTGGTTTTTTAATTATAAGTGATCATGGACAGATTTGTTTTGTGCACAATTTTAAATTTCCAAACTGGGATATACCTGCATGCTCAAAGCCATAGTTTTAGTTTTGCAGACCCTTTTGTAAATGCATAAAATATTATAATGGAGGGGTAATGACCTGGAAAAGTATACATATTATTAATATGCAGCATATAAAACAATTAGCATTATCCAGCAACTCAACTGCTTAGAATATCATGATATATAGACAAACTATACAAGTATTAATGGAATGGAATGGAATGGGGCTGCAAGGAACCTTGGAGGTCTTCTAGTCTAGCCCTCTGCTCAAGCAGGAGAACCTATACCATCTCAGACAGGTGACTGTCTAGTCTTTTCTTAAAAATCTCCAGTGATGGAGCACCCATGATTTCTGGGGGTAAGCTGTTCCACTGGTTGATTGTCCTCACTGTCAGGAAATTTCTCCTTAATTCCAAGTTGCTTCTCTCTCTGATCGGTTCCCAACCATTGCTTCTCATCCTTCCCTCTGGTGCTTTGGCGAACAACATGGCCCCCTCTGCCTTTATGGCAGCCCCTCAGATACTGGAATACTGCTATCATGTCTCCCCTATTTCTTCTTTTCTTTAGACTAGCTAAACCCAAGT
Organism: Crotalus tigris; assembly: GCF_016545835.1. NCBI lineage: Eukaryota > Metazoa > Chordata > Lepidosauria > Squamata > Viperidae > Crotalus > Crotalus tigris. The sequence goes on along the minus strand of NW_024096551.1, from coordinate 6,769,140 downwards.
CCCGTAGCCATTCTTCATATGTTTTAGTCTCCAGGCCTTTGATCCTCTTAGTTGCTCTTCTTTGAATTTTTTTTCCCAAACTTTCAACATCTTTTTTGTGATGTGGTGACCAAACCTGGCTGTAGTAATCCAGGTGTGGTCTTACTAGGGTTCATAAAGTGGTAATAATACTTTGTGTTATCTTGATTCTATGCCTCTGTTTATACAACCCAGGATTATATTAGCTTTTTTGGTTGCTGTTACACACTGTTGGCTCATAGTCAAGTGATCATCCACTAGGACTCCAAGGTCCCTCTCACAATTGCTGTTTTTAAGCCAGGTTCACCCAATCTGTATTTGTACCTTTGGTTTTTCTAGCCTACATGTAAGATTTTGCTTTTCTCCACACTGAAACTCATTTTCTTGGATAGGGCCCATTGTTCAAGTTTGTCAAGATCTTTTATAATCCTTAGTTTGTCTTCTGGGTGTTGGGGACTCTTGCCAGTTTGATGTCATCTGCAAATTTGATGAGTTCCCCTTCCTCATCTAAGTCATTTATGAAGATATTGAAGAGTACTGGACCTAAGATGGAACCTTGTGGTACCCACTGCTTACTTCTCCCCATATGGATGTAGTGCCATTGACAACTACTCGTTGAGAATGGTTTGTCAGCCAGCTACAGATCCATCTGGTGGTGATGTTGTCTATTTCAACTTTTCCTAGCTTACCAAGGAGTAGGTTGCGGTCTACTTTGTCAAATGCCTTATTGAAATCTAAGTAAATAATGTCCACTGCATTTCGCTGGTTACTAGGTTTAGTCACTTTATTGAAGAATGAGATAAGATTGGTTTGGCATGAACTAGTTATGACTTTGTTTGCTTCTAGTTGTTCACAGATCTGTTTTTTGATTATCTTTTCTAGGATCTTCCCAGGTATTGATGTTAAACTGTAGTTTTCTGGGTCATTTTTTCCCCCTTTCTTGAAGATGGGAACCACATCAGCCCTTTTCCAATCCTCAGGTACTTCCCAGTGCTCCAGGATTTATGAAAGATAAGGTGCATCAGTTCTGAGATAATATCTGCCAACTCTTTTAGAACTCGGGGATGTAGTCTGTCGGGTCTCGGTGATTCATATTCGTCAAGGTTGGGTAGGTGTTCCCTTACCATTTTCTTGCTTATTTTAATTTTTGTTTCGAGTATGCTTTTTGCAGTGTTTTTTTTTTTTTTTTTTTTTGGTGTGTTGGGCTATAGTTTCTTTCTGTGTGAAGACTGACGCAAAGTATGAGTTGAGCAGCCCTGCTTTCTCCCTGTTGCCTGTTAGAGCCCCTAGCTTGCTGCTCTATATCTGGATAAACCTAATTGATTTATTTGCTGTTTTACCCTACCCTGTTTTTGTCTTTCAGGTGAATTTACTGTTTTTTTAAGGGGGGCATATGTCAGACCGCAAAACTCCTTATCTGTTCTCTCTTCTATCTTTTTGGGGCCTTGTTGGGGGAGGGATATATGGGGGATTCATAGTGTTAACTTTCACTTTCTCCTTCTTTGGTCTCCTCCTTTTGAGAATGGAATGTATCTCCTTATCTGCAAGACAGTTACCAGGAAACAAAAGCTGGAGAATCCTTGAGATGCATGCCTACCATGTCAGTTAACCACACACCAAGCGACCTGTGAATTGGCTGGATTTCAAACAGACATTATGACTTTGGTGGGAGGAGGCATGTTGCTTGCTTAATTATATTATTCACGTGGGCTTTTCTTCAGATCTCACCTTGAATTCCCTGCTATCTCTAGTCCCTAATAAAAGTTTCCTTTTGAGACAATGCCTCTTTCAAGAGTTTTCTTGGGTGATTAGTTGAAGTGGGTCTTGCAGAAGGCAAGATCTGCATAGTACTCAACCTGGAGAAGTGAACTGCTCTACCGAGGGAGTTGCAACCAAATTCTAGATGGAGGAATTCCAGTTAGGGCAATGGGCCAAAGACCTCCTCAGCCTTGAAGCTAGCAAAAGCCTCTCCAGAAACCTGGAGGTAGCTGGACCATCTGGTGAAGATTGAGCCAGATGGTTACTCGAAGTCAGAAACAAAGAAGGTTGGGAGAAGAAAGCCCCAAAAGTCACCTTAACCCAGGGAGGAGGTAAGAAAAAAGCCAAGAAGAAGAATCCAGACCCTGCCCCCCCCCAGACAAAGATGCAGAGAAAGAAGACTCCAAACTGGAATCTATGAAAGCTTTAATGGAATATGTGAAGAAAACCCTTGATGAGTTTAAAATGCAAATGAAAGGGGGCTGTGAATCCGAAGAAGAGTCAGAGGGGGAAGAATCTGAAGAGGGAGAATCGGAGACCTGAGAGGCAGTACTGTCGGTGCCAAAGGTGCAGCCCAACCATGAGGCCATCCGTTACAAGCCACCAGGGACAGACCCCCTCAGCCAGCAGAAATGAATTCAATCCCAATTGGAGTAAAGTTTGACAGAGACCCCAAAAGGCTGGGGTATTTTCTTTCACAGATGTTCACCTATATGCAGATCTTTGGGAGAACACTGCCCACAGATGTCGAGAAGGTACACATGGTCATCTTAGCGCTGGAAGAGGCGGCGGCTGATTGGATAGTGACTCTTTACAACTGCAATGCTTCTGACCTGAGAAATTTTAACTGTTTTATGGCTGCACTCTGAAGGCTTTTTAAGGACTGGCTGGCAGACAAGAAAGCCCAGGAGTGCATAAAGACTGTAAAGCAAGGGAGAAGACCCATTGCTGAATACACTGAAGAATTCAGAGAACTGGCCAGCTGCCTTTGTTGGCCAGAGGAGATCCTGGTGAGTTGTTTCCAGGACAGGCTGAATGAGAAGCTGTATAATGCTTGCACAGTTTGGGGAGCCCTGGGGCGACTTTACAACTGCTAGCTGAAAAGGTAGAAATCACCCAATATAAGTACCTAGATCGCCCTGTGAGGCAAAGTTTTAGCCAAAACCAGAGAAACGATGAGACTCTGCATGGGCTCCTCCCCCCCCCGCCTTGCAGCACAGCATGTTTTAAGTATGGAAAGGAGAGGCATCACACCGCTGACTGCTGCAGCAAGATGCCCACTAAGAGAGGGGACCACCTGCCAGCTGGAAGGCCTCCCTCATGACCTAGAGAAACTTCCATGAACTCTGTGGAGGCCGTGGAGCTCCCTTGGGACTGTAATCCAATAGGTTGAGCTCCGGCCCTATGAGCAGGTGACCCTGGAGAAATGGAGGATGACGACAAGGACGACCCATTGGTGAGTGGGCCAATTGACCCCATAACAGTGCCCTTAGAACTGTCCATTCCTGGCACTGGAAAGAGTAAAACTAGTCGCCCTATTGGACTTGGGTTGTACCCGATGCATGGTGAGCCCAGAACTGGTGGGGAAGATGGGAATATCCCTCAGGAGATTAAAGACTCCAATTATGTTTTGCCAACTGGATGGATCCATTGCGGAAGGGATGGCAGCTAGTTTTGCCACTAGACCCTTATGCATCGACCTGGGGAACCACATTGAGACTTTGGCTTTCATTGTGGCTCCTGGAATGGAGTGGCCATTAATCCTGGGGTTGGCATGATTAAGGAAATGGAATCCTGTGGTTAATTGGAGGGAGGGGCAATTCAAATTTGCAGAGGAGGAAGCCCTACCCATAGCTAAAGAAATTGGTGGGAGATGTGGATTACATTATGAATTTGCCTCCGCCCTTAATGAGTCAGAGCTGCAAAGCGTTCCAATGGAATATCGAGATTTAGTTGAGGCATTCAGTGAGCAGAGAGTGGATAAATTCCCCCCTCACCATCCCATAGACTGTGCTATTGAAATCATCCCAGGAGAAAAACTGCCAAAACCAAAGATGTATTCCATGACTCCTAGAGAACTGAGTGAACTGGAAAAAATTATAACGAAAAACTTACAATGGGGTTTTATTGAACCAGCTAAACCTCGAGTGGCTGCTCCTGTCCTATTTATAGAAAAGAAGGATGGTTCTCTTTGTCTCCATGTGGACTATAGAAGTCTCAACACTGTGTTTGTAGAGAAAATGTATTGCCTACCATTAATGAAAGACATGTTAGCACACCTATCAAAGGGGAAAATCTTCTTGAAACTAGACCTGAGGGAAGCTTACTACCACATAAGGATTAGGAAGGGAAATGAATGGAAAATGGCTTTTAATTGCCCACTAGGATATTTTCAATTCAAAATACTCCACTTTGGACTGCAGGGGGCACCTGTTGTTTTTATGCAATTAATAAATGATGTGTTACAAGAACACCTGTATAAAGGGGTTTTGGTTTACCTGGATGACATCCTTATCTACACTGAAATGAAAGATGAACACATCAAACTGGTTAGGGCTGTTTTGAAAAAGTTATGTTCTGCAAAGCTGTAAGCCAAATTATCTAAATGTGAGTTTCACAAAGAGAGTATTGACTACCTGGGGTATCGCATATCCCAGGAGGGGATAGAGATGGACCTGGGAAAGGTGAAGGTGTACTTGATTGGGCTACCCCAAGAATCAGGAAACAACTCCAGAGTTTTCTGGGGTTTACCAATTTCTATAGACAATTTATTCCATTGTTTGCCCAGATTGTACTCCCAATCACTAATCTGTTAAAAACCAAAGGGGGGGATAAACTGAAGCCTAGCCAGCCACTAAAATGGATAGGTGAATGTCAAGCAGCATTTGAGAAACTTAAAAAAATTGTTCTCCATGGAACCAATCCTAAAGCATCTAGACCCAGACCACAATTCATCATCCAAGTTGATGCCAGTGATGTGGCTGTGGGGGCTGTATTTTTACAGAGAAATAAGAAAGGGAGGTTACAGCCTTGTGCATACACCTCCAAGAATCTGTCAGACACTGACAAAGATGGGCAGCTTGGGAAAAAGAAGCCTAGGCAGTACGGTGGGCTTTACCTGGAGGCATTTTCTTGAGGGGCATAAAATACCATTCCAGGTATGGACCGATGATAAAAAACTAGAGGCTATGAAAACACCCAGGAAACTTTCTCCAGAACAAGCAAGGTGGTCACAGCATTTTCACAGATTTAATTTCATGATCCATTACCTTCCAGGGGGAAAGAATGTTTTAGCTGATACCTTATCAAGATTACTTCAATACAACAGTAAGAAACCTAAGATAACTAAACCTTTCCTGCAGCCTTATCAGTTAGCTGCCCTGGTCACTACTAGGGCTCAAACTAAAGTAAAAGAGCCAGAAAATAAGACTTTACTGCTAGAATTCAAACAAGCTTTAGATACCGATGAATGGTTTCATAATCATAACCATCTGTGTGTGCTCAAAGACTGATTGGCATGGGTTGGGGAGAAAATCTATGTCCCAGCTAGTTTGACAATTAAAGTGATGGCAGCTGGATATGAATCAAAGACTGCTGGGCACTTTGGTTTTGTAAAAACCTTGCACCTCATTAAAAGGCAATTTTGGTGGCCTGTATTAAAAAAGGACATTGCAAGCTATGTAGTCAGTTGTCCCATATGTGCAGCTGCTAAATGATGTCAAGGGAAATCCACAGGGCTTACTCCAACTGGTAGCAAGCCCATCAGCACCATGGAGAGAGATTTCCATGGATTTTATTGTTGAACTGCCTGAGAGCGCTGGAAATACAATTATCTGGGTGGTTACAGACCTGTTTTCTAGACAAGTGCATTTTATACCCTGCCCCAAAATTCCTACTGCAAAAACTTTAGCCAAACTTTTTGTGCAACACATATATTGTTTCCATGGTGTCCCACATTGGATTATTTCAGATTGAGGGGTCAAATTCACTTCCAAATTCTGGAGAGCTTTTCTAGATCTTTTGGGACCTAATCAAGGGTTATCATCCTCCCATCATCCCCAGACAAATGGGGGAACAGAACGTCTGAACTCAGTTCTAGAACAATATCTAAGGTGTTTCATAAATTATCAACAAGACAATTGGTCAGACTTATTATCTTTCACTGAAGCGGCTTACAACAATGCAGTACATTCCAGTACTGGGTTTACTCCTTCCCAAGTTGCCAAACTTTTGTGGCCATACCAGAACTCCGCGTCAAGGAACCTAAAATCCCCTCATTGAAAGACTGGATGAAGCAATTGCAAAATACCTGGCCGGTAGTCCGTAAAGCTCTCAATGAGGACAGAGAGGCATGCAAACTCCAAGCAGACAAAAAGAGGATGGAGCAAAAGCCTTGCAAAGTTCATGAATGTGTATTTCTCTTTATCAAATATTTAAAATTGTTACAACCTCAAAGAAATTAGGCCCTAAATACATTGGACCTTTTGCAATTACACGCATCATCAACCCAGTAACAGTTGAGTTAGATCTGCCAAAAAATCTACAGAAAATCCATCATGTGTTCCATTGCAACTTGCTTAAACCAGAAGTCACTTCCACTCTCAGACCCCCTGCTCTGCCACTGCCTACACCTATCATGGTTGAGAGTGAACAACATTTCAAAATTAAAGACATTCTAGACTCTGGAACCCATCATGGAACGACCCAATACCTGGTCTCGTGGAAAAACCTCCGAGCATCCCAAAATGAATGGGTGTATATTAGATTGCTGCAACAGTTTCACTCTCTATATCCAGATAAACCTAATTGATTTGTTTGCTGTTTTCCCTTCCCCTGTTTTTGCCTTTCAGGTGAATTTCCCATTTTTTTAGGGGAGCCATATGTCAGACCCCAAAACTCATCTGCTCTCTCCTTTCTTCTATCTTTTTGGGGCCTGCCATTATTGTTGGGGAAGGGGTACATGGGGGATTCATAGTGTTAACTTTCACTTTTTCCTTCTTTGTCTGGCCTCCTCCTGTTTAGAATGGAATGTGTCTCCTTATTTGGAGACAGTTATAAGGAAACGAAAGCTGGACAAGACCTTGAGATGCACACCTACTATGCCAGTTAACCACATACCAAGCGACCTATGGATTGGCTGGATTTCAAATGACATTATGCCTTTGGTAGGAGAGGGCATATTGCTTGCTTAATTATATTATTCACATGAGCTTTTCTTCAGATCTCACTTTGAATTCCCTGCTATCACTAGTCCCTAATAAAAGTTTCCTTTTGAGACAATGCCTGTTTCAAGAGTTCTGCTTTCTTGGGTGATTAGTTGAAGTGGGTCCTGACAGCATATATAGTTTGGGTGTTCTTTGGGCATCAGTGCATACACGTGCATACATCATTTATCTAGGCAGAAAATATTCCCAATGTAGTTTATAAAATGCAGTTGCATAATATTATTGCTACCCTATGTTTTTAATTACATCACTTACATGCATTAATGACTTCAATAGTTGCTCTCTAGGAAATAATAAATAGCTTAATTGTAAGAGAGACCCATCTCATTAAAATAATTTAAGAGATGCAACAGCATGACCAAAGACTTAATTTTTAACTCAGATTTTTATATTAAACTAAACAAAATCCTTCTATGCTTGTTGTAGTAAATATCCCAACAGGAAAGAGCAGCACATAAAGAATTCCCTCCAGGTGATCTGGAAGCCCTCACTGAAATAACTCAAGTTATTTTTCAAAGTTCATTGCTCAAGTTATCTTAATATATTTCGTATTGTTGCAACCACAGAACATTAGCATTGTATTCACTTCTAACTCATGCAATCTCAACCGCACATTCAGAACAATTAGACCATATTGTTCTTGGACCTTAAACAGTTAAAAAATGCATTTGAATTTGTTTGCATAAATGCTTACAGCTGATATCAAATATTTTAAAATTGTAAACCATAATATATTTTGGTTTTATCAGTTACAGACTGGCATCTCTACTTGAATGGCTGGATCCTATCAATGAAAGCCTCAAATTATAGCCCAATTCAGCTATGGAGCATTGTTCTGAGGTCCCCCCACCCACCCCCATCGCTCACAAAAAATATCATTACTCAGCAGTTTTGTTTGCTCACAGTGTTAAACTATAATTTATCATTAAGAGGAAGAACTGCTCCTATTCTCCTTTGTTAGGATGGGCATGGACGGAATCGTTATTTTCATTTTTTATTAATCATAGTTTTCATCCATTTAAAGAGTGGAATAGTTGAGGTTAAACTTAACTGATGTTGATAGAAATAAAGGAACTGGAAATCAGTTTGGTCTCATGGTTAAGGCACCAGGTTAAAAAGCAGGAGAACATGAGTTCAAGTCCCATCTTAGTCATGAAAGTCAGCTGTGTGACTTTGGACCAGTCACTTTCTCTCAGTCTAACCCATCTCATAGGGTTATTGTTGTGGGAAAAATAGTAGGAAAGTGTGTTGGATATGTTCACTGTGTTATTTGTAAAAATAATAAAGGTGGGATACAAATTATATAAAATAAACTTCATACTAAGTTTATGAAGCTAGTCTGCTTTAATCATTAAATAATTTTAATAATTAGAAAGGTCAATTAACACAGGGGTTCAAATGTACAGGTAGTTCTTATTCAGCAACCAGTTTGGAGTAATAGTTAAGGTGCTGGCCTAGAAACCCAGAGACGGCGAGTTCTAGTCCTGCCTTGGGCATGAAAGCCACCTGAATGACCTTGGGCCAGTTGCTTACTCTCTCTCTCAGTCCCTCACAGGATTATTCTTGTGGGGAAAATAGGAGGAGGAAGAATGTTGGCCGCCTTGAGTTATTTATAAAGTAATAAACTCAGGATAAAAATCTAATAAAAATAAATTAAAATATGATTGGGACTGCCAACAGATTATTGAACAAAGCAGTCATTAAGTAAAACCTGACTCTGCTTATGATCTTACTTCAGTATTTCTTTACAGACTTGCAAAGGTTATAAATGCAAAAATTGATCATAAAGTTAATTTTTCATCAATGTAACTATGAATAGGCACTAAACAGGGCAATCACTAAATGTGAACCATCTGTAATGTTGAACTGGTTAATGGAAGGTGAAGAAATAGAACATGTATTAAAGGAGCAAGATTTTAAAGCTACAGAAACATTTAGCGTTATATGTAAACCCAGTCACAGTCTTAGGATAAAAGCATTACAATTGCTATCATAAACAGTATCAAATATTCAGAAACAGAAACAAATTTACGCAGTGTTTTGCTACTGAAATATAAGATAAGCACCAATGTAAGGAAAGCTAAAATCCCCAAACTGCTTCAATTTATAGTACATCAAAATGAATTGCTGATGCTTTGGGGTCACTTCAGAAACATAATAGTAGGGTTGGGAAGAAAAGAATTTCAAAAATAATAATGGGTTTTATTTTGCAGTATCAAAGAATGAAGATGGAAAAGGAATGGAGGAAATGCATTAATTATTGTCCCCAGTGTAGTTATATTAATTATCAAGAAAGACTCAGTTAAAATGCAAAAGATAAAGCAGAATAGGGTACAGCAGACAAAACATGTCTATTTTTTATCATTTGACAAGTTTAGACCATTATCGCTTTTTTCCTCCCTGACACACAGTCTTCCAGCAAAGCATGTGAACATGCTCCCAGACAAGTGAGGGAGAGGACCTAAGCAAACTATAAAATGATCAAAGGCTGTTTCAATATCATAAAGTATAACTATAGTGGGAAAATAGACAAGATGATAAAAAGAAGCAGATGACTTTGAAATGTAAGTCTGGTAAGGGGGGGAGCTATATCCACAGGATTTTCAAATAAGAACTTGAAATAATAGTGCTTTTTTTTCACAAGAGCATCTGAAGGAGCAAACATGATATTGGAAAGCTTTTAAACAAGAAACATGTCTCCTTTTCAGAAACTACCAGAATTCTTACATGGAATCCAGATTATTCAGTTAAAAACTGAAGAACTGAACAGGGACATTGAGCATCAAGTAGAAACCAGAGGAAGTTAAGAGAAAGGGCATCAAAGTTAATTCAAGTTGTGAATTAATTAAAATTATTACACAAATAGAAAATGATACTCTTATGCAATGGGCAGCAATCATTCAGAAAGCAAAGATGGGAAAACTAAAAATACTAAGAGCATGATAAATAATAACAGAAGAAAAAGCTCAGCTTTTCCCAAGCAACTTAGATGGGTTTGATGCCATATTTAATACTTGACACATGAAACTTGTTTATTTAAAACAATTGTATCTCACTCTTCTTCACTCTTAGCTAAAACAAAAAACTCACCACATAGCTTAAATAAAATGATATACTGTCCATGTTTATATGTGTTCTAAACAACTTGAAAACCTCATGAAAACCATAACCCAAGAGCAGTAGTACCATATGTCATGTCTTTTGATAGAGTTCAGAAACATATATAAGGGTTAAAAATGGAAAATGCTATATACAGTATATTGGACATGTTCCTTTCCACAAAACATGCTCATCTTATCCCAATTATCCCATACATTTTCTTTACAAAAGATTTGGAATTGAGGTCATGGAATAGGCACGTAGGGGGCAAGCAGATGATATAGGAAGTAAAAGTCCCTTCCCCCTCTCTGCTTTGAACCTTCTGCTAATCATAGCATGAAGAAGACTCTAAGGCAGCGGTTCTCAACGTTTGTGTGACGGCGACCCCCGTCACACAAACGTTATGCGCATGCGTGGCGCGGCGTGCATGGGGGTGGGGCCCCCCGCGCGCGGCACGCATGCGCGGTGCCCCCCGTGCGCGGCGCGCATGGGGGCAGGCCCCCGCACACGGCGCGCATGCGCGGCGGCGCCCGCACACGCAGCGCGCATGCATGGCGGCGCCCCCGGAGGCACGGCACCGCCCCCATGCGCGGCACGCATGCGCGGCGCTGCCCCACAGAGGCGCGCCGCCCCCCATGCGCGGCGCGCATGCGTGGCGCCGCCCCCCGGAGGCGCGCCGCCGCCCCCACACGCGGTGCACGTGCGCGGCACCGCCCCCCGGAGGCGCGGCGCGCCCCCGGAGGCGACAAAATGGCAGATCGCCGCATTTGGCGACCCCACAAAAGAGGTCGATCGACCCCAAATGGGGTCGCGACCCATAGGTTGAGAACCGCTGTTCTAAGGAATATAGATAGTCCTTGGCAGTGTTTTTTTTTTCTAAAAAAAAAAAAAAGGTGCTGGAACTCACACACGTCATACAACCTGCCTTGCCTACCCAACAAGGTTCCATCCAAAAAAGGTGCCGGAACTCTGTTCTGGGCGTTCTATGAGAAAAAAAGCCCTGTTTCTTGGATTACAACTGTTCATTTATTGACCATCAAAGTTTCAACTGCACTGAAAAAAGCAACTTATGACTGTTTGTCACACTTATGACCATTGCTGCACCTCCATGGTCATGTGATCAAAATTCAGATGCTTGGCAACTGACTCATATTTATGATGGTTGCACTATCCTGGGGTCATATGATCACCTTTTGTGACCAAAGTCAATAGAGAAGCCAGATTCACTTAACAACCCTGTCAGTAATTTAACAACTACATTGATTCATTGAACAACTGTGGCAAGAAAGATTGTAAAATGAAGCAAAATTCACTTAACAAATGTCTTGCTTAACAACAGAAACTTTGGGGCCAATTGTGAGTCAAGGACTACCTGTACTAGTAATCTAATACTAGATTACTAATTATAAACAATTGTATGAAACTTGATTTTTCAGCTCTTTACAGCTACAGCGGTTACAGCTTTATTTCTAAACACCATTCAATTCATGCTATATGGATTTTTGTCCCACCTGTTATGTTTTAATATGGCTTTTCACACTTTCTCATTTATATTGAACTATGTCCTGGTAAACTTTATTTAACATTAGAATAGAATACCTGATGACATTAGAACAAAAATGAAGAGATTATATTATGTCCAGAAGATGGCCTGTTGTAGAGAAAATGGGAAGATATACAGAGAAAAGGCTGGAAATTAATTAAGTAGGACAGACATGTCAAACACAAAGCCCGGGGGCCAGATGCAGCCTGCGAAGTGGTTTCATGTGGCCCGCGAAGCCATCCTGGAAACAGTGAGGGAATGGCCCCTGCTGCCTTGGCCATGGCCTAGGCCAGCCAGGAGCAAATGTACAATTTTGTGGTGGCCATCTATGCTGAAATGCATTCAGTCTTAGCTCCACAAGGCCATCTGGAAACAGCGAGGAACCAGCCCCTTCTGTGTTGGCCCTGACCCCTGGGCACACACTGGGGAGGTGTCGCCCTTTGTGAGGAATGAAGAAGTGCATCATTGCCTGGAAGTGGTCAGCAAATGGCCCTTGCCTACTTCACATATCCGGCTTGATGGGCTCCAGGGGAGTGGTTTCCTCAGGCAGCGGGGCACTCTCCTCACAGTGTTGAGAGGCTGAGCCAGGCGGCATGAATCCAAAAAGAAGCCCGCTGCCGCTCAGCCCCTAGCCTGCCCAATTTCAGCAGGCAGCAAGGTGCAAAGCTGGCGAGCTTCAGGCTGCCTGGCTCAGCCTCTTGGCACTGTGAGGCAAGCACCTCGCTGCTTTCAAAACCAGGCAGGCTGGGGGCTGGGCGGTATTGCACAGGTAACATCAACTCTCACGTTGCTCATGGCGTACTCTCCCCCAAAGCCCACCAAGCCAGATATGTGAAGTAGACAAGGGCCATGTGCTGGCCACTTCCAGGCAATGGTGCATTTTTTTCATTCCTCACAAAGGGTGACACCTCCCCAGCTGCTTGTCTGTTTTTCTCTCTCCCTCATCTCAAATATTTTCCCACCACTCTGTTCTTAGGAAGGAAGGAAGGAAGGAAGGAAGAAAGGAGAGGAAGGGTCTGAGGGAAGTCCTGCCTTAGTCCTGTTCTTCTGCCCTTTCACCATCCCCTTGCCCCTCCTCCTGGCCTATCCTGGGGGTCTCCCATCCTATTGCTAAGGAAGCTTTGGATACAAAGCCGGGTCTCCTCCCATGGAGAGGGAGTGACTTTGCCCTCATACCCATCATGAGCAACCTAGGTAAGGAGAGCAAGCACAGCAGCAGCAGCCTTGAGGAGGAGGTAAGTGCAGCTGGGCACCCCTTTGGGGAAGTGGGGCTGGGCTTGGTGCTGCGGGTGCCTGAGGACCGGGCTGGGCATTTGACCTCTGCTGCCCAGGCCTCTGGGAAGCCTGCGGCACCATCTAGGCCCCCCCTGCATGGCCTGAGAGGAACAGTGAGGCTCTTCCAGTGGACAATGCCTTGGTGCTTGCCCCGGTCTCACCCCCTTCTGCCAGAGACCCTCAAATCTGTCCCACTCCTGCCCAGGCCCCCACAGGTACCCTTGACATGAACAATGAAGAGCTGGCCATGCCCACCCAGTAGGCCACACCCACTCCAGCCATGCCCACCCAGTAGGCTGCGCCCACCCTGGCCACACTTACCCGTCCCCGAGGACAACTGCAATGCTGATGCGGCCCTCAATGAAGTAGGAGAAGGAAGCTAGACCACAAAGGGGAAGGAAAAATTTGCCCAGCAACTGGAATCTGGCAGAATATAATATTAAGAAAATGGATGTGAGGGGAAAGAATTCGGGACCAGACCAAGACTATTGCAAAACTGCTGTCTTCCCCAATTTCCTGATCAAAACATGGCCAGACTGATTGAGGGATACAATACTATATGTGTTGTGCCAATGATTTTGGGTCCAAAATCCTCCTTAGATTCCTCCTGACCTTACTGCAATCAGCATCTCTTAATAAAAGTACCTTTCACTTCAACTAAATGGAGTTGAGAGTTTTTCTTCCCCAAGGGATCAGACTGGGGCAGGTCTGACATTAGGCAGAATATGCAATGTTGGTCAACCCAGAGAGGATATCACCTCTACTGTGGGGACCATGTATGCAATATTGGATCAAGGGAGTGACCAGGAGGAGATTGAATGCTGGGGGAGGCTTCATCCAAGCCCCCTCCTATGCTGACTCTCTCCAGTTGGATGAGGAAGGTGAAGAGTTGCAGTGACCCGCCATGACCCAGGTGGTCCATGGGAGTTTTGAGGAAGACTGGGAAGAGAGATCCATGGAACAGCATGAACAGCAGTTGGAGCTGGAAGAGCTAAAGGAGGAGATGAGTGTAGAGCATGCCCAGGCCAACTGTATGATGGAACAAGTCACCAAGTTTATGCAGGGAGTCTTCAAGAACCTCAAAGTGTGCAAAGTGCTTGCCTGTGCCACACAATCTGCTTCCAGCCTCAGTGATTGATGGAGTGGCTGCATCCGTTGCAGTTGACAGCATTGGAGTTGGCTCCATAGCAACAGCAACCTCTGCCACCCCAGTGCCTGGAAAAGCAGTTTAACATGCCACCCCTGCAGGGTTGACACTGGTAAGAAAAAGTCACAAAATCCCATCACAGGGGGTGACGTTTAACAGAGATCCCCAGCAACTGGGGTTCTTCCTGGCCCAGGTTTGAACCTATATGCAAGAATATGGTCCTGAAATAGCTACAGAAGGCCGCAAGGTGAGGTGTGTCACCATGACCCCAGAAGGGGCCATGGAGAGGTGGATGGTCCCCTCCATAATGATGATGCCCCAGAGCTAAGAAACCTCAACCATTTTGTGATTTGAAGACCACCTGGCTGACTAAAAAACCAGATATTGCATAAAAACTATCAGGCAGAAAGTGTCAGATCCACCACCTTTGGCTTGGTGCCTCACTGGTGTCCTGCCATCAATGAACCAGGGAAGGGAGGGGAAACAACTGGGCAATAAAACTGCCCACACCCAAATTCAATGACAATGTCATGGTTCCGGTAGATGAGACCAATTAAAAGAACTTCAAGGCAATTTCTGGTTTTGCGCAGTAGCAGCCAAGAGATCAGAGGGTTCCATACCCTATGGCTGATTTTCTTCCTGTTAGGGGACCCTAAATGGGCCAGAAGTCACCCCAAAGAGGTGGCAAAGAAGGAAGTCCTGTGGACCATGGAGAGATAGAAGACGACCCAATCAGTCCGGGAGAAGCCTTCCAAAAACCAACAGGAGAAAGGCTAACCTAACTTCAGAGTCTAGCCCAAGCTACAAGCAACCAACGTCAAAAAGTACTACTTTAAACAGCGCGTTTGAATCTGGGTAAGAACATCAATTTTCTCTATCTTACTCATCAAATAATTTCCCGAAGAAAAAAATCCCAAGAAGCAAAAAAACCTCTGAAAGTGAAGGAGGGGGATCTTTGCCCCACCCTTTTACTAACGGAAGCAGCAAATTAAATCTTTTGTCAACGCTGCTAATATTGAATATTCTTGCTTTGACAAAATATGCAGAACTGTCTGGTATTTCTAGAGTTAATTCAGATGACAGAGAAAAGGGAGGAGAATAATAACAAAGCCTGAGAAAAGGAACAGAAGTAAATCTTTGCCCTCTAGGCTAATTGGAAGATGTGACTTGTGACTGCAAGATAAGGGAGGGGTTTAGCAAGAAAAGTTAGATGCCAGCAAGAGGAATTCAGATTCTGGCATACCTCCATGATGTGTCATCAATTTGTAACACTGTTAATAAAGGCTTTAGGATAAATATGCCTGGAAGTTCTTTGAAGAGTTTCATTAGTCGGAACCATGACATCATACCAGAATCTACAAATCTTTTAAACTAATTACGAGGTCCCGGACCTTGGTCACTATTCCTAATCTGAAGGAGATAGATGACAAAGATCTGGGGAAGATTTCATTATGAAAGAAGAAAGATGGCTTGAGGCCAGCCAGCCGAGGGAGAAAGAATTCTGGCAGATCTCCCAGCTGAGAGCAAAGACTTCAAAAGCAAAATGCAGACTTAACGAAGTTTTGGATGAGTCACTGGAAAGATTTCAAAACCCAGATGTGAAAAGCAGAAATCAATTCTGGAGAGAGGAGCCTATACCCCTCCCATGGCCCAGCAGAAAGCCTGTCAGAACCTGTCTTCCCCTTCCCTCTTCCCAACCCTGAAGAGAGAGGGAAGTCCAGTCTGAGGCATCTGCAGCAATGGGTAGATGGGGTTCCCCAGCAGATGGATGGTCAGCAATTTCTGAACTTGCCACAACTAATAGAGGCCTTGCAACAGCTTGGGGTGGTGCATAAACCAGGAGATCAGCAGCTGGTGGGAGACCGACCATACCAGGGAGAATGGCCACAGCCCTTGAACGTGCAGCCCCTGGGCATAAATCTGCAGCCAGGATTGGGCCAGCAGCAACTGCCTGTGTTTGCACCACCCTTCAAAGCAACCTTCGATGGGGACCCAGAGAAACTGATTTTTTTCTCAACCAAGTGCGTTCTCACTTGAATTGTTGGGCCTATCTCTACCCAGAACCAAGTGCCATGGTCGATGTCATTGTGTCCAACCTAGAGGGAGAAGCATCTGAATGCCTGAACAATCTATATAGTGAGCAAGTCCCCAAACTGGGAGATCCCCACCTTTTCTTCCTAGGGCTGAGAGAAAGATTTGAGGACCCATCCATAGGCCTCAAAGCAGCAGAGCAGATCCACAAAATAAAACAAGCCGGCAGGCCTACCCTGGAGTACATGCATTCTGCAAGACAGCAGGTCAAATAGAGGGGTGGCCTGAGCAGTCCCTAATCCATCACTTCATCAAGGTATTATAATTAGACGATCACCTCTCTCAGGCCTGCATCTATCGAGAAGTACCTGATCAGCTACAGTGGTACCAGACAGCAGTGAAGCTAGACGTTAAGCTCTCTTGCTATAAGAAGCCTCCTCCACACGAACCTGAGCAGCAACCAGAGCTACCCGGACAGCAATCATCCCCACAAAAGCCTTCAACTACTGCAATGGCTGAGAGACCCAGGCCACCTACACGCCCTTCCTTTAAGTGTTTTTGGTGTGGACAAGAAGGATATCGAGCAGTCACCTGTCCAGTCCCCTACCCCCAACTGGAGAGCAGACCAGAACCAGCAACGAGAAAGAAACCTGCTCAGCGGCTAACAAGAGAAAAATCCAACCGGGTCACGCAGGAACCTGTTGCCCAGATTATACCCACCACACAAGAGAATGCCAAGATTCCGGGTGGACCCACCCCTGCTCTACCCTCCATTAGCAGCGACAATGAAGGAGAGAACGACCCGATGGTGAGTCGACAAATCCCGCCCTTTTAACTGGCCACCAAACTTATAATCCCTAAGTCTGGGGCACAAACGGACTTAAATATGCTAATTGATTCTGGATGCACCCGCTGCATTATTAGTCTGCCGTTTGCCATGAAAATGGGCATACGGGCAAAACAGCTTTCCAAACCTGTGAGGTTTGAGCAAGCCAATGGTTCCCTGATGGGAGGGACTCTTGTCACACAATTAACCGAGCCCTTATGCCTAGAAATAGGTGCACACTGGGAGTTTATTCGCTTCCTGGTGGCCCCAAAAATGACTAAGGCGGTGACCCTAGGGCTAGCCTGGTTAGACAAATGGATGCCATTTATCTGGTGGGAGAAAGGAATGAGAACCGTGAGATTACGTATAGAGCCTAATCCCCCGACTGAGTCAAGCAATGTTACAGGGCACCTTAGGTCACCCAATGAGCGAGCGCACATCTGCCCAACGACTGACCAAATTGTTCCTGAAACATATCTACCGGCTGCATGGCGCCCCTAAACGAATAATTTCGGACAGGGGGGTACAGTTCACAGCGCAGTTGTGGAGAAGTTTCCTTATATTAATTGGATCATCTCAAGGTTTATCATCTGCTTTTCATCCGGCCACCAATGGGGCTGCAGAAGCTGCTAACAAAATGGTGGAGCAATATCTTAGGTGCTACGTTTCTTACCAACAGACGAACTGGACTGATCTCCTCCCTTTTGCAGAGGTGGCATACAATAATTCTGTGCACAGCAGCACCGGCTACATGCCTTTCAGAGTGGCCACAGGAAAAGAGTTCAGCCCAATACCTGAATATCCTCAGTGCCCTCCGCTTCCCAGACACATGACCAGTGGGTGAGAGGGTGGGAAGAAGTTTGGAGAAATACAAAAACTGCTTTAAAAATACTTTTGAAACCTATAAAGAGCAGGCTGATAAAAAGAGGACTCCCCAAAGAACATTCCAAGTTGGGGAAAATGTTTATTTGTCAACTAAATATCTACGCCTCAAATTACCCAGCAAGAAATTGGGACCAAAATTCTTGGGGCCTTTCCCCATACTAAGGATCATCAATCTGGTCACCGTAGAACTAAAACTCCCTAGACTTTTAGGAAAAATTCATCCAGTCTTCCATTGCAGCTTGTTGAAACCTTATCGGGGCTCCACTTTAAGACCTCCCCCGAAGAAGGCACCTGGGCCTTTCATAGTTGCGGGACAGACCCACTATGACGTGAAATGTATTATTGACTCTAGAATCTTTAAAGGGAAATTGTAGTACCTAGTACAATGGAAGGAATACCCGTTGTCTGAAGCCACCTGGGTGAAATCCATTGAGGTGAAAGCTGACAGGCTCATCAAAAGGTTTCATACGAAATACCCCAACAAACCAAAAATAGTCATTAACATATGCTTTTGTTTACATTACAGGATCTGTCCTTTTTGTAAGGGGGGGCGGATGTCAATGCTGCTAATATTGAATATTCTTGCTTTGACAAAATATGCAGAACTGTCTGGTATTTTTAGAATTAATTCAGATGACAGAGAAAAGGGAGGAGAATAATAACAAAAGCCCGGGAAAAGGAACGGAAGTAAATCTTTGCCCTCTAGGCTAATTGGAAGATGTGACTTGTGACTGCAAGATAAGGGAGGGGTTTAGCAAGAAAAGTTAGATGCCAGCAAGAGGAATTCAGATTCTGGCATACCTCCATGATGTGCTGTCAATTTGTAACACTGTTAATAAAGGCTTTAAGATAAACATGCCTGGAAGTTCTTTGAAGTGTTTCATTAGTCAGAACCATGACACCTTTTATGGAGGACTAAAACATATAGAAATGAAAATAAAACCTAAATTTGGATAAGTTTGAAATTGCTGAATGGTTAAGATTTTAATTTTAAAGACAACTGTTTATTTTGAAAATTGAAAAATGAATTGGTGGTGACATCTAGTGTGGGATGAAGACTATGATTTGGTAAAATCTGGAAAAAACTAATCTGTGCCTCTGACCTTCAAAGCTCTAATAATAGAGAACAGCTGTGACAAAATAGAAAATAATCTGGGCTACAGACAAAGAGAGAATTATAAACTTCAGGAAAAATTTTTTTTAACTCTTTGGATTAGAAATATCTACTTAACTGTGACTCCAAAGCTATTTGCAGAGAAAAAAAAACCTTGATTCTTGGCTATCATGGAAAATCAGAGACTTATAGAAAGAACTTATCAAGAAAAAACAAATACCTTTCAAGAGGAGATATATAATATTCTGCAACTAATTCAAATAACAATGATTTCCAAACACAAAGAAATCCAAAATAACTTTGAAAATATAAACCAATCTATCTCCAATTTAACTTTACAACAAAAAAATCCCAGAAAACAACAATAGAAAAGGAGCAAATAAAACAGATAACTGAATACAAATTAGAGGATAGAGACTTAAAGATGGAACCTAACAAAACAAAGATGTATGATTTAACTCAAGTGGAAAAATATTCACAAGTAATATTGGATTTGGAAAAGACAACTTATACTTTAAGACCACAAAACAAATTTGAGGACAAGAAAAAAGATTGGACAAAATGGACTGCAAAGATGTCAGAAACACCATGAGAACTGAAGAAACTAGAAATTATAAGAGAAACAGAGAGCAAAAGAAAGAAAAAGATTTTCAACAATATGAAAGGGCAAAACCCTCCTACAATGACATTGTACTTGACCTACCTTTCATATCTACAAGAATATGGAAAGTTTCTTTGATTCAGCAGAATATATCGATTAAGAAAGATACTGGAGAAAAGAAAAAGACTAAAGTGAAAATTAAGAAAATAGACGATGAGACCTATCAGAGAGAATATTTAAAAAAGAAACACCTGTTTGAATATGGTTAAAGAAATAAAAAGATTTTGGATATGAATTTTATTTTAAGAGGGATAAACCCCTCAAGTAACATAAATACTCTCTTTTTCTTCTCTTTTCTTACTTTATTTCTTGATATGAGTAATATAAAAAAGTTGGAATGGCGTATATAAAGGAAATGTTTTAGATTTTTAAATGTGATTGACTTTAAAAAAACTACAATGGATAAAAATGTTTTGAATAAGAGTTAAAAGATTAGATGACTAGATTGATTAAATGGAATATTTAAAGATTAAACATAACATAAAAACAATGGAAAATTTTTGGAAATAAATATGTATTAGCTTAGGAGGAACATGTATTTTAAGTAGTATACAGTACTATCTTTTTATTTTTCTTTACTCTTATTCTTTTTTTTCTTTTTTAGTCTTATTTATTTCTTAAGAAAAGTAAAAGTATTGGGATGGCTTACATGAGAAAAATAGACTTAAATATTTAAATGTTATTAACTTGGAGAAAATCTTAATCAGTAAGAATGTCTTGAACTTTGTGGGAAAAATAAATGTAAACAAGAACTGTAAACAGGATCTATAATGAGGCAACCAGAATAACTAGATAGAAAAGAAATATTATATTGATGTGATTATTATCTTTAGAAATATTAGGAAAAAAATTACACTTAATTGTTATCTATCAAAACAACAAGAACTGTATTAACTTAAGGTTGGCAAAAGAGAACATTATGGGAAAAAGAGGAATTCAGCTAAAGCTATTATAAGGATTATAGATCATAGAAACTAATTGTTAATGAATGTTTGTATATGTAAACCCAGATAACACACTGTTTACAAAATATTAAGGTAACCATGTTAAAAAACCAATAAAATATATTATTTAAAAAAAGAAAAGAACTTCAAGGCAAGGAATTCTTCCTCAAAGAACATTTTTATTTGGCTACAAAATAATGGCACATACAAAGGTGAACCCAAGACTGTATTTCCCTTCCTTTGGTTACAAAGTTACAAGTTGCAATTCCCACCCCAATTAGGTGTCATAAATCACACTCACCAATTATGAGAAAATGTGGGCACTCCTCCCAGCTCTCCAGCCCACCAAACTGTTATCAGTAATGACCTTGCTTCCCATACATGAGAAATGTTTTGGCTAACCCAGAACTACATCCCCTCCCTCTTTTTTTCTAAATATGTGGCAACTGAAAATGAAGTGAAAATGGCTTCAGTTGCAATGTTGATATTCGGTTCCCTTTAAAGAAAGGAGAAATCCTGCAATTCAAACAAGAATAAAAGTTAAAGAGTCCCTTCTTGGTTTATTAGGATGCTTATCATAGAATTTGCATATCAATCTATCAGCTTTTACATCAGTATATTTTACCCAGGTAATAATAATAATAATAATAATAATAACAACAACAACAACAACAACATGGATTGACTACAAAAAGGCATTTGACTCTCTGCCACATGACTGGATAATCAAGTGCCTAGAAATAACAGGAGTCAGTAGAAACATCAGAAAATTTGTGCAAAGATCGATGGCACAGTGGAAGACACAGTTGCAGATCAATGGTGAGAGACTGGGAGAGGTTAATATCAAGAGAGGAATATTTCAAGGAAATTCATTGTCACCATTACTATTTGTTATTGCACTGTTTCCTCTGTCAACAATACTGAATAACTCAGGACATGGCTATCAAACATCAAAAACATCTACTAGACCAGTGATGGGCAACCTTTTCGGCGTGGTGTGTCAAAATTCGGCAAAAAATCGAGCATAACTCGCGTGGTGTGTCACTTCGACAAAAAAACACAATTTTGCACAATTTATAGTTTAAACTACAAAAATGTATAATTGCAATATATAATTGTATTTAATAAACCAAAAACAAATTATTTAACATACCTGCTTAGTAACTTCTTTGTTCATCAATCTGTCGATTTCGTATGTTGCCCTTGATATTATTGAACTTGTTTGGGGTGCCGTGAACTGAGATAAGTGAGGGGGAGAGTGAATTCTTTAACTAACCTGCATATTAGTGACTTTTTTGTTGCTGAATTTCATTGGCTAAATCTTCAATTGAAGGTTGGTATTTTGTACACTTCAGGCCCAAGCAAGCGCTACTAACCTCATCTGTCAATCTGTTTCTTTTGTTGGTTTTGATATTATTTAATGCTGAGAATAAGGTCTCACAAAAGTACGTAGAAGGAAAAATTGTGAGTAAAGCTGTTGCTATATTTTTCAGGGTGCTAAAAGTGTCTGGTAGTCTGTTCCAGGCACTCCAAATTTCCTGTTCGTAGTGGCACTCATCTTGATTCTCCAAGCGGCCCCTTTCCAGATTCTCAAGCTTTGACCTCAAGTCGACAAACACCTGAGCCCAGATGCTGTCTTGAAATTCTGCAAGCTGCATCTCCAAATCATCTATTTGCATCCATTGGAAACCATTTAATTCCAAACTATTGTAGACTACTACATCAGGATACTTAATTATTCTCATGGTCTGTTCTAGGCTTCTAAATTGACTAAATCTATCAGTAAACTGGTCAAGTAACGAGTCTAAAACATGCTGGCACTTCATATGCAAGAGTTCCACTTCATTTCGTACAGCTGCACTGGCCTTCTCAAAATGCTTTTGTACTCGAGGAAAATACTTATACGTTTTAGTTTCTACATCTCGCTTGAAAATTTTTACTTTACTTTCAAAAGCTTTTATGTATCCAAACATAACATCAATACTTTTTCCAAAACCTTGTAACTTTAAGTTCAGTTCATTAACATGAACAGAGAGATCTGTAAAAAACATCAGGGTGTTGACCCACTTATCATCATTGAGCTGAGGAAAGTTTCCCAGATCCTTATCTTCAAGAAATACCTTAATTTCTTCAAAGCACTCCACAAAGCGCTCAAGAACCTTGCCTCGGCTCAGCCATCTTACATTATTGTACATCAGCAGTCCACTGTAGGTGGAATCAACCTCCAGTAAAAGTGCTGAAAATTCTCGCTTGTGAAGGGGGCGAGCAGCTATTAAATTAACTATTTTTGTAACAACTGACATTAAGTCATTTAAGTCAGTGAATCCTGCCTTGGCACATAAAGCCTCCTGATGGATAATACAATGAAAAGGCACAATCGGATGTCCAATAGCTTCTGTAAACAATTTCACAAATCCAACTTTTTTCCCCACCATGTTTGGGGCACCATCTGTTGTCACTGACACAACTTTAGAGATATCAATGCTTAGGTCGCAGAATGTTTGCATAACAACCTTACATATTTCGCTTCCTGATGTACTTGTTGGAACTGATACTAACTTTTTCAACTCTTCTCTCATTGTGTGACTATCAGAATATCGACCAATAATGGCCAACTGAGGATGTGACATGACATCAGTAGTTTCATCAAGACAGATGGAAAAATATTTACAATTCCTTATGTCTCTCTTTAATTGATGTTGTACGTTTGTGTTCAGTCTCATTATTCGGTCTTTTATGATATTTCTACTGAGTGGTAACTCAGATATTCTCTTAATAATTGTATCTTTATTCTGCATATTGTGAAATAGAAGTGGCGCACATCTTAGGAGAGTTTCTTTAATAAATTCTCCCTCATTAAGTGCTTTTGCATGCTGAGCTATGGAGTGAGCAATGCTCAAACTTGCAGATGTTAAATTTGTACAGCCTTTTATAAATTTAAGGATGGAGTTAGATTGGCTCTTATAAAGGTGTAGCTTCCTGGAAATGTATTCCTTCCTTTCATCCTCACTTTTTTCCAAGAGCTGGGAATGATTAGTTTCAAAATGTCTATTTATATTCCATATTCTGCTTACTACCGTTTCAGTACATAGAACGCAAAATGATCTGCCATTTTTTTCTATAATACCATACATCTCGCTCCATGTCTCTTGAAAGGGTCGGCCACTGCTACTACCATTCCCTTTACTTAACCTTTGTTTTTTATTTTTGGGTGCTCCATCAGTGGGCCAGTGACAGCAGATAGAATTATAGATAGCTTGTTAGCCAATTAGGGGTTAACTAGCCTAACACAGTCTCCCCCTCACTTATCTCAGTTATTGTGAGCAATTACAAGTCCATGGCACCCCAATAGTTGCTGCTAATGGCACTCACAGATCCCCCTTACTGTGTGGCACTCACTAATTGTGGCCTGACTGGAGAAAGGCGCACACTGTTCCTGCGCTCCTATCCTGGGGGTCCTCCCTAACGTTCTCTCAGCCATGCTGATGAAGTGTGTGCGCACGGCACACACGCCTTACCAGCAGCCCCTGCGCTGATAAAGGGGCTGTGCCTGTGCTTGCCTGTCAGTCGTCGGCGGCGCAGGCTGAAGTTTGCGGCAGGGACACAGTGAATGAGTGAGTGTGGGTGAGGGAGATCACACGTCCCGCCCCCCGTTCCTCCAGCACAGAGCGTATTTCTTTCATCCTTCCTGGATCCAAGGCCGTAGTGGTATGGTTGCTCTAGGGGGGCGGTAGTCATAATGGGAGAGTTTTAGTGGGTTCGAGTCCCACATAACCTGGTGACCCACCAGGTATCTGTGGGGATTTCTCTTCCGTGGCAAAAAAAAAAAAATTCTTTCATCCTCGGCGTGCAGGAGCCAAGGATGAATTGCATAAAATCACATGAGATCCTGCGCGTGTCACCCCAAATGGCTACGCGTGTCAGCATTGACACGCGTGTCATAGGTTCGCCATCACTGTACTAGACTATCCCATCTCCTTTACATGGATGATCAGAATCTGTATGGAAAAACATCATCTGAAATAGAATCGCTGCTCAACACTGTCTATATATATAGCCAAGATATTGTTATGGAGTTTGGCTTGGACAAATGTGCCACACTTACCATCAAACAAGGAAAAGTAGTGAAAACTGAAGGAATCAAGATGCCCCACGAAAATAACATTAAGAGTCTGGATGAGGAAGATTACTACAAATACTTGGGTATCCTTCAAGCTGACAACATCAAGCACACTGAAGTCAAGAAAAAGATTAGAGGTGAATACATCAAGAGAGTGAAGAAGATCTTAAAGTCCAAACTCAATGGAGGAAATACAATAAAGGCAATCAACACCTGGGCAATCCCAGTCATTAGGTACACAGCTGGAATAGTGGACTGGACTCAAGCAGAACTAAAAGCAATGAATAGGAAGACCAGAAAAATAATGACAATGAATCATGCCCTTCATCCACGCAGTGACATTGACAGACTTTATCTACCAAGGCAAATAGGTGGGCGTGGAATGCTACAAGTACATCAGATGGTTGAAGAAGAAAAAATGGCTTTGGAAGAATATCTGAAGAACAATGATGAAGATGCACTGAAATTAGTATATCAGGAAGGCTTACTAACTACTGGAGAGACCAAACTGGCCTACAAGAAAGACCAATGAAGAACAGAATAGAGGCATGGGAAGACAAAGCACTACATGGCCAATACATGAAAAAAATAGCTGGGAAAACAGATAATAATAAAACCTGGCAATGGCTAAGAGCAGGAAAATTGAAGAAAGAGACCGAGGGACTAATTCTGGCTGCACAAGACCAAGCCTTAAGGACAAATGCATATAAAGTCAAAATTGAGAAGACAGCAACAGACAGTAAGTGCCGCCTATGCAAAGAAGCTGAAGAAACAGTGGACAACCTGGTAAGCTGTTGCAAGAAGATTGCACAGACTGACTACAAGCAGCAGCATGACAAAGTAGCAACAATGGTGCATTGGAAGATCTGCAAAAAATATCATTTGCCTGTAAGCAAAAACTGGTGGGATCATAAAATAGAGAAAGTCATAAAAATGATAAAATTAAACTGCTCTGGGACTTCAGAATTCAAACAGACAAGCACCTGCAACATAACACCCCAGATTTAACAATTGTCGATAAGAAAGACAAAAAAGTATGGATAGTGGATGTGGCAGTGCCTGAAGACAGCAGAATAGACGAGAAAGAACTGGGGAAGATAACAAATACAAAGACCTACAAATAGAAATAGAAAGACTGTGGCAAAAGCAAGCAAGGGTAGTACCAATAGTCATAGGCTCCTTCGGTGCAATCCCAAAACAACTGGAGCACCACTTGAACACAATTGGCATTGACAAATTCGCTATTAGTCAATTGCAAAAGGCGGCCTTATTAGGAACTGCTTCATCCTGCGACGATATCTGTAATACCAACAAACATCCACATCTGCCTATCCCAGGTCCTGGGTAAGGACTCGATAGGTAGACAAAATGCCAAATCCAGTCTGAACATCTGGCTGACTGTGAGATGATCCATAATAATAATAAGTGAATAATAAGTAAGTGCCACTATGCAAAGAAGATGAAGAAAACAGTGGACCACCTGGAAGCTGTTACCAAGAGAGGCACAGATGACTACAAGCAGGGCATGACAAAGTAGCAACAAGGTGCATTGAAGATCTGCAAAAAAGTCATTTGCCTGTAAGCAAAACTGGTGGGATCATAAAATAGAGAAAGTCATAGAAAATGATAAAATTAAACTGCTCTGGGACTTCAGAATTCAAACAGACAAGCACCTGCAACATAATACTCCAGACTTAACAATTGTCGATAAGAAAGACAAAAAAGTCTGGATAGTGGACATGGCAGTGTCTGGAGACAGCAGAATAGACGAGAAAGAACTGGAGAAGATAACAAAATACGAAGACCTACAAATTTCACAACCAATATCCTGATAAGCAAAAATAACTCACTTATCTAACCATTCATCTGCCTTCGCTCTCTCTCTCTCTTTCTCTCTCTCTGTTGTTTGTCTCTCTTCATTTGTTATGCAAGACTAATATCCCTGTCAAGGGGGCAGCATGTCAGATCTACTATCTTCAGCTTGGCACCTCGCTGGTGTCCTGCCATCAATAAACTGAGGAAGAGAGATGGAACAAATGGGCAATATAATTGTATCCTACCGTGGGAAATTGGGACGGGGGGATTGACTGTTGAGGAAGAACAGAGCATTTTGGAATCCGGCTCATGCTGGCATCTTCAAGGCCATTCACCTTGAGAGTGGAATTTCACCAGCCTAAACACATCAGCATTTCTCAAAACATCTTGGCAGTGCTGGACTTGCTACTCATGGATGGACCATGGGGCGAAGGCTGGGGGAACCAAGGGGTTAGTTCTGTATTGATGCACAGGAATTTTAGATTCTGCCTGACTCTACTGCAATCAGCATCTCTTAGTAAAAGTATCTTTCGCTTCAGCTAAATGGAGATAATAATAATAATATTAATAGTAATAATAATAATAATAATAAAAGTTGGAAGGGACCTTGGAGGTCATCTAGTCCAACCGCCTGCTCAGGCAGGAAACCCTACACCATTTCAGACACGTGGCTTCCAGTCTCTTCTTAAAAACTTCCAGTTTTGGAGCATTCACTGCTTCTGGAGGCAGGTTATTTCATTGGTTAACTGTTCTAACTGTCAGGAAGTTTCTCCTTAGTTCTAGGTTGCTTCTCTCCTTGATTAGTTTCCATCTGTTACTTCTTGAGAGTTCTTCCCTAAGGGATCAGACCGGGGCAGGTCTGACATTTCAACTTTAATTAAAGTACATCAAGAATGCTTATTTGTTTCTGAATCTCAGTGTCTGGAATTGTTTGCTGCAGAAGATTGAATCACCTGTTTTGAAACTTCTCTGTATTGATGCTGTGAAAATTGTTAATCGAATTATATAAAGAAAGCAAGGCCCACATCATTAGATCTGAATTGCTATGTAACATTTTAAGATGTAATCGACAACAGAACTTTCATGGAAGATGCAAATTTTGCCTGTCCCATATCTCTCTTACCAGTCTGCACCAGGAAGAGCAGCAAAAACTGCTGAAGTGCTCCAACATCAGAGGATGTTTGCTAAATCTTTTTAAAAATCTGTTAAACTTGGTTAAATCATATAAATTTATCAGGGTTTATCAGCAACATAGATAAATGTTTCAAATACTAGGAAAAGTAAATGAAAAGTAGGTATTATAATGAACATAGTCATTTAGGAAAAAATTATTATTCTTTCTTCACTTAATCAGAAAGAATAAAATTCTGCAGCAGAATTTGTTTTAAGCATAGCCATTCTACTCTCTATGAACTTATATAAATAGATTTTGGTTTTTTATCATAATTGTAGGCAGTAGTGGGATTCAAATATGTGAACAACCGGTTCTCTGTGTGGATGCTGCTTCCGGAAGTCCAGTTCTACCAAACTGGTGCGAACTGGCTGAATCCCACCACTGATTGCAGGGTTTTGTCCATTTTGCTGGTAGTATGGCTTCCTCTTGTATAACTTAGTAGGATATTACTGAACTAAAAATAGAAAATCACTAAGAACATCTGACAGCCTAGGGAAAACTATATTAGGCTACCAGACTGTCATTTAAAGATATTCAACCACAGCAGAAAAAGTAGAAAAGGCAGTTTACAGAAATTCTAAATGAAATTAAACCTTAGACACTATTGTCATTTTCAGTTGTGGCAACTGACCTCAAAACATATTGACTTGTGAATCACTGTTATAAAATGAAGAAATGTTTACTGAGATACATTAGACAACAACAACAAAAAAAATAGATTTCAAGACCAACCAAGGGAATAATTCTGTCCTTGAATCATGATTTGTATAATAGACCATCTCCATATATGATGAACAAAGCAGCTAAATATGCAGAAGCAATCTGCCATTATGTAAAGAGGTCATTGATTATAAAGGAAGCTTTTGATTTAAATAAAAAGAGATTTATTCCAATGATTCAAGGTGTATGTCATTGAAAAATCATAAAATAAACATGAAATAAGGTCCTCAGATGCACTGAAAATAAAGAGAATTATTAGGATTAAAAATGCAAAGAAAAATAGGTTGATTGTGTGCCTGCATGCATGAATGTTCTTAAATTTAATTTCATGCTAAAAGAAGGAGTAGCATCTCCAAATAATTTCCAGAAATTATGACTTGAAAAGTAGAGATATTCTGTTATTAAAGTGTTCAGTTTTTGGCGATAACTTTAATAACAGAATAATCAGAGAAGCCATTGAGATAGAGAAACGCCCACACAGCATGAACAAACAAGATGATACCTCCCGCCTACCAGCCATTTGGAAACCCGCCCTTATTGACAAACGACTTCCTAACACAAAGAATGACACCAGACCCACACTCATGAAAGCCACACAGGATGTCACCACCACACGTCCATGCAAAAAGCAAACCCAAACCCACACCAATGATGAGGCATGACCACAAATCAGAAGCCAGACCACAGCTGCATCATTAGTCACTTTAAACCCCTGCAATCCATACATGAAGCAAATTGACACCCACCATGAAGATGAGGCATGACCACGAACGTGAAGCCAAACAATAGCAATGCTCACCATCTCACATCCCTCTGCAACTCAGATTAACCTGAGCACAACAAAGCCCCCACCCAAACAGAACACTCCCCCAACCAATCAGAGCACAGCCAACCCCCCATCCAATCAGAACACAGCCAAGCTCCTAACCAATCAGAACACACCTCCATCCAATCAGAACACAGCCAAGCTCTCATCCAATCAGTTCATACCCCCACTGGCAGTTAAAAGGAAGAAACAGCTACGATCACACATTGCTCCTAGAAGCACGAAGCCGAAAACACCAGCCTGTTTTCCTGCTTTGTGCAGTTCTTGTATGTGTCTTTGTAGCTCTTCTGGGTCTTGTGAGAAGAGAACAACAACATTTGCAAATCTTAAGTTATTTAAATAGGCACCATTGATTTTTATTTCATCTTTTGTCCAGTCTAGTTTGCGAAATATTTCTTCAAAGCAGGCTGTGATAAGGATAGGTGATAGTGTATTACCTTGTCATACAGCTCGTTCTATGTTGATTTCCACTTTAAAATCATTAAGGCAAATTGTCGCTATTGTTTTTTCATATATTGATTGTAGTATGTTTATGTAAGCAGTTTCTACGCCTTGGTTGAGTAATGCATTAATTATTGCTTGCTGGAATACTGAGTCAAACACCTTTTTGTAGTCAATGAAAGCCATGCACAGAGGCATGGTTTACTCACTCTACCTTTCAATGAATTGTTGAACAACCTGGATGTGATCCCTTGTGCTGTAGCCACTTCTAAACCCTGTCCGCTCCTTTGGCTATGAATCATTTAATCTTCTGAATATTCTTTTTGCTATTATCTTGGTGAAAACCTTATAGATGACTGAAAGAAGGCTTATTGGGTGATAGAACTATAGAATAGAATAGAATAGAATAGAATAGAATAGAATAGAATAGAATAGAATAGAATAGAATAGAATAGAATAGAATAGAATAGAACAGAACAGAACAGAATAGAATAGAATAGAATAGAGCTGGAAGGAATCTTGGAGATCTTCTAGTCCAGCCCCCTGGCTCAAGCAGGAGAACCTATACCATCTCAGACAAGTGACTGTCCAGTATCTTCTTAAAAAACCCCAGTGATGAAGCACCCACAATTTCTGAACACAAGCTGTTCCATTGGTTAATTGTCATCACTGTTAGGAAGTTTTTCCTTAATTCCAGGTTGCTTCTCTCTTTGATCAGTTTCCAACCATTGTTTCTTGTCCTGCCATCTGGTGCTTTGGATAATAATTTGACCCCCTCTTCTTTGTGGCAGCCCCTCAAATACACTGCTATCATGTCTTCCCTATTTCTTCTTTTCAAATCCTGCAGCCATTCTTCATATATTTTAGTCTCCAGGCCTTTGATCATCTTAGTTGCTCTGCTCTGAACTTTTTCCAAGGTCTCAAAATCCTTTTTGTAATATGGTGACCAAAATTGGTTGTAGTATTCCAGATGTGGTCTCACTAGGGTTTTATAAAGCGGTACTAATACTTTGCATGATCTTGAACCTGTGCCTCTGTTTATACAACCCAGGATTGTATTAGCTTTTTTTGGCTGCTGCAGCACACTGCTAGCTCATAGTCAAGTAATCATCCACTAGGACTCCAAGGTCCCTCTCACAGTCACTGTTCTTAAATCAGGTCTTGCCTAATCTGTATTTGCACCTGAGTTTGTCTTCTGGGTTGTTGGCTGTTTCTGCCAGTTTAGTGTCATCTGCAAATTTGATGAGTTCCCCTTCTATTCCCTCATCTAAGTCATTAATGAACTATTTGGTAGCCTGGAAAGACCCCCCCCCAGAAACTGAATGGGTTGACTCCCAACATATTAAAGCCCCGAAACTGCTTTAAAAATTCCATGACTGATATCTCTCTCCCTCCTTTTTTTTTTTTTTTTTTGCAGTACTAACATCTCTGTCCAGGTTGGCAGAATGTCAGCAATGCCTGGTTTGGCTTGGCACCTCACAAGCATCAAAAGCTGGAAGGGGGAAGAAGGGGGGAAGAATGAAAGGGGGAAGAAGAAGGGGAAGGATGTGTATGTGATAGAAAATCTGGAGGGGGATTTATAAGATGCTTTATAGATGGCACCTGCCACCGGCCAGACTCGCAAAAATGTATAGTGGTTACTCACCAATTTGTTGGAAGTGTAAAAAGGAAAAGGGTACATTTTTTCACCTTTGGTGGGTTTGTAAAGAGGTACAGGTTTATTGGCTTAGGGTCTGAAAATGGATAATAGAAATGACGGGTCAAAAAAATCAATATAAACCAGAGATGTTTTTATTAGGAATATTAGAAAAAAATATAAACAAAGATGATATATATTTAATTATATATGTGATAACGGCGGCAAGAATCTTGTTTGCCCAAAACTGGAAAGCAATTGAAGTGCCTAGCGGGAATGTGCTAATAAGGAAAATCTTATATTGCGCTGAATTGGATAAGATGACTAAAGAATTAAAAAATCAGGAGGAAACAGAATATTACTGAATTAGGAATAAATTTTACAAGTGGAGGGAAACAAGAAGGAAGTCGACAGAAGGGATATAAACAGGGGACTTGATATGTATAGCTGTATATGTGATATTTACTCTCGTATGTAAAGTATGGAATGATTAGACAAAGATATATGTCAAAGATGATACACCACATTCAATGTTTTTTAATTTTCTTTCTTTCCTTTTGTATTTAATAAAATATATTGATAAAAAAATCTGGAGGGGGAAATGACAGGTGATAAGGACCAGAGCAGCCGGGTTCTGTTTCTACCAGAATCTCATGGTCAGGCACCCTGAGAAATATGCAGATTACCCTCAGACATCTCAGAGTTGTCAAAATATCTTGGCTGGAAATGATCTGGTCAAGGGGAGAGGGATGGGCTGGGGGCAAACCTACACCTTATTTTTGTATCTAGTGAGTACGGGAGATTTCAGAGTTGGTTTGACTTTACTACAACCAACATCCTTAATAAAAGAACCCTTTGCTTTAACCAAATGGTGTTGAAGGGTTTTCTTTCCTAAAGGATCAGATTGAGGCAGGTCTGATATTTACATTAATTCTTTCATGAACTGTGTTTGTTATATCTCTATACTATAGTTTATACTCCTCTTCTTGTAGTAATTTCATCTCCATTGTTGTTGCTTCCATTTCTTTTTCTTTCATGTCAATTTTGTCCAAGAATACTTTTTGTCGATATATACTTATGAATATATACATACATATATCCATACACAGAGACATTATAATATAAACAGAGATATCTTCAAAATGTAGTACAAAAATATTCATTGGAATGTAATTAATAAAATGCAGACTGAAATAAAAATCTTCAGTTATTAAAAACAGATTTAGAAGGATTTTTCTACAAATCTGAAAATTTCAGATACTGTGTCATTATTAAGAATACTCTGCTGATTCACAGATGTAATAATTCAACTCCTCGTAAAGTAGCAACATCTAGGTTTGATCATAACCATAATCATATTAGAGAAAGTTTCTTGAAAATTCAGTTTGTGCATATTTCTATAGAAACCAGCAAAACCTTGTACTATATTGTTTATACATAATTTAGAAGAATTGTGGTCTTTTTAAAATTTAGATAATCTGAGTTGTCATGTATCATTCCATTTCTAAGACTGATTTTTCATCTAAAGAGGTAAGGAAGCTTTGGCCATCAAGATACTGTACACACTTGGAGCTCCTCTGGATGCATTAGCTCTTCTTCCACCAAGTTTTTTTAATGCAGAATAAGAATCCCTGTACACTGTAAGTCTACAGAGCAAACTCTGTGCTTTGTCTGTTAATTTAACTTGATGCCCCAGTTTCTCAATTCTCCTGAACAGGATAAAGTGCACTTAGAGTAGATTTAACCTGTCAGGCTGAAGGGTATGTAACATGTGTACCAGGTCTAATTCAATTGTTGAAAAGTAAGGATGACTTATCTTGACTTTGTCTATGGGGTAGTCAAGGGAGGATTACTAAATGAGACATGAATGTGAACTTTGGATACCCAATATACCTAGCATTTATTTTAGGTATCACTGAATTTCTTATGCTTTATAGACTTTACAGCCAATATTTCCTAGAAATATTTTGAAGCACTTCTGGCCACAGTATCTAGTTACCCTATCAATGGTTCTTTTTCATTTGCCCCTAATTTCACCACAAAAGTGCTGCTTTGTGTTACCACTCATTCTTGTCATGTCCTCATGATGATGTTATCCCCAGCCCAAACTTCTGGCAGCATAAAGTTGTGCTCAGTTTTAAAGTAAATTTTGCCCTTTCTCCTGACACAGATGTGATTTTGCATCACTAACCATTTGGTTGCTAAAGTAGCCAAGGATTAGAATCTACCTGACTCTTATTGGTCACTTTAGGCTATTAGAGGCACAGTCCCTCCCTTTTGGTTGCTGGGCATTGCCTTCCTTTGATGATAGCTGTACTGGATGCCAGCACTATTGGTTTTGCTTAATTTCATATTTCACTTTTTTTCAATAACTTTTCCACAAAAACAAATAGCAATACAATGACTTGCAGAAGGGCAGCAATATAAAATAGATCACAACAAAGCAGGACGAAGTGAACACAAGTAAATAGAACTGCATTCAGTTTAGTGTAGTGGTTAAAGAACCAAGACAGAAATCGGGAGGCTGTGAGTTCTAGTCTCAGCTTATGCATGAAAGCCAGCTAGGTGACTTTGGTCAGTCACTCAGCCCCAACCATCTCACAGGATTGCTGTTGTTGGGAAAATAGGAGGAGGAAGGCGTATTACATATTTTTGCCACCTTGAGTTATTTATGAAAATAATCATCATCATCATCATCATCATCATCATCATCATCATCATCATCATCATCCACCCCACCCACCCCAATATGGAGGCAAGAGATGCAGAACTACAAGTACCAGGAAAAAGAAAGGAGGGAGGGAGGAAAGGCTAAACAGGCCTAAGAACAGAGTAACAATTTAAGAGAAGAGGAAGCAGGAAACAAACACCAAATGCAGTAAAAAATGAGGAGAAAATAATTTAAATTATGCTTTGAAGATCAGATAATTGAGATACATAGATATGCAATGGCGTTAGCTGCTAATAAGAAGCAAAGTTATTATGAAACCAAATGTGATGACCAGTCATGAATCTACATAGTACTGTAGAGTCATAGAACTGTATTCAGAGTGATTTCTATTAAAAAAAAATAGAACTATTTGAAAATGCAAATCAATGAGTTCAGGCACACCCAATTTTAAACGAGGATCAGAATGGTAAGCACAACTGGAAATAACTGACAGGCTTTTAAAAATATACATGCCATGTAGGAATCACTGATCAAAATGGAACACATTTGTTTACCTCCAAACACTTGCTGTTGAAGAAGTGCTTTGGGAACATGATACCAATTCATAGCAGGTTAAAGTCAATTCATAGCAGGTTAAAGTCAATTCATAGCAGGTTAAACGCCAATAAAAATTATACAGTTTTATTTTATAAATGTAAAACATCAAAAGTTACATCCAATTGCGCACATTTTCTATTTAGAATCTTTAAAGAACAGTTGTGGCATGGCTCGGTTTTAACTGCTTAAAAGTAATACTTCAGGGCAAGAAACACTAAGCAAGACTGGACACCTTCAACACCATGCTTATAACAGCAACGATCAGTGACTAAACATGATGATTCTAAGATAATTGATGTGGATAAATTTGGAGCTATGCAGTGTATGATGGATAGGTGAGTACTAAATATTTCAAAGACTGGATCAATTTTAGAAATTTGTCACTAGACTAACTTTAAAGACATCAGTACAATAATACTAAAGAGAAATACAGGTGGACAGGGTCCATTGTTGGCAGCTGAGCCTGAAAGGTGACATTTTGATATAGCTACAATTTTTTATGTCCACAGGGCTGATCCTTTATGACCTAGAAAGAGAAAATATGGGGGGGGGGGAAATCTTGGTTCAGTTGGAACATCTTAGCAATTGATTTTATATAGTACAGGCATCTGTTGATACTTTGGAGAATGAACTATCAAATGAATTCACCAACCATAATACAATGCCACAATGTAATTCTGGGAAGTAAGGTGGGATATAGTCTACTGCTACATTACTGATAGGCTAGCTACTAAAACAAAGCAAGGTTATGGCATACACTTGAAAGGAGACTGGGAAGCCTGTATTGTGGAGTCTGTCTGGCAAGAACAAAGAATACTTATTCACAGGGAATGTACACTTGCAAAGCTTGTAACAATTCTGAGTGGTTAGAAAGCTGATAAAAGTAACAAAGAGTGAGACATCTTGCATAGCTCAGCTAGAAGCTAGGAATAAAGATGGCCTGGAGCAAATAGAATGTATATTAGATAACTCCTGAAGCATTCATTAGTCAAGGCTTAGGAAAAGAGAGGGCTAGAGACCAATAGAATAATTGTTAGATCATTACTAAAATGATTATTAGATGATATTTCTTATATATCCCACTTTATCCTTTAGTGAAAATGTATAAACTTTTCTTAGTTCTATGGCTCAGGGTTCCTTGGCATTTTGGCCAGGACCCATTTTCTTGAATAACTTCAATAAAAGGAAACAAAACCTGCACCCCATGTCTGGTGTTCTTCATTGACTTTGGCACCAGGCTCAGATATGAATTGGGGACAATATTTCAATTGATAATGCATGTACAACCAAACCTCCAAAAGAAACGCTCCTAGAAAAAAGTATCATAAAAGCTGGTCTTGATTGCGTCCAACATGCTAACCTCTTTTCAAATAATACATGAAATCAGAGTAGTTGCAGAGGCTAAAATCAGAAATTCCTTTATTATAGTAAAAAAGAATTTAGCGTATAAATTTTCAATCAGTCCCTGTGGGATATTTGAACTTTAATATTTTATTACTCTATGACAGGACCCTTTCATCACCCCAAGCATTAATGTTTAACCCCCTCCCCTTTTAATAACTTCTTATATTAAGCAAATTCACTTTTTACTTATGTTTATTTTTCCAGGAAGTTCATCTATTTAAACTATTTTCTCAGGGAGTTCAATTTAGCTTTGTCTTTCAAATTAACCTAACATATACTTTAGCCTCTTGCAGTAGAAATTAAGTGTTATTCAAACAATTATGCCTCAATGGATTGTTCATCCTACCAGTTTGAAGCCATTTTCTTTTCTACTTGCTATCCTAGTCCTTACAAAATGTCCTTATCCCCTTTGGACATGGGCAAAGCTGTCCTTTCAATATAACTGCAACCTTTCAAGAGCGTTACAGGATTTTACAAGAATCTAGAAATAAGACTGCTTCAGAATATGTTGGTTGCTGACTGCAATCAAAACATTTAAGAAAATGTCCTTACATCTAGAAATGAAAAATACTCTGTAGGTTATGCATGGATCAAACATGATTTTGAAGAGGTTCTTTGGATTATAAGGAACCATAAGCCTAGCATTTCTTCAAAGTTGACACGTCAATAACTCATTAAGCAGATGCCTCTTTTTTCATGCTCACAGAAAAGCCTGGGGAAAAAACCTTGCTGCTTTTAATGATGTGCTGCACTATTTCCATAATGTAAGGACCCACCCCACTTTGCATCTTAAGAAGACAGAACTCTTGGAATAATTCTTCCAACAGGAATCCTTTATTAAGAAGAAGTGGTTGCAGGCGTGCTAGACAGGACTTGGGGTCCAAGCCCTCCCATTCAAGGTTTTAAGGGGTTCCCCAGTAGTCCCACCCAATCAACCCCCCTTCCAGTGATAGTTTCAGGTATCACAATTCCACCCCCTTTTTTCTTTCTTCCGTCTGGATGGAGACTTCAGATAACTACATGAAAGGCAAATACCCTTCTTTGTTATGGTAAGGTTCTTTGGTGCTAACGCTTTGAGGTTACAATAAACACACATTCAGCATTCAGCTC
This sequence comes from Crotalus tigris, assembly GCF_016545835.1. Classification (NCBI taxonomy): domain Eukaryota; kingdom Metazoa; phylum Chordata; class Lepidosauria; order Squamata; family Viperidae; genus Crotalus; species Crotalus tigris. The sequence continues at coordinate 6,732,100 of NW_024096551.1, read as the reverse complement.
CTTAGAAGTATACTGAAGGAAGTGAGGGCCATAAAGCCCCTTTGTTCTCCCCCTTCTCTCCCTCTTATGGCAGAATCCAGAGAAGGCAGAATTGGGAGTTTCTATATTTGATAATTAAAGATGAAATATAATTGGATTCTGACATCCGGCCCCTCTTAAAAATAAGAGAGATCCACCTGAAAGAAAACAAAACAAGTATAAAATTTAGTCAGGCTTGTTAGGATACTCTGTGTGAAACTTCTTCAATAGCTTCGGGGCTCTGACATGACGTTTATGGACCCACTCGTTTTGTGAGGGAGGGAGGTATTTCCAGGCAACTAGGTACTGAGTTGCTCCATGATATCTCCTAGAATCAAGGATTTCCTTTATTTCGAAGTGTTGTTCACCCTCCACCATGAGTGGAGGTGGTGGGGGGGGGATTTTTGGCCGTAGAGGTGACTGATGCTCTCTTTTCAGCAAGCTGCAATGAAAAATTGGGTGTATTTGCCTGAGATTTTTGGGTAATTCTAATTCTACTGTTACTGGATTTATGATTCTTTTAATTGGAAAAGGTCCTATATATTTTGGTCCAAGTTTTTTACAGGGCTGTAGGGACTTTAGGTATTTTGTAGATAAGTACACCATTTCTCCTATAATGAATGGTGTAGGCTCAACCCTTTTTTTATCGGCTTGTGTTTTGTATGCCTGCCTAGCTTCATCTAGTGCTTTTCTGACTATTGGCCAGGTGTTTTGTAGTTTCTCCATCCATTCTTTCAGCGAAGGGATCGTTGGTTCATTTGGGGTTAATTCTGGCATGGGGTTGAAACTTTGACCGGTGGCTATTTGAAAAGGAGTGTAACCTGTGCTGGAGTTGACTGCATTATTGTAGGCAACTTCTGCAAAAGGGAGTAAGTCCGCCCACTCGGTCTGCTGGAAACTAAGAGAACATCTTAAATATTGCTTAAGTACAGAATTCATTTTTTCAGCCCCCCCATTTCCTTGAGGGCGGTGGCTAGATGTCAGTCCCTGAGTGGTTCCTAAGAGGGATAAAAATTCCTTCCAAAATGCAGATGTAAATTGCACCCCCCTGTCAGAGATGATGCGTTGGGGTGCCCCATGCAATCTGTAAATGTGTTGGATGAAAAGTTTTGCTAAGGCTTTTGCAGTGGGAATCTTTTGGCAAGGGATAAAATGCACCTGTTTGGAAAACAAGTCCGTGACCATCCAGACCACAGTATTCCCATTGCTTTCTGGCAATTCCACTATAAAATCCATGGCTATTTCTCTCCAGGGGGCTGAGGGACTTGCCACTGTTTGCAATAGTCCTGGCACTTTCCCTTGCAACCTCTTTGCTGTGGCACATTTTGGACAACTGGCTATATAACTTTCAATGTCCTTTTTCATGGATGGCCACCAAAATTGCCGTTTAATTAAATGTAAAGTTTTTACAAATCCAAAATGCCCTGCTGATTTTGTGTCATGGCAAAGGTGCATGAAAGTTACTCTTTGAGTTGTTGGTATATATAACTTTTCCCCTTGTGGTTACTGGTGCTGCCAGTTGTGACTCTGCCATTATTGGCCTAGAGTCTGTGGTTCGTGCGCTGTTATATTGGGGCATGCGAGATAGTGCATCTGCCAGGAAGTTCTTTCTTCCTGGTAAATGTTTGAGCTTAAATTGGAACTGGTGAAAATGCTGGGACCAGCGGGCTTGTTTGGGATTGAGTTTCCTGGATGTTTTCAGGGCTTCCAAATTTTTGTGATCAGTCCACACCTGGAAGGGGATTTTGTTGCCTTCCAGGAACTGTCGCCACGTGAGTAATGCCCAACGTATCCCATAAGCCTCCTTCTCCCATACGGGCCAGCGCTGTTCTGTTTCCGTGAGTTTTCTTGGATGTATATGAAGGTTGCAATACTGCATCATCATTTTCTTGTAATAGCACAGCCCCCACTGCCACATCACTTGCATCTGCCTGTATACGAAGGGCTTGTCCATGTCTGGGTGCCTTAGTATTGGTTCGGCAGAAAAAGTCTCTTTAGTCTCTCAAAACGCTGCTTGGCACTCCATTGTCCATGTTAGTGGCTGGCTAGGTTTTACTGAGGATGTTCCCTTCGTTTTTAGTAAGTTAGTGAGGGGCAAGGCTATCTGTGCAAATGAGGGGATGAATTGGCGGTAAAAGTTTGCAAAGCCCAGGAAACTTTGTAGTTGCTTTCTTGTGCGGGGTGGTGCCCAATCTAATACTGCTTTGACCTTCTCTGGGTCCATTTCAATGCCCTGTGGGGATATGCGATAGCCTAGGTAGTCTATCCTTTCCTGGTGGAATTCGCATTTTGAGAGTTTGGCATATAGGTGGGCGGCTCGCAGCTTCTTTAAAACCGCTCTGACAAGGTTGACGTGTTCCTCTTTTGTTTCGGTAAGATAAGAATGTCGTCCAAGTAAACAAGAGGACCCCCTTAAACAGGTGCTCCCTTAGAACGTCATTGATTAATTGCATAAAGACTGCAGGGCCCCCTTGTAATCCAAATGGCAAGACTTTGAATTGATAGCACCCATGGGGCAGTTAAATGCAGTCTTCCATTCGTCCCCTTCCTTGATTCTCACTCGATAGTAAGCTTCCCTTAAGTCTAGTTTAGAAAAAATTTTCCCTTTCGATAGGTGTGACAGCATGTCTTTCATGAGGGGCAGCGGGTATAGGTTGCTTTCACTGATTGTATTCAGGGCCCTATAATCCACGCATAAACGTAAAGAGCCATCCTTCTTCTCTCTAAAAAGGACCGGGGCAGCCATTTTAGGCTTGGCTGGCTCAATGAAACCTCTCTCTAGGGTTTTTTTATAAATCTTTCCATTTCCTCCGTCTCCTTTGGGCTCATGGAGTATAATCTGGGCTTCGGGAGTTTTGCCCCAGGCTTGAATTCAATGGTACAGTCTGTGGGTCGTGGGGGGGAAGCTCATTCGCCCTCTCCTCACTGAAGACTTCAGCAAGGTCTCTATATTCCTCTGGTATTTCTGTTAATCTTTTTTTCCTCTCCTATGGATGCTTTTTCTATTCTTGATTCTGGTAGCCTCCCTTGGGGTTTTGAGTCCATAGGGTCCCCCTTCGGGAATTTGATTTCTGTTGTCCTCCAATTTACCCAGGGGTTCCATTTTTTCAACCATTCCATCCCTAGAATCATTGGGCATTCCATACCTGGGGTCACCACAAACGTTATGTCCTCTTCATGTTTGCCCAGGGAGAGGTGTATTGGTAGAGTGGCTAGGGTAGCTGGCACCCCCCCTGCTATGGATCCATCTAACTGGCCAAATGAGATTGGTTGTTCCAGTCTCCTGGATGGGATGCCCAGATTCCCCACTAGTGTTGGGCTAATGAGGCAGCGGGTGCAGCCAGAGTCTATTAAGGCTTTCACCTTCACAGCTTCGGGCATGGGGGGGATTAATATAGTCACTGTTTTGAAGATGGGTGTGATGCATCCACTTACCAGGGGTTTGCCCTCCGAGCTGTCATCTGAGGCATCCACCGGCCCTGTGGTGTAGGCTGGAGTTCTTTCCCCTTGGTGAGCAGAGGTGGGGGTTTCTGCAATTTCCATCATTCTCATGGCCGTTTCTTTTGGCTTAGCTGAATACTTTCCGGGTTTGTTGATTGGGGATCTGTCTGGGTTGTGCTGGGGGGCCTTTGAGCGGCATTCTACAGCTCGATGCCCTTCTCTTCCGCACTTGAAACACCCCATTTGCTTCTTGGCTGTATCCGATGATTTCACCGGTTGGTGTGTCAGCTCAGGCGGGGGGCGGCTCCATTGTTTTCCTTGGCGGTGCCTCTTCAATATGTCCATCTCTGCTTCCTCTGCCAAGACGTACCATTCCTCAAGTCGTTGTGGGTGCCCTCGGGGCAGGCAAGCGTCATATAGATCATAGTTTAGTCCGTCTTTGAAATGGCTAAGGAGGATGTCTTCTGGCCAATTCAGTTTGCTGGCAATGGCCCGGAATTCTTGTGTATATTCAGCCACCGGGCGTTTGCCTTGCCTCATCGTTTTTATCCTTTCACGGGCTTTGCGATCAGCCAGGGGGTCTTCAAATCGTCTTCTCAAAGAGGACATGAAACGGTTGAAGTTACTGAGTTCTGGGGCATTGGAGTCATGCAAGTTCACCACCCAATCTGCAGCCGGTCCATCCAGGGCAGATTGCACGATCCGGATGCGGGCTTTGTCGCTGGGAATGTCCTGCCCGTATTCCTCCATGTAGCTGAGGACTTGGGTTAGGAAAAACCCCAAGTGTGTTGGCTCCCCTTTGAATTTCACCTCCAACGGTGGACGTCTTGGAATGGATCGGTGCCTCCGTTGTTGGTGGTAATGTCTTCCGTCCAGGTTGCCATCTGTGGTCCGGTAGGGGGTGGGGGCTACTGGATCAGTAGCTGTCCCCGGGGTTGCAGGTTCCACGTCCCCCTCGGTGTTTCTTCCTTTGCGGCTTCAGGAGCTGGGGCGGCTGTAGGGCTCAGGATTCTCCTCTCCTAGGGAGCTGAGAGTTCTCTTCATCAGGTCAATAGCTTTCTCTAGGATCCAGTCTGAGTACGGTGCCCAGCTTCCTCCCTCTTCACTTGCGTGCAGGGATTTCTCCATCTCCTGCTTCCATTCTGGTTGCTTGGTCCCCCGTCTCAGGGTCACCTTTCTTGATTCCTTTCCCCACTCACTTTTCTTTCCAATGCCCATTGACCAGCAGGCTTGTGGTCCCATGTCTCCACCACTTCTTCTCCTGAGGAATCTGACCTCTCGGATCCCAACATCTGGCAAGGTTCCAACTGGGTCAGCGGCTCTCTTTCCAGGGAGTTTTCCCCCTCTCTTGCTCCATTGTCTGACATGGTAAATTTTTGCAAAATCCCCCGGCAAGGGTCTCCCTTCCAGGTGGATTAATTTTGCAAGTCCTGTCTAATGTAAGGACCCACTCCACTTTGCATCTTAAGAAGACAGAACTCTTGGAATAATTCTTCCAACAGGAATCCTTTATTAAGAGAAGTGGTTGCAGGCATGCTAGACAGGACTTGGGGTCCAAGCCCTCCCATTCAAGGTTTTAAGGGGTTCCCCAGTAGTCCCACCCAATCAACCCCCCTTCCAGTGATAGTTTCAGGTATCACAATTCCACCCCCTTTTTTCTTTCTTCCGTCTGGATGGAGACTTCAGATAAATTACATGAAAGGCAAATACCCTTCTTTGTTATGGTAAGGTTCTTTGGTGCTAACGCTTTGAGGTTACAATAAACACACATTCAGCATTCAGCTCCTATACTGAAGGAAGTGAGGGCCATAAAGCCCCTTTGTTCTCCCCCTTCTCTCCCTCTTATGGCAGAATCCAGAGAAGGCAGAATTGGGAGTTTCTATATTTGATAATTAAAGATGAAATATAATTGGATTCTGACACATTCATTCTGAAGCAATGTCTTCCAAATCATATATGCAGCCTACAACACTAGCCATAAAGGTATGCTTGGCAGAGAGCTGGTTGACAATACTATTTTGGAGTTTTGGCAGCTTTCAATTTAACATCTCTGGGGTGAGTTTGGAAACAATCTAGAAGTCCATGCATGCTATGACATCATTCTGATCCTGATTCATATTAGTACCATTGTATTAGACCTGTTTTTTGACTCAGAACACACACAACATGATTTGACAGACAAAGCTATTAACAGCTGAGTTTGTCACAATGAGATTACTCTCATTTGGCTATAGATTATGAGAGTTGCCATCAGATCTTACAGGAAGGATTGTCTAATTTCATTGCTCAATTCCAAGTACCTGATGCCCAATGGATTCTTCTGCTTTCAGAAAGACATTAAAACCTGAGTATTCCACAGAATCAGGGGAATAGATTTGTGATGAAGAGCCCCTCCTGCTATGGGTCTGGCTTCTCATGGTAGTTCCTTGGGGTCCTGTTGTTTTCTTTTACTCATGTTTTTACTCTGATGTTTATACTGTTCTGTAAACTGCTTAGAGACTTGTCTGGATTAAGGAAGGAAGGAAGGAAGGAAGGAAGGAAGGAAGGAAGGAAGGAAGGAAGGAAGGAAGGAAGGAAGGAAGGAAGGAAGGAAGGAAGGAAGGAAGTTAGTTTTGTGAAAATGGTAGCAACAGCTCTTCCAGAATGAAAACTACACAAAGAAAATACACACTTGTTGTTAAACAACAGGAAATAACAAATAGCAGGGGAAAAGATGCAAACCCAACTGGAAAATGAGAAAAAGAACATATTGCTGAGATACAAACCAGTTATGCTATGATATACAGTTTCCTAATTACAACATATAGAAATTAAAAAAAGAGAATTGGTTAAAATACAATTATTATATATCTCTTATCAACAGGCACTATGTCTATAGTTTCAACAGAAAAAATATGATTAGAATGAAAATTTATACTGTTAGCAACTGATATAAAAAGCAATGTCATATACCTTTAAGTTTAAAACAAACAAATGTAAAATTTTGATTTTTTTCTGTTCATTAGAAAGCAAGTATTTATGCTATCAATACAATAAAATGTGACCTTTGACATTAAACTGTGACTAATTGTATTCATGCTTTCTGTTTACAGAATTCTACATTTATAGGGGATGGGAGTAATTGTGAATATTTATAAAAATTTGAATGATTTAAAAATAATCAGTATCTATATCTAATTTAATTCTATGTCTAAAGATAACCTATTTTAAAGTCTTATTAGGAAAAAACACAACTTATATAAATAAATAATAGCAAATTCAAGAGAGAATACATTTTTCTTTGGATAAGGACATAAAAACAGTCTGCTATATTTGCAGTTCATATTTTAAATGTACTATAAACTTTTTTTACTTCAGTTTTTATTTAATGTAGCTTATATAGACAAAACATATTTTAAAAATCTGTTTCTAAAGAAACAAAATCAACTTCACAAGTTTTGATATCCAGAATTAATATAAAACAAATTAGTAATACAGATATGACACCTTCTGTATGTGCCTTTGGTTTCTTATCTTTCAAATTCTTGTTTTTATAGCACTTTTCACAGAAAACATCACTGAATAGCTTTAAAAATAACTAAAGGGCAATACTAGTGAAAGAAAGCACACACCCACACATCAAGTATATTTTAATAAGTTTTGCAAGCACAGGAATCCATAATAATCTGAAACCATTTTGATGCATTATGAATCACCTGTTAAAAATAAAGACAATCTAGATTTTTGGTAAATATTTATAGAGCCAAACAATAAAAAGATGTATAACCATAAAATCCTTAGTGAAAATGTGTGCAAGTAGGTTCATTTTAAAAGGAAAATTCCTACTCCCTGTGTCATAACCAATTAAATTCTCAGAGTAATGACCCCATTTGCATACAGAATAGAACCCACAAGTGGGGATTTTAATGGGCATACCACCTGAATACATTAATTGATAGTGACACTACTTGAACTAGTTTTGTGCTTACCCCACTGAAAATTCTTCTCATATTATTTTTAATGTCAAGCTACAAGTCAAATTTCCAGATGATGGACTTGTTCTTTTTTAAGTGTTGAATTTGAATAAGGGATTGTTTTAATTCTATTATGCAATTCATAGCTTTGCTTTAAGCAATCTGTATGTCTGATTTTCATCAATGCTTCATTCTTCTCCCAAAGATTGGAATTTAATTTTCTTCATTAATTTGGGTATAATTACATTAAAAATAATGCCTTTAGAATAGGATAGAGCTGGAAAGGACCTTGGAAGTCTTCTAGTCCAGTCCCCTGCTCAAGCAGGAGAACTTATACCATCTCAGACAAGTGACTGTCTAGCCTCTTCTTAAAAATCTCTAGTGATGGAGCGCCCACGATTTCTGGAGGCAAGCTGTTCCACTGGTTAATTGTCGTCACTGTTAGGAAATTTCTCCTTAATTCCAGGTTGCTTCTCTCTTTGATCAGTTTCCAACCATTGTTTCTTGTCCTGTCCTCTGGTGCTTTGGAGAATAAAGTGACCCCCTCTTCTTTGTGGCAGCCCCTCAAATACTGGAACACTGCTATCATGTCTCCCCTATTTCTTCTTTTCTTTAGACTAGCCAAACCCAAGTCCTGCAGCTGTTCTTCATATGTTTTAGACTCCAGGCCTTTGATCATCTTAGTTGCTTTTCTCTGAATTTTTTCCAAACTCCCAACCTCTTTTTTGTGATATAGTGACCAAAATTGGCTGCAGTATTCCAGGTGTGGTCTTACTAGGGTTTTATAAAGTGGTACTAATACTTTGTGTGATCTTCATCCTGTGCCAGGATTGTATTAGTTTTTTTGGCTACTGCTGCACACTGCTGGCTCATAGTCAAGTGATCATCCACTAGGACTCCAAGGTCCCTCTCACAGTTGTTGTTCTTAAGCCAGGTTTCACTTAATCTGTACTCGTACCTTTGATTTTTCCTGCCTAAATGTAAAACTCATTCTGTTGGATAGGGCCCATTGTTCAAGTTTGTCCAGATCTTTTTGGATCCTGAGTTTGTCTTCTGGGGTGTTGGATACTCCTGCAAGTTTAGTGTCATCTGAAAATTTGATGAGTTCCCCTACAATTCCCTCATTTAAATCATTTATGAAGATATTGAAGAGTATTGGGACTAAGATGGAGTGGTACCTCCACTTGTGGTACCTCACTGCTTACTTTTCTCCATGGAGATATAGTGCCATTGAGGACTACTTGCTGAGTACGGTTTGCCAGCCAGCTACAGATCCATCTGGTGGTGATGTTGTCTATTCCATCTTTTTCTAGCTTACCAAGGAGTAGGTAGTGGTCTACTTTATCAAATGCCTTATTGAAATCTAAGTATACTATGTCCACAGCATTTTGCTGGTCTACTAGTTTAGTCACTTTATCAAAGAACGAAATAAGATTGTTTTGGCATGATCCGTTTTTAACAAACCCGTTGCTGGCTTCTAGTTATAACTTTGTTGCTTCTAGTTGTTCACAGATCAATTTTTTTTATTATCTTTTCTAGGATCTTCCCAGATATTGATGTTAAACTGATTGGTCTATAGTTTCCTGGGTCCATTTCTTTCCCTTTCTTGAAGAGGGGAACCACATCAGCTCTTTTCCAATCCTCAGGTGTTTCCCTGGTGCTCCAGGATTTGTGAAAGTTATGGTGCAGTGGTTCTGAAATAACATCTGTCAGCTCTTTCAGGATTCTGGGATGTAGTCTGTCGGGTCCCGGTGATTTATATTTGTCAATGTCAGATAGGTGTTCCCTTACCATTTTCCTGCTTATTTTAATTTTTGTTTTTTGGTTGTCTTTTGCAGTGTTATTTTTGGTGTGTTGGGCTGTAGTTTCTTTTTGTGTGAAGACTGACACAAAGTATGAGTTAAGCAGCTCTGCTTTCTCCCTGTTGCCTGTAATTTCTTTGCCATCCTCTCTCTTTAGTGGACCTAGAGTTTCGTTAACTTTTTTCTTGTTGTTAATATGTTGAAACTTTTTTTTATTATCCTTGATTTTTGTTGCAAGTCTTTGTTCATTCTGAGTCTTTGCTTTCCTGACTTTATTTTTGCATGTTCTGGCTGTCTGCTGATAATCGGCCTTAGTTATATGCCCCTCTTTCCATTTTTTGTATTTGTCCTTTTTGTCTTTCAATTTGTCAGAGAGATTTTTGTGCAGGCATGCTGGTTTCTTCTTTACTTTCTTGTTTTTCTTTTGTGCTGGTTTAGGCTTTTATGATCGCATTTTTCAGAGTTTCTTGCGTTGTTTTCCCCTTTAGGATTTTCATCCATGGAAACTTTCCTTGGTTCTCTCTGAGTTTGTTAAAATCAGCTCTTTTGAAGTTTAAGACATTGGTTGGATTGTTTACTATTGCTAGTGTTTGCATTTTATTAAATTCCAGTATGACATGGTCACTTTCACCCAAGATTCCAGCAACTTCAACTCCCTCTATCACTTCTTCTCTATTACTAAGAATTAACTCCAGTATAGCTTTACATCTAGTTCCCTCCTCCACCTTTTAGATGACAAAATTATCAGTTAGGTTGGTAGGAATCTATTTGATTTCCCACTTGCTGCAGAGTTTGTCTCCCAGTTGATATCTGGATAATTGAAGTCTCCCATTACTATTGTAGTATGCTTCCTACATACATTTGGTAACTAGTTGGCAAAGAGTTCATTTACTTCTTCTGATTGGTTGGGTGGCCTGTAATATGGCAATGTCACTTTTTTCTCTTTTATATTGGTCATCCTTCCCCCTCAATTTTAGTTTAAAGCCCTCCTGATGAGGTGGGCCAGTCTTTTCCTAAGTGCATTTTTCCCTATTTTCGTGAGGTTTAGCCCATCCCTTGCCAAGAGTCCTTCAAGTAGGAAATGAAGTCCATGATCCAGGAAGCCAAATTTTTCTTGGTGACACCAACCCTTTAGCCAATGGTTTATTTCTATAATTCTTTTTTCCCTCAATGGATGTTGATATTTCATTGGGAATACTGATGAGAACATTACTTATGCTCCTAGCTTCTTAACTTTATTGCCTAGTTGTTTGTAATCTCTCAGGTTATTGTATTGTACTCAGGTTATTTGTTGTGTCATTCATCCCAATGTGAAGGAGGAGGAAAGGGTAGTAATCTGTAGGCCTAATTATTTTGGTTAAGTTTTCAGCCACATATTTGATTTTTGGTCCAGGGAGACAACATACCTCCCTGGATTGTATGTCTGGTCTGCAGAGGGATGATTCTGTTCCTTTGAGGATAGAATCTTCTATTACCAACACTCACCTTCCTTTTGGAGGGCTGCAGTCTGGGGTGTTTTTCTGTTTGTCTCAGGTGTGTTTGTTGATGTGATTTTTTAAGGGATATTTAAAGTGACTTTTTAAGGATATTTGAAGTTGTTTCTTTGCTAAGTGTCTGCATGTTTTCTTTGAGGGGGCGGTTGTGGATCTGCGTGTTTCCATCTAAGGGAGAAATTGATTGCTCAGTTTTAATGGGGCTTTCAACATCTAATTTGCTTTTGAATGGGACTTTGATATATATTTTAATAAGATTATGAGCCATCTCTAATAATTAAACCAATCACAAAATCCTTCATTTACTAGTTGTTCCTTTTCTTTATCTTAAATCTCTCTTTTTCAAATATCAATAAGTCTTAATATGTCACCCATTTACATTCTGAAAGCATCTCTGTTCTATGTAGTGCTTCATGAGATGATAGCCAAAGTGGCACTTTATCAGCTAATCTTCTTTTATACTTCCGCCATACACATGCAATCAATTTACTTTGTGATACCACAGATAGGCATGCCACCCAAATCTCAAATCAAAACTTTCGAGGTCTAACAGCTTTGGATTTTTTTTAAAGTTATGCAATCTTTTAACCATACCAGACAATAAGCATCATAATATAATCTAAGATCTGACAAACCCAGACCTTCTCTATCTTTAGAATCTTGTAGTAGCTTATATTTAATTCTTGATTTTTTATTTGAACAGAATGGAGTTGGAAGGGACCTTGGAGGTCTTCTAGTCCAGCCCCCTGCTCAAGCAGCAGAAACTATACTATCTCAGACAGGTGAATATCCAATTTCCTCTTTAAAATCTCCAGTGATGGAGCGCCAACAATTTCTGGGGGTAAGCTGTTCCACTGGTTGATTGTCCTCACTGTCAGGGAGTTTCTCCTCAATCCCAGGTTGTTTCTTTCTTTGATCAGTTTCCAACTGCTGTTTCTCGTCCTTCCATCTGGTGCTTTGGTGAACAATCTGACCCCCTCTGCCTTGTGGCAGCCCCTCAGATACTGGAACACTGCTATCATGTCTCCCCTATTTCTTCTTTTCTTTTTTTCTTTCTTTTTTATTAATTTTTAAAAAAATTTTACAATAAAAACCCCTTCCCCAATCCCTCCCAACCCCCCCCCAACCCCCCCCCATTCTTCCCAGAGCTGAATACAGGCTTAACTAGAACTTAAAAGAAAAAAAGTTTTAAGCCCAAATAAACCTTAAGCAAATATAATTACACTCAATAAACAAGTTGTAAAATACTTTAACTCCATTATATATAAAAAACAAAAAGAGGAAAAAAAAGAGAAGATAAAAAAAATAAAAAAATAAAAGATTAAAGAATAATAATAATTACACTTCTAGATAATATCTTAAACTTTAAATATTAATTATTCGAAAGCTAGAGAATATTTTCTTATATCATACTTATATTGTATAAAATGTATCCATCTTTTCCAACCAAGAGATACTTCTCTTGCGATTGATCTTTCAAGAAAGCCGAAATTTTTGCCATTTCCGCTAAGTAAGAAACTTTAAAAAACCATTCTTGCAAAGTAGGCAAAGATTCCTTCTTCCAATATTGCCCTATTAACAACCTAGCCGCAGTAATTAAATTTAACATTAAAATAATCTCTTTGTCATCACAATCCGGAACAATACCCAATAAAAACAATTGTGGAGTAAATTTTATCCTTCTTTTAAAAATTCTTTGAATATTCCACCATATCTTAATCCAAAAAGCTTTTATACTTTTACATGACCACCAGATATGATAATAAGTAGCATCCAAGCAACCACATCTCCAACATTTAGGCTGTAGGTTTGGATACATACGATTTTTTGTGGATCAAGGTGCCATCTATAAAACATTTTATAAAAATTTTCCCGTACGTTTTGGGCTTGCGTGAATTTAACATTCCTCACCCAAATAATCTCCCATGTATCTAATAAAATCGGTTCATCAAAATTTTGTGCCCACTTAACCATACAGTCTTTAACTAGCTCTGCTTCTGAATCCAATTCCACCAAGACACCATAAATTCTTTTAATATGGGTTCGACTTTGATCTCTAATTTGTTTTAACAAATTTTCATCCTCTCTAAACAAGCCCACCTTATAATCTATCTTCCACCTTTCCAAATAATTGTCTATACTGAAACCATGAATAAATAATATTTTCTTGTGCTAATTCATCCATAGATTTTAATTGCCAATTTTTACCATCCCACTTAAGTAATTGTGTATAAGAAATAGTATCCATCTTAACTCCTCTCCTTATTCCTTCTATTGCATGCCATGGAATAGCCCATAATGGAATTCTTGAATCACTTCTATAATATTTCTTCCAAACCCGAAGTAAAAAAATTCTTAAGATATGAGATCTAAAAACCCTATCAACCTTTTTATTATAAATTAAATAGGCATGCCATCCAAAAAGTAAATCCCATCCCTCCAAAAGGAGTATATCTACATTTGTTAGGTTAACCCAATCACTGATTGATGTTAAAACTACAGCATCATAATACAATTTCAAATTCTGTACGTTAAGTCCACCTCTCTCTCGTATGTCTTGTAAAATTTTAAGTTTTACTCTTGGTTTTTTCCCTGCCCAGATAAATTTATTGATACCTTTCTGCCACTCATCTAAATTTGCTTCTTTCTTTAAAATAGGTATCATTTGAAATAAAAAAAGAAATTTTGGCAGAACATTCATTTTGATCGCTGCTATTCTCCCCAAAAGGGACAATTGCAGCTTTTTCCAATTGTCCAAATCCTTTTGTATTCTAACCCACAGCGTTTCATAATTATTTTTATACAATTTTGCATTGGAAGCAGATAAAATAACACTCAAATATTTTACCTTATTAACGACCTCAAAACCTGTCAATCTAACCAAGGTCTCCTTATCCAAGTTGGTCATGTTCTTAGGCAATATTTTAGTCTTATTATTATTAATTTTAAAACCTGAAACTTGTCCATACTGATTTATCAATGGTAACAACTCAGTTACGGAATGAATTGGTTGAGATAAAGTAACAACCAGATCATCTGTGAGGGCCCTTAGTTTATATTCTTTTTTATTAATTTCTATTCCTTTTATTTTTGATGATTCCTGAATTTTGATCAATAAAATTTCCAAAGTTAAAACAAACAGCAATGGGGACAATGGACAACCCTGTCTGGTCCCCCTTTCAATTGAGAATACCTCTGATAAACCTCCATTACCTATAAGTTGTGCCGTTTCTTTTTGATAAATGGCTCGAAGAGCCTGTAAAATTTTATCTCCAAAGTTCATTTCCTCAACCAATCTTAACATAAATTGCCAATTTAATTGATCAAAAGCTTTTTCGGCATCTAAAAATATCAAACCTGCAGAGATTTGGTTGTTCTTATCCAGATATTCTATTAAGTTAATAATTTGTCTAACATTTTTTTTTCATATACCTTCCAGTTATAAAGCCAGTTTGATCCATATGTACTAGTTGATTCAACACAATCATAAATCTATTAGCTAAAATTTTTGAAAAAATCTTATAATCTACATTCAAAAGAGATATAGGTCTATAATTCTTTGGTAGAGTAAGATCTTGGTCTTCTTTTGGAATCAAAGATATAAAAGCTCTACCCCAAGACAAGGGGGTCTCTAAACCCTGTAATATATTATTAAAAAGTTCCCTTAAAGGTTCTATCAACTCATCTATCAAAGTCTTATAATAAATTGATGTCAATCCATCAGTACCAGGTGCTTTACCTAACTTTAATTCTTTAATTGCTGTCATCATTTCCTCTATAGTAATCAATCCATTAATTTCTTGTTTCTGATCTTCTGTTAATTTAGGAAAATGAGCATCTTGTAAATATTTATCTATATCTGAAACCTGTACTTTCCTGCCCATATATAATTTCTTAGAATAATCTAAAAAAGATTTCTTAATCAATTCCTTCTGGAATACCAATTTACCATTATAATTTATTTTATCTATAATTCTCGACTTCTGTTTCTTTCGCAGTTGATAAGCCAGCCATCTCCCTGGCTTATTAGCGTTACAAAATATGTTATGTTTCATATACAATAAATTACTTGCAGTCTGATCTGCCATTAACATATTAAATTGCGATTTAAGCAATTTTATGGATTCCTTAACCTTCTCATCTGTAGGATTTGAAATTAAAACTTTTTCTTTTAATTTAATCTCATCTTCCAACTCCTTACGTTTCTGCACCTGTTTCTGTCTATAAGTCTTATTCATTTGTATCAAAACCCCACACATGTAAGCTTTACTTGCGTCCCATACCATTGACATTGAAGTTCCCTTATGCATATTTAAAACAAAATATTCCTTTAAGTGCTGTTTAAGTTTCTGAACATTCTTTTCTTGTCTAAACAAATTTTCATTCAACCTCCAAGATCTCCTCTCCTCTTTTTCAGTATCCAATTCCATCCACACTGGACTATGATCTGTCAATGTCCTTGGAAATATCTTTACATTCTTTACCCTAAAATATAAATCCGTTGTGATCAGAAAAAAGTCAATTCTTGAAAAAGATTGATGTCTGTCCGAAAAAAAGGTGAAATCTCTCTCTTCCAAATTATGTTCTCGCCAATAGTCTCGCAACTCCAAGTCCTCTTTCAAATCAAAAAAGGCCTTAGGTAATTTGGTCTGTTTAAAAGAAGTAGAAAGTCCTTTTTTATCTCTATATGTATCTAAAACTCCATTCCAATCTCCCATTAATATAACAGATCTATAATCCAGTAAAATCAGTTTTTGATGTAACAACCTATAAAATTGTTCCTGTTGTTGATTTGGTGCGTACAAACCTACTATAAGTATTTTCTTACCATACAATCCCACTTCAATCATAACATATCTCCCTTGAGGATCAGAATCTACTAAACGAGCTGATAAATTTTGCTTAACATAGATAACTACATCCCCTTTTTCCCCAAGAGCAGAAGATACAAAGTGAGATCCCAATCGAGCATTAACTAAATATTTTTGATCCTTAGAGATAATATGCGTTTCCTGCAAACAAATAATGTCATTATTATATTGCTTCAAATAATGAAATATTTTCTTTCTCTTCTGAGGGGAATTAAGGCCATTAGCATTCCATGTCAGGAGCTTTACCATCTCCCTCATCCAAAAGTCTGGAGAAGACTGCTTGAAGATCTGCCATTGAAGATTGTACCAAAGATCTCTTAGATCTTGCTCCTCCCACAGGCTCAGAAACAAATTCTTGTGGAACTTCTTTAACAGCTTTCTTCTGTTGTTCCTTTTCCTTACGTCTATGCGCTGCCCGAGTCATTCTTTGCTCTTTCATCTCAGCTTGTTGAAACCACTCAGCCTGTGATTTTCCAGCTTTCATCAATACAGCTTCTTCAGACTGCTGTTCAACCTCCTTCCCATCCAAGACTTTAGACATTATAGGTGGTGATGAGCGTGCTCCCAGGACCGAAATATAAAACTCCTTTGCTTTAGAAACAGTATTAAGTCTATAATGTGTCCCCGCATGGCTCACCACAATTCCAATCGGAATATCCCATCTGAATGGCATCAGCCTTTTTTTAAGTTCGTCTGCTAAAAAAGCAAACTCTTTTCTTCTTCTTAAAATTTTAGATGGGATCTCCTTTAAAATTATAACATCTTGTGCAGCAATCTGAAACCTCTTATTGTAAAAAGCTTGTATGATTTCATTGCGCAGAGATCTTTTCCCAAAGTAAATTACCACATCTCTTGGCAGATTTCTTTGCTTTGCAACCCAGGAGTTAACTCTAAATATTTCTTCAACTTCTCTAGATATTTCCTCTTTTTCTCTGCCCAAAATCACAGCAAAGTCATTTACTACCATATCTCTCAGGTCCTGTTGCATGTCCCTTAAAAAAGTGACGAAAAAAAGTTAAACAGAGAGGGAAAATACTCCTCCTAAAACCCAGATCCACCTTCAAAAAATCATTATAAATAATCAAATCCGTTCCGTTCCGTTCCAATCACTTAAAAAGAAAAAACCTGCTGATCGCCATTTTACTTTCCTCTCAGCAAAAGAAAAAAAAGGGAATAAAAATAAATCTTTAAACATAAAGTCCAAAAAAAAAATAAAAATAAAATCCTCTATTCAGCTCTGTCCGCTTTTAAGATAACTCACCAGATCACTTTAACAGCGGAGGTGGGAGCGGCGTCTCACTTTGTCCCTAGAGACAAAGACAGCTGAGAAGCGGAGACAATCTGAACTCCGTGGGAGCGCTCTTTTCTCCCCCCCAAAATATTCTTTGGGGGATTTCAGAGGCTCTACCACTATTCAGATGATACTCCCCTCCCTCCCTTTGCCTGGGAAGGAGGTTTTGAACTGCAAAACAGCTGATGCCTGCTGTTCTCAGTGGTTCTAACACTTTCTCAGGAGGACGGATACAAAGTATCCACCATCGCCAGTGCAAATCCACCGGAAGTCCACCCTATTTCTTCTTTTCTTTAGACTAGCCAACCCAAGTCCCGTAGCTGTTCTTTGTATGTTTTAGTCTAGAGACCCCTGATTATCTTAGTTGCTCTCCTCTGAATATTTTTCCCTTTCTTAAAGATGGTGACTGTTATGTCCTGGCCTGTGATTGACACAGCAGGTGCAGGAAGCTGCAGAGAGACCCAGGCAGACCATGTGGCTGCCCGGGCCAGACAGGCCACTAAGAAGTAACGATGTCCGAATTTGATACAGCTCACCCTGAATGTTGGAGTTCATACATGGCCAGAGTAGAAAACTACTTCTGAGTAAACCAAGTTCGGGAAGACGGGCTCAAAGCGTGTCTGTGGGCAAAAGACATTTGATATTGCTGAGAATCTGGTTGCCCCAGCACCTCTGGAATCCATCATTTACACTGAGCTGAAGAAAATGTTAAGGGAACATTTCGAACCAAAGCTATCGGTGATTGCCTGGCGTCATGCATTCGAACAGTGGGACCAAAGGCCAGAAGAGTCTGCTGCAGACTTTATTGCTGTGCTGCAACAAGCTGCTACGCCCTGTGAGTTCAAAGACTTGGAGGAAAGACCTCAACATCATCTAGTTCAGTGGTTCTCAACCTTTTTAATGCCGCGACCCCCGACCGGTCGTAAGTCGAGGACTACTCAACTGGTGCAGCACCGTTTGCAGAATGGGACTTTTGGCGGGCTCAGCAGGGCAGAGACAGCCTGGACAATTCCTATTGGCTTTTGAAAGCCAATAGAATTAGACTCTATTCAAGAGAGTCTATTCTAATGGCTTTCAAAAGCCAATAGAATAAAAGGGAGTAGCACAGCTAAGGAAAAGGGGGAAAAAATGGTGGACTGCATTATTTGGCGACCCCCGTGAAATGGTCATTCGACCCCAAATGGGGTCCCGACCCACAGGTTGAGAACCACTGATCTAGTTTGTGGTTTGAGGAGCTGTGAGTTGCAACAAAAGATTTTTGCAAAGGAAACTGTTTCCTTCCAAGATGCACTAAGGGAAATCACGGCCAATGAAGCAGCGGGAGGAGCTGTTAAGGCCTTGCAGCTTTCCAAGCATCCTACGAGTTCAGGCTCCATCCATCAAGAGGTTGCTCGAGAGGTAGCTGATCCTGATTCCGAAAACGAGGTCAACCACCTACAGCAGCCAGTGGAGAGGAGGCCCCATTAGTGAGCTGACAAGGGCATTCAATTCCCTTGGTGTTTCAGATGTAGAGGCCACCACAAGCACTCCGATTGCCGTTTCTGCTCTGCCATTTGCCAGACATGTGGCAGGCAAGGCCACATAGCTGTCTGTTTGGGTCGCACGAAAGACCATCCTTTGGAAGAATTGCCTCAGAAAGGTATCAGGGTCCCCAGCCAGAATAGGGTGGGTTTCTGCACATCCCGCAGGAGCATTTTGAACACAGGGGCCCATAGGCCATTAAAGAAGAAGCTTTGCATTGATGTCAAATTGCAGGGGGTCCCCTTAACGATGGAGCTGGACACGGGTTCATCTCTGTCAATCATATCCCAGGACACCCTTAAGCAAAGCTGCTACAGAAGCGGCCAGCGAATTAAACTCAGGCCGTCGAATCTGGTCTTAAATGACTTCCAGAATTCCCGAGTCAGGGTAAAAGGGGAGGCCATGCTCAAGGTGCAGCATAAGAAATGTGAAGGGTTCCTGGACATTGTTGGGGTAGAGAGCGGCCGCATGAGTCTAATTGGACTTGATTGGTTTGAGGCACTTGGGATTCAAGTGACTGGGCTTCACAGCTTGCAAACGACAGGCCTTACAGAAGTTTGCAAGGAGTTTGCTGATTTGTTTAGCCCAGAACTGGGGTCGTATAAGGGGCCTCCAATTGCTTTGTGGTTAGACCCATCCATTGCCTCGATTAGAGTTAAGCCTCGTCAGGTGCCTTTTGCACTGAAGTAAAAGACTACTGCCGAGTTGGACAAACTGCTCCAGCAAGGTATTTTGGAACCTGTGGATAGCACTCCATGGGAAACACCAATAATTACGCCACTGAAGGCCAATGGGGAAGTCCGCATTTGTGCTTATTATAAATGCATGTTAAACAAAGCATTACAGCAGCACTCTTATCCGGTGCCTGTGGTGAGCCACATTTTGGGAGGGAGGGAGGCCAAGTCTTCGCCAAACTTGAGTTGGCTCAGGCCTATCAACAGCTACCGGTTGATGAGGCAACGGCTGAGGCCCAGACGAGCGTAACGCACCAGGAAGCTTTCAAAGTCAAAAGATTACAGTTTGTGGTTAACATAGTCCCTGGCATTTTCCAAAGCGCTATGGAGTGAATTCTCCATAACATTCTGGGAATTTGCCCTTACTTCGATGATGTCCTTATCGCAGGGGAATCTCCCAAAAACTGGGCTGAGAGGCTTTGGTCCATTTTGCTGCAGTTCCACGAAGCGGGGCTGAAGCTTAGGTAAGACAAATGCAAAATTGGTGCACATCCACTGAATTCTTGGGGTTTCGTATAGATGCAGAAGGCATCCATCCTGCTGAGTCCAAGCTCAAGGCGATTCAGCAGGCCCCCAGCCCCAAGTCGAAGAGAGAGCTTCAAGCCTTCCTTGGGCTTCTAAATTTCTATCACTCTTTTCTACCTCACAAGGCTGCAGTTGCAGAGCAGTTACACCGGCTCTTGGACAAACAGGCTCCATGGAAGTGGACACAAGTCCATGAGAGGAGTTTTGCAGAGGTCAAGGCATTGTTATCTTCAAATGTTGTTCTCGCTCATTTCAATGAGCAGTTGCTAGTGTGTATAGCCTGCAATGCATCACCTTATGGAATCAGGGCTTAAGTCACCTGAAAGCTGATGGGACACAAGTCCCTGTAGCCTACTATTCTAGGACTCTGTCATCTGCTGAGTGTAATTACGCACAGATAGATAGATAAGCTTTGGCCATAGTGGCTGGCATAAAAACATTCCATGACTTTTTGTATGGTCGCCACTTTACGGTCTATACAGACCATAAGCCACTGCTGAGGTTGTTTACAACCAACAAGCAAACCCCACACATAATTTCTCCTAGAATGTTGAGGTGGTCAATCTTCCTTTCTGCATATGACTACACACTGGTTCACAAACCTGGCAAAAAAATGGGCCATGCAGATGGCCTTAGCAGGTTGTCTCTACTGCTTGTGGAATCAGATCCTGTTCCAGCTAACCATATACTAGCTATTCAGGATTTGCCTGAGTCTCCCCTCAATGCAAGGGATGTGGCTGAAGACACAGCCAATGATCACACGCTAACACGTGTGTTGACATGGGTGCTGTCAGGTTGGCCTGACATGTGTCCTGGAACTACCTTCCAGAGTTCCTTGAAAAGGAAGCATGAGCTATCCACCTTTAAGGGTTGTGTCCTGTGGGGAAGTAGGATAGTGATCCCAACCTCATTGAGGACTAGAGTGTTGCAATCTTTGCATGAGGGACATCCAGGCATAGTCCAAATGAAGGCTCTGGTGCGCAGCTATCTCTGGTGGCCAGGGCTTGATAAGGAGATTGAGACCCAGGTCCAGGGTTGCCAGGTTTGCCAACAGTCTAGGCCTGAAATGCCACAGGCTCCTGTACATAGGTGGGAGGAAACACATGCTCCTTAGTCGAGGGTTTATATCAACTATGCTGGCCCCTTTCAGGGGCAATTCTTCCGCATTGTGGTGGACAGTCACTCTAAATGGCTAGAGGTCATTCCAGTGTCCACTACGATGACTGCCAGGACCATCCAGGTGTTGAGGGGCATCTTCGCCTCCCATGGGCTGCCAGATGTTCTTGTCTCCGACAACGGACCTCAATTCACTTCTTCTGAGTTTCAGGCTTTCCTCCAGGCCAACATAATCCGGCACGCTACTTCAGCACCTTTCCATCCAGCTTCCAACGGCCAAGCTGAGCGCATGGTGCACATAATCAAAGACACCTTGAAGAGGCTCACTCACGGAAACTTGCATCACAGGTTAGATGACTTTCTTGTTTGTCAATGTACCACACCTTGCACAGCTACTGGGAAAAGCCCAACTGAACTCTGCTGGGGTTGCCGTCTCATTACCAAACTGGACAGATTGCACCCAGACCGGGTGGCTTCATAGGTGTCACAGCGGAGGGCACCTAGGAGACTATAAGTGAGTGATCCGGTTTGGGCAAGGAACTATGGACCTGGACATCTTTGGGTGACAGCAGTGGTCTGCAAAGTCACTGGACTGCTGACATATGAAGTGGCCCTGGACGATGGTTGTGTGTTACATTGGCACATTGACCAACTGCACTGGAGGCTACCCAGTTAAACTGCCACTCCTAACTCTGCTCTTGGGGGGGGGAGGCCACGATGGTGATCATGGATCTCAGTTTTCTTGTAGAAGTGGGGGGTTGCACTCTGCACATAGGAGTTGTGCCAACAAGGCGGCTTCTGACTCTGGCATTGGGTCCATGGAAAATTGCACACAACTGGCTGTTCAGGCCACTCCATCTGCTGGCCTTGTGCCTATGGGACATTGCTCCCAAGAGGGGTCTGTCGTGGATCTGGGGAATTCCACCCCACCAAGGAACTCTGGTCTGGGTTTACAGACCTGGCCAGTCAGCATGATGTGGGTTCGCCTGTACATAGTGGGCATCCAAGTCCTGGTCTGCTGAGCCTGGTAGGCAAGCTTGTAGACCGGGCACTTGCAACCGCTCCAAGAAGATCAGAGCAGGCCAGAGGCCCACCAAAGTATTTGCAGGACTATGTGAAATTCCTACTAGTAAATGGGCAGGCTTAAGTGTACTTAGAAATAAGAACACACTCAAAAGAACTGAAAAGGTATTAGATTTGTAGTAATGTAAAATAGTAAGTTCTATGTGTTTTGGAGCTAAGAGGGAAGGGGTGTTATGTCCAGGGCTGTGATTGACACAGCAGGTGCAGGAAGCTGCAGAGAGACCTCGGCAGACCACATGGCTGCGCGGGCCAGACAGGCTGTCTCCAGCCTATTGCGCATGTTCAAGGTGGGAAAGATAATTGCATTGATTGGTTGATGCTACTCCCTGCAAGGGGTATAAAAGGGATCCGCACCATTTTATGTTGTTCTGTTGGAGATTAAATAAATAAGCAACTGTTGTTACTCCTGCCTCGTCTCAATGCCTTACCAATGCACAGAACAGAATAGTGACTACATTAGCCCTTTTCCAATCCTCAGGTACTTCCCCAGTGTTCCAGGATTTATGAAAGATGTGATGCAATGGTTCTGAGATAACATCTGCCAGCTCTTTCTGAACTCTGGGATGTAGCCTGTCAGGTCCCGGTGATTTATATTTGTTAAAGTTGGGTAAGTGTTCCCTTACCATTTTCTTGCTTATTTTAATTTTTGTTTCTAGCATGTCTCTTGCAGTGGTGTTTTTTTTTGGGGGGGGGGTATGTTGGGCTATAGTATTTTTTTGTGAGAAGACTGACACAAAGTATGAGATAAGCAGCTCTGCTTTTTCCCTGTTGCCTGTAATTTCCTTGCCATCTTCTCTCTTTAGCAGGCCTACAGTTTCCTTGATTTTTTTCTTGTTGTTAATATGTTGGAAGAAGCTTTTTTTCCCCTTGATTTCTGTTGCTAGTCTTTGTTTGTTCTGAGCTTTTGCTTTCTTGACTTCATCTTTGCATGTTCTAGCTGTCTGCTGATAATCGGATTTAGTTATGTGCCCCCCTTTCCATTTTTTGTATTTGTCCTTTTTGTCATTTAATTTGTTAGAGAGTTCTTTATTTTGCCAAATAAAGTTAGATATATCTTTCTGCCACTGTTTGAAAATAGAATCTCTAATCAGTATCAGTATAATCCAAAATAGAAATAACATTCTAGGTAATACATTCATTTTAATTACTGAAATTCTTCCTATTAATGACAAATCTAATTTTTGCCATCTATTTAAATCCAGTTTTATCTCATTCCATAGTTTACCATAATTATTTTTGTAAAGCTTAGAATTTTCCTCAGTAAGTCATCCCCAAGTACTGAACTTTTTTCGTGACTTTAAGACCAGTTTTAAATTCCAACTTCTTTTGATCTTCCACCTTTATGTTCTTAGTCAGTGTTGTCATCTTTATTTATTCTTCAGCCTGCCATTTCTCCAAAAAATTTAATCTTCCTCATGACATTTTCAATGTTCTCTAACAGGTCCTGCACAATCAATACCAAATGTCAGCAAATGCACGTAATTTGTAATTATCCGCTTTAATTTGTAGTCCTTTTGCTCTGTTATCCTGTCTAATATCTCCATTTAACAGTTCCAACACTAGAATAAATAATAAAGGACACCCGTCTTGTTCCCTTCTGGATTTCACATTGTTTTGAAAGTCTCCATTCACCATGATTCGAGTTTTCTGGAGTGTATAGATGGACTTCAAACTCTGTATAAAGCCCAATCTAAAATCCATCTTTTCCATTACTTTAAACATAAAGGCCCAGTTCAAATTGACAAAAGCTTTTTCTGCATCCAGAAAGATTAATGCAACCTGTTTGTCACTTCGTTGTTGTAAATATTCAATTATATTCAAAATTACTCTTACATTTTCTTTTAGTTGTCTTTTAGGTAAGAAGCCGCACTGGTCTTCAAGTATACAATCCTGTAAAAAAAAATTAAGTCTTTCAGCTAAAGTAGATGTAAAGAGTTTGTAATCATTATTAAGGAGAGATTGGCCTGTAGTTCTTAACAGAGGTTAAATCCAGTCCATCTTTGGCTTTTAAAGAAGTGTAGGCACTCTTCCAAGATTCTGGAAAATAGAATTCATTAAAAGTCTTTCATTGAAAGAAGTAATTGATCTTCAAAAATTTTATAGAATCTCCTAGGTACAACATCTGGTCCAGGAGCTTTGCCTATTTTAGCTCTTTTAATTGCTGCTATTATTTCAAAAGTTGTTATTGTTCAAAATTTTCTTGTAGTTTTCCAATAATTTAAGAAGATTTTTAGTTGTTATATACTCCTTCATAGTATCTAAAAAGATTTCTTGTTCTTTATATAAATTAGTATAATTCCCAAAAAATCTTTGAATGTTTTTGTTATCCATGTAAATCTTATTCCACTCTTGAAGCTTGGTTATCATGTTTTTTTCTGTCTGTTTTCTTAATTTGTATGCCAACCATCTCCCTGGTTTATTTGCATGCTCAAAAAATGTTTCATATATTTAAGTTTTTTTTCAATATCTGAAACAGTCAACAAAGGAATATGTTGTTGCAATATTTTTAGCTTTTTAGAAGTATAGGTGCAGGCTTCATGGCATCAGCCTGAATGATGAAGGAGGCATTGGGATCTGGGTGTTTCAGCACTGGCTCTGCTGCGAACAAGTGCTTAAGCTTTTTGGATGCAGTCTGGTATTCCATAGTCCACTTAAGCAGCTGGCTGGGTTTGGGTTACTAGTCCCCTTTTGTCTTTAGCAGGCTAGTGATGAGGAGGGCTATCTGAGCAAATGAGATGATAAAAGATCACAAATCCTAGGAAGCTTTGTAGTTGCTTCTGGTGCAGAGAGGAGCCCACTCTAGCACTGCCCACACCTTTTTGGGATCCATCTCTATCCTCTCATGGGAGATGCAGTAGCCCAGTCAATTTTACTCTGATGGAATTCACATTTGGATAGCTTGGCAAATAGTTTGGGCACTCAAAGCTTCTTGAGCACACCTCTAACTAGTTTTACATATTCTGCATGGTCTCAGTACAGATTAAAATTTCATCTAGGTAAACTAACAGTCCCTTATACAGCACTTCATTTATTAGCTGCATAAACATAGCAGGGGCCCCTTGCAGGCCAAAATGGAGGACCTGGAAGTTGAAGCATCCTAAGAGACAATTGAAAGCCATTTTCCACTCATCCCCTGCTTTGATCCACACTTGGTAGTATGCCTCCCGCAAATCCAACCTAGTGAAGACCTTTCCTTTGGCCAAATGGGCCAGCATGTTCTTCATGAGGGGGAGTGGGTAAACATTTTACATGCACACACCATTAATCTCACGATAGTCAATGCATAGACAAAGGGACCCATCCATGAGCCCCCGCAACAGAGTGAAACCTCTTTCCATCCTTCACAATGGCAGAGCCCAAAAATATGAATTGGAAGGGTCCTGACATGCTGCCCTCCTAAAAGAAGGAGATATCACCTGGAGAACATACAAAACAATAAAATAGAGAGAGAGGAGAAAAGGATAAATTCATGTTAATCAGGTTTGTCCAGGTAATGAGCATGAAAGTGTTTGAGCAACCTGGTGGATCTAACATGTTTCTTATGAATCCACTCATTTTGGGATGCTGGAGAGTCCTTCCATGCCACTAAATATTGGGTCACTCTATGGTGTTTATATGAATCTAGGATCTCTTTAATTTGAAAGTGTTGTTCACCCTCTACCATGATGGGTGGCTGTAAGGGGGAAGTTGATTGACATAAAGGCGAGGTTATTTCTGGCTTTAACAGGCTGCAGTGAAATACAGGGTGGATTTATCTTAGAGTCCCTACTATAACTGGTGTGTTTAATTGGGAATGGTCCTACATACTTTGGACCCAGTTTCTTAGAGAGTTGTAGAGACTGCAAGAATTTAGTGGTCAGGTATACCCAGTCCCCTACTTGGAATGGCTTAGGTTACATTCTCTTTTTATCTGCCTGAGCCTTATAAGCTGCTCTGGCTTCCTCCAGTGCTGGATTCATTCCTTAAGGGAAAGGATGGTGGGTTTGTTAGTGGGTAATTCTGGCATGGGATTGAATACTTCTTCTGTGGCTACTTGAAAAGGAGTGAACCCAGTACTACAGCATTATTGTATGCCACTTCAGCAAATGGCAGGTCAGCCCAGTTGTCTTGCTGATAGTTGATAAAGCATCACAGCTACTACTCCAATACCAAGTTCATTCATTCCGTCCCACCATTCGTTTGAGGATGGTGACTAGAACTCAGGCCCTGGTCCATCCCCAAAAGGTCCAAAAAGGCCTCCAGAACGTGGAGGTGAACAAGATCCCCCCTGTTTGAGATTATACTACATTGTGGGGCTTGGGATCCCCTTGGCCTTGGGATCCTCTGACGGGATGAAATGGACTTGCTTTGAAAACAGGTCAGTCACCACCCATATAAAGGTGTTTTCTGTGCTTTTGGGCAATTCTACAATAAAGTCCATAGAAATCTCTCTCCAGGATGCTGAAGGGCTCATAACCAGCTCCAAAAGGTCAGGGGTTTTCCCTTCCCTTCATTTTGCTGCCGCACAAGCAGGCAGCTGGCCACATAAACCTCAATATCCTTTTTGATGGAGGGCCACCAAAATTATCTCTTTAGTAGGTGTAAGTTTTTTACAAATCCAAAGTGCCCAGTCACCTCTGAATCATGGCAGGTTTGCATCGTCTTTAGTCTCTGGCTAGCTGGCATATATACCTTCCCTCCTACCCATGCTAACCCCTCCTTCATGGAGCAAAGGTTTTTGTGATTAAAGAACCAGTCATCTTTTTCTAAAGCTTGCTTAAACTCTGAGGTGATAGTGGTATCTTAATAACAGGGTGCCTTTTGATTGCAACCTCGTGGTTACTGGTGCTGCTAACTTCTGAGCTGGGAGTATAGCTTAACTACTTTTGTTTTTACACTATTGTATTGTGGAAGTGTCAACAAAAGGTCTGCCAGAAAGTTCTTCCCCCTGGGCACCTGTCTCGATGCAGTCTTGCTCCTTCTGATCAGCTAGGGGGTCTTTAAACCTCTGTCTCATGGCAACCATGAAGCTATTGAAGTTCCAGAGCTTCGGTGCATCAACAATGTGCAGGTTCACCTGGCTGCAATGCCTTCCAGGGCCAGGGTGATGACTCTGACTTTAGCTTCTTTGCTGGGAAGTTCCTGCCCATACTCCTGCATGTAGGTGAGGACATGAGTCAGGAAGAATCCCAGTTGTTGGAAATACTCATCAAATTTGACCCCAAGAGGGAGTGTCTTACACTCTGGTCTTGGGGTCCCCTTCCAACAATTCTCTAAACATTCCCCCCTGCTGGCATAGCCTGGCTGGGGTGGCCACAGCAGTTGCTGCTCTTCGCATCGAAGCCACGGTGTTCACCAAAGTTTCAGGGATGGGAGATTTGCTTTCCTTCCCAGTCTGCTCTTTCATCAGGTCCTCTTTTGCTTCTCCACAGGCTCCGGCCTCTTGCCCATTCAGATTTTGAAAGGCTTCCACCATTAAGTTGATGGCCCGCTTCAGGAATTGATCAGCTGGAATCAGTTCCTCAGCCACTTCATCCTCAGCTTAAAGCAATTCCATCTCGTGCTTCCAACCCAGTTGCCATGGGTGAAGGTGACTTTCTGGGCTCTCCCTTCCCAGTCCTCCTTCTTCCCAATGCCAATGGACCATCTCAGCTTCAGGAAATTTTCCATGGTGGCAGCTTCTTCTGTCCAGTCAGAGGGCTCTCCTCAGGGTGAGTTTTCGTGGAGGTTTCTGTCCATCATTCAGCCTCCTCCATCTCGCAGCCTTGGTGAGACATTATGTGCACAGTCCCCATGGCAAGGCGGTGATCCCTCCAGGTTGACCACTTTGCAGATCTTGCCTAATGTAAGGTCCTACCTCCAAAGAAAGCAGAAATCTTGAAACTGGCATTGTTTCAACAGGAACTTTTATTGAGAGACAGTGAAAGCAGAAAGGCAAAGCAAGATCTAAAGAATTCCCATGCAAAACATTACATTAAAATTTTGCTTCTCAAACCCCTCCCCAGTGCCCAACTGTCCATGAGCCCCCCTCCCAACAGAGTGAAACCTCCCCCTGCCCTTCAGAATGGCACAGCCCCAAAAATATGGAGGGGTCCTGACAGTCCTCTCCCAGCCATACAGATCGATCCAGCCTCCAGGAGGGAGTTTTGAAGATGCTTCCCATCAGGCCTTGATCTGTTTCTGGTTGCTCTCTTAAGCTGACATTGTTTACATGGTCCCCGTGGTAGAGGTGATTTCCTCTCTGGATTGACCACAACTGCAGAGCTGGCTTAATGTCAGACCTGCCCCAAACCGATCCCTTAAAAAAGACAAGCCTTTGACTCCATTTGGTTAAAGCAAAGGGTTCTTTTATTAAGAGTATTGGTTGCAGTAAAGTCAAGCCAGGTCTGAAATCCATGCTCGCTGGATGCAAAACTGAGGTCTAGTTTTGCCCCCCAGCATATCACTGTCCTTGTGACTAGTCCATTTTCAGCCAACTGGAGCTGACCAAGATGTTTTGAGAATTCTGAGATGTTTGGGAGTAATCTGCATATTTCTCAGAGTGCCTGGCCATTGGATGTCTGGTATAAACAGGCTCTGGCTGCTCTAGTCCTTCTCACATGTCACTCCCTCCCTCCCAATTTCCTATCAAGTACACACAAAACTTTATTGCCCTTTTATCCTTCCATCTTTTATCCTTTCCCCACTGCTTCCCCCTTTTATCCTTTCTCCCCCTCCCCCTTCTTTTTATGACAGGAAGCCCAAGCCAAGCCAGTCTGATCTGACACGCCAGGATGGATCCTACATGTTAAATGTTAAATTTAATTGGCTACTTTTTTGTATATTTTTTTGTTGTTGTTATTGTGGTTAGGGCTGAATATATGCTTTGTTTTGTTTCATTTTGTTTGTTTTACTGTTCTTTATTTTATTCTCTATGATAAAACAATAAATATTTAAAAAGACTATGAGTCATCTCTTACAGTCTATTATGTAATCAAAGAGTTTATGCTTCACATCACAGAACAAGTATATTAAAAGATATGTTATATAGGTATACTGGCAAAACCATAGTGTTTAATCATAGTTCACTTTACACTAAATATGCAGTCTTTTAAATCAGCACCAACACAATACTTCAATAGTTTCATTATAATACACTCCAAAGGACTTTTTTTTTAAAAAAAAAAAAACAACATGTTTTCCTCGCATTAATAAAAATTCACTGATTGTTTTCAGAGCAAGTTTGTCAATTTCTGAATTGGCACAAAAACACTGCACTTGGAAATTATTTAAAGTTTAGATCAGGAAAAAGTATTAAAACAATGTTTACCGACCAGTCTATCTTTAAAAAGGAATATTAAGTTGTTTTTGAGACCCATTTTGGTTTACTGATTAAGGCATTAGGTGAGAAACCAGAAAAAATTCTATTCCCTCTAGTCTTGCCTTAGGCATAAAACCAGCTGGGTGACCTTGGGCCAGCCACTTTCTCTCAGTCTTAGCAAGCAGGCAATGGCTTAAATCCTACAAAGAAAACTGGTCCAGGCAGTCACCAAAAGTCAAGACTCTTGAAGGTGCGCACACACACACATGCATGCACACACACACACACAAAAGTTGCATACTGTTAAGCTCTGCATCAAATAATTCTCTTTTTCTTTTAGAAATGAAACTTTATTGTGGGTATAATATAGTTTCCTTCATCCAAACAGTCTAAAGAATTTGCCCATAATTGCAAGTCTTCAGTTTTCTTCCCACTATAATGGCAATGCTATTGTAAGATGGCTTTGAACCACCATGATTTAATTGTGCCATCCAAATATAATTCAAAGTCTGAAAGTCAAACAAACTGGACCTTCTGTGATTCTGCAAACAAAATCTGCAACATCAGAAATCTACACCATCCACACATTTTTTTAAATGAATTGAAAATAGTTGTAATATTTCCTTTCTTTGTATGATATACCACAATAGTCTTCAACTTACAACAGTCCATTTAGTGACTGTTCAAAGTTACAACATCACTGAAAAAGTGACATAACTATTTTTCACACTTATAACCATTGCAGCATCCTTATGGTCACATGATCAAAATTTGGATGCTTAGCAACTGGTTCATATTTATGATGGTTGCAGTATCCCTGGATCATGTGAACATCTTTTGCGACCTTTGGCCAAGCAAATTCAATGGGAAAGCCAGTTTCATTTGACAACGGGGTTATTAACTTAACAATTGCAATGATTCACTTAACAGAAAAGTCATAAAATGGAGCAAAACTCACATAAAAAGTTCTCACTTAGCAATATAAATTTTGGGCTCAATTATGGTTGTAAATTTAGGACTACCAAAGTTGACATCAGGAGAGAGTTTTATATGGGAATTGTAAGGACCCACCCCACTTTGCATCTCAAGAAGACAGAACTCTTGGAATATTTCTTCCAACAAGCATCTTTATTAAGAGAAAATGGTTGCAGGCGTTCTAGACAGTATCTGGGGCCCAAGCCCTACAGTTCAAGATTTTAAGGGGTCCCCAGTAGCCCCACCCCCCATCATCTTCCCAGCGACAATCCCAGGCTCTACATTTCTACCCCCTTTTGCTCATGCTAGTGGAAGGGAGACTTCAGAGAGGAACAGATCAAAGCTGATGGCCCCCATTCTTATGCTTAGTCCTTTTGGTGATATCCACATTCAAGTCCTTTGAAGTTGTACTGAAGGAAGTGAGGGCCATAAAGCCCCTTTGTTCACCCCCTTCCCTTCATCGTATGACAGAATCCAGAGAGGGCAGAAATGGGGTTTTCCATAGTTGATAACTAGAGATGAAATATAATTGGATTCTGACATCCTTCACCCTTAAAAATAAGATAGATCCACTTGAAAGAAAACAAAAGAGGTATAAAACTTAGTTAGGCTTGTTAGGATACTCTGTGTGAAACTTCTTTAATAGCTTTGGGGCTCTGACATGACGTTTATGGACCCACTCATTTTGTGAGGCAGGGAGGTGTTTCCATGCAACTAGGTACTGAGTTGCTCCATGATATCTCCTAGAGTCTAGGATTTCCTTTATTTCAAAGTGTTGTTTGCCCTCCACCATGATTGGAGGTGGTGGTGGGGGGGAATTTTTGGCCACAGAGGTGACTGATGCTCTCTTTTCAGCAAGCTGCAATGAAAAATTGGGTGTATTTGTCTGAGAGTTTGGGTAATTCTAATTCTACTGTTACTGGGTTTATGATTCTTTTAATTGGAAAAGGCCCTATATATTTTGGTCCAAGTTTTTTGCAGGGTTGTAGGGACTTTAGGTATTTTGTAGATAAGTACACCATTTCTCCTGTAATAAATGGTATAGGCTCAACCCTTTTTTTATCGGCTTGTGCTTTGTATGCCTGCCTAGCTTCATCTAGTGCTTTTCTAACTATTGGCCATCCATTCTTTCAGTGATGGGATCGCCGGTTCGTTTGGGGTTAATTCTGGCATGGGATTGAAACTTTGACCGGTGGCTATTTGAAAAGAAGTGTAACCTGTGCTGGAGTGGACTGCATTATTGTAGGCAACTTCTGCAAAAGGGAGTAAGTCTGCCCAATCGGATTGCTGGAAACTAAAAAAACATCTTAAATATTGCTCAAGTACTGAGTTCAATTTTTTCGATTGACCATTTGACTGAGGGTGATGGCTAGATGTCAGTCCCTGAGTGGTTCCTAAGAGGGATAAAAATTCCTTCCAAAATGCAGACATAAATTGCACTCCCCTATCAGAGATGATGCGTTGGGGTGCCCCGTGCAATCTGTAAATGTGCTGGACGAAGAGTTTCACTAAGGCTTTTGCGGTGGGAATCTTTTGGCAAGGGATAAAGTGCACCTGTTTGGAAAACAAGTCCGTGACCATCCAGACAACAGTATTCCCATTGCTTTCTGGTAATTCCACTATAAAATCCATGGCTATTTCCCTACAGGGGGGTGACGGACTTGCCACTGTTTGTAATAGTCCTGGCGATTTCCCTTGCAACCTCTTTGCAGTTGCACATTTTGGGCAGCTGGCCACGTAGCTTTCTATATCCTTTTTTATGGATGGCCACCAAAATTGCCGTTTAATTAAGTATAATGTTTTTACAAATCCAAAATGCCCTGCTGATTTTGTGTCATGGCAAAGCTGCATGAATGTGACTCTTTGGGTGGTTGGTATATATAACTTATTCCCCCACCCAAGGAAGCCCGTCTCTCATTGTGCACACATTTTTGTTTTTCTGGAACCATTCATCTGTTTCCAAACTTTTCCGGAATTCAATTCCAGTTTGGCTGCTCAGTTGTGGTTTTATTTTAGCTTGGGCTCTGGTAGTTACTGGTGCTGCCAGTTGTGATTCTGCCATCATCTGCCAGGAAGTTCTTTCCCCCCGGCAAATGTTTGAGCTTAAATTGGAACTGGTGAAAATGCTGGGACCAGCGGGCTTGCTTGGGGTTGAGCTTCCTGGGTGTTTTCAGGGCTTCCAAATTTTTGTGATCAGTCCACACCTGGAAAGGGATTTTGTTGCCTTCAAGGAACTGGCGCCACATGAGTAATGACCAATGTATCCTGTATGCCTCTTTCTCCCATACGGGCCAGTGCTGTTCTGTTTCCGTGAATTTCTTGGATGTATATGCACAGGGTTGCAATACCCCTTCATCGTTTTCTTGTAATAGAACAGCCCCAACTGCCACATCACTTGCATCTGCCTGTATTACAAAGGGCTTATTCATGTCTGGGTACCTCAGTACTGGTTCAGCAGAAAAAAGTCTCTTTAATCTCTCAAACGCTGCTTGGCACTCCATTGTCCATGGTAGTGGCTGGCTAGGTTTTACTGAGGATGCTCCCTTCGTTTTTAGTAAGTTAGTGAGGGGCAGGGCTATCTGGGCAAATGAGGGGATGAATTGGCGGTAAAAGTTTGCAAAGCCCAGGAAACTTTGTAGTTGCTTTCTTGTACGGGGTGGTGTCCAATTTAATACTGCTCTGACCTTCTCAGGGTCCATTTCAATGCCCTGTGGGGATATGCGATAACCTAGGTAGTCTATCCTTTCCTGGTGGAATTCACATTTTGAGAGTTTGGCATATAGTTGGGCGGCTCGCAGTTTCTTTAAAACCGCTCTGATTAGGTTGACATGTTCCTCTTTTGTTTCGGTGAAGATAAGAATGTCGTCAAGGTAAACAAGTGCTCCCTTAGAACGTCATTGATTAATTGCATAAAGACTGTGGGGCCCCCTTGTAATCCAAACGGCAAGACTTTGAATTGATAGCACTACATGGGGCAGTTAAATGCGGTCTTCCATTCATCCCCTTCCTTAATCCTCACGCGATAGTAAGCTTCCCTTAGGTCTAGTTTAGAAAAAAAAATTCCCTTTCGAAAGGTGTGACAACATGTCCTTCATGAGGGGCAGGGGGTATAGGTTGCTTTCACTGATTCTATTCAGGGCCCTATAATCCACGCATAAGCATAAAGAGCCGTCCTTCTTCTCTCTAAAGAGGACCGGGGCAGCCACTTTAGGCTTGGCTGGCTCAATGAACCCCCTCTCTAGGTTTTTCTTTATGAATCTCTCCATTTCTTCCTTCTCCTTTGGGCTCATGGAGTATAATCTGGGCTTCGGGAGTTTTGCCCGAGGCTTGAATTCAATGGTACAGTCAGTGGGTCAGTAGGGGGGGGAGTCATCCACCCTCTCCTCACTGAAAACTTCAGCAAGGTCTCTGTATTCCTCTGGTATTTCTGCTCGTTCCTTTTCCTCTCCCATGGATGCTTTTTCTGCTCTTGATTCTGGTAGCCCCCCTTGGGATTTTAAGTCCATGGGGTCCCCCTTTGGGAATTTGATTTCTGCTGTCCTCCAATTCACCCAGGGGTTCCATTTTTTTAGCCATTCCATCCCTAGAATCATTGGGCATTCCATGCCTGGAGTCACCACAAACGTTATGTCTTCCTCATGTTTGCCCAGGGAGAAGTGTATTGGTAAAGTGGCTAGGGTAGCTGGCACCCCCCCCCGCTATGGACCCATCTAACTGGCCAAATGAGATTGGTTGTTCCAGTCTCTGCGACGGAATGCCCAGATTCCCCACTAGCGTCGGGCTAATGAGGCAGCGGGTGCAGCCAGAGTCTATTAAGGCTTTCACATTCAGGCTTTGGGCATGGGGGGAATTAATACTGTCTTGAGGATGGGTGCGATGCGTCCACTTACCAGGAGTTCAACCTCGGAGCTGTCGTCTGAGGTGTCCACCGGCCCTGCGGTGTAGGCTGTAGTTCTTTCCCCCTGATGAGCGAAGGTGGGGCATTCCACCCCCTCCCTCATTCTCATGGCAGTTTCTTTTGGCTTAGCTGGAGACTTTCCGGAGTTGCTGATCGGGGATCTGTCTGGGTTGTGCTGGAGGGCTTTTGAGTGGCATTCTACAGCTCGATCCCCTTCTCTTCCGCATTTGAAACACCCCATTTGCTTCTTGGCTGTGGCCAATGGTTTCACTGGTTCGTGTGTCAACTCAGGCGGGGACCGGCTCCATTGTTTTCCTCGGCGATGCCTCTTCAATATGTCGATCTCTGCTTCCTCTGCCAAGACGTACCATTCCTCAAGTTGGTGTGGGTCCCCTCAGGGCCGGCAAGCGTCATACAGGTCATAATTTAGTCCGTCTTTGAAATGGCTAAGGAGGATGTCTTCTGGCCAGTTCAGTTTGCTGGCAATGGCCCGGAATTCTTGCGTATATTCGGCCACTGGGCGTTTGCCTTGCCTCATCGTTTTTATCCTTTCGCGGGCTTTGCGATCAGCCAGGGGGTCCTCAAATCGCCTTCTCAGAGAGGACATGAAACGGTTGAAGTCGTTGAGCTCTGGGGCATTGGAGTCGTGCAAGTTCACCACCCAATCTGTGACTGGCCCGTCCAGGGTAGATTGCACGATCTGGATACGGGCTTTGTCACTGGGAATGTCCTGCCCATATTCTCCATGTAGCTGAGGACTTGGGTTAGGAAAAACTCCAAGCATGTTGGCTCCCCCTTGAATTTCACGTCCAGAGGCGGGAGTCTTTGAATGGACCGGTGCCTTTGGTGGTAGTGTCTTCCATCCAGATGGCCATCTGTGGATCGGCGGGGAGTGGGGACTACTGGATCAGTAGATGTCCCCGGGGCTGCAGGTCCCACTTCCCCCTCAGTGTCTCTCCCTTTGCGGCTCCAGGAGCTGGGGCGGCGTAGGGCTCAGGAGTCTCCTCTCCTAGGGAGCTGAGAGTTCTCTTCATCAAATCGATAGCTTTCTCTAGGATCCAGTCCGAGTACGGTGCCCAGTTCCCTTCCTCTTCACTTGCGTGCAGGGATTTCTCCATTTTCTGCTTCCATTCTGGTTGGTTGGCCCCCCGTCTCAGGGTCACCTTTCTTGATTTCTTTTCCCATTCGCCTTTTTTTCCAATGTCCATTGACCACCGAGGTTTGTGGTCCCGTGTCTCCACCACCTCTTCTCTTGAGGAATCTGACCTCTCAGATCCCAACATCTGGCAGGGTTTCAGTTGGGGTAACGGCTCCCTTTCTGGGGAGTTTTCTCCCTTTCTTGCTCCACCGTCTGACATGGTAATTTTTTGCAAAGTCCCCCGGCAAGGTTCTCCCTTCCAGGTGGACTACTTTTACAGATCCTGTCTAATGTAAGGATCCACCCCACTTTGCATCTTAAGAAGACAGAACTCTTGGAATATTTCTTCCAACAAGCATCTTTATTAAGAGAAAATGGTTGCAGGCGTTCTAGACAGGATCTGGGGCCCAAGCCCTACAGTTCAAGATTTTAAGGGGTCCCCAGTAGCCCCACCCCCCATCATCTTCCCAGCGACAATCCCAGGCTCTGCATTTCCACCCCCTTTTGCTCATGCCGGTGGAAGGGAGACTTCAGAGAGGAACAGATCAAAGCTGATGGCCCCCATTCTTATGCTTAGTCCTTTTGGTGATATCCACATTCAAGTCCTTTGAAGTTGTACTGAAGGAAGTGAGGGCCATAAAACCCCTTTGTTCACCCCCCTTCCCCTTCATCATATGACAGAATCCAGAGAGGGCAGAAATGGGGTTTTCCATAGTTGATAACTAAAGATGAAATATAATTCGATTCTGACAGGAATCTTTGCCTCAATACATTTGTATTGAGGCCAAGATTCCCATATAAAACTCTCCTGATGAGGTAGACCAGAAAGGGAACACAGGAAAATGAACTAATTCTACTTTATTGTAAGGTTATACTAATAAATTCTTGCAAGTCTGAAAGTATATTTGCCCCTAATCCTTTTTAATGCTAAAGAAAGTAGAAAGGATCCTTCTGAGATTCTTGTTCCACCTACATTCCTGCTATGGGCTAAGTTGCCTTTTATCTAACTGTTCCCTTGACTGTATCTCATCTTGTCTTCCAAGGTGATCACACATACCATTGCATCACATCTGCAGAGTACCCTACTATTTTCATCCCAGAGATACAACAAACAAATTATAGCTAGATTGCTTTCCCTAACATCTTCCACAGTCAGGGACTGAAAAGTCAGAAGAGTGATCATGGCTATGAAATTCCTATTTTTAATGTATGTTGCATGCATGAAATGTATAAAAAGGGATGAGGCTTCATTCACATGGTTTCAACCTCTGCCTTGTCCACCTTCACCCTCACAGATGCCCCTGTCTAATCCCTGTCTTATCTACTCTGTTTATAATTTATGTCCACTTTACTTTTATTTGTTTGATTGGACTACAGTAGTTGAACTTTCCCATGGCACTTTAATAATTGAAAAATAGAGATATTCATGCCATCCCTTTACTAAAATAAGATTTGTTCTTGATGAACTTAAAAACAGTTTAACAATACATCACATCATGTCAGAGAGGTCAATGTTAATAATTATCTCACAGTAGATGTATCTTTCACTAATCAACAATAAACATTTTCCCTAAGGGGAAAATAGAGTTAAAATAACGCTCAGCATTACTAAATGATATGCTTATAATTTAAAATAGATTGTACAAATGCCTTCTTAATATATGTGCAGAATGACCAGCCAAGACATCTTTAAGATCAAATCTTAGCTTTATAAATCAATATAATAAATAAATGATATAATAACCCATTCCCCTCATGAAAAGATTCAAGTATAAAGTTATCACAGTTCCTAATTTAGGGTGTTAAAATCCAACATATCTTAAAGGTACTAGATCGACAAAAGTTGCTCTTAACCCATGATAGCTCTGTAAATGCAATGTTACAATATTGCAACTTAACAAAAAAAATACTATATAAGTGTACTTTAGAAAAATGCAATTGTTAAAAAGCAAACACTGGAATTTATATTATTATTATTATTATTATTATTAATAATAATAATAATAATAATGGAAGGGACCGTGGTGGTCATCTAGTCCAACCCCCTGCTCAGGCAGGAAACCCTATACCATTTCAGACAAATGGCTGTCCAGTCTATGAGTTAATCTATGAGTTTCTCAAATTCTCTGAATGTGTAGACAGTGGGATCACTGCCATTACAAATGGAAAAATGTAGTTACTGTCCTATAGTAGATACTACTAGCCAGTTCAACTAGTCAGTAGCTAAACACATAAAACTGTAAGAAAACATATGGGTAACAGAGGGAGAGTAGATGTTTGTGGTGTAAA
The DNA here is from genome assembly GCF_016545835.1 of Crotalus tigris. Classification (NCBI taxonomy): domain Eukaryota; kingdom Metazoa; phylum Chordata; class Lepidosauria; order Squamata; family Viperidae; genus Crotalus; species Crotalus tigris. The sequence goes on along the minus strand of NW_024096551.1, from coordinate 6,694,673 downwards.
TGTATGCAATTTAGGATTATAAATGGAACATGCATGGTTGACCTTAGAATGATTTAAAAATACACTTTTAATGGAGTAATCAATGATTTTTTTCATAAATGCAGATTTTTTCAAATCAAGGACTCAGTTGTAAGCAAAGCAACAAAAGGTTGGCAGAGTGATTTGAAAACAAATATTACAGGATACAAAGGCTCTGACCCCAAAATACTTTATGTTAAACTGATTTTGCATTTCATTTAAAGGCTTCTAAGTACATGTTATATTTTACCTCTTGGATGCTACAAGGATGTTTACTTCTAAATAAATAAAGGTTGGCCTTGGTACAGAAGCTGGAAGTAAAGTATTAAACATATAATATTGATTCTGGCTTAGTTTTTAATATATAATTATATAGTTTTGTGTGGAAACATTTCAGTGCAAATAATAACATGCATTTATAGAAAGCTGGAACTATAACAATTCTTTTTTTTTATTAAATTTTTTTAAAATTTTACAATAAAAACCCCTTCTCCAATCCCGCCCAACCCACCCCAAAACCCTCCCCCATTCTTCCCAGAGCTGAATACAGGCTTAACTAGAACTTAAAAGAAAAAAAGTTTTAAGCCCAAATAAACCTTAAGCAAATATAATTACACTCAATAAACAAGTTGTAAAATACTTTAACTCCATTATATATAAAAAACAAAAAGAGGAAAAAAAGGAGAAGATAAAAAAAATAAAAAAATAAAAGATTAAAGAATAATAATAATTACACTTCTAGATAATATCTTAAACTTTAAATATAAATTATTCAAAAGCTAGATAATATTTTCTTATATCATACTTATATTGTATAAAATTTATCCATCTTTTCCACACCAAGAGATACTTCTCTTGCGATTGATCTTTCAAGAAAGCCGAAATTTTTGCCATTTCCGCTAAGTAAGAAACTTTAAAAAATCATTCTTGCAAAGTAGGCAAAGATTCCTTCTTCCAATATTGCCCTATTAACAACCTAGCCGCAGTAATTAAATTTAACATTAAAATAATCTCTTTGTCATCACAATCCGGAACAATACCCAATAAAAACAATTGTGGAGTAAATTTTATCCTTCTTTTAAAAATTCTTTGAATATTCCACCATATCTTAATCCAAAAAGCTTTTATACTTTTACATGACCACCAGATATGATAATAAGTAGCATCCAAGCAACCACATCTCCAACATTTAGGCTGCAGGTTTGGATACATACGAGACATTTTTTGTGGATCAAGGTGCCATCTATAAAACATTTTATAAAAATTTTCCCATAAGTTTTGGGCTTGCGTGAATTTAACATTCCTCACCCAAATAATCTCCCATGTATCTAATAAGATCGGTTCATCAAAATTTTGTGCCTACTTAACCATACAATCTTTAACTAGCTCTGCTTCTGAATCCAATTCCACCAAGACACCATAAATTCTTTTAATATGGGTTCGACTTTGATCTCTAATTTGTTTTAACAAATTCTCATCCTCTCTAAGCAAGCCCACATTATAATCTATCTTCCACCTTTCCAATAGTTGTCTATACTGAAACCATGAATAAATAATATTTTCTTGTGCTAATTCATCCATAGATTTTAATTGCCAATTTTTACCATCCCACTTAAGTAATTGTGTATAAGAAATAGTATCCATCTTAACTCCTCTCCTTATTCCTTCTATTGCATGCCATGGAATAGCCCATAATGGAATTCTTGAATCACTTCTATAATATTTCTTCCAAACCCGAAGTAAAGAAATTCTTTTTTTTTTTTTTTTTTATTGAAAGTTTTATAAATTTTACAAAAAAGGAAAAATAATACAAAACAAGAGGCAACATATACAGAAAAATAAAACTAAACAATACATATATTAAATAAAAAAAAAAAAAAACCCCATCCCCCAGCCCTCCCAAAAAAAAAAAAAAAAAAAAACCCTCCCTTCCCCCCCCCCTGAGCTTCCCAGAGCAGAATATAGGCTTAAAAAATAAAAATAAAAATTAAATTAAAAACTTTATATTTATATATATAAAAAATTATCTATAATATATATGAAAATAAAACTTATGAAAAAACTATATAATATTTTTGTATACCCAATCTAAATTGTATAAATTTTATCCATTTATCCCAAACAGCAAAAAACTTCTCTTGCGTTTGTTGCTTTAAGAAAGCCGAAATCTTTGCCATTTCTGCCAGATAAGCTACTTTAAGAAACCATTCCTGCAATGTAGGCAAAGATTCCTTCTTCCAGTATTGTCCTACTAACAGCCTAGCGGCTGTGATCAAGTTTAACATCAATACAACCTCCTTTGTATCACAATCTGTAACAATACCTAACAAAAATAATTGCGGAGTAAATTTTACCCTCCTTCTAAAAATTCTCTGGATATTCCACCATATTTTAATCCAAAATGCTTTTATCTCTCTGCATGACCACCAAATATGATAATAAGAAGCCTCCTTATAACCACATCTCCAACATTTGGGTTGCACGTCAGGATACATATAAGACATTTTTTGTGGATCAAGGTGCCATCTATAAAACATTTTATAAAAATTCTCCCTTAAGTTCTGTGCTTGAGTAAATTTGACATTTCTCACCCAAATAGTTTCCCAGGTGTCCAATGAAACTGGCTCACCAAAATTCTGCGCCCATCTAATCATACAATCTTTAATTAGTTCCGTTTCTGAGTCCAATTCAACTAAAACCCCATAAATTCTCTTAATGTGGGTTTGTCTTTGATCCTTCAGTTGCTTAATAAGGTTTTCATCTTCTCTAAGAAAACCCACCTTACAATCCATCTTCCATCTATCTAATAGTTGCCTATATTGGAACCAAGAATAAGTAAAATTTTCTTGTGCTAACTCTTCCCGTGATTTTAATTGCCAGTTTTGTCCATCCCATTTAAGTAACTGTCTATAAGACACCATATCCATTTTAACCCCTCTTTTTATTCCTTCTATCGCATGCCAAGGTATAGCCCATAATGGTACTTTAAAATCACTTTTATAATATTTTCTCCAAATCCTAAGTAAAGAAATTCTTAAAATATGAGATTTAAAAGCCCAATCTATTTTTTTATTAAATATTAAATAGGCATGCCACCCATAAAGTAAATCCCATCCCTCTAAGTAAAGTATCTCAGAATTTGTCAAATTTACCCAATCACTAATTAATGTTAAAACCACCGCATCATAATATAATTTCAAATTTGGTACCTTAAGTCCACCCCTCTCACGGAAGTCTTGCATAATTTTAAACTTAACCCTTGGTTTTTCCCTGCCCAAATAAATTTGTTGAGACCCTTCTGCCACTCATTTAAATTAATCTCATTTTTCAAAATTGGTAACATTTGAAACAAAAAAAGAAACTTGGGTAGAATATTCATTTTTATCACTGCAATTCTTCCCATGAGGGATAATTGCAACTTTTCCCAATTCTTCAAGTCCTTCTGTACCCTGACCCACAACCTTTCATAATTATTTTTAAATAATTTTGCATTAGAAACAGACAGCATCACCCCCAAATATTTTACCTTATTAACAATCTCAAAACCCGTCAAGTTGACCAAAATCTGCTTCTCTCCACCAAATCTTGATTGATATCTTCCTTGAGGCCTCTAATCCTCAGGGCATACTCCATCTGTCTATACTGAAACATCAAAATATCTTCTTGTGAGGAGTCCACCTTCCTTTCCACGTCTTGAATTTTGTCATCCAAAGAGTCAACTTTGTCTTCCACTTCCTCAAGCCTTGCGTCGAGCTTAACCACCACAGTAGCCAAACCTGAAACAGCTGCCAATATGTCTTGTCGTAGTTCATTATTATTTTCTTGCAATTTAGACTTTATCCCCGTTATCTCTTCTTTGAGATCAGATTTAATTTCTGATTTAATCTGTAAAACAAATTGATTCATTTCCTCTCTCATTTGAACTACAATCTCTCCCATTATGCCTCTAACCTCTTGTACTGAAAGTCCAGGTAGAGGAGGGGAGGGTGGTGGCTGAGCCGGTGGTACATGTTTAGATTGTTGTTGTAGCTGTGCAGTGGAAGTTATAGGAGAAGAAATAACCTTAGGTGCTGAGGAAGGCTGCTGCCTCTTTGAAGCCATTTTAAAAAGCACAATTGTCACTTCCCTTTCCCCTCCAGCCAAAAAGGGAGGAGGAAAGAAAAAAAAAATTTTTTAAAAAGAGACAAACTATAGTCATTAAAAGTCCAGAGTAAATCCAAAGAATAAGTAGTAAAAGAGCAAACAGTTCAAAAGAAAAAATTCTAAACCAAAAGCAAAAACAGAAGCAAAAAACAATCCTTAAAAAGGGAAAGTAAAACAAAAGAGAAAGGAAAAAAAACTCCGACAGTTTCAAAACGTATGTTCTCTCGTATGTCTTGTAAAATTTTAAGTTTTACTCTTGGTTTTTTCCCTGCCCAGATAAATTTATTGATACCTTTCTGCCACTCATCTAAATTTGCTTCTTTCTTTAAATTGGGATCATTTGAAATAAAAAAAGAAATTTTGGCAGAACATTCATTTTGATCGCTGCTATTCTCCCCAAAAGGCACAATTGCAGCTTTTTCCAATTGTCCAAATCCTTTTGTATTCTAACCCACAGCGTTTCATAATTATTTTTATACAATTTTGCATTGGAAGCAGGTAAAATAAAACTCAAATATTTTACCTTATTAACGACCTCAAAACCTGTCAATCTAACCAAGGTCTCCTTATCCAAGTTGGTCATGTTCTTAGGCAATATTTTAGTCTTATTATTATTAATTTTAAAACCTGAAACTTGTCCATACTGATTTATCAATGGTAACAACTCAGTTACGGAATGAATTGGTTGAGATAAAGTAACAACCAGATCATCTGTGAGGGCCCTTAGTTTATATTCTTTTTTATTAATTTCTATTCCTTTTATTTTTGATGATTCCCGAATTTTGATCAATAAAATTTCCAAAGTTAAAACAAACAGCAATGGGGACAATGGACAACCCTGTCTGGTCCCCTTTTCAATTGAGAATACCTCTGATAAACCTCCATTAACTATAAGTTGTGCTGTTTGTTTTTGATAAATGGCTCGAAGAGCCTGTAAAATTTTATCTCCAAAGTGCATTTCCTCAACCAATCTTAACATAAATTGCCAATTTAATTGATCAAAGGCTTTTTCAGCATCTAAAAATATCAAACCTGCAGAAATTTGGTTATTCTTATCCAGATATTCTATTAAGTTAATAATTTGTCTACCATTATTTTTCATATACCTTCCAGTTATAAAGCCAGTTTGATCCATATGTACTAGTTGATTCAACACAATCATAAATCTATTAGCTAAAATTTTCGAAAAAATCTTATAATCTACATTCAAAAGAGATATAGGTCTATAATTCTTTGGTAGAGTAAGATCTTGGTCTTCTTTTGGAATCAAAGATATAAAAGTTCTACCCCAAGACAAGGGGGTCTCTAAACCCTGTAATATATTATTAAAAAGTTCCCTTAAAGGTTCTATTAAAACTCCATTCCAATCTCCCATTAATATAACAGATCTATAATCCAGTAAAATCAGTTTTTGATGTAGCAACCTATAAAATTGTTCCTGTTGTTGATTTGGTGCGTACAAACCTACTATAAGTATTTTCTTACCATACAATCCCACTTCAATCATAACATATCTCCCTTGAGGATCAGAATCTACTAAACGAGCTGATAAATTTTGCTTAACATAGATAACTACACCCCCTTTTTCCCCCAAGAGTAGAAGATACAAAGTGAGATCCCAATCGAGCATTAACTAAATATTTTTGATCCTTAGAGATAATATGCATTTCCTGTAAACAAATAATGTCATTATTATATTGCTTCAAATAGTGAAATATTTTCTTTCTCTTCTGAGGGGAATTAAGGCCATTAGCATTCCATGTCAGGAGCTTTACCATCTCCCTCATCCAAAAGCCTGGAGAAGACTGCTTGAAGATCTGCCATTGAAGATTGTACCAAAGATCTCTTAGGTCTTGCTCCTCCCACAGGCTCAGAAACAAATTCTTGTGGAACTTCTTTAACATCTTTCTTCTGTTGTTCCTTTTCCTTACGTCTATGCACTGCCTGAGTCATTCTTTGCTCTTTCATCTCAGCTTGTTGAAACCACTCAGCCTGTGATTTTCCAGCTTTCATCAATACAGCTTCTTCAGACTACTGTTCAACTTCCTTCTCATCCAAGACTTTAGACATTATAGGTGGTGATGAGCGTGCTCCCAGGACCGAAATATAAAACTCCTTTGCTTTAGAAACAGTATTAAGTCTATAACGTGTCCCCGCATGGCTCACCACAATTCCAATCGGAATATCCCATCTGAATGGCATCAGCCTTTTTTTAAGTTCGTCTGCTAAAAAAGCAAACTCTTTTCTTCTTCTTAAAATTTTAGATGGGATCTCCTTTAAAATTATAACATCTTGTGCAGCAATCTGAAACCTCTTATTGTAAAAAGCTTGTATGATTTCATTGCGCAGAGATCTTTTCCCAAAGTAAATTACCACATCTCTTGGCAGATTTCTTTGCTTTGCAACCCAGGAGTTAACTCTAAATATTTTTTCAACTTCTCTAGATATTTCCTCTTTTTCTCTGGTAGTCATTTACTACCATCTCTCTCAGGTCCTGTTGCATGTCTTCTCTCAAGCCTCTGATTCTTAAAGCAAATTCCATCTCTCTATATTGAGACATAACAATTTCATCTTGAGAAATATCCACCTTTTTTTCCATTCCTTCAAATTTTTCCTCCAACACCTCCACTTTGTCTGCAACTTCTTCAACTCGAGAGTCCAATTTTTCAACCACAGAAGCAAGTCCTTTTAAAGCCAGAACTATATCTTGCCTCAAAATACTATTATTCTCTGCTAAAAGCTCTTTCACTTCCCCTCTAATTTGAGATATAGCATTTCTCATTATATCTTGCATATCTTTTACCGTTATTGGTTGCAGAGGAGGAGAAGATGGTGGTGTAGCTTTAGGTTGTTGTGCTAGTAATATCGCAGGAGAAGAGGCCACTTTGGGTACTGTAGAAGTCACTTGACGCTTTGAAGCCATCTTCAAAGATTTATTTCTTCTTTCCTCCTTCTTGAAAAAAATACAGAAAAATACAAAAAAAATCCCTTAAAAAAGTGACGAAAAAAAGTTAAACAGAGAGGGAAAATACTCCTCCTAAAACCCAGATCCACCTTCAAAAAATCATTATAAATAATCAAATCCGTTCCGTTCCGTTCCAATCACCTAAAAAGAAAAAAACCTGCCGATCGCCATTTTACTTTCCCTCTCAGCAAAAGAAAAAAAAAAGGGAATAAAAATAAATCTTTAAACTTAAAGTCCAAAAAAAAAAAAAAAAAGTAAAATCCTCTATTCAGCTCTGTCCGCTTTTAAGATAACTCACCAGATCACTTTAACAGCGGAGGTGGGAGCGGCGTCTCGCTTTGTCCCTAGAGACAAAGACAGCTGAGAAGCGGAGACAATCTGAACTCCATGGGAGCACTCTTCTCTCCGCCCCCCCAAAAATTCTTTGGGGGATTTCAGAGGCTCTACCACTATTCAGATGATACTCCCCTCCCTCCCTTTGCCCGGGAAGGAGGTTTTGAACCACAGAACAGCTGATGCCTCCTGTTCTCAGCGGTTCTAACACTTTCTCAGGAGGACGATACAAAGTATCCGCCAGCGCAAATGCACCGGAAGTCCAACTATAACAATTCTTAATATTTCGGAACTATACCAAAATTTAGGAGTGTAAGAGTGTTGGTAGACCACAGCATGGTAGACAAGCATGTAAATTTCAAAAACATACCGCAGTTTGCTGAGGGAGATTGCCAGGAACTGAGAGTGACATTACAGACAAAAATCCAGTTCACACATCATTCTAACCCAGTGTTTCTTAATCTTGCTAATTTAAGCTATGCAGACTTCAGTTCTGTGAGTTGAAGTCTCAAAGATTGATAAATACTGCTCTAATAATTTGGTTTCTTTCAACTTGGTATAATATGTTTAGTGATCCAAATTACTTCATTTGTAAACAATGGTGTATGGTATTTAACTAAATCTTTTCTCAAGCATTCTGATAAGTAGACCAGAGTTTTTCATTTTTGTTTATTTGTTTGTTTTGATGCCTTTGAGTTAGTGTTGACTTCTGGCAACTGCCAGCACTAGTCTCTGCAGTATTTTTGGCAAGGTTATCCCCCCCCCCCCCAGAAATGGTTTACCATTGCCTTCTTTCCAAGGCTGAGAGTGAATGACTGCCCCGAAGTCCACAACTTCCTTTGAGCCTAAGGCAGAACTAGAACTCAGTCTCCTGGTTTATAGCTTGGTGCTTTAATCACTACACCAGACGAGCTCTCACCAAAGACTCATACACCATCTTTAAGACTAACACACACTTTTCCCTAGAAAAGCAGGAAACTTAACTTACTCAATTATAATGGAGTCCACTTAATCAATTCAATGTGCATGAGTCAACCAATTACAAATTGGCAGATAACTATGGTTAATAAATCAAGGGTAATATATAGTCTATCATTCTGACACAATTTTCTAAACCAAATTGAAAGGAGTAGAAGGAACACATATGTGAGACATATCAATTCCAGGAGTAAAGTAACTATTTTTTCTGAAATATTATTGAAGATATTTGTCTCAGGTTTTTACAATCTAATATACAAATATACTGTAGAAGAATTGGAGAAATGAAGTAAAACAAGCAAAATAGTTTTGTTTCAAGATTATTCCAACAGAAAAATGGAAATTATATTACATAATTTTCTTTACTTTTTTCTTCTTTTAGTAGTTTGTATTAATTTTTATATGCATAAATATAATACTTGATAAAAGTTATTAAAAAATTAAATAAAGATTCCTTCCTTCCACCATCACAAATATACAGTAAATACAAAAATATACACACATGACTAGAAAGTCCATAGAGAATTAAATCTAATGGAAACATTTTGTATTCCTGTTTCAGCTGAAGACTTTTACAGATGAAATAGGTACTAATAAAATTATACCCATTTGAAGAATACATATGAATTGTTATATTTAAGTACTTTGACATTTTAGAAAAGTATATACACTTTCCTTGCATTTGCTTTAAAAATCAAATTCACTTTCTGTGATGGGATGGTAGTATATTTTTAATTTCAAAATAACATAATATTCTATAGTATGATGCAATTTCAAAGTACTCAACTCAGCAAGAAATGGCAAATGCCCCAGCAACAAGAAGATAAAAATGTAGTCTTAGCAGATAAACATAGTACTAGACTAGTCACAGAAGTTATTTATATGTCTGAATTAACAGATGCTTGATATACAATCTCATTCTAAAAAGGCAAAGCTAAGCAATACTTAAGGTAGCATACCTTAAATACAAGATCAGTACATTTGTTCTTCCTTTCATCTAATGATCTGTAATGTTTGTTTGGCAATGCTAATCCATTTTAAATAATGAAGTAAACATAATTGTGTGATATTAAATAGATAACTGAAAGCATGACTGCTCAGGGTACAGTATATTCCTCTTTATTCAAAGATCATGCCCAGCTGTTTGCTCTGTAATAGGAAAGATCTTCCAGTATGTAACAGGTCTCTCTTGCTTACCATAATAATAGAGAGATATGCTTAAGAAACCAATAACCAATGGAAAAGAATGCCTCTCTTATTTATAAATGTGCTTCAACCTTTCAAAATTTATAATTAAGAGCACATAGAGCATATAAAAGGTTGGGCAGAAGTTTCACTGAGATTAACAATGTGTTTCAGGTTGCTGTGAGAACATTTAATAGTATCTTTTGAAATAATTTCTTAAGAAATTGAGAGATGTAGATAACAGCCCTCTTTACTTTTTCAAAACTCAACAAACAAGAATACATAGTGTTATGTCCTGGGCCGGCAGGCACAGGCTGCAGCGACTGGCCCGGGCAGACCATGTGGATGCCCGGGGCAAGAAAGGCTGCTTCCAGCCTTTGCAATGATTGGCCAGCAAGGTATTGTGCTGCCTGGGACAAGAAAGGTCAATGCCTCTTTTCCTGAAACAGAACACATAGAAAGTTATGATGGGAAACAAATCCCACAACATTCCATACAGATTTCTAAACAGTCTGCTGATTCACAACAGGCATCCATAATGCCACAGTCCATGTCACATGGGCAGTTGCAGTCATCTTCCATTTCTTCCCCACAGCAGCAGGCCACCCCAGAGCAGATTCCGCATGAGGTTTGTTCCAAAATGAGGCCACAGAGGGTGATGAATTCACAGAACAAGCAGGCCAAAATGCAATGCACACAGCAATCTTGAGAAAGTAGACAGGGAGGGAAGGAATAAAGAAAAGAACAGAAATTTCATACTACATTCTGAATTACCATTCTGGAGAAAACAAAACACCTTAAAAATAAACAAAACCATCTTCATTTTTTCCTCATTACATCATTTGCATGCATAATATGAGAAGCACTTTTGCATGCCAGCTCACCTTCCTTTCAATAGTCTACTCATGAAGAAGAATGACCCCACTCTTAGTTAAAACCTTTTTTTGGATTGCTTTTGCTGATTAAGATATGCCTATATTGATTAATTTGGTTTCATTATATTATGTTTTATATTGGGTTAGATTTTGTATACCCCTAAAATGTCCAGAATGAAGTAATTTATGAAGCAAATAAATAAAAATGAATCAATAAATAAATGTTACAAAAAGATTTCAGAGGCTTAACAGTAAAGCTCAGAGGCACAGAAGACATAAAATTAAGTTCCTAAGGAACATGTTGTATCACCAAATTCATATCATTTTATCATTTTGGACATGCCAGGTATTCGTTCTCCGTAAGAGGAACAATGATAGTTGTTATTTCAAATAATCTTTCCCAATCAGTCCCCTTTTATTTTGGAATTTTTGGCTTTATCACTGCACTTATTCTTCTTGCTTCAAGACTACTCTATATGATGCATGGCCTTAATCCAGCTGCAACACCAAAATCAAAACAAAAAAAGTCAATTTTCTTTCATGCTAATAAAGAAATGCTAGTTATAAAATATAAAAATAAAATTGGGTTGAAAAAAATCTTCAGTCTGTCATTTATAAATGAACTGGGTACAGGTAGTCCTCACTTACAACATTTAATTTAGTGACCTTTCAAAGTTATAACAGCACTGAAAGAAGTGACATGACTGTTTTTCACACTTACGATAGCATTCCCACAGTCATGTGATCAAAATTCAGACACTTGGCAACTGACTCATTTTTATGATGGTTGCAGTGTCCTGGGGTCATGTGATTCCCTTCTGTGACCTTCGGACAAACAAAGTCAATGAGAAAGCCAGATTCACTTAACAATTGTGTTACTAACTTAACAACTGTAATGATTCATTTAACAACTGTGGCAAGAAAGTTTGTAAAATGGGCCAAAGTTTATTTAACAACTGTCTTGCTTAGCAACAGAAATGTTGCACTCAATTGTGGTCATAAGTCAAGGACTACTTGTAATGCAAAAAATGTTGGGAGAGATGCATATTTAATTCATCCACAATCAAAAGAAATTAGCCATTGGCGTTACATAAGCATTTTTGTTTAAATATTGTTATCTTATTTTTATAAATAATGGACAGTGATACATAAACACTTAAATATGACAAATAGAAAATGTTCACTGGTAACAAAACAGGAAAGAAAAACCAGCCAGTAAAAAGAATGCTTGCATATATTAAATAGTGTTTTTCATGAAGAATAAGCATATCTACAAGTGACCTTCATCCAGTGCTTAGCAGATACCACACATGAAATGAAGCAGGGGAGTACAAGTTCAGTGAAGAGGACCAAAGCCAGATTGATGGGGATTAATTAGACTGTTGTCATGGAGACCCTATTTGAATAAAACTAACAATTTCCTCTCTGTTTTTTAAAAAATAATGTAAATGAGGAAGTTAAGAAGCAATAGGTGTCTGAGTATTGATAATTCAAGATTAGCTTAACTTTTTTTCTCTACCTTGACAATGAACACCAAATAAAGAAGGAAAAGAAAGAAAAGTTTCCAAGTTACAACAAATTATAACTACCACTAAACAAAATGAAATGGCCATGCAATTAATGGCAATGACACTACATGCAGAGTAAAGATTGTGAAAATAAAACAAATAACCATAATTGTCATCATCTAGTATTTTAATTTGTTAGAGCCATTACATTCCAAAATTGTAGCATACAACATCCAGAATAAAATTTAAAACTATTAGTAACATAACAGAACACAACAATTCCAACAAAAACAGCCATTACAATAAAATACATGTACAGCACTAACACATTAGTTCAGGTGCGGGACAATTATTGTGGCACAAAAATAATTACAAAACCCAGGTAATCCTCGACTTACAACCATTTGTTTAATAATCATTCAAAGTTATAATGGCACTGAAAAAAGTGACTTATGTCTATTTTTCACACTTATGACCATTGCAGCATCCCCGCTGCAGTATCCCCATGGTAAAAATTTGATCATGATCAACATTTGGCTGTTTGGCAATTGGCATATATTACCGTATGTCCTGGGTCATGTGATCACCTTTTGTGATTTTTTAAAAAAAATCAATGGGGAAGCTAGATTCACTTAACAATCATGTTACTAACTTAACAACTTCAGTAATTCACTTAACAACTGTGGCAAGAAAGGTAATAAAATTATCTTGCTTAGCAATAAATTTTGGGCTCTGTTATGATCATAAGTTGAAGACCACCTGTAGCTTTTATTTTTCTAAAATGAAACCTATTTAGAAAAAAGGGAGAGGAATTCACCTAAATAACTAAGCAACAAAGTTGCTGATCCTGATTACCAACATTGAGAAAGAACTACCTGTACATTCTTCATTTATTTTTGCAAAGTTCCTTTGAAAATAATTTAAACAGATGGCAATGTATGCCACAACATTTTCATATCATTTTATTAATATAATCTTATTATCAATCAGAGTCACTTGAAAAATAATTCTAAACAGTTTATCTGTTTGACCATTTTTATTGCCCATGTCTATTTATAGATTATCCATGAATCCAAATCTTTTCTGAGTAAATAAGTGTCATGACAAAGCTCAAGAAGGTACAAGAATCCATTGGGTGACCTTAAAAGGTCAAAAACAGATATAAGCCTCTCTGAAACTGCTATTCAGAGTACAAATAGAAAAAAAAGCCCTGTCTGAAAGTCAAGGAAATTGAGTGACCTCTTGATCAATGCTGAGATGTTTGTAAAAAAGGGAAGAAGCATTATGTGTTGTCCTAAATGTAATGCAGAGATGAACTTTGAAGAGAGGAGGCACCTGGATGAAGGATTATTGTGTTTCTAAAGAGAAAAAGAAATATCCCAAAGTAATACCCATACTTTCCCCTCTGAGCATGCCAATTATTAAGAACATTCCAGATGGAATTTTAAGATGCTTATTTCACTACTAAAATCTTTCATATCATCTGGCCTGGTTATTTGAGAATCCACCTATGTTCCATAGTTATTGCCAACTGTACCTAATTGGTCAATAGGTCAGCATTAATTAAGCTTTAATTAATGACTATCACTTTGTTCATATCATAGATCTACATGATATATGATAATTATGCATCATATAGATCTATCATTATGACTTATCACTTTGTTGTATGTACAGAGAGCTTATGCACCCAAGACAAATTCCTTGGCCAATAAACTGTTCTGTTCTACCCTACCCTATCCTATTCTACTCTTCCCATTCCACCCCATTCCATTCTATGATAATTCCCACTCTGAGACTCTTATTTACCATGGAGATAAGCAGGGAATGACATCATGCAGGGACCAGTAGGGATGGTGGTGGGTAAGGTTAAAGATAAACACTTTAACTAAATGCTTTATGAGTGAATTAGAAAAAGGGATTCAGCATTCATTGGAAGGTAGAAAACAAAAGTTACAGTAGCTTCTGAATCAGCTATCTGATAAACTGTGTTTACCTCATGTCTATACTTGGAAAACATGGGAAAACCTTACATGCTCAATAAGGCAAGAACTGAGGTAACTTCTTTTATCCACCTAAGCAGTAGTATATTTTGACAGGAATTTCTGACAGCTAATAACATGAAGCCAAACTTCCTGTGAAAAATTAAGTATAATCCAGAGTCCAATTATAATCCAATAATATAGAATAACTTCCCACTATTATTGATGGATTTTTATTTTATTAATTAAATTTAGAATCTATCTCACAGAATGACTCTGGACGGTGTACAATTAAAAAAATAAACATTTACAGAATGCTTTGGAGAAAACAGCACGGCAGATCAAAAAAGAGACAGCAGAGCTTTTGAGGAGAAAAATAGGGAGATGAGAGAAGATATAGTGCTGGCTCTCCAAGGGCTAGCAGCTCATGTAGAACATCTGGATGAGCATGTGGATGATGTGGTGGGAAATGTTGAAAGGTTAGAAGATAGAGTTGAAAAAGTAGAAAATAGTGTTGATACAGCACAGAATGAAATTATTATGGCACAATATAGGGATATGGAATATGCTTTGTGAATAAGAGGGCTGAAGGAGAATTTGCAAGAAGAAATTGCAGCAGATTTAGCTCCTATTTTGGGATGTGATTCTGAAAAAATTTTGAGAGAGATAGAAAAATTTTTTAGGGTTAATTCATGGATTGTGAGACAGAGAAATTTACCAAGAGATGTGGTGAGTTATTTTTCCAGAAGATTACTTCGTAATGAAATTATACAGGCTTTTTACAAGCAAAGATTTCAAATTGCAGCTCAAGATGTTATAATTTTAAAAGAAATACCTCCAAAAATTCTTAGAAAAAGAAAGGACTTTGCTTTTTTGGCCGAGGAGCTTAAAAAACAACAGGTTCAGTTCAGATGGGATTTACCTGTTTGAATTGTGGTGAACTATGCCGGGACACGTTATAGACTTAATACAATTTTTAAAGCAAGAGATTTTTACGCTTCCATTTTGAAGGCAGGTACACCACCATCTCCACGATCTAAGAGAATTGATGAAAAGCTTGAAGAACAGCTGGCTGAAGGAGCAATGTCATTAGTTTCAGGAGATTTGCAGGTTGAATCTATGCAACAGTGTTTGGAGTTAAAAGATGATCCAAAGGAGCAGAGAATGACTTGTGCAGCACATAGACGTAAAGAAAAAGAACAACAAAAAATGGATGTTGGATCCACAATGCATTCGACTACCTCAGAGCCAATGGGAGGAACAAGACCGAAGAGATCTTCGACGGCAGACTTACAAGCAGTGTTCCGGAGGCTTCATGCCACTAAAAATGGCAAAGTTTCTGACATGGAAAGTTAATGGTTTGAATTCACCACAGAAAAGAAAGAAAGTATTTTATTATTTGAAACAACACAAGAATGATGTTGTATGTTTGCAAGAGACTCATATTACTTCAAAGGACTAAAAGTATTTGATTAACTCTGGGCTGGGATTACATTTTATAGCCTCGGCGCCGCAGAAAAAAGGGGGAATAGTTATCTATGTGAGGAAAGACTTATTGCCGAAATTAATTGATTCTGACTCATAAGGAAGATATGTTATTATTGATTTATTATTAAATGGTAAGAGATGTCTTATTATTGGATTATACGCCCCTGATCAACAACAGAAACAGTTTTACAAGTTGATACATCAGAAATTAATTCAACTGGATTATAAATCTGTTATTATGATGGGTGACTGGAATGGTGTTTTAGATTCAAGTAAAGATAAGAAGAGTTCTTTTAAACTTTCTAATCATGCTAAATTACCCAAGCTATTTTTGACTTGAAGGATGACTTGGAACTTAGAGACATTTGGCGAGAACGGAATATTGAAGAAAGAGACTTTACTTTTTTTTCAGACAGACATCAATCATATTCCAGAATTGATTTTTTCTTAATTACTAATGACTTTTTTTCTAGGGTTAAGAATGTTAAGATTTTTCCTAGAATATTGTCTGACCATAATCCTGTACGGTTGGAGTTATCAGTTGAAGATGTGAATAGAAGGACTTGGAGATTGAATGAAAATTTATTTAGATATTTAGGGGAATTTACAGAAATGTAGAGAATATTTGAAGGAATTTTTTCTTTTGAATATGTATAAGGGTACTTCGATGCCAATGGTTTGGGATGCTAGTAAAGCGTATATGAGAGGGGTTTTGATTCAAATGAATAATGCGAATAGGCGTAAACAGATGCAAAAACGTGTAGAGTTGGAAGAAGAGATTAAACTCAAAAAGAAGGCTCTTATTTTAAATCCATTGGATAATAGTTTAAGGGTTTCTATAACTATGCTTATGGAGCAATTTAATATGTTAATGGCTGACCAGATTGCAATTAATTTGTGGTACATGAAACATAATACGTTTTGTAAAGCAAATAAACCTGGTAGGTGGTTGGCTTACCAATTACGAAAGAAACAGAATTCAAGGATTATAGAGAAAATAGATTATAAAGGTAAAGAGGTATATCAATAGAATCTGATCAAAAGGAGTTTTTCAGATTTTTATTCAAAGTTACATGCTAGTGAAAGTATACAAGTTTTAGATATAGAAAAGTATTTACAGGTAGCACACTTTCGTAGACTTTCTAACAACCAACAAGATGAGATGAATTGTTTAATTATTTCTGAGGAAATTATTTGGGCAATCAAATAATTAAAGGTTGGTAAGGCTCCTGGTACAGAAGGACTAACCGCAATTTATTACAAAATGTTATCTGAAGAAATGATAGAACCACTGAAGGAACTTTTTAATAGTATTTTGTTGGGAGCAGAGGTATCTCCATCTTGGAGAAGGACTTTCATATTGTTGATCCCAAAGGAGGATCAAGATTTGACCCAGCCTAAGAATTATAGACCTATATCTCTTTTGAATACAGATTATAAGATTTTTTCAAAAATATTGGCAAATAGGTTAATGCAAGTTTTGAAGCAATTGATCCATAGTGATCAATCTGGATTTATAACTGGAAGGTATATGAAATATAATGTAAGACAAATTGTTAATCTAATTGAGTATTTGGATAAGAATAATCAAATCCCTGCAGCTTTGATATTTTTGGATGCGGAGAAAGCTTTTGATCAATTAAATTGGCAATTTTTATTGAGAGTTGTAGAAAAAATGAATTTTGGGGATAAATTTTTGTATGCTCTTAAGGCTATATACCAACAGCAATCGGCACAAATTATAATTAATGGAGGATTAACAGATGCATTTAAAATTGAAAAGGGTACTAGATAAGGATGTCCACTATCCCCATTGTTATTTGTTTTAACAATGGAGATTTTATTAATTAAAATTTGTGAATCAACTACAATAAAGGGAATAAAAATAAAACAGAATGATTATAGGTTGAGAGCTTTTGCCGATGATTTGGTTGTGACATTATCTCAACCGATAGATTCCCAGTATGGGAAAGTTTCTGGTTTTAAGGTAAATAATAATAAGACTAAAATATTTTCGAAAAATATGTCTATGAGGGAAAAAGATATGTTAGCTAAATTAACAGCTTTTGAAATAGTGAAAAAGGTTAAATATTTGGGACTTTGCATCACAGCTTCTAATGTTAAGTTGTACAAAAATAATTATGAGACATTATGGGTAAAAGTGCAAAAGGATTTGAATGATTGGAAAAAATTACAGTTATCTTTGTTGGGGAGTATCTCAGCGGTTAAAATGAATGTTCTTCCAAAGTTTCTTTTTTTGTTTCAAATGATACCTATCTTGAAAAAAGACGCCAACTTGGAGGAATGGCAGAAGGGTATTAATAAGTTTATTTGGGCAGGGAAAAAACCAAGAGTTAAGTTTAAGATTATACAAGATACATGGGAAAGAGGAGGACTTAAGGCGCTTAATTTAAAACTGTATTATGATGCAGTGGCTTTAACGCTGATTAGTGATTGGTTTAAATTAACAAATAAAGATATACTTTTTCTTGAGGGATGGGATTTATTATATGGATGGCATGCATATTTAATTTATAATAAAAAAGTAGATCAGGTTTTTAAATCTCATATTTTAAGAAACGCTTTATTACAGGTCTGGAAGAAGTATTATTATAGGTTAAATTATAAAATTCCAATTTGGGGGATTCCCGGACACGTGATAGAGGGGGTATCTAGAGGAGTGAATTTGGATAGGATTTCTTATAAGGAATTACTTAGTTTGGTAGGGAAGGATTGGCAATTAAAATCTTTAGCTGAGTTGAAGCAAGAAAATATTCTACACTCTTGGTTTCAATATAATCAATTGTTAGTTAGGTGGAGTTTAGATCAAAAGGTTGGTATTACTTTAGAGGATGCAAATTTGGTAAAACAGATTAAAGATCAAATTCAAGCCCATATAAAGAGAATATATAATGTTTTAATAGAATTGGATTCTGAAATGGAGTTAGTTAAAGATTGTATGGTAAAATGGGCACAAAATTTTCAAGAGCCGATTTTATTGGACACATGGGAGACAATTTGGGTTAGAAATGTAAAATTTACTCAAGCTCAAAATTTGGGAGAAAATTTTTATAAAATGTTTTATAGGTGGCATTTGGATCCCCAAAAGTTGTCTTGTATGTATCCCAACTTGCAGCCCAAATGTTGGAGATGTGGTAGTTTGGATGCAACTTACTTTCATATTTGGTGGACTTGTAGATATATAAAAGCTTTTTGGATTAAAATTTGGTGGAACATTCAAAATATTTTTAAAAGAAAGATAAAATTTACTCCTCAACTATTTTTGTTGGGTAAAATTGTAGATTTTGCTGTTAAGGAAACTAATTTGATGTTGAATTTAATAACAGCAGTAAGGCTGTTGGTAGGGCAATATTGGAAGAAGGATTGTTTGCCAACTGTAGAAGAATGGACGCTTAAAGTGTCAAATTTAGCAGAAATGGCTAAGTTTTCTGCTTATTTGAAGGATCATTCATAAGAAAGATATATTTCAGTTTGGAGAAGATGGATAGATTATATTCAGAATAAATATGGGACTAAAAAGTTCCATTTATTTTAATGAATAAATTTTAGAATACTATTATTGTAATTATTAATATTAATAGTTTAGTATAATGGAATTTTTATTATATCGTATTGTTTATGAATTAGGATTTTAATTTGTTTATATGATTAAGTTTATTTGTAAATTGTTTATTCTGTGTTAAAAGGGAGTTAAAGTGCATTATATTTGTTTATCTACATAGTTGGTTAATGTTAGTTAGATTATGATTATTATATTTTTTTACCCTGTATTCAGCTCTGGGAAGTGGGGTATAATTTGTAATTTTTGTAAAACTTTTTAATAAAAAAATAAACATTAAAAACTGTCTCTTTTTACTGAGATACAACTTTTAATACTGTATCTCAGTAAAAGGAGGCAATTTTAAAAAGGATAGAATAATTAAAATTTTTAAAAAAGGTAGGAAGAGGTCGTTCAAAACACTAACCAAACCAAGGTTGTCTATTTCTCTGTAAGCTCAAATGAGTCGGCAGAGCTAGGTCTTCAAAATCTTCCAAAAGGTCAGGAGTATTCCCCTCTGGGGAAATGGTATTCCAAAGGCCAGGCTGATTGCAGAGAAAGCTCTCTTCCTAGATGCCACATCAAAATATTTTAACTGACAGGTTCTATAGTCCCTTTCCTACCTGACTGGGTGGGATGCACTGATGTAATGAGGAAATGTGGTTTCCAGGTAACCTGACACCGTGTAACTGATGTACCTCCACTACAATAGATTGAGGTGGTGGGTATTAAAGAAAATATTCTTCTTTACATTTTTTTCACCAAGTGATAAATAGTTGGTGGCACAATGTTGATTTAGCCCAGCAGCTTTTCTGTGTTCAGCATGACTGGAAGAATGGATGTAAGGACTGAAATTCTAATGATGTCCTATTACTGTAGTAAACTTTGCCATAAGCTTTGAGGCTGATACAATGCAGGAATTGAAACTTTCTGAAGGAGATGCTTGGCCTCCAACCTTCATATCAACAAATTATATACACAGAATCATAAAATCATTTAATTGTACAATTGGAAAGGGATACACACAGAAAAATAGAAACATCAGAGACATAGTTTTTATTCTCTGATAAATTCAATTTTTCTCCATGTAACAGAGAGAGAGCTTGCCAGATTCTAGGTCAAGTGGAAAGCTGTAGACTTAACAAGGATCTGAGGAAACAATCCATATCCTTTCCAGAGGTAGAAGTGGCAATCTTTGTGGGAGGGGCTGAGGACTGGAGAATGGATGAGTATCATTGTTTGCCTTACATATTGCCTACTGATTGGTATAATTTAAGGTGCCTATTTTACCTTTTTTAAGGTTTTTGGATATGCCATCCTCAATCTCTGCCCATTCAATAGTTACAATGGTGTTGGACAAAAGGTGGTTATGATGTGTCACCTTTTGCAAGCTTCCCAGCCAGCTTCCCCAGAATGTCAATGGGGAAGCTAGCAGAGAAGGTTGAATGTCACTGGGATAAGTCTCCCTCACCTATGCATCATTCCCCAGACCCTCTGTGCTCACATCATGCCAGCCACTTGCACAGGACCATACACTCTCCTTGACCTGCACAGCATCTCTTTACAATCTCCCTGACCCTCCCTCCCTTATGTACCCTCTATGACTGTTACATGTGAACCCTCCCTGACTCACACTGTGCTTCTTGTGCATCCTCCCCAACTCCTGCACCAAACGCTTGCCCAACCCACAATGAGCCTAATGCATACCTCCTTATACCCACTCACTTTTCAATCTGTGCAGAAACTCTTGTACACCCTCCCTGACTTCCTCCACACCTCTTCATGTCCTCCCCCACCCAGCAGCAGTCACTTGCTTACCTAGGGGCCTGGGACTTGCAACTTCCTGCCAGATTCCCATTGATGTTGGTTGTGGAAAGCCAGCAGGAAGTTGCTTTCCCTAACAACTGTGGGATTCAGTTAACAATGACAATCAGGAATACAGGAATTGCCATCCCTAAGCAATACAAAAAGTCAACAATCTTTACTTTTTGTTTTAGAAAATGTGCTATACACTATATTTTTCAATTTAAAACAGACATAATTATTGTACTCTAGCAGCAGGAGGTACAGTGATACAACTCTGATGTGAGACTGTGAGAATTCTGTGAGAGAAGCAGAAAAGTGACACTTAAATTATTTCAGTGAATAGCGGGAAGCACTCGAGAATATAAAAGAGAAAAGGAAAGTATAAATTTGCAGAGGCTAAAAGCAAGAGGTTTAGATATTGGCATATCATAAAAGCTACATACAAAACCTGAAGGATCAGAAAGGTGACACATGAGATGTGAAATGACATAATTCTCGCAACCAGACAAGAGCTCCTCTTGACAAGATGTCAAGAGGGGAAAACAAGGCCTTTCTAAACAAACAAGATGCTACACACATTTGGTGATCATTCATATAAAATTGTATTCTTATATTTATCTTTGTTTTTTAATATCTTGAAACATTCTCTGTGATTTATCTGTTGATTCATAATATTTTGAAAATCATTTGCATTACATTTATAATTTGCATAATATATTTATTCTATTCTTAGATTAGTTTTTCCTAATATTTTAAAGAATAAAGCCTTCCCTCACTACAGTATTGAATAACTCCATAAGATCTAATTCCATATATCAAGATTTAACCAACTGATTGTTAGACAGCCAATTTAATTAATATCAGCAGCAATTTAACTTTTCTTGTTGAGTAAGTCATTGAAACAGAGACTGCTTTGAGAATACTGATCTCCAAATCAATGGCCAAGTTAGAAGTGTAAGATTTTGCATCTATATATTTACCAACTATGCCTTAACCACTACATCAAGCTGGTTCTCAATATATATTAGATATAGTAATGTGTGTTTTTGTGTGTATGTGTGAGAGAGATTCCTTGTAGGCTGGAGTTTTTCCTCTCATTGTAATGAGAACTGTATGGATTCTGTGCTCAATCCAGTTAATAAAAACTGCTTAAACTAGTAATCTATAAAAGAAAGTTTATAAAGTTGGGCAATATACATTTGAAATGGAGGAGAGATTGAAACTGCCAAGATGATCAGTATTCCAGAACAATTGTCTCATGTTTCATGTAAGCAATATTCCAGTATTTGAGGAGCTGCCACAAAGAAGGTCAAATTATTTTGCAAAGCATCAGAAGGCAAGACAAGAAACAATGGATGGAAACTAATCAAGGACAGAAGCAATCTGGAATTAAGGAGAAATTTCCCAAGAGTGAGGACAATTAATCAGTGGAACAGCATGCCTTCAGAGATTATAGGAGCTTCATCACTGGAGGTTTTTAAAAACAGACTAGACAGCCACCTACCTGAAATGTTATAGAATCTCCTGCTTGAGCAGGGAGTTGGACTAGAAGAATCCATGGTCCCTTCCAGTTCTATTCTGATTGATAGCAATAACAATAGCACTTAGGCTTATATACTGCTTCACAGTGCTTTACAGCTCTCTCTAAGTGGTTTACAAAGTCAGCATATTGTCCCCAGCAATCTGGGTCCTCATTAAATCGACCTCGGAAAGATGGAAAGATGAGTCAACCTTGAGCCAGTGAGAATTGAACAGCCAAACTGCAGGCAGCCAGCCGTCAGCAGAAGTAGCCTGCAGTACACCACCATGGCTCTGGGTTGATTGATTAATGGTGAGAGAAAATTATGAAAGGGGCTAAAAATGGTATTTGCTTTGTTCTCCTTTTCTTTTTTAACTTCTGCTGCTCTTTCTCAGGTAGTTGGATCAATATATTAATTGAAGGCTCCAAAGAAACAAGAATAAAATATATTTATATATTGAGGGTATGGAAATAAATTAGCATTTACAGGTAATCCTTGACTTATAATTACAATTGGATCTGGAACGTTCATCGCTAAGTTGTTAAGTAAGTCTCATCCAAATTTTTGGTGAGGCAGTTAAGCAAATCATATGGCTATTGAAACCAGCTAGGAAAGTCACAAATTGCAATCATATGATCCTGGGACACTGCAACCATCATAAATACATGCCAGTTGCCAAGCACCCAAATTTTGATCATGTGACCATAGGCAGGCTGAAACAGTTGTAAGTGCAAGGACCAGTTATAAGTGACTTTTTTCAGCACCATTGTAACTGTGGACTGTCACTAAATGAATGATTTTAAGTAGAGGACCACCTATACATATCAATGCCCAGGATCAAGTTTCTATAAGAAATGTACACTTTTGGGAATGTACTAAGACCTTGTCAATGACAAAATAATAAGTTGTTACTACACATTTTAAAATATTTGCCTATCTCCTAAATACAAAGCAATTCTATCTTGCCTCTGTAATGATACTGCCACTTACCATATTTTCCCCAAATAAGACCCGGTCTTATTTTTTTTTTTACCTCTAAAAGAGGCAGTAAGTCTTATTTTGGGGGAATATCTTATTTTTTTCCCAACACCTGCCTCGCCTCATGGCGGTGGCACCAACAGCCCTGTCCAGCAGGACCCACATGGCCACCAGCCCATGAGACAAGGCAGGTGAGGAAGGGGATGGAGCTGCTTCAAGCACTCCATAGGCACCAAACACTTTTCGCCCAGAGGGTGACCAGAAGCTTAGTCTGCTTGCAAATGGGGTGCTTAGAAACCAAGCAATTCGCTCTGTTTCCAAGCGCTCCATTTGTAAGGAATGAAGCTTCCAATCTCCATCATTTCTCTGTCTGGGCAAAAAGTGTTTGAGTATCTATGGGATGCTTAGAAACCCAGTATAAAAAAACCTTTTGCCTGGATGGAGAAATGACAGAGACTAGAAGCTTCGTCTGCTTGCAAATGGGGTGCCTGGAGATGGAGTGTATTGCTCAGTTTCTAAGTTCCCCATTCACAAGCAGATGAAGCTTCCAGTCTCCCTCTGGGCAAAAAGTGCATGGCACATCCAGATCACCTGCCTTCCCCTGCCTCTGCCCTCAGACTTACCTGTGCTGTGCCAAGTGGCCAATGGGTTGTGGCTGCTGCCAGACACCATTGGTCCCCACATGTTTGCCCCTGCTTGTGCTGGCCATGCCTACCCCCCTGGGCTTATTTTTGGGATAGGGCTTATATTAGGCCCACCCCAAAAAATCAGGCTAGGACTTATTTTCAGAGTGGGTCTTATTTTAGGGGAAACACGGTAGCAATTTAAAAAAAAATCTATGATTCAGATGAAATATCTGAAAGCAGGAAATACTTCTCATTTCTTTCAAATATGTGGCTGCAATTTCCACCAAATATTTTCCTTTGGGGAAATAAGTTATGTTTTACAGTAATAATTTCTACTTCCTTCTGAAACATGACTCAAAACTCTTTAATTTTGATGATTTTTTTGATGATTGCTTAATTATTATCAGGAATGGGCTTTGTTATCAACTTACCTTCAGATAAAGGACTTGGTTTATGACAATAAGCAGAGCTTTTCCTATTGCTTTCAATGTTGACCAACAGGCTGGACTGAATTTTTCTGTGTATCTTTTGGGAAACAGGTGCAGAAAATGTTTGGTTATCTAGCGCATCAACTTTGACTCCACTGCAAAATCCGCTTTCACTATTCAGACCTCTGGGACTATTTTGTTTTTTGCTGGTTCCTTCCTTATACTTGTCAAGCGGCAAAGCATTTGTCTGAGGCAAACGCTGAGGTTGTGCTTTAAAAATATGTCAGAAAAGAAAGAATTAGAGCAGTTAATTGCTGTAATGATGCCTAAAACCCCCCCGGTTAATTCATTCCACACATCTTAAGTTGCCATGTTTGAGAAACACTGCTTTAAACACTAACTATGGATTTAATTTGATCTACCAGTGAAACCATGGTAAGAGATTTACTTATTTACTGTAAGAAATTAATACTTTAAAGATTTAAAACCTCGGAGAATGTTAAGTATTCTGAGTCAAATAAAGTTTCTCTAAGCATAGATTAAAAATTAACCTATCGTATTTTCTGGTGTATAAGACGACTTTCTAAACCCTGAAAATCTTCTCAAAAGTCCGGGGTCGTCTTATACGCCGGGTAGCTGTTCTCTGAATTTAAAACCAATCTGCCCCCTAGTGGCCAGCCCTATTTTTTTTACAGAAATAAACACTAACACAGTGTTTCTCAACCTTGACAATTTTAAGGCATGTGGATTTCAACTCCCAGAATGCAGGACAAAGCATTCAAAAATCCCATTTTTCTACATCGCCCATCACTTTATTCTTTTTCAGGAAAAACAATTAAATAGTAGAAAACAGTAAGCTATATAAATTAAGAACATTACTTCTACAAAAAAAGAGAAACATTTGATTTACTTATTATACCTATAGCAGCAGTCATGAATATATGGAAAAGATTTTTGATTAAGAAAGATACTGGTCAAAGGAAAAAGATCAAAGTGAAAATTAAGAAAATAGATGATGGGATCTAACAGAGAGAATATTTAAAAAAGAAACATTTGTTTGAATATGGTTAAAGAAACAGAAAAGATTCTGAATACATATGTCATTCTAAGAGAGATGAATTCCTTAAATAATACTGTATGCTTTCCCCCCCTTTTATTTTATTTCTTGATATAAGTAATATAATACTGCTGAAATGGCCTAGATGAAGTAAATGTTTTAGATAATTAAATGTGTCTGAATTTACGGAAATTATAATGTATAAAAAAGAAAAAAATGTTTTGAATAAGACCTAAAGGATTAGATGACTAGGCACATTAAATGGAATATTTAAAGATTAAATATATTTCATCAAAATAATAAGAACTATATTATTTCAAGGTTTGCAAAGAAGACATTTTGAGGAAAAGGGGAAATCAACTAAATGTACTATGTGGATTATAGATTATAGAAACCAATTGTTAATGATTTTTCTTTACAAATGTAAACCCAGCAAACGCACTGTTTACCAACTATTAAGTGATTTATATTTTAAAAAATCAATAAAATATATGGGGGAAAAAATACCAGCTGAGTTCAGGAAGCATTAGGGAAGCAGTGGTGGGCAACACTTGCTTTCTAGCAGCAAAGGAATGGAGCTCCTATTGTGCTCATCTATAAACAGAAATTCAATATTGTACCGTATTTTCTGGCATATAAGACGACTTTCTAAACCAGTGGTTCTCAACCTGTGGGTCGGGACCCCATTTGGGGTCGAACGACCATTTCATGGGGGTCGCCAAATAAGGCTGTCCGCCATTTTTCCCCCTTTTCTTTGGCCACGCCCCTGGCACCCAGTGATGTATAAGTGGTTGGGGGTCACCAACATGGGGAACTGTATTATGGGGTCGCGGCATTAGAAAGGTTGAGAACCACTGTTCTAAATCCTGAAAATCTTCTCAAAAGTTGGGGGTCGTCTTATATGCCCAGTCGTCTTATATGCCGGAATATACGGTATATTATTCTATCTGTAGGCTCCAAGTTCCCATGGCTGTTAACTAAAATTAGAATTTTAAAAAATCATTAGCACAATATTGCTAAAAGTGCAAAAAAACCCACTACAATTTATAAAGGCAAAATACAAAAACTAAAAAGAAAAAAAGAAAAGAAAATGACACACACCCCCTATATAATAACATACATTTCCAGAAGTAATCCAGAACAGATATATTTTGGTTCCCTTTGGAAAAAAAACATCAAGACAGAAGTCTAAAACCACCATGCCTATTTTTTATTATAGAAAATCTACATTAGGAATGTTTTTCTATTGGTTTATGCACGTGGAGCTCATAAAATACACTTCCTAAAATAATTAGAGTAGAAATCCTTTGGACTTTCAATAAACAAAATGTTTCTGATGAAAATATTTTCTATAGTAATGGAATATATTCACTAATTTCTGGACTGTACACAAAGTAATCCTTGCATATATTACAGATGTACCTCCAAGTTACTGAAAATGAGGGGTCCTTGGTGCTTTCTGAGCTTGCTTGTTTTCTTTCAGATGTTTCATTACCCTAACTAGGTAACATCATAGTGCTAATCAGACTAGCATTGATGATGTTACCTAGTTAGGGTAATAAAATGTCTGCAAGAAAACAAGCAAGCTCAAAAAGCACCAAGGACCCCTCATTTCAACCCTGAGCTACAAATATTCTCCTTCATTGCTTACTAAAAAGTAAATGACAGGACAACTGCTTTACAAGCCTTCCAAATTTTGTCCATTTCAAGATTAGGAACCTCTTATATTGTTTATATTGCTAAGAAAATAACTTTGCATCTTTTTTGAGGGTTTAATGTTCTTTCTACCGAGTTATTCAGAAATTTATTTAAATGAAGCATGTTGGATAGCAAGAATTTCATTGTGGAAAAGAAAGCCAAGAATATTGAGAAATTGGGCTGGGCTGTCTCAAATCAGCCCTGACTTTTTAAAAATACTCTTACAATCTATTTTTAGAAGTAAGGGAAATTTTTCACACTGGCACATTAACATTGATTAACTTTATTAAATGAATGAACAAGCACCAAAGCATGGAGTTATTTCTTCACTGAGACTCTTTTTATGTCAGTAGGACCTGAATGAACATCTGATAACATATAGGGCAGGGGTGTCAAATTGCCGGCCCGCAAGCCGGACGTGTCACATGGAAGCCATGCCTACCCCATTGCCGGCAATGGCAAAACTGTCCCGATAGGTTGCGTGACATCACGAGACATTGCGAGTTTGACATGTCTGATATAGGGACAAAGATAGGCAAGAGTTGGAAATCTCAAAGGAGACAAATATTTTTTCACAGAATTTTTAATTTCTTAAGAGATTCAAATGGATCTTCCACTTTAAAAAATAATTCAACCTGGAAACTTACTATCACAAAATACATTTAGAAATTTGGCCACTAATATGTGGGTCAAAAGTTAATAATTTATTTGGTTATTATTTGTCAAACCTTTGCTTATATTGTCCCATTATTTTTATCCTCATCTTTTGTTTACTCAAGAGAAAGCAATAAATAGAATCTGAATTTCCTAAAGTGGTAGATGGAGACCATTAGGAAAATGAGGTGCACACAGCTAAGCATACTAGCTAGAGTCAGTTGGGCCTATTAGCATAAGTCAAGGAAGACACTAGTCAAACATGAATTTGTCAACTATCCTCAAAGTGAATTGAAACATGTTCAAGTAATTGAGGTAAGGTAAAATGAGTTTTCCTTATGTTCAGATGTAAAACTAAGGCACAATGGATATAAATGACTGTATAAATCCTGAGAAACTCAATGTAATCTATACAGATAATTCTATATGTTCATGTTCATATCTGCAATAATTTATTTATAATCCTATGATATTCCACTATATGGTATATGGCAAATCAGAAAGTGATGTATCTTTATCATCATTATGAAATAGTTGTTCAAACAGAATCTAAGCTACATTCAGTAGGAGTCATCGTACATTGTAATCATACATAGCTGCCCATTAACAGCAGTAGCTGAGGAAACCACAAAGGTACTATACAAAGTCAAAAAAATTCTCCATGGCCAACAAGAAGGCTTACTATATCTGCAGAAAATTCTCAAACACAGCTTCCTGTGTGAGTAGATAATATGATCCCATTCTTGTACACAATTCTCAAATATCATAATTCCAAATGATATCAGAAAAGGATATATCCAAAATGAAGTACACTCACTTAATGACTGCTCACATAGTTGACTGGCCAAAGTTATAACAAACCCCCAAGAGACCTGGCTTTCCAAAGACGGCTTCCCTCACATTACCATATTTTGGGGGCTTGGCAACTGGCTTGTCTTTATGGTCAATTGCAGTATTTTTAAGTCACATGACATGATTTATTATGTTTTTTGCTGGAAACCAGCATTTCAAGAAATGCCCACAGGAATGCATTCTCACTTAATGACCAAAGTATTTACTTTACAACCAGGGTGTTTGCTTAATGACCACTATAAAAGGTCATAAAATTCAGTTGGTGTTACTGTTGGCTGGCACGCAAACCCTGCTCACAACCAGACATCAACAACGGGAAGGGGGAAGGAAGGCATTGGGATGCAAGGGGGGCATTGGAGAAGGAATGCAAGTGTGCCAACTTGAAGCCTGAGATAGATCCAGCTCCCCAAGGTCATTGGCTGGGAAAGTCTGAGGCAGCATTCCGTTTCCAAAACAATGCAAAATGATTGGCTAGACCAGGGCTTTTCAACCAGTGGTACGCGTACCACTTGTGGTACATTAATGAGTGGCAGGTGGTACACAGCCCTGCTTAGCCAAGTGTAGTGGGGGAGGGAAAGAACCAGCACAGGCAAGGACTTACTGTGAGAGAGTCCTCTGGAGCTTCAGAGTGGCTGAGCCGAGGCAAAGGCCCCAGGCTCACTTCTGGCTCACCCTCCCCCATGAAAATGGAGGCGTAGGAGGGGCAGAGACAGGAGAGGCTATAAAAGGAGGCAGTTTGGGCAGGAGAGGGGGAGAGAGAGAAATAGAAGCAGTCTTGGGAGGAGGCGGAGTCAATTCTAGCTGCACTGAAGGGAAAGAAGGAGGAGGGGGGAGAGGAGATCAAGCAGGCTGGCCATGAGCCAATCTACAACTGCTGTGGCAGCCACCTGTGTTGGTAGCAGCACACAGACAAGAAATGCAGTGGGGGAGGGGTCATCCTCCAAGAGGAATGAAAAAAGGCAGCAATGGCTGGAGGTGAGGCACAGGGAGGGAAGGAGGGAGATGGAGAGTGGAAGGATTCTTATGTGCTTTTGTGACTTTGAAGTTCTGATATTTGTGCAATGTGGGCTTTGTGTTCTTAAGGAGTGTTTGGCAATTTCTATTTGGCTGATGTCTGGTGTGAGCTTCTATTGCTCTACTATTGTTAGCTGTAAGTTATGCTGCAAGGGATTTTGAAGCATTTTTCTCATAAATGGATTTTGCCTGTAGCATTCCTTTACTTATGAATGGAGCCATTTGGGGAGGCTGCCTTAGCCAGCAGCCAAAACTTACTACATTTTTTTTCTTCCTTAAGTCTCGGCTGCACTCCTTACTTTCCTTTCTAGCCAGTAGCTAATTCTTAAAGGGGAATGTGCCTTTTTAAGCAGTTTGAGTCTTTTCTGTCTCTGGAGGCTTTTCCTTGTTTGATGAATATATGGAAGAGAGAAAATATGGGGCGGGGTTCAAATTCTTCCTTCAGGTGGGCATGAGAAAGAGGAAGGCAGGGAAGGAGGGAGGGAAGTCTTAACACTTGGGGCCACCAGCAGCCCTGCCATTGACTTTGCTTGTCAAAAGGTTGCAAAAGGGGATCACATGACTCTGGGACACTGTGACCATCATAAATATGAATCAGTTGCCAAGCATCCAAATATAAATCACATGACCCTGGGCATGCTGCAATGGTCATAAGTGTGAAAAATGGTCATAAGTCATTTCAGTGCAATTGCAACTTTGAACAGGTTTTGTTTTTTTGGTCATCAAGTTTTTGACACCTTGCTAGGTGGTACTCAAATATTGCCAAATCCTAAAAGTGGTACAATTGGTGAAAAGGTTGAAAAGCCCTGGGCTAGACAATGGGAGGACCAGAGAAAATGTCCTATGCTATTTGCACGTGCCAAGAAGCACCAGGAGGCAGTGGTGTAATAATGTGTGTATGTGTTTGTTTTCTTGTAGGATCAATCTTTTTTCCTAAGGGTTGGCATGCTTGCAACCAGCCATCAACAACAGGAGGGGGGAAGGAAGGCATTGGAATGCAAAGAGGGTATTGGGGAGGGTAAAGGAATGCAAATGTGCTGACTTGAAGCCTGAGAATGATCATTTTCCCAAGATAATTGGCTTGGAAAGTCCCAGGTGGAGAGGCGTTCCCAAAACAATGTGAGTGTAACCAATTGGCAAAAAAATGGACAGTGGGAAGACCAGGGGAATGGGGAAATTTTCCTGTGCTATTTGTGCATGAAAATGTTAGAGTTGGCTTTTCCACTTCTGTACCCACGTGGAATGTTCAGTAAAGTTATACTCTTGGTAAAAGATGTCCTAGGAATCTCCTTTGCTCTCTCAACCAGTGGGCTGGTTGACAATTGGTGACATAGGTGCGTTGGTTTATAACCATCATGACTTACAGTGGAAATTGCATGCTCCATTACAGTTATAACTTAAGAAATACTTATGATTGATATTTCTCCCAATCATAAATGTCATTTCTAAGCACCAAAGTGAGACAATTTACAAAATGAGGGTGGAGACAACATACAAAATCTCCGAGATTGTGGATTGGTTTCTGAATGTTTCATTATCAGGCTAGGTAACATCTTCCTTGGAGTTTAGGGGATGTCATTGTCGTTGTTCTGCTTATAAGGGCTTCATGTGGACAGTGGGTCTTGTAATGGGCAGGTCACATTAGGTGAGGCGAGACTCTCACTTGATATGATCTCCCCATCACAAGACCCATTGTCCACACAAAGCCTTTATAAGCAGAACACTGACACTGCCATCTCTAAACTCCAATGAAGATGTTATCTAGTAACAAAACATACATAAACCAATACACAAGCTCAGAAAACAAGCCTACATCCTCATCCTACACCCAAGCTACAGATATTCACCACTATTGCAGACTTACAGAATGTCTTGTCTTGTCTTGTCTTGTCTAACTATATTAGAACAGATGGTTTTCATGGCTGGCCAAGAAATCCAGAGCAATGTGTTGATGGAGGTTACTTGGAATGATACCCAAAAATCATTGAGAATCTTCAACATCAACTCAAATCTTCCTCCATAATGCAGCATATTAACCATTAATTTTGCAAATTATTTACAATGGGAAGTTTTCCAGAGAGTTGCTGAAAGATGACTACTATTATAGGTTTCAGGATGTTTGAAAACAAGCTACAACCAAAGTTAAAAAATTAAAATTGTATAATAATTGCCTCTTAAAGTATAATGATGCATGTTCAGGGAAAATATAAAGGTGAAATGCACTGAAAATTATTTGACAAATATTTTTTGTCAATAGGGGAACTCATCAAAGGAGCTTATATATCAATACTGTTTTTGAAGCATAAATTTATGAACAGAAGGAAACCTTAGGTATTGAAATCTAATAATCTACTTTCTATAGGAGACGCATACATTAAAACATTTATCCTAACTCTCATAAGGTGAAAAAAACCCAATCACCTTCAGTTCTAATGTATACAGGCAATCCAAAATCATTCACTCACCAAAAACATAATTCTTATTTGTAAAAGTATCTTACCTAAAATCTTTTTGTATAAAATAAAAGAAAAATATTTGTCAAAGTAGTCAGATATGTCTAATAGTCTTCCCAGAAGGATGAAATGCCTCTAGGCAGAAAAACAGTAGTTCTGGAAAAAAAAAAACTGGTTCCTTCGGTTAATTTAGGTGTGTTGGCAAACTTTGTATGTGGGCAGACAAGCTATTTAAAAGGGAACAAATGTTCTCTTGTGGTCTTTCTTATTTGCAAGACTGATAGCTAATAATTTAATTCAAATTCTAAAGACACAACAGGAAAGCCTCATTCATTCACGGAATGATAAATTTCCATCAAGCATTTTCAGTGAATAGAAGTATACTGGCAATTCACAAACAAAAGAAAATCTCCAAAAATATGACCCCATTTGCATGGATAGGCAGAAACAACTTAATCAATCACAAGCTCAGCTTAAATTCAACATTTATTTTCCTATGAAGAGTAACATGATCTAGTTCCATTTTCATCCTAAGTCAGTACCGATAAAAGTGTAAATATTTCCTGAATATACAAGTATCTTGTCATTTAGTAGTCTAACAAAAAGATATATTTCCTAGAATTCCTGGATATAAAAATGTTCAGTGCTTCAGTGTTTATTTTATTTTATTTTATAATTATTATTATTATTATTGATCATCGCACAGTCAGCCAGATGTTCAGACTGGATTTGGCATTTTGTCTACCTATCGAGTCCTTACACAGGACCTGGGATAGGCAGATATGGATGTTTGATGGTATTACAGATATCGTCGCAGGATGGAAGCAGTTCCTAGTAAGGCCGCCTTTTGCAATTGACTAATAGCGAATTTGTCAATGCCAATGGTGTTGTAAGGACCCACCCCACTTTGCATCTTAAGAAGACAGAACTCTTGGAATAGCTCTTCCAACAGGAATCCTTTATTAAGAGAAAATGGTTGCAGGCATGCTAGACAGGACTTGGGGTTCAAGCTCTCCCATTCAAGGTTTTAAGGGGTTCCCCAGTAGTCCCACCCAATCAACCCCCCTTCCAGTGATAGTTTCAAGTATCACAATTCCATCCCCTTTCTTCTTCCGTCTGGATGGAGACTTCAGATAACTACATGAAAGGCAATTACTCTTCTTTGATATGTTAAAGCTTAGAGGCCACAATAAACACACATTCAGTCCTTTGAAGTGTGCTGAAGGAAGTGAGGGCCATAAAGCCCCTTTGCTCTCCCCCTTTTCTCCCTCTTATGGCAGAATCCAGAGAAGGCAGAATTGGGAGTTTCTATGTTTGATAATTAAAGATGAAATATAATTGGATTCTGACATCCGGCCCCTCTTAACAATAAGAGAGATCCACCTGAAAGAAAACACAAGTAAAAAATTTAGTTAGGCTTGTTAGGATACTCTGTGTGAAACTTCTTCAATAGCTTCGGGGCTCTGACGTGACGTTTATGGACCCACTCATTTTGTGAGGCAGGGAGGTGTTTCCAGGCAACTAGGTACTGAGTTGTTCCACGATATCTCCTAGAGTCAAGGATCTCTTTTATTTCGAAGTGTTGTTCCCCCTCCACCATGATTGGAGGTGGTGGGGGGGGGATTTTTGGCCGTAGAGGTGACTGATGCTCTCTTTTCAGCAAGCTGCAATGAAAAATTGGGTGTATTTGCCTGAGGTTTTTGGGTAATTCTAATTCTACTGTTACTGGATTTATGATCCTTTTAATTGGAAAAGGTCCTATATATTTTGGTCCAAG
This sequence comes from Crotalus tigris, assembly GCF_016545835.1. Classification (NCBI taxonomy): domain Eukaryota; kingdom Metazoa; phylum Chordata; class Lepidosauria; order Squamata; family Viperidae; genus Crotalus; species Crotalus tigris. The sequence goes on along the minus strand of NW_024096551.1, from coordinate 6,660,776 downwards.
TTTTTTACAGGGCTGTAGGGACTTTAGGTATTTTGTAGATAAGTACACCATTTCTCCTATAATGAATGGTGTAGGCTCAACCCTTTTTTTATCGGCTTGTGCTTTGTATGCCCGCCTAGCTTCATCTAGTGATTTTCTGACTATTGGCCAGGTGTTTTGTAGGTTTTCCATCCATTCTTTCAGTGAAGGGATCGTTGGTTCTTTTGGGGTTAACTCTGGCATAGGGTTGAAACTTTGGCCGTTGGCTATTTGAAAAGGAGTGTAGCCTGTGCTGGAGTGGACTGCATTATTGTAGGCAACTTCTGCAAAAGGAAGTAAGTCCGTCCAATCACTCTGTTGGAAATTTAAAAAACATCTCAAATATTGCTCAAGTACCGACTGGCAGCGTTCCGCTTGTCCATCTGTCTGAGGGTGATGGCTAGATGTCAGTCCCTGAGTGGTCCCTAAGAGGGATAAAAATTCCTTCCAAAATGTAGACGTAAATTGCACTCCCCTATCAGAGATGATGCGTTGGGGTGCCCCGTGCAATCTGTAAATGTGCTGGATAAAAAGTTTTGCTAAGGCCTTTGCAGTGGGAATTTTTTGGCAAGGGATAAAGTGCACCTGTTTGGAAAATAGGTCCGTGACTGTCCAGATAACAGTATTCCCATTGCTTTCAGGCAATTCCACTATAAAATCCATGGCTATTTCCCTCCAGGGGGCTGAGGGACTTGCCACTGGTTGTAACAGCCCTGGCGATTTCCCTTGCAACCTCTTTGCTGATGCACAGGTTGGGCAGCTGGCAACATAACTTTCTATGTCCTTTTTTATTGATGGCCACCAAAATTGCCGTTTAATTAAGTGTAAAGTTTTTACAAATCCAAAATGCCCTGCTGATTTTGTGTCATGGCAAAGTTGCATGAAAGTTAGTCTTTGAGTTGTTGGTATATATAACTTTTCCCCTACCCAAGGCAATCCGTCTCTCATTGTGCACACATGTTTGTTTTTCTGGAACCAATCATCTGTTTCCAAACTTTTTCTGAATTCAATCCCAGTTTGGCTGTCCAGTTGTGGTTTTATTTTGGCTTGGGTTCTTGTGGTTACTGGCGCTGCCAGTTGTGATTCTGCCATTATTGGTCTAGAGTCTGTGGTTCGTGCGCTGTTATATTGGGGCATGCGAGATAGTGCATCTGCCAGGAAGTTCTTTCTTCCTGGTAAATGTTTGAGCTTAAATTGGAATTGGTGAAAATGCTGGGACCAGCGGGCTTGTTTGGGATTGAGTTTCCTGGAAGTTTTCAGGGCTTCTAAATTTTTGTGATCAGTCCATACCTGGAAGGGGATTTTGTTGCCTTCCAGGAACTGTCGCCACGTGAGTAATGCCCAACGTATCCCATAAGCCTCCTTCTCCCATACGGGCCAGCGCTGTTCTGTTTCCGTGAGTTTCTTAGATGTATATGCACAGGGTTGCAATACTGCATCATCATTTTCTTGTAATAGCACAGCCCCCACTGCCACATCACTTGCATCTGCCTGTATTATGAAGGGCTTGTCCATATCTGGGTGCCTTAGTACTGGTTCGGCAGAAAAAAGTCTCTTTAGTCTCTCAAACGCTGCTTGGCACTCCATTGTCCATGTTAGTGGCTGGCTAGGTTTTACTGAGGATGTTCCCTTCGTTTTTAGTAAGTTGGTGAGGGGCAAGGCTATCTGTGCAAATGAGGGGATGAATTGGCGGTAAAAATTTGCAAAGCCCAGGAAACTTTGTAGTTGCTTTCTTGTGCGGGGTGGTGCCCATTCTAATACTGCTCTGACCTTCTCTGGGTCCATTTCAATGCCCTGTGGGGATATGCGATAGCCTAGGTAGTCTATCCTTTCCTGGTGGAATTCGCATTTTGAGAGTTTGGCATATAGGTGAGCGGCTCGCAGCTTCTTTAAAACCGCTCTGACAAGTTTGACGTGTTCTTCTTTTGTTTCGGTAAAGATAAGAATGTCGTCCAAGTAAACAAGGACCCCCTTAAACAGGTGCTCCCTTAGAACGTCATTGATTAATTGCATAAAGACTGCAGGGCCCCCTTGTAATCCAAATGGCAAGACTTTGAATTGATAGCACCCCATGGGGCAGTTAAATGCAGTCTTCCATTCGTCCCCTTCCTTGATTCTCACGCGATAGTAAGCTTCCCTTAAGTCTAGTTTAGAAAAAATTTTCCCTTTCGATAGGTGTGACAGCATGTCTTTCATGAGGGGCAGCGGGTATAGGTTGCTTTCACTGATTGTGTTCAGGGCCCTATAATCCACGCATAAACGTAAAGAGCCATCCTTCTTCTCTCTAAAAAGGACCGGGGCAGCCACTTTAGGCTTAGCTGGTTCAATGAAACCTCTCTCCAGGTTTTTTTTTATAAATCTTTCCATTTCCTCCTTCTCCTTTGGGCTCATGGAGTATAATCTGGGCTTCGGGAGTTTTGCCCCAGGCTTGAATTCAATGGTACAGTCTGTGGGTCGGTGGGGGGGAAGCTCATTCGCCCTCTCCTCACTGAAGACTTCAGCAAGGTCCCTATATTCCTCTGGTATTTCTGTTAATCTTTTTTCCTCTCCTATGGATGCTTTTTCTATTCTTGATTCTGGTAGCCTCTCTTGGGGTTTTAAGTCCATAGGGTCCCCCTTCGGGAATTTGATTTCTGTCGTCCTCCAATTTACCCAGGGGTTCCATTTTTTCAACCATTCCATCCCTAGAATCATTGGGCATTCCATACCTGGGGTCACCACAAACGTTAAGTCCTCTTCATGGTTGCCCAGGGAGAGGTGTATTGGCAGAGTGGCTAGGGTAGCTGGCACCCCCCCTGCTATGGATCCATCTAGCTGGCCAAATGAGATTGGTTGTTCCAGTCTCCTGGATGGGATGCCCAGATTCCCCACTAGTGTTGGGCTAATGAGGCAGCGGGTGCAGCCAGAGTCTATTAAGGCTTTCACCTTCACAGCTTCGGGCATGGGGGGGATTAATATAGTCACTGTTTTGAAGATGGGTGTGATGCGTCCACTTACCAGGGGTTCGCCTTCCGAGCTGTCATCTGAGGCATCCACCGTCCCTGTGGTGTAGGCTGGAGTTCTTTCCCCTTGGTGAGCAGAGGTGGGGTTTTCTGCAATTTCCATCATTTTCATGGCTGTTTCTTTTGGCTTAGCTGAATACCCTCTGGGTTTGTTGATTGGGGATCTGTCTGGGTTGTGCTGGGGGGCCTTTGAGCGGCATTCTACAGCTCGATGCCCTTCTCTTCCGCACTTGAAACACCCCATCTGCTTCTTGGCTGTATCCGATGATTTCACCGGTTGGTGTGTCAGCTCAGGCGGGGGGCGGCTCCATTGTTTTCCTCGGCGATGCCTCTTCAATATGTCGATCTCTGCTTCCTCTGCCAAGACGTACCATTCCTCAAGTCGATGTGGGTCTCCTCGGGGCAGGCAAGCATCATATAGATCATAGTTTAGTCCGTCTTTGAAACGGCCAAGGAGGATGTCTTCTGGCCAATTCAGTTTGCTGGCAATGGCTCGGAATTCTTGTGTATACTCAGCCACTGGGCGTTTGCCCTGCCTCATCGTTGTTATTCTTTCACGGGCTTTGCGATCAGCCAGGGGGTCTTCAAATCGTCTTCTCAACGAGGACATGAAACGGTTGAAGTTACTGAGTTCTGGGGCATTGGAGTCATGCAGGTTCACCACCCAATCTGCAGCTGGTCCATCCAGGGCAGATTGCACGATCCGGATGCGGGCTTTGTCGCTGGGGATGTCCTGCCCATATTCCTCCATGTAGCTGAGGACTTGGGTTAGGAAAAACCCCAAGCGTGTTGGCTCCCCTTTGAATTTCACCTCCAACGGTGGACGTCTTGGAATGGATCGGTGCCTCCATTGTGGGTGGTAGTGTCTTCCGTCCAGATTTCCATCTGTGGTCCGGTAGGGGGTGGGAGCTCCTGGATCAGTAAATGTCCCTGGGGTTGCAGGTTCCACGTCCCCCTCGGTGTCTCTCCCTTTGTGGCTCCAGGAACTGGGGCGGGCGTAGGGCTCAGGAATCTCCTCTCCTAGGGAGCTGAGAGTTCTCTTCATCAGGTCAATAGCTCTCTCTAGGATCCAGTCTGAGTACGGCATACAGCTTCCTCCCTCTTCACTTGCGTGCAGGGATTTCTCCATCTCCTGCTTCCATTCTGGTTGCTTGGTCCCCCGTCTCAGGGTCACTTTTCTTGATTCCTTTCCCCACTCGCTTTTCTTTCCAACGCCCATCGACCAGCGAGGCTTGTGGTCCTGTGTCTCCACCACTTCTTCTTCTGAGAAATCTGGCCTCTCGGATCCCAACATCTGGCAAGGTTCCAACTGGGTCAGCGGCTCTCTTTCCAGGGAGTTTTCTCCCTCTCTTGCTTCGTTGTCTGACATGGTAAATTTTTGCAAAATCCCCCGGCAAGGGTCTACCTTCCAGGTGGATTAATTTTGCAAGTCCTGTCTAATGTAAGGACCCACCCCACTTTGCATCTTAAGAAGACAGAACTCTTGGAATAGCTCTTCCAACAGGAATCCTTTATTAAGAGAAAATGGTTGCAGGCATGCTAGACAGGACTTGGGGTTCAAGCTCTCCCATTCAAGGTTTTAAGGGGTTCCCCAGTAGTCCCACCCAATCAACCCCCCTTCCAGTGATAGTTTCAAGTATCACAATTCCATCCCCTTTCTTCTTCCGTCTGGATGGAGACTTCAGATAACTACATGAAAGGCAATTACTCTTCTTTGATATGTTAAAGCTTAGAGGCCACAATAAACACACATTCAGTCCTTTGAAGTGTGCTGAAGGAAGTGAGGGCCATAAAGCCCCTTTGCTCTCCCCCTTTTCTCCCTCTTATGGCAGAATCCAGAGAAGGCAGAATTGGGAGTTTCTATGTTTGATAATTAAAGATGAAATATAATTGGATTCTGACAGGTGTTTCAGGTGGTGCTCCAGTTGTTTTGCTTGCTTTTGCCACAGTCTTTCTATTTCTATTTGTAGGTCTTTGTATTTTGTTATCTTCTCCAGTTCTTTCTCATCTATTCTGCTGTCTCCAGGCACTGCCACGTCCACTATCCAGACTTTTTTGTCTTTCTTATCGACAATTGTTAGTATGGGGTGTTATGTTGCAGGTGCTTGTCTGTTTGAATTCTGAAGTCCCAGAGTAGTTTAATTTTATCATTTTCTATGACTTTATCTATTTTATGATCCCACCAGTTTTTGCTTACAGGCAAATGATATTTTTTGCAGATCTTCCAATGCACCATTGTTGCTACTTTGTCATGCTGCTGCTTGTAGTCAGTCTGTGCAATCTTCTTGCAACAGCTTACCAGGTGGTCCACTGTTTCTTCATCTTCTTTGCATAGGCAGCACTTACTTATTATTACTTATTATTATTATGGATCATCGCACAGTCAGCCAGATGTTCAGACTGGATTTGGTATTTTGTCTACCTATCGAGTCTTTACCCAGGACCTGGGATAGGCAGATGTGGATGTTTGATGGTATTACAGATATCGTCGCAGGATGGAAGCAGTTCCTAGTAAGGCCGCCTTTTGCAATTGACTAATAGCGAATTTGTCAATGCCAATGGTGTTCTGGTGCTCAGTTGTTTTGGGATTGCACCCAAGGAGCCTATGACTATTGGTACTACCCTTGCTTGCTTTTGCCACAGTCTTTCTATTTCTATTTGTAGGTCTTTGTATTTTGTTATCTTCTCCAGTTCTTTCTCTTCTATTCTGCTGTCTCCAGGCACTGCCACGTCCACTATCCAGACTTTTTTGTCTTTCTTATCGACAATTGTTAAGTCTGGGGTGTTATGTTGCAGGTGCTTGTCTGTTTGAATTCTGAAGTCCCAGAGCAGTTTAATTTTATCATTTTCTATGACTTTCTCTATTTTATGATCCCACCAGTTTTTGCTTACAGGCAAATGATATTTTTTGCAGATCTTCCAATGCACCATTGTTGCTACTTTGTCATGCCGCTGCTTGTAATCAGTCTGTGCAATCTTCTTGCAACAGCTTACCAAGTGGTCCACTGTTTCTTCAGCTTCTTTGCATAGGCGGCACTTACTGTCTGTTGCTGTCTTCTCAATTTTGACTTTATATGCATTTGTCCTTAAGGCTTGGTCTTGTGCAGCCAGAATTAGTCCCTCGGTCTCTTTCTTCAATTTTCCTGCTCTTAGCCATTGCCAGGTCTTATTATTATCTGCTTTCCCAGCTATTTTTTTAATGTATTGGCCATGTAGTGCTTTGTCTTCCCATGCCTCTATTCTGTTCTTCATTTGGTCTTTCTTGTAGGCCAGTTTGGTCTCTCCAGTAGTCAGTAAGCCTTCCTGATATACTAATTTCAGTGCATCTTCATCATTGTTCTTCAGATATTCTTCCAAAGCCATTTTTTCTTCTTCAACCATCTGATGTACTTGTAGCATTCCACGCCCACCTATTTGCCTTGGTAGATAAAGTCTGTCAATGTCACTGCGTGGATGAAGGGCATGATTCATTGTCATTATTTTTCTGGTCTTCCTATCCATTGCTTTTAGTTCTGCTTGAGTCCAATCCACTATTCCAGCTGTGTACCTAATGACTGGAATTGCCCAGGTGTTGATTGCCTTTATGGTATTTCCTCCATTGAGTTTGGACTTTAAGATCTTCTTCACTCTCTTGATGTATTCACCTCTAATCTTTTTCTTGACTTCAGTGTGCTTGATGTTGTCAGCTTGAAGGATACCCAAGTATTTGTAGTACTCTTCCTCATCCAGACTCTTAATGTTATTTTCGTGGGGCATCTTGATTCCTTCAGTTTTCATTATTTTTCCTTGTTTGATAGTAAGTGTGGCACATTTGTCCAAGCCAAACTCCATTACAATATCTTGGCTATATATACGGACAGTGTTGAGCAGCGATTCTATTTCAGATGATGTTTTTCCATACAGCTTCAGATCATCCATGTAAAGGAGATGGGATAGTCTGGTAGATGTTTTTGATGTTTGATAGCCATGTCCTGAGTTATTCAGTATTGTTGACAGAGGAAACAGTGCAATAACAAATAGTAATGGTGATAATGAATCTCCTTGAAATATTCCTCTCTTGATATTAACCTCTCCCAGTCTCTCACCATTGATCTGCAACTGTGTCTTCCATTGTGCCATCGATCTTTGCACAAATTTTCTGATGTTTCTACTGACTCCTGTTATTTCTAGGCACTTGATTATCCAGTCATGTGGCAGAGAGTCAAATGCCTTTTTGTAGTCAATCCATGCCACATTCAGGTTGGTCTTCCTTTTCTTGCAGTTTTCCAAGATCATTTTGTCTATTAGGAGTTGATCTTTTGGTCCTCTGCTATTGGGGCAGTTTCCTTTCTGTTCAGGTAGAAAGAGATTCTTTTTAACTAGATTCTGTTGTACTGCATCAGCTACCACACCAGTTAGTAATTTGAAAGTTGTTGGTAAGCAGCTAATTGGCCTGTAGTTGCCTGGTGTTGCCCCTTTTGCTGGATTTTTCATTATTAGGTAGGTTTTCCCAGTTGTTAGCCACTTTTCAATTTCTCCTCCTTGTAGCATATTGTTGAACTGCTTGGCAATGAGTGGGTGTATAACAGATGTTTCAACCAAAACCCATGCAGTTCATCTTCACCTAGTGCTGACCAATTTTTGATTTTCCTTGCTTTTTTCTACCATTTTTGTTATTACTAGTTCTTTCATTTCAGCTTCTGTTTTATTTGCATCCACCTCTTTTAACCAAGCCGCATCCTTGTTGTATTTCTTTGGGTTATCCCATATCTGCTTCCAGAACTGCACTGTTTCTTCCTTGTCAGGTACTGACTGATTCATTGCAGTTTCTCCATTGATGGATTGGTAGAAACGTTTCTGATTGGATTGAAATTGGAGGTTCTGCCTATAGTTTGCAATTCGAGCTTCATATCTACTGATTTTCCTGGCTATAGCTGTTATTTGTTGCTTTATTATTTCCAGTGCTTCCTTTTTTTTATTAAAAGTTTTTTTTCCCATTTGTACATACAAAATACAATTTTGGAATAAATTCATAACCATTGGTACCGCCTGTCCATTCCCCCCCCCAGGCTGCATCCACCCACTCTAAAACCTTCCCTACTTCCCTCCTCTTTCTCTCCTCCCCTCCTACTCTCTTCCCCTCCCCCTCTCCTCTTACCATCCTACTTCCTCCCTACACCTTCTTCTCCTCTCATCCCTCTCAAACACATGAACGCAGCATAGGGGAAATGGCCAGGCCGCACCTTTCTTATAAACTACCTTATCTATATGATCCTTACCCACCCACTCTTTCAATTCTTTTATTTCTTTAGTTAGAGGGTTTTGTTCTTCCTGAGGAAGAGGTGCCTGATTTCCAAATGAGAACAGTTGTATATCTCTGCTGGATTCCTTCACTGCCAACTCCCTCTGGTTTGCCTCTACATTCTGAATTACTTCTGGTAAGGCTTTGATTTCTTTGCCCTGGGTAAACTTTTGCAGTTCGTCCAATTCTGTTTCTGTGAATACTTTATTTCGTATTATAAATCTGTGTTGATCTGCTAGTCTCTGTTCTGTTATTTCTGATTCTGGATGTTGTTCTTTGCAGAACTGGTGCATTCGTTTTAGATATCCTCTTCTTGTTGGACTTGATCTGTAGTAACAGATCATTATTTCTTTGTTTTCCATCACTGTGTATCTGCGACGGGTAAACACCTTTTCTTCCAGTAGTTCTGCAGCTGCTGGCCCTGGTTGCTCAGCCAACAGTCCTGAGTCCTGTAACCCATTTTTCACCAGATATCCAGGAACTCCAATATCTAGCGCGGACCTTGTTAACCCGGGCGACATCCGAGCCGGTATGGCATTCTGAAATTTACGTCTCACCCTATTTTTTATGGGAGAGACACTCTTTGTCTGATTCCTCTGACGAGATCTGTCCAGTATGATTGAACCTCTGGCATAGCTCTCATCTTCCTCAGAGTATACAAGCCCCACAACCAAGGTAGTGCTTATCATTATTATTATTAAATTTATTTGATGCCCATCTCATTTCAAAGTTATTCTGGACAGCTGTTGGAAAAGCTCTAATCCTTTGTCAATAAATAAATGGCAAGAACATAGCAAAAAGTCTATAAACATAAATGACAAGATTTATTAGAATTGACAATAATGCTTTAAACTATTGCAAAATTGGAAGTGATTATTTGCAACTATTTATTTTTCAATATCTTATAATGCATGGCATGTGTTCACTAGTTCCATATTGCAATTAATGTGCAATATAAAATCTCCAGGAAAATCAAACCCTGCACAATTGTTTTAGTTTAATTTCATGATTTTTATTAGGAGAAAGAGATAAATTCTGTTCCGAACTAGACTTTTTTTTTTCAATATTAGCATATAACATTTTAGCTGAATGGTTTTGGAGTATTCAGAAATGATATACAGATCAAATAAAAAATGAATAAAACCCCCAAATGTATTAGTTATAGCAATTTAAATTTATTTTAACTTTATTGATAATTTTTCACTAGGGATACTTGAATCTTATGCTTAAAATGCACTTGAAGCCAATTAGAATCTATATGACTGAATTCTAATATACAGAACCCAAAAACATTTGAAAGTTTTTATGATTAAGGCACTATAATTCAGATTAAAACAGAAATGTTTTCCTTTATTTTTAAAGGTTATATGCAGCTAAAAACAGGGAAAAATAATGAAAAGCTTAATATAAGGTAACAACAAAAACGCTTTCTTAAAACACAGTGATACCCAGGGACTTTCACTCTCTTTTTAATGATCCACTACTCTCATTCAGCTGTCTTTCTTTTAAAAAAATGTTTTACATATATGACAGCTCTCAAAAGTAGACCATAGACCATCTGGCATTTTCAGAGGTGTAACTTGTGCAAATTCAGCCCTACTGGGAGCACAATGCCATCTTCTGCCTGTGTTATAAAAGATACAGTAGAATGTAGAACTTATGAGTTGTTTTGAATTATTCATTTTTTGCCTGTATATTGAAATTTTTTTACAAACTCTGCATTTTGTACTACATAATCATATGCGTTAAAAGTACAAAGAAATTTTTGACACCTCTTTTCTATAGTAAGATGGCATTTTGTTTGATATGTGAACATGCAGTGTTTGTTATATCATTCCAAACAGACCATGTGGGACTACAAAAGACTCCATTTTGCACTATGCATGAGCAAAATGTTATTCTTCCCATTCAATAACTAATGCAATGTCCATTAGAATTCCAACATTAGATTTAGGAACATTCAGCACCTTAAATCCAGTATAGCGTTGGACACTATTTTTAAAAACCCAAAATAATGTAGAATGCTAAAATATTACATGTCGTGTATTTAAAAAGAAATTGTGCTTCCATTGTTAAATTGTTCTCATGATATTACAAAACTTGTGGATTTTGTTCAATATTTTACAGTGTTATTACTAGTAAAATTTTTATCAGAATTGGATTAATGATTAAATAGAATGCATCATTTCTCACAGAAAAACAATAAATAATATAGCCAGGAATCTTTACATGAAACTGCTACCCCTTGAAAAGACAATATATTGCTGCAGCATATAATCTATTAGCATGTTTCACTGAAGCACTCTTATTGGCCTCCTCATAAGCATACCTTAATATAGTAATTTGTGTGTTACTTATCCAACATTACACTGTAATTTACTTGTGTGGTTACTATATAGCATAAAATATTTCCAAGTTTTAGCATGTATTTATTATCAAGATTTTATAGACATAAAACAAAAAACTGTTAGTCCC